>NC_064856.1:18071970-18691985 GCF_024139225.1 Suncus etruscus | reverse complement strand
CTTCCTTTTTATATGTTCTTTTTGAGGCTTGAAAGCTGTGCAGTAATCTTTCTGTTTTTCCTCGTCCTTCATTTGACCTTGCTTTTCCTGTGCAGAATTACTCATTTGAGAGCTGCAAACGTTGTGTTTTTAATGATTCTTCTTCGTAACTTTGGCGTTTGTTATGCCTTCCTTTCTGTTCTAATTCTAGTGAATCCTGCTTAGTTTTTTGGCATTTCTTCATCTGATTAGTAGATACACATGTTTTCTTTAAGTTTCTCTTCCTTTTTTGTATGTACTTTTTGAGGCTTGAAAGCTGTGCAGTAATCTTTCTGTTTTTCCTCGTCCTTCATTTGACCTTGCTTTTCCTGTGCAGAATTACTCATTTGAGAGCTGCAAACGTTGTGTTTTTTATGATTCTTCTTGGTAACTTTGGCATTTGTTTTGCCTTCATTTCGGTTCTAATTCTAGTGTATCCTGCTTAGTTTTTTGGCATTTCTTCATCTCATTATTAGATACACATGTTTTCTTTAAGTTTCTCTTCCTTTTTTGCATGTTCTTTTTGAGGCTTGAAAGTTGTGCAGTAATCTTTCTGTTTTTCCTCGTCCTTCATTTGACATTGCTTTTCCTGTGCAGAATTACTCATTTGAGAGCTGCAAACGTTGTGTTTTTCATGATTTTTTTTAGTAACTTTGGCATTTGCTTTGCCTTCCTTTCTGTTCTAATTCTAGTGAATCCTGCTTAGTTGTTTGGCATTTCTTCATCTCATTATTAGATACACATGTTTCCTTTAAGTTTCTCTTTCTTTTTTGTATGTTCTTTTTGAGGCTTGAAAGTTGTGCAGTAATCTTTCTGTTTTTCCTCGTCCTTCATTTGACCTTGCTTTTCCTGTGCAGAATTACTCATTTGAGAGCTGCAAACGTTGTGTTTTTCATGATTCTTCTTGGTAACTTTGGCGTTTGTTTTGCCTTCATTTCTGTTCTAATTCTAGTGAATCCTGCTTAGTTGTTTGGCATTTCTTCATCTCATTATTAGATACACATGTTTCCTTTACGTTTCTCTTCCTTTTTTGTATGTTCTTTTTGAGGCTTGAAAGCTGTGCAGTAATCTTTCTGTTTTTCCTCGTCCTTCATTTGACCTTGCTTTTCCTGTGCAGAATTACTCATTTGAGAGCTGCAAACGTTGTGTTTTTCATTATTCTTCTTGGTAACTTTGGCGTTTGTTTTGCCTTCCTTTCGGTTCTAATTCTAGTGAATCCTGCTTAGTTGTTTGGCATTTCTTCATCTCATTATTAGATACACATGTTTCCTTTAAGTTTATCTTCCTTTTTTGTATGATCTTTTTGAGGCTTGAAAGTTGTGCAGTAATCTTTCTGTTTTTCCTCGTCCTTCATTTGACATTGCTTTTCATGTGCAGAATTACTCATTTGAGAGCTGCAAACGTTGTGTTTTTCATGATTCTTCTTGGTAACTTTGGCGTTTGTTTTGCCTTCCTTTCTGTTCTAATTCTAGTGAATCCTGATTAGTTTTTTGGCATTTCTTCATCTCATTATTAGATACAGATGTTTTATTTAAGTTTCTCTTCCTTTTTTGTATGTTCTTTTTGAGGCTTGAAAGCTGTGCAGTAATCTTTCTGTTTTTCCTCGTCCTTCATTTGACCTTGCTTTTCCTGTGCAGAATTACTCAATTGAGAGCTGCAAACGTTGTGTTTTTCATGATTCTTCTTGGTAACATTGGCGTTTGTTTTGCCTTCCTTTCGGTTCTAATTCTAGTGAATCCTGCTTAGTTGTTTGGCATTTCTTCATCTCATTATTAGATACACATGTTTTCTTTAAGTTTCTCTTCCTTTTTTGTATGTTCTTTTTGAGGCTTGAAAGCTGTGCAGTAATCTTTCTGTTTTTCCTCGTCCTTCATTTGACCTTGCTTTTCCTGTGCAGAATTACTCATTTGAGAGCTGCAAACGTTGTGTTTTTTCATGATTCTTCTTCCTAACTTTGGCGTTTGTTTTGCCTTCCTTTCGGTTCTAATTCTAGTGAATCCTGCTTTGTTTTTTGGCATTTCTTCATCTCATTATTAGATACACATGTTTCCTTTAAGTTTCTCTTCCTTTTTTGTATGTTCTTTTTGAGGCTTGAAAGCTGTGCAGTAATCTTTCTGTTTTTCCTCGTCCTTCATTTGACCTTGCTTTTCCTGTGCAGAATTACTCATTGGAGAGCTGCAAACATTGTGTTTTTCATGATTCTTCTTAGTAACTTTGGCATTTGTTTTGCCTTCCTTTCTGTTCTAATTCTAGTGAATCCTGCATAGTTTTTTGGCATTTCTTCATCTCATTATTAGATACACATGTTTTCTTTAAGTTTCTCTTCCTTTTTTGTATGTTCTTTTTGAGGCTTGAAAGCTGTGCAGTAATCTTTCTGTTTTTCCTCGTCCTTCATTTGACCTTACTTTTCCTGTGCAGAATTACTCATTTGAGAGCTGGAAGCGTTGTGTTTTTCATGATTCTTCTTCGTAACATTGGCGTTTGTTTTGCCTTCCTTTCGGTTCTAATTCTAGTGAATCCTGCTTAGTTGTTTGGCATTTCTTCATCTCATTAGTAGATACACATGTTTTCTTTAAGTTTCTCTTCCTATTTTGTATGTTCTTTTTGAGGCTTAAAAGCTGTGCAGTAATCTTTCTGTTTTTCCTCGTCCTTCATTTGACCTTACTTTTCCTGTGCAGAATTACTCATTTGAGAGCTGGAAACGTTGTGTTTTTCATGATTCTTCTTCGTAAATTTGGCGTTTGTTTTGCCTTCCTTTCGGTTCTAATTCTAGTGAATCCTGCTTAGTTTTTTGGCATTTCTTCAACTCATTATTAGATACACATGTTTTCTTTAAGTTTCTCTTCCTTTTTTGTATGTTCTTTTTGAGGCTTGAAAGCTCTGCAGTAATCTTTCTGTTTTTCCTCGTCCTTCATTTGACATTGCTTTTCCTGTGCAGAATTACTCATTTGAGAGCTGCAAACGTTGTGTTTTTCATGATTCTTCTTGGTAACTTTGGCGTTTGTTTTGCCTTCCTTTCGGTTCTAATTCTAGTGAATCCTGCTTAGTTGTTTGGCATTTCTTCATCTCATTATTAGATACACATGTTTTCTTTAAGTTTCTCTTCCTTTTTTGTATGTTCTTTTTGAGGCTTGAAAGCTGTGCAGTAATCTTTCTGTTTTTCCTCGTCCTTCATTTGACCTTGCTTTTCCTGTGCAGAATTACTCATTTGAGAGCTGGAAACGTTGTGTTTTTCATGATTCTTCTTCGTAACTTTGGCGTTTGTTTTGCCTTCCTTTCGGTTCTAATTCTAGTGAATCCTGCTTAGTTGTTTGGCATTTCTTCATCTCATTATTAGATACACATGTTTTCTTTAAGTTTCTCTTCCTTTTTTGTATGTTCTTTTTGAGGCTTGAAAGCTCTGCAGTAATCTTTCTGTTTTTCCTCGTCCTTCATTTGACATTGATTTTCCTGTGCAGAATTACTCATTTGAGAGCTGCAAACGTTGTGTTTTTCATGATTCTTCTTGGTAACTTTGGCGTTTGTTTTGCCTTCCTTTCGGTTCTAATTCTAGTGAATCCTGCTTAGTTGTTTGGCATTTCTTCATCTCATTATTAGATACACATGTTTTCTTTAAGTTTCTCTTCCTTTTTTGTATGTTCTTTTTGAGGCTTGAAAGCTGTGCAGTAATCTTTCTGTTTTTCCTCGTCCTTCATTTGACCTTGCTTTTCCTGTGCAGAATTACTCATTTGAGAGCTGCAAACGTTGTGTTTTTTCATGATTCTTCTTCGTAACTTTGGCGTTTTTTTTTTTTTGCCTTCATTTCTGTTCTAATTATAGTGAATCCTGCTTAGTTGTTTGGCATTTCTTCATCTCATTATTAGATACACATGTTTCCTTTAAGTTTCTCTTCCTTTTTTTTATGTTCTTTTTGAGGCTTGAAAGCTGTGCAATAATCTTTCTGTTTTTCCTCGTCTTTCATTTGACCTTGCTTTTCCTGTGCAGAATTACTCAATTGAGAGCTGCAAACGTTGTGTTTTTCATGATTCTTCTTGGTAACATTGGCGTTTGTTTTGCCTTCCTTTCTGTTCTAATTCTAGTGAATCCTGCTTAGTTTTTTGGCATTTCTTCATCTCATTATTAGATACACATGTTTTCTTTAAGTTTCTCTTCCTTTTTTGTATGTTCTTTTTGAGGCTTGAAAGCTGTGCAGTAATCTTTCTGTTTTTCCTCATCCTTCATTTGACCTTGCTTTTCCTGTGCAGAATTACTCATTTGAGAGCTGCAAACGTTGTTTTTTTTCATGATTCTTCTTCCTAACATTGGCGTTTGTTTTGCCTTCATTTCTGTTCTAATTCTAGTGAATCCTGCTTTGTTTTTTGGCATTTCTTCATCTCATTATTAGATACACATGTTTTCTTTAAGTTTCTCTTCCTTTTTTGTATGTTCTTTTTGAGGCTTGAAAGCTGTGCAGTAATCTTTCTGTTTTTCCTCGTTCTTCATTTGACCTTGCTTTTCCTGTGCAGAATTACTCATTTGAGAGCTGCAAACGTTGTGTTTTTCATGATTCTTCTTAGTAAACTTGGCGTTTGTTTTGCCTTCCTTTCTGTTCTAATTCTAGTGAATCCTGCTTAGTTGTTTGGCATTTCTTCATCTCATTATTAGATACACATGTTTTCTTTAAGTTTCTCTTCCTTTTTTGTATGTTCTTTTTGAGGCTTGAAAGCTGTGCAGTAATCTTTCTGTTTTTCCTCGTCCTTCATTTGACCTTGCTTTTCTTGTGCAGAATTACTCATTTGAGAGCTGCAAACGTTGTGTTTTTTATGATTCTTTTTAGTAACTTTGGCGTTTGTTTTGCCTTCCTTTCGGTTCTAATTCTAGTGAATCCTGCTTAGTTGTTTGGCATTTCTTCATCTCATTAGTAGATACACATGTTTTCTTTAAGTTTCTCTTCCTTTTTTGTATGTTCTTTTTGAGGCTTGAAAGCTGTGAAGTAATCTTTCTGTTTTTCCTCGTCCTTCATTTGACCTTGCTTTTCCTGTGCAGAATTACTCATTTGAGAGCTGGAAACGTTGTGTTTTTCATGATTCTTCTTCGTAACTTTGGCGTTTGTTTTGCCTTCATTTTGGTTCTAATTCTAGTGAATCCTGCTTAGTTGTTTGGCATTTCTTCATCTCCTTATTAGATACACATGTTTCCTTTAAGTTTCTCTTCCTATTTTGTATGTTCTTTTTGAGGCTTAAAAGTTGTGCAGTAATCTTTCTGTTTTTCCTCGTCCTTCATTTGACCTTGCTTTTCCTGTGCAGAATTACTCATTTGAGAGCTGCAAACGTTGTGTTTTTAATGATTCTTCTTCGTAACTTTGGCATTTGTTTTGCCTTCCTTTCGGTTTTAATTCTAGTGAATCCTGCTTAGTTGTTTGGCATTTCTTCATCTCATTATTAGATACACATGTTTTCTTTAAGTTTCTCTTCCTTTTTTGTATGTACTTTTTGAGGCTTGAAAGCTGTGCAGTAATCTTTCTGTTTTTCCTCGTCCTTCATTTGACCTTGCTTTTCCTGTGCAGAATTACTCATTGGAGAGCTGCAAACGTTGTGTTTTTCATGATTCTTCTTAGTAACTTTGGCATTTGTTTTGCCTTCATTTCTGTTCTAATTCTAGTGTATCCTGCTTAGTTTTTTGGCATTTCTTCATCTCATTATTAGATACACATGTTTTCTTTAAGTTTCTCTTCCTTTTTTGCATGTTCTTTTTGAGGCTTGAAAGCTGTGCAGTAATCTTTCTGTTTTTCCTCGTCCTTCATTTGACCTTGCTTTTCCTGTGCAGAATTACTCATTTGAGAGCTGCAAACGTTGTGTTTTTCATGATTTTTTTTAGTAACTTTGGCATTTGCTTTGCCTTCCTTTCTGTTCTAATTCTAGTGAATCCTGCTTAGTTGTTTGCATTTCTTCATCTCATTAGTAGATACACATGTTTTCTTTAAGTTTCTCTTCCTTTTTTGTATGTTCTGTTTGAGGCTTGAAAGCTGTGCAGTAATCTTTCTGTTGTTCCTCTTCCTTCATTTGACCTTGCTTTTCCTGTGCAGAATTACTCATTTGAGAGCTGCAAACGTTGTGTTTTTCATGATTCTTCTTGGTAACTTTGGCGTTTGTTTTGCCTTCCTTTCGGTTCTAATTCTAGTGAATCCTGCTTAGTTGTTTGGCATTTCTTCATCTCATTATTAGATACACATGTTTCCTTTAAGTTTCTCTTCCTTTTTTGTATGTTCTTTTTGAGGCTTGAAAGCTGTGCAGTAATCTTTCTGTTTTTCCTCGTCCTTCATTTGACCTTGCTTTTCCTGTGCAGAATTACTCATTTGAGAGCTGCAAACGTTGTGTTTTTCATTATTCTTCTTGGTAACTTTGGCGTTTGTTTTGCCTTCCTTTCGGTTCTAATTCTAGTGAATCCTGCTTAGTTGTTTGGCATTTCTTCATCTCATTATTAGATACACATGTTTTCTTTAAGTTTATCTTCCTTTTTTGTATGATCTTTTTGAGGCTTGAAAGTTGTGCAGTAATCTTTCTGATTTTCCTCGTCCTTCATTTGACATTGCTTTTCATGTGCAGAATTACTCATTTGAGAGCTGCAAACGTTGTGTTTTTCATGATTCTTCTTGGTAACTTTGGCGTTTGTTTTGCCTTCCTTTCTGTTCTAATTCTAGTGAATCCTGATTAGTTTTTTGGCATTTCTTCATCTCATTATTAGATACACATGTTTTCCTTTAAGTTTCTCTTCCTTTTTTGTATGTTCTTTTTGAGGCTTGAAAGCTGTGCAGTAATCTTTCTGTTTTTCCTCGTCCTTCATTTGACCTTGCTTTTCCTGTGCAGAATTACTCAATTGAGAGCTGCAAACGTTGTGTTTTCATGATTCTTCTTCGTAACTTTGGCGTTTGTTTTGCCTTCCTTTCGGTTCTAATTCTAGTGAATCCTGCTTAGTTGTTTGGCATTTCTTCATCTCATTATTAGATACACATGTTTTCTTTAAGTTTCTCTTCCTTTTTTGTATGTTCTTTTTGAGGCTTGAAAGCTGTGCAGTAATCTTTCTGTTTTTCCTCGTCCTTCATTTGACCTTGCTTTTCCTGTGCAGAATTACTCATTTGAGAGCTGCAAACGTTGTGTTTTTTCATGATTCTTCTTCCTAACTTTGGCGTTTGTTTTGCCTTCCTTTCGGTTCTAATTCTAGTGAATCCTGCTTTGTTTTTTGGCATTTCTTCATCTCATTATTAGATACACATGTTTCCTTTAAGTTTCTCTTCCTTTTTTGTATGTTCTTTTTGAGGCTTGAAAGCTGTGCAGTAATCTTTCTGTTTTTCCTCGTCCTTCATTTGACCTTGCTTTTCCTGTGCAGAATTACTCATTGGAGAGCTGCAAACATTGTGTTTTTCATGATTCTTCTTAGTAACTTTGGCATTTGTTTTGCCTTCCTTTCTGTTCTAATTCTAGTGAATCCTGCATAGTTTTTTGGCATTTCTTCATCTCATTATTAGATACACATGTTTTCTTTAAGTTTCTCTTCCTTTTTTGTATGTTCTTTTTGAGGCTTGAAAGCTGTGCAGTAATCTTTCTGTTTTTCCTCGTCCTTCATTTGACCTTACTTTTCCTGTGCAGAATTACTCATTTGAGAGCTGGAAGCGTTGTGTTTTTCATGATTCTTCTTCGTAACATTGGCGTTAGTTTTGCCTTCATTTCTGTTCTAATTCTAGTGAATCCTGCTTAGTTTTTTGCATTTCTTCATCTCATTATTAGATACACATGTTTTCCTTTAAGTTTCTCTTCCTTTTTTGTATGTTCTTTTTGAGGCTTAAAAGCTGTGCAGTAATCTTTCTGTTTTTCCTCGTCCTTCATTTGACCTTACTTTTCCTGTGCAGAATTACTCATTTGAGAGCTGGAAACGTTGTGTTTTTCATGATTCTTCTTCGTAACTTTGGCGTTTGTTTTGCCTTCCTTTCGGTTCTAATTCTAGTGAATCCTGCTTAGTTGTTTGCATTTCTTCATCTCATTATTAGATACACATGTTTTCTTTAAGTTTCTCTTCCTTTTTTGTATGTTCTTTTTGAGGCTTGAAAGCTGTGCAGTAATCTTTCTGTTTTTCCTCGTCCTTCATTTGACCTTGATTTTCCTGTGCAGAATTACTCATTGGAGAGCTGCAAACGTTGTGTTTTTCATGATTCTTCTTGGTAACTTTGGCGTTTGTTTTGCCTTCCTTTCGGTTCTAATTCTAGTGAATCCTGCTTAGTTGTTTGGCATTTCTTCATCTCATTATTAGATACACATGTTTTCTTTAAGTTTCTCTTCCTTTTTTGTATGTTCTTTTTGAGGCTTGAAAGCTGTGCAGTAATCTTTCTGTTTTTCCTCTTCCTTCATTTGACCTTACTTTTCCTGTGCAGAATTACTCATTTGAGAGCTGGAAACGTTGTGTTTTTCATGATTCTTCTTCGTAACATTGGCGTTTGTTTTGCCTTCCTTTCGGTTCTAATTCTAGTGAATCCTGCTTAGTTGTTTGCATTTCTTCATCTCTTATTAGATACACATGTTTCCTTTAAGTTTATCTTCCTTTTTTGTATGTTCTTTTTGAGGCTTAAAAGCTGTGCAGTAATCTTTCTGTTTTTCCTCATCCTTCATTTGACCTTGCTTTTCCTGTGCAGAATTACTCATTTGAGAGCTGCAAACGTTGTGTTTTTAATGATTCTTCTTCGTAACTTTGGCGTTTGTTTTGCCTTCATTTCTGTTCTAATTCAAGTGAATCCTGCTTAGTTGTTTGGCATTTCTTCATCTCATTATTAGATACACATGTTTTCTTTAAGTTTCTCTTCCTTTTTTGTATGTTCTTTTTGAGGCTTGAAAGCTGTGCAGTAATATTTCTGTTTTTCCTCGTCCTTCATTTGACCTTGCTTTTCCTGTGCAGAATTACTCATTTGAGAGCTGCAAACGTTGTGTTTTTCATGATTCTTCTTGGTAACTTTGGCATTTGTTTTGCCTTCATTTCTGTTCTAATTCTAGTGAATCCTGCATAGTTTTTTGGCATTTCTTCATCTCATTATTAGATACACATGTTTTCTTTAAGTTTCTCTTCCTTTTTTGCATGTTCTTTTTGAGGCTTGAAAGCTGTGCAGTAATCTTTCTGTTTTTCCTCGTCCTTCATTTGACCTTGCTTTTCCTGTGCAGAATTACTCATTTGAGAGCTGCAAACGTTGTGTTTTTCATGATTTTTCTTGGTAACTTTGGCATTTGTTTTGCCTTCATTTCTGTTCTAATTCTAGTGAATCCTGCTTAGTTGTTTGGCATTTCTTCATCTCATTATTAGATACACATGTTTTCTTTAAGTTTCTCTTTCTTTTTTGTATGTTCTTTTTGAGGCTTGAAAGCTGTGCAGTAATCTTTCTGTTGTTCCTCGTCCTTCATTTGACCTTGCTTTTCCTGTGCAGATTTACTAATTTGAGAGCTGCAAACGTTGTGTTTTTCATGATTCTTCTTCGTAACTTTGGCGTTTGTTTTGCCTTCATTTCTGTTCTAATTCTAGTGAATCCTGCTTAGTTTTTTGCATTTCTTCATCTCATTATTAGATACACATGTTTCCTTTACGTTTCTCTTCCTTTTTTGTATGTTCTTTTTGAGGCTTGAAAGCTGTGCAGTAATCTTTCTGTTTTTCCTCGTCCTTCATTTGACCTTGCTTTTCCTGTGCAGAATTACTCATTTGAGAGCTGCAAACGTTGTGTTTTTCATGATTCTTCTTCGTAACATTGGCGTTTGTTTTGCCTTCCTTTCGGTTCTAATTCTAGTGAATCCTGCTTAGTTGTTTGGCATTTCTTCATCTCATTATTAGATACACATGTTTTCCTTTAAGTTTCTCTTCCTTTTTTGTATGATCTTTTTGAGGCTTGAAAGCTGTGCAGTAATCTTTCTGTTTTTCCTCGTCCTTCATTTGACCTTGCTTTTCCTGTACAGAATTACTCATTTGAGAGCTGCAAACGTTGTGTTTTTCATGATTCTTCTTGGTAACTTTGGCGTTTGTTTTGCCTTCCTTTCTGTTCTAATTCTAGTGAATCCTGATTAGTTGTTTGCATTTCTTCATCTCATTATTAGATACAGATGTTTTATTTAAGTTTCTCTTCCTTTTTTGTATGTTCTTTTTGAGGCTTGAAAGCTGTGCAGTAATCTTTCTGTTTTTCCTCGTCCTTCATTTGACCTTGCTTTTCCTGTGCAGAATTACTCATTTGAGAGCTGCAAACGTTGTTTTTTTCATGATTCTTCTTCGTAACTTTGGCGTTTGTTTTGCCTTCATTTCTGTTCTAATTCTAGTGAATCCTGCTTAGTTTTTTGCATTTCTTCATCTCATTAGTAGATACACATGTTTTCTTTAAGTTTCTCTTCCTTTTTTGTATGTTCTTTTTGAGGCTTGAAAGCTGTGCAGTAATCTTTCTGTTTTTCCTCGTCCTTCATTTGACCTTACTTTTCCTGTGCAGAATTACTCATTTGAGAGCTGGAAACGTTGTGTTTTTCATGATTCTTCTTGGTAACTTTGGCGTTAGTTTTGCCTTCATTTCTGTTCTAATTCTAGTGAATCCTGCTTAGTTTTTTGCATTTCTTCATCTCCTTATTAGATACACATGTTTCCTTTAAGTTTCTCTTCCTATTTTGTATGTTCTTTTTGAGGCTTAAAAGCTGTGCAGTAATCTTTCTGTTTTTCCTCGTCCTTCATTTGACCTTGCTTTTCCTGTGCAGAATTACTCATTTGAGAGCTGCAAACGTTGTGTTTTTAATGATTCTTCTTCGTAACTTTGGCGTTTGTTTTGCCTTCCTTTCTGTTCTAATTCTAGTGAATCCTGTTTAGTTGTTTGCATTTCTTCATCTCATTATTAGATACACATGTTTTCTTTAAGTTTCTCTTCCTTTTTTGTATGTTCTTTTTGAGGCTTGAAAGCTGTGCAGTAATATTTCTGTTTTTCCTCGTCCTTCATTTGACCTTGCTTTTCCTGTGCAGAATTACTCATTTGAGAGCTGCAAACGTTGTGTTTTTCATGATTCTTCTTGGTAACTTTGGCATTTGTTTTGCCTTCATTTCTGTTCTAATTCTAGTGAATCCTGCTTAGTTTTTTGCATTTCTTCATCTCATTATTAGATACACATGTTTTCTTTACGTTTCTCTTCCTTTTTTGTATGTTCTCTTTGAGGCTTGAAAGCTGTGCAGTAATCTTTCTGTTTTTCCTCGTCCTTCATTTGACCTTGCTTTTCCTGTGCAGAATTACTCATTTGAGAGCTGCAAACGTTGTGTTTTTCATGATTTTTCTTAGTAACTTTGGCATTTGCTTTGCCTTCATTTCTGTTCTAATTCTAGTGAATCCTGCTTAGTTTTTTGCATTTCTTCATCTCATTATTAGATACACATGTTTCCTTTACGTTTCTCTTTCTTTTTTGTATGTTCTTTTTGAGGCTTGAAAGCTGTGCAGTAATCTTTCTGTTGTTCCTCGTCCTTCATTTGACCTTCCTTTTCCTGTGCAGATTTACTCATTTGAGAGCTGCAAACGTTGTGTTTTTCATGATTCTTCTTGGTAACTTTGGCGTTTGTTTTGCCTTCATTTCTGTTCTAATTCTAGTGAATCCTGCTTAGTTGTTTGGCATTTCTTCATCTCATTATTAGATACACATGTTTCCTTTAAGTTTCTCTTCCTTTTTTGTATGTTCTTTTTGAGGCTTGAAAGCTGTGCAGTAATCTTTCTGTTTTTCCTCGTCCTTCATTTGACCTTGCTTTTCCTGTGCAGAATTACTCATTTGAGAGCTGCAAACGTTGTGTTTTTCATGATTCTTTTTGGTAACATTGGCGTTTGTTTTGCCTTTCATTTCGGTTCTAATTTTAGTGAATCCTGCTTAGTTTTTTGGCATTTCTTCATCTCATTATTAGATACACATGTTTTCTTTAAGTTTCTCTTCCCTTTTTGTATGTTCTTTTTGAGGCTTGAAAGCTGTGCAGTAATCTTTCTGTTTTTCCTCGTCCTTCATTTGACCTTGCTTTTCCTGTACAGAATTACTCATTTGAGAGCTGCAAACGTTGTGTTTTTCATGATTCTTCTTCGTAACTTTGGCGTTTGTTTTGCCTTCCTTTCGGTTCTAATTCTAGTGAATCCTGATTAGTTTTTTGGCATTTCTTTATCTCATTATTAGATACACATGTTTTATTTACGTTTCTCTTCCTTTTTTGTATGTTCTTTTTGAGGCTTGAAAGCTGTGCAGTAATCTTTCTGTTTTTCCTCGTCCTTCATTTGACCTTGCTTTTCCTGTGCAGAATTACTCAATTGAGAGCTGCAAACGTTGAGTTTTTCATGATTCTTCTTGGTAACATTGGCGTTTGTTTTGCCTTCCTTTCGGTTCTAATTCTAGTGAATCCTGCTTAGTTGTTTGGCATTTCTTCATCTCATTATTAGATACACATGTTTTTTTTAAGTTTCTCTTCCTTTTTTGTATGTTCTTTTTGAGGCTTGAAAGCTGTGCAGTAATATTTCTGTTTTTCCTCGTCCTTCATTTGACCTTGCTTTTCCTGTGCAGAATTACTCATTGGAGAGCTGCAAACATTGTGTTTTTCATGATTCTTCTTAGTAACTTTGGCATTTGTTTTGCCTTCCTTTCTGTTCTAATTCTAGTGAATCCTGCTTAGTTGTTTGGCATTTCTTCATCTCATTATTAGATACACATGTTTTCTTTAAGTTTCTCTTCCTTTTTTGTATGTTCTTTTTGAGGCTTGAAAGCTGTGCAGTAATCTTTCTGTTTTTCCTCGTCCTTCATTTGACCTTGCTTTTCCTGTGCAGAATTACTCATTTGAGAGCTGCAAACGTTGTGTTTTTTATGATTCTTTTTAGTAACTTTGGCGTTTGTTTTGCCTTCCTTTCTGTTCTAATTCTAGTGAATCCTGCTTAGTTGTTTGGCATTTCTTCATCTCATTATCAGATACACATGTTTTCTTTAAGTTTCTCTTCCTTTTTTGTATGTTCTTTTTGAGGCTTGAAAGCTGTGAAGTAATCTTTCTGTTTTTCCTCGTCCTTCATTTGACCTTGCTTTTCCTGTGCAGAATTACTCATTTGAGAGCTGCAAACGTTGTGTTTTTCATGATTCTTCTTGGTAAATTTGGCGTTTGTTTTGCCTTCCTTTCGGTTCTAATTCTAGTGAATCCTGCTTAGTTGTTTGGCATTTCTTCATCTCATTATTAGATACACATGTTTTCTTTAAGTTTCTCTTCCTTTTTTGTATGTTCTTTTTGAGGCTTGAAAGTTGTGCAGTAATCTTTCTGTTTTTCCTCGTCCTTCATTTGACATTGATTTTCCTGTGCAGAATTACTCATTTGAGAGCTGCAAACGTTGTGTTTTTCATGATTCTTCTTGGTAACTTTGGCGTTTGTTTTGCCTTCCTTTCGGTTCTAATTCTAGTGAATCCTGCTTAGTTGTTTGGCATTTCTTCATCTCATTATTAGATACACATGTTTTCTTTAAGTTTCTCTTCCTTTTTTGTATGTTCTTTTTGAGGCTTGAAAGCTGTGCAGTAATCTTTCTGTTTTTGCTCGTCCTTCATTTGACCTTACTTTTCCTGTGCAGAATTACTCATTTGAGAGCTGGAAACGTTGTGTTTTTCATGATTCTTCTTCGTAACTTTGGCGTTTGTTTTGCCTTCCTTTCGGTTCTAATTCTAGTGAATCCTGCTTAGTTGTTTGGCATTTCTTCATCTCCTTAGTAGATACACATGTTTTCTTTAAGTTTCTCTTCCTATTTTTATGTTCTTTTTGAGGCTTAAAAGTTGTGCAGTAGGGGCCGGGCGGTGGCGCTAAAGGTAAGGTGCCTGCCTTCCCTGCGCTAGCCTCGGACGGACCGCGCTTCGATCCCCCGGTGTCCCATATGGTCCCCCAAGCCAGGAGCAACTTCTGAGCGCATAGCCAGGAGTAACCCCTGAGCGTTACCGGGTGTGGCCCAAAAACCAAAAAAAAAAAAAAAAAAAAAAAAGTTGTGCAGTAATCTTTCTGTTTTTCCTCGTCCTTCATTTGACCTTGCTTTTCCTGTGCAGAATTACTCATTTGAGAGCTGCAAACGTTGTGTTTTTAATGATTCTTCTTCGTAACTTTGGCGTTTGTTTTGCCTTCATTTCTGTTCTAATTCAAGTGAATCCTGCTTAGTTGTTTGGCATTTCTTCATCTCATTATTAGATACACATGTTTTCTTTAAGTTTCTCTTCCTTTTTTGTATGTTCTTTTTGAGGCTTGAAAGCTGTGCAGTAATATTTCTGTTTTTCCTCGTCCTTCATTTGACCTTGCTTTTCCTGTGCAGAATTACTCATTTGAGAGCTGCAAACGTTGTGTTTTTCATGATTCTTCTTGGTAACTTTGGCATTTGTTTTGCCTTCATTTCTGTTCTAATTCTAGTGAATCCTGCATAGTTTTTTGGCATTTCTTCATCTCATTATTAGATACACATGTTTTCTTTAAGTTTCTCTTCCTTTTTTGCATGTTCTTTTTGAGGCTTGAAAGCTGTGCAGTAATCTTTCTGTTTTTCCTCGTCCTTCATTTGACCTTGCTTTTCCTGTGCAGAATTACTCATTTGAGAGCTGCAAACGTTGTGTTTTTCATGATTTTTTTTAGTAACTTTGGCATTTGCTTTGCCTTCATTTCTGTTCTAATTCTAGTGAATCCTGCTTAGTTGTTTGGCATTTCTTCATCTCATTATTAGATACACATGTTTTCTTTAAGTTTCTCTTTCTTTTTTGTATGTTCTTTTTGAGGCTTGAAAGCTGTGCAGTAATCTTTCTGTTGTTCCTCGTCCTTCATTTGACCTTCCTTTTCCTGTGCAGATTTACTCATTTGAGAGCTGCAAACGTTGTGTTTTTCATGATTCTTCTTGGTAACTTTGGCGTTTGTTTTGCCTTCATTTCTGTTCTAATTCTAGTGAATCCTGCTTAGTTGTTTGGCATTTCTTCATCTCATTATTAGATACACATGTTTCCTTTACGTTTCTCTTCCTTTTTTGTATGTTCTTTTTGAGGCTTGAAAGCTATGCAGTAATCTTTCTGTTTTTCCTCGTCCTTCATTTGACCTTGCTTTTCCTGTGCAGAATTACTCATTTGAGAGCTGCAAACGTTGTGTTTTTCATGATTCTTCTTCGTAACTTTGGCGTTTGTTTTGCCTTCCTTTCGGTTCTAATTCTAGTGAATCCTGCTTAGTTGTTTGGCATTTCTTCATCTCATTATTAGAAACACATGTTTTCTTTAAGTTTCTCTTCCTTTTTTGTATGATCTTTTTGAGGCTTGAAAGCTGTGCAGTAATCTTTCTGTTTTTCCTCGTCCTTCATTTGACCTTGCTTTTCCTGTACAGAATTACTCATTTGAGAGCTGCAAACGTTGTGTTTTTCATGATTCTTCTTGGTAACTTTGGCGTTTGTTTTGCCTTCCTTTCTGTTCTAATTCTAGTGAATCCTGCTTAGTTGTTTGGCATTTCTTCATCTCATTATTAGATACAGATGTTTTATTTAAGTTTCTCTTCCTTTTTTGTATGTTCTTTTTGAGGCTTGAAAGTTGTGCAGTAATCTTTCTGTTTTTCCTCGTCCTTCATTTGACATTGCTTTTCCTGTGCAGAATTACTCATTTGAGAGCTGCAAACTTGTTTTTTTTTTTTCATGATTCTTCTTCGTAACTTTGGCGTTGGTTTTGCCTTCCTTTCTCATTTTTTATCCCTATTACCTTATCCACTTATATGAAGTCTCATGTCTAAAGACATGGCTAAACATGATGTCATTGAAAGCAGTTATTGTTTAAGCATTGTTACATGCTGATCTCACAGTACTCGCACGTTATGTAGATGTACACTTATCTCATAACTTGTGTATTTTAATATTACCATTTGTCTGTATAACGACTTCTGTGAATAACTTCTACAAGTAATTCTAAATACAAGAGTCACATATTACATGAATTCTGTCTCACTCAACTCATTAGGAATCTTGACAAACTCAGAAACAAGTTGTCAAGTCATTGTTTAATAGTATAGATAAGTTATTTACCGCAACATATTACTGCAGCAATCCAATTACACTTAATTCTCTGGCATCTCTTCTTTCTCGCTTTGCAATTAACGTCTCGCACCTAGCTTCAGTGACATCTCTGAACTATGTCACATGTCGCTAGTACTGATCTGCTTTACCTAACACAAGGAGGAATCATTTCTTCTTGTTTCATATGTACAAAGTATAGGAAACTGTCACTCTGCATAACCCTAACGACCTCATCCACTTATATGGAGTCTCATGTCTAAAGTCATGTCTAAACATGATGTCATTGAAAGCAGATATTGTTGAAGCATTGTTACATGCTGATCTCACTGTACTCGCACATTATGTAGATGTAAGTACCCTTAACTCGTCTCTTGTATAATTTAATAACACCATTTGTCTGTTTAACGACCTCTGTGAATAACGTCGATACTTCAATAACACACGTGTCATGTCACATGAGTTCTGTATCACTCAACGCACATATTAGGAATCATAACAATCTCAAACACAATTAGTCAACTCATTCTTTAATATTATAGATAAGATAGTTACCTGAACATATTCCTGCTGCTATCCAGTAACACTTAATTCACTGGAATCTCTTCATTCTCGCATTGCAATTAATGACACGCACCTGGTTAGGCGACATCTCCTAACTGTGTCGCATGTCACTGGTACTTTTTTGCATTACCTAACACAAGGAAGAATCATTTGTACATGTATTTGTACAAAGTAAAGGAAACTCACTTTGCTTAACCCTAATTCCTCATCCACTTATATGAAGTCTAATGTCTAAAGACATGTATAAACATGATGGCATTGAAAGCGGGTATTGTTTAAGCATTGTTACATGCTGATCTCACAATACTCGCACATTATGTAGATGTACACTTAACTCGTAACTTGTATATTTTAATATCAACATTTGTCTGTATAACGATTTATCTGAATAACTTCTACAAGTAATTCTAAATACAACTGTCACATAGTACATGAATTCTGTCTCACTCAACTCATTAGGAATCTTGACAAACTTAGAAACAAGTAGTCAAGTCATTGTTTAATAGTATAGATAAGTTATTTACCGCAACATATTACTGCTGCAATCCAATTACACTTAATTCACTGGCATCTCTTCTTTCTCGCTTTGCAATTAACATCTCGCACCTAGTTTAAGTGACATCTCTGAATTATGTCACATGTCACTGGTACTGATCTAATTTACCTAACAGAAGGAGGAATCATTTCTTCTTGTTTCATATGTACAAAGTAAAGGAAACTGTCACTCTGCATAACCCTAACGACCTCATCCACTTATATGAAGTCTCATGTCTAAAGTCATGTCTAAACATGATGTCATTGAAAGCAGATATTGTTGAAGCATTGTTACATGCTGATCTCGCAGTACTCGCACATTTTGTAGATGTACACTTAACTCATATCTGTATCTTTTAATATCACCATTTGTCTGTATAACGACAACTGTGAATAGCGTCTATAATTCTATAACACAAGTGTCATATTACATGAGTTCTGTATCACTCAACTCACTTATTAGGAATCATGACAATCTCAAACACAATCAATCAACTCATTGTTTAATATTATAGATAAGAGAGTTACCTAAACCTATTACTGCTGGTATCCAGGAACACTTAATTCACTGGAATCTCTTCATTCTCGCATTGCAATTAATGACACGCACCTGGCTTGGGCGACATTTCTTAACAGTGTCTCATGTCACTGGTACTTTTCTGCGTTACGTACCACAAGGAAGAATCCTTTCTACACATGTATATGTACTGAGTAAAGGAAACTCTCATTTTTTAACCCTATTACCTCATCCACTTATATGAAGTCTCATGTCTAAAGACATGGCTAAACATGATGTCATTGAAAGCAGTTATTGTTTAAGCATTGTTACATGCTGATCTCACAGTACTCGCACGTTATGTAGATGTACACTTAACTCATAACTTGTGTATTTTAATATTACCATTTGTCTGTATAACGACTTCTGTGAATAACTTCTACAAGTAATTCTAAATACAAGAGTCACATATTACATGAATTCTGTCTCACTCAACTCATTAGGAATCTTGACAAACTCAGAAACAAGTTGTCAAGTCATTGTTTAATAGTATAGATAAGTTATTTACCGCAACATATTACTGCAGCAATCCAATTACACTTAATTCTCTGGCATCTCTTCTTTCTCGCTTTGCAATTAACGTCTCGCACCTAGCTTCAGTGACATCTCTGAACTATGTCACATGTCGCTAGTACTGATCTGCTTTACCTAACACAAGGAGGAATCATTTCTTCTTGTTTCATATGTACAAAGTATAGGAAACTGTCACTCTGCATAACCCTAACGACCTCATCCACTTATATGGAGTCTCATGTCTAAAGTCATGTCTAAACATGATGTCATTGAAAGCAGATATTGTTGAAGCATTGTTACATGCTTATTTCGCAGTACTCGCACGTTTTGTAGATGTACACTTAACTCATATCTTGTATCTTTTAATATCACCATTTGTCTGTATAACGACATCTGTGAATAGCGTCTATAATTCTATAACACAAGTGTCATATTACATGAGTTCTGTATCACTCAACTCAATTATTAGGAATCATGACAATATCAAACACAATCAATCAACTCATTGTTTAATATTATAGATAAGAGAGTTACCTAAACCTATTACTGCTGGTATCCAGGAACACTTAAGTCACTGGAATCTCTTCATTCTCGCATTGCAATTAATGACACGCACCTGGTTTAGGCGACATTTCTTAACAATGTCACATGTCACTGGTACTTTTCTGCGTACCTACACAAGGAAGAATCCTTTGTACATGTATATGTACAAAGTACAGGAAACTCTCACTTTGCTTATGCCCAATTCCTCATCCAATTATATGAAGTCTCATGTCTAAAGACATGTATAAACATGATGTCATTGAAAGCAGATATTGTTCAAGCATTGTTACATGCTGATCTCACAGTACTCGCACATTATGGTGATGTACACTTAACTCATATCTTGTATCTTTAAATATCACCATTTGTCTGTATAACGACATCTGTGAATAGCGTCTATAATTCTATAACACAAGTGTCATATTACATGAGTTCTGTATCACTCAACTCACTTATTAGGAATTATGACAATCTCAAACACAATCAATCAACTCATTGTTTAATATTATAGATAAGAGAGTTACCTAAACCTATTACTGCTGGTATCCAGGAACACTTAACTCACTGGAATCTCTTCATTCTCGCATTGCAATTAATGACACGCACCTGGTTTAGGCGACATTTCTTAACAATGTCACATGTCACTGGTACTTTTCTGCGTACCTACACAAGGAAGAATCCTTTGTACATGTATATGTACAAAGTACAGGAAACTCTCACTTTGCTTATGCCCAATTTCTCATCCAATTATATGAAGTCTCATGTCTAAAGACATGTATAAACATGATGTCATTGAAAGCAGATATTGTTCAAGCATTGTTACATGCTGATCTCACAGTACTCGCACATTATGGTGATGTACACTTAACTCATATCTTGTATCTTTAAATATCACCATTTGTCTGTATAACGACATCTGTGAATAGCGTCTATAATTCTATAACACAAGTGTCATATTACATGAGTTCTGTATCACTCAACTCACTTATTAGGAATCATGACAATCTCAAACACAATCAATCAACTCATTGTTTAATATTATAGATAAGAGAGTTACCTAAACCTATTACTGCTGGTATCCAGGAACACTTAAGTCACTGGAATCTCTTCATTCTCGCATTGCAATTAATGACACGCACCTGGTTTAGGCGACATTTCTTAACAATGTCACATGTCACTGGTACTTTTCTGCGTACCTACACAAGGAAGAATCCTTTGTACATGTATATGTACAAAGGACAGGAAACTCTCACTTTGCTTAACCCCAATTCCTCATCCACTTATATGAAGTCTCATGTCTAAAGACATGTATAAACATGATGTCATTGAAAGCAGATATTGTTGAAGCATTGTTACATGCTGATCTCACAGTTCTCGCACATTATGGTGATGTACACTTAACTCATATCTTGTATCTTTTAATATCACCATTTGTCTGTATAACGACATCTGTGAATAACGTCTATAATTTTATAACACAAGTGTCATATTACATGAGTTCTGTATCACTCAACTCACTTATTAGGAATCATGACAATCTCAAACACAATCAATCAACTCATTGTTTAATATTATAGATAAGAGAGTTACCTAAACCTATTACTGCTGGTATCCAGGAACACTTAATTCACTGGAATCTCTTCATTCTCGCATTGCAATTAATGACACGCACCTGGCTTGGGCGACATTTCTTAACAGTGTCTCATGTCACTGGTACTTTTCTGCGTTACGTACCACAAGGAAGAATCCTTTCTACACATGTATATGTACTGAGTAAAGGAAACTCTCATTTTTTAACCCTATTACCTCATCCACTTATATGAAGTCTCATGTCTAAAGACATGGCTAAACATGATGTCATTGAAAGCAGTTATTGTTTAAGCATTGTTACATGCTGATCTCACAGTACTCGCACGTTATGTAGATGTACACTTACCTCATAACTTGTGTATTTTAATATTACCATTTGTCTGTATAACGACTTCTGTGAATAACTTCTACAAGTAATTCTAAATACAAGAGTCACATATTACATGAATTCTGTCTCACTCAACTCATTAGGAATCTTGACAAACTCAGAAACAAGTTGTCAAGTCATTGTTTAATAGTATAGATAAGTTATTTACCGCAACATATTACTGCAGCAATCCAATTACACTTAATTCTCTGGCATCTCTTCTTTCTCGCTTTGCAATTAACGTCTCGCACCTAGCTTCAGTGACATCTCTGAACTATGTCACATGTCGCTAGTACTGATCTGCTTTACCTAACACAAGGAGGAATCATTTCTTCTTGTTTCATATGTACAAAGTATAGGAAACTGTCACTCTGCATAACCCTAACGACCTCACCACTTATATGGAGTCTCATGTCTAAAGTCATGTCTAAACATGATGTCATTGAAAGCAGATATTGTTGAAGCATTGTTACATGCTGATCTCACTGTACTCGCACATTATGTAGATGTAAGTACCCTTAACTCGTCTCTTGTATATTTTAATACCACCATTTGTCTGTTTAACGACCTCTGTGAATAACGTCGATACTTCAATAACACACGTGTCATGTCACATGAGTTCTGTATCACTCAACGCACATATTAGGAATCATAACAATCTCAAACACAATTAGTCAACTCATTCTTTAATATTATAGATAAGATAGTTACCTGAACATATTCCTGCTGCTATCCAGTAACACTTAATTCACTGGAATCTCTTCATTCTCGCATTGCAATTAATGACACGCACCTGGTTAGGCGACATCTCCTAACTGTGTCGCATGTCACTGGTACTTTTTTGCATTACCTAACACAAGGAAGAATCATTTGTACATGTATTTGTACAAAGTAAAGGAAACTCACTTTGCTTAACCCTAATTCCTCATCCACTTATATGAAGTCTAATGTCTAAAGACATGTATAAACATGATGGCATTGAAAGCGGGTATTGTTTAAGCATTGTTACATGCTGATCTCACAATACTCGCACATTATGTAGATGTACACTTAACTCGTAACTTGTATATTTTAATATCAACATTTGTCTGTATAACGATTTCTCTGAATAACTTCTACAAATAATTCTAAATACAACAGTCACATAGTACATGAATTCTGTCTCACTCAACTCATTAGGAATCTTGACAAACTTAGAAACAAGTAGTCAAGTCATTGTTTAATAGTATAGATAAGTTATTTACCGCAACATATTACTGCTGCAATCCAATTACACTTAATTCACTGGCATCTCTTCTTTCTCGCTTTGCAATTAACATCTCGCACCTAGTTTAAGTGACATCTCTGAACTATGTCACATGTCACTGGTACTGATCTGATTTACCTAACAGAAGGAGGAATCATTTCTTCTTGTTTCATATGTACAAAGTAAACTGTCACTCTGCATAACCCTAACGACCACATCCACTTATATGAAGTCTCATGTCTAAAGTCATGTCTAAACATGATGTCATTGAAAACAGATATTGTTGAAGCATTGTTACATGCTGATCTCGCAGTACTCGCATATTTTGTAGATGTACACTTAACTCATATCTTGTATCTTTTAATATCACCATTTGTCTGTATAACGACATCTGTGAATAGCGTCTATAATTCTATAACACAAGTGTCATATTACATGAGTTCTGTATCACTCAACTCAATTATTAGGAATCATGACAATCATAAACACAATCAATCAACTCATTGTTTAATATTATAGATACGAGAGTTACCTAACCCTATTACTGCTGGTATCCAGGAACACTTAAGTCACTGGAATCTCTTCATTCTCGCATTGCAATTAATGACACGCAACTGGTTTAGGCGACATTTCTTAACAATGTCACATGTCACTGGTACATTTGTCGTACCTACACAAGGAAGAATCCTTTGTACATGTATATGTACAAAGTACAGAAAACTCTCACTTTGCTTAACCCCAATTCCTCATCCAATTATATGAAGTCTCATGTCTAAAGACATGTATAAACATGATGTCATTGAAAGCAGATATTGTTGAAGCATTGTTACATGCTGATCTCACAGTACTCGCACATTATGGTGATGTACACTTAACTCATATCTTGTATCTTTTAATATCACCATTTGTCTGTATAACGACATCTCTGAATAACGTCTATAATTCTATAACACAAGTGTCATATTACATGAGTTCTGGATCACTCAACTCACTTATTAGGAATCATGACAATCTCAAACACAATCAATCAACTCATTGTTTAATATTATAGATAAGAGAGTTACCTAAACCTATTACTGCTGGTATCCAGGAACACTTAAGTCACTGGAATCTCTTCATTCTCGCATTGCAATTAATGACACGCACCTGGTTTAGGCGACATTTCTTAACAATGTCACATGTCACTGGTACTTTTCTGCGTACCTACACAAGGAAGAATCCTTTGTACATGTATATGTACAAAGTACAGGAAACTCTCACTTTGCTTAACCCCAATTCCTCATCCACTTATATGAAGTCTCATGTCTAAAGACATGTATAAACATGATGTCATTGAAAGCAGATATTGTTGAAGCATTGTTACATGCTGATCTCACAGTTCTCACACATTATGGTGATGTACACTTAACTCATATCTTGTATCTTTTAATATCACCATTTGTCTGTATAACGACATCTGTGAATAACGTCTATAATTCTATAACACAAGTGTCATATTACATGAGTTCTGTATCACTCAACTCACTTATTAGGAATCATGACAATCTCAAAGAGAGTTACCTAAACCTATTACTGCTGGTATCCAGGAACACTTAATTCACTGGAATCTCTTCATTCTCGCATTGCAATTAATGACACGCATCTGGCTTGGGCGACATTTCTTAACAGTGTCTCATGTCACTGGTACTTTTCTGCGTTACGTACCACAAGGAAGAATCCTTTCTACACATGTATATGTACTGAGTAAAGGAAACTCTCATTTTTTAACCCTATTACCTCATCCACCTATATGAAGTCTCATGTCTAAAGACATGGCTAAACATGATGTCATTGGAAGCAGGTATTGTTTAAGCATTGTTACATGCTGATCTCACTGTACTCGCACGTTACATAGATGTACACTTAACTCATAACTTGTGTATTTTAATATTACCATTTGTCTGTATAACGACTTCTGTGAATAACTTCTACAAGTAATTCTAAATACAAGAGTCACATATTACATGAATTCTGTCTCACTCAACTCATTAGGAATCTTGACAAACTCAGAAACAAGTTGTCAAGTCATTGTTTAATAGTATAGATAAGTTATTTACCGCAACATATTACTGCAGCAATCCAATTACACTTAATTCTCTGGCATCTCTTCTTTCTCGCTTTGCAATTAACGTCTCGCACCTAGCTTCAGTGACATCTCTGAACTATGTCACATGTCGCTAGTACTGATCTGCTTTACCTAACACAAGGAGGAATCATTTCTTCTTGTTTCATATGTACAAAATATAGGAAACTGTCACTCTGCATAACCCTAACGACCTCATCCACTTATATGGAGTCTCATGTCTAAAGTCATGTCTAAACATGATGTCATTGAAAGCAGATATTGTTGAAGCATTGTTACATGCTGATCTCGCAGTACTCGCATATTTTGTAGATGTACACTTAACTCATATCTTGTATCTTTTAATATCACCATTTGTCTGTATAACGACATCTGTGAATAGCGTCTATAATTCTATAACACAAGTTTCATATTACATGAGTTCTGTATCACTCAACTCACTTATTAGGAATCATGACAATCTCAAAGACAATCAATCAACTCATTGTTTAATATTATAGATACGAGAGTTACCTAAACCTATTACTGCTGGTATCCAGGAACACTTAACTCACTGGAATCTCTTCATTCTCGCATTGCAATTAATGACACGCACCTGGTTTAGGCGACATTTTTTTTTTTTAAGTTTAGTGTCTAGAATTTTATTTTTTTTTAATGCATAATTTTTTTTATTTAAACACCTTGATTACATACATGATTGTGTTTGGGTTTCAGTCATAAAAGGAACACCACCCATCACCAGTGCAACATTCCCATCACCCAAGTCCCAAATCTCCCTCCTCCCCACCCAACCCCCGCCTGTACCCTAAACAGGCTCTACATTTCCCTCATACATTCTCAATATTAGGACAGTTCAAAATGTAGTTATTTCTCTAACTAAACTCATCACTCTTTGTGGTGAGCTTCCTGAGGTGAGCTGGAACTTCCAGCTCTTTTCTCTTTTGTGTCTGAAAATTATTATTACAAGGGTGTCTTTCATTTTTCTTAAAACCCATAGATGAGTGAGACCATTCTGCGTTTTTCTCTCTCTCTCTGACTTATTTCACTCAGCATAATAGATTCCATGTACATCCATGTATAGGAAAATTTCATGACTTCATCTCTCCTGACAGCTGCATAATATTCCATTGTGTATATGTACCACAGTTTCTTTAGCCATTCGTCTGTTGAAGGGCATCTTGGTTATTTCCAGAGTCTTGCTATGGTGAATAGAGCTGCAATGAATATAGGTGTAAGGAAGGGGTTTTTGTATTGTATTTTTGTGTTCCTAGGGTATATTCCTAGGAGTGGTATAGCTGGATCGTATGGGAGCTCGATTTCCAGTTTTTGGAGGAATCTCCATATCGCTTTCCATAAAGGTTGAACTAGACAGCATTCCCACCAGCAGTGGATAAGAGTTCCTTTCTCTCCACATCCCCGCCAACACTGTTTATTCTCATTCTTTGTGATGTGTGCCATTCTCTGGGGTGTGAGGTGGTATCTCATCGTTGTTTTGATTTGCATCTCCCTGATGATTAGTGATGTGGAACATTTTTTCATGTGTCTTTTGGCCATGCGTATTTCTTCTTTGTCAAAGTGTCTGTTCATTTCTTCTCCCCATTTTTTGATGGGGTTAGATGTTTTTTTCTTGTAAAGTTCTGTCAGTGCCTTGTATATTTTGGAGATTAGCCCCTTATCTGATGGGTATTGGGTGAATAGTTTCTCCCACTCAGTGGGTGGCTCTTGTATCCTGGGCACTATTTCCTTTGAGGTGCAGAAGCTTCTCAGCTTAATATATTCCCATCTGCTAATCTCTGCTTTCACTTGTTTGGAGAGTGCAGTTTCCTCCTTGAAGATGCCTTTAGTCTCAATGTCCTGGAGAGTTTTACCTACATGTTGTTCTATATATCTTATGGTTTCGGGTCTGATATCGAGGTCATGTCACTGGTACTGATCTGATTTACCTAACACAAGGAGGAATCATTTCTTCTTGTTTCATATGTACAAAGTAAACTGTCACTCTGCATAACCCTAACGACCACATCTACTTATATGAAGTCTCATGTCTAAAGTCATGTATAAACATGATGTCATTGAAAGCAGATATTGTTGAAGCATTGTTACATGCTGATCTCGCAGTACTCGCACATTTTGTAGATGTACACTTAACTCATATCTTGTATCTTTTAATATCACCATTTGTCTGTATAACGACATCTGTGAATAACGTCTATAATTCTATAACACAAGTGTCATATTACATGAGTTCTGTATCACTCAACTCACTTATTAGAAATCATGACAATCTCAAACACAATCAATCAACTCATTGTTTAATATTATAGATACGAGAGTTACCTAAACCTATTACTGCTGGTATCCAGGAACACTTAATTCACTGGAATCTCTTCATTCTCGCATTGCAATTAATGACACGCACCTGGCTTGGGCGACATTTCATAACAGTGTCTCATGTCACTGGTACTTTTCTGCGTTACGTACCACAAGGAAGAATCCTTTCTACACATGCATATGTACTGAGTAAAGGAAACTCTCATTTTCTTAACCCTATTACCTCATCCACTTATATGAAGTCTCATGTCTAAAGACATGGCTAAACATGATGTCATTGAAAGCAGGTATTGTTTAAGCATTGTTACATGCTGATCTCACAGTACTCGCACGTTATGTAGATGTACACTTAACTCATAACTTGTGTATTTTAATATTACCATTTGTCTGTATAACGACTTCTGTGAATAACTTCTACAAGTAATTCTAAATACAAGAGTCACATATTACATGAATTCTGTCTCACTCAACTCATTAGGAATCTTGACAAACTCAGAAACAAGTTGTCAAGTCATTGTTTAATAGTATAGATAAGTTATTTACCGCAACATATTACTGCAGCAATCCAATTACACTTAATTCTCTGGCATCTCTTCTTTCTCGCTTTGCAATTAACGTCTCGCACCTAGCATAAGCGACATCTCTGAACTATGTCACATGTCGCTAGTACTGATCTGCTTTACCTAACACAAGGAGGAATCATTTCTTCTTATTTCATATGTACAAAGTATAGGAAACTGTCACTCTGCATAACCCTAACGACCTCATCCACTTATATGGAGTCTCATGTCTAAAGTCATGTCTAAACATGATGTCATTGAAAGCAGATATTGTTGAAGCATTGTTACATGCTGATCTCACTGTACTCGCACATTATGTAGATATAAGTACCCTTAACTCGTCTCTTGTATATTTTAATAACACCATTTGTCTGTTTAGCGACCTCTGTGAATAACGTCGATACTTCAATAACACACGTGTCATGTCACATGAGTTCTGTATCACTCAACTCACATATTAGGAATCATAACAATCTCAAACACAATTAGTCAACTCATTCTTTAATATTATAGATAAGATAGTTACCTGAACATATTCCTGCTGCTATCCAGTAACACTTAATTCACTGGAATCTCTTCATTCTCGCATTGCAATTAATGACACGCACCTGGTTAGGCGACATCTCCTATCTGTGTCGCATGTCACTGGTACTTTTTTGCATTACCTAACACAAGGAAGAATCATTTGTACATGTATTTGTACAAAGTAAAGGAAACTCACTTTGCTTAACCCTAATTCCTCATCCACTTATATGAAGTCTCATGTCTAAAGACATATATAAACATGATGGCATTGAAAGCGGGTATTGTTTAAGCATTGTTACATGCTGATCTCACAATACTCGCACATTATGTAGATGTACACTTAACTCGTAACTTGTATATTTTAATATCAACATTTGTCTGTATAACGATTTCTCTGAATAACTTCTACAAATAATTCTAAATACAACAGTCACATAGTACATGAATTCTGTCTCACTCAACTCAATAGGAATCTTGACAAACTCAGAAACAAGTAGTCAAGTCATTGTGTAATAGTATAGATAAGTTATTTACCGCAACATATTACTGCTGCAATCCAATTACACTTAATTCACTGGCATCTCTTCTTTCTCGCTTTGCAATTAACATCTCGCACCTAGTTTAAGTGACATCTCTGAACTATGTCACATGTCACTGGTACTGATCTGATTTACCTAACAGAAGGAGGAATCATTTCTTCTTGTTTCATATGTACAAAGTAAACTGTCACTCTGCATAACCCTAACGACCTCATCCACTTATATGTAGTCTCATGTCTAAAGTCATGTGTAAACATGATGTCATTGAAAGCAGATATTGTTGAAGCATTGTTACATGCTGATCTCGCAGTACTCGCACATTTTGTAGATGTACACTTAACTCATATCTTGTATCTTTTAATATCACCATTTGTCTGTATAACGACATCTGTGAATAGCATCTATAATTCTATAACACAAGTGTCATATTACATGAGTCCTGTATCACTCAACTCACTTATTAGGAATCATGACAATCTCAAACACAATCAATGAACTCATTGTTTAATATTATAGATAAGAGAATTACCTAAACCTATTACTGCTGGTATCCAGGAACACTTAATTCACTGGAATCTCTTCATTCTCGCATTGCAATTAATGACACGCACCTGGCTTAGGCGACATTTCTTAACAATGTCTCATGTCACTGGTACTTTTCTGCGTTACGTACCACAAGGAAGAATCCTTTCTACACATGTATATGTACTGAGTAAAGGAAACTCTCACTTTCTTAACCCTATTACCTCATCCACTTATATGAAGTCTCATGTCTAAAGACATGTCTAAACATGATGTCATTGAAAGCAGGTATTGTTTAAGCATTGTTACATGCTGATCTCACAGTACTCGCACGTTATGTAGATGTACACTTAACTCGTAACTTGTATATTTTAATATCAACATTTGTCTGTATAACGACTTCTGTGAATAACTTCTACAAGTAATTCTAAATACAACAGTCACATATTACATGAATTCTGTCTCACTCAACTCATTAGGAATCTTGACAAAGTTAGAAACAAGTAGTCAAGTCATTGTTTAATAGTATAGATAAGTTATTTACCGCAACATATTACTGCTGCAATCCAATTACACTTAATTCACTGGCATCTCTTCTTTCTCGCTTTGCAATTAACATCTCGTGTGGGTGTACCTATTTGAAACCCTAAGACCCACCCATTTCTGGGAGGGGTCTGGGAAACCGGATAATAGGTGTGACTACCTGCAAGACCTCCCATTCCTGGGAGGGGTCTGGAAAAAGTTAGATAAGCCTGGGACGAAGGGGATTCGGCCCCTTTTGTTACTTTGCCGGCTTTTGGATCTTTGGGCCGCATGGAGCCCAAAGGGAAGATGGCTAATAGGAGATAAGACGCAGGGCTAGCAAAATATTGCTGAATGCTTGAAAGGTTATTAATAGGCCACACACACGTGGTGGTTAGGGCATGAATAAAGCTGATGCTTCCTAATGGCTGCATTTCACCTGGCCTGGAACTCGCTGGCTGCATGGAGGTTGCAGAGCCATGTGGGCTGGATGGCATCCTCCACCATCCAGCCCCATCGCTAATTATTTAATGCTACATCTGGCGCCCGAACAGGGACCTGAATCCTGGACCCAAGAAAACAGCAAAAATGGTGAGATTTCTGCTCTTCTGTTTGATTTTCGCTCTGTTCACATGCAGTCAGCCCAAAGTGTATGGCCACGTAGAGCCATGTTTAAAGATGGCCGCAACCCCTTCTAGGGGCAAAAGGGCAACTGAAAGGAGGTACATGAAAGCTTGCATCACCTCTGGCCAAGGCCCAGAACTGAAACTTTGTTACAAGAAACAAAAACCTCGGCCTTTACAAAAACTGATTTAAAGCTTAAATTGGAAACGGAGGAGAAAAAAGACTCTATTTAAAGTGGACTGATTTTCTGAGAATGACCTTTGGCTTGAATTTGGATTTCGACTTTGGAAATTTCGAACTGAACTTTTAGTTTAAATCACTTGGAACTCTGAACATCCAAAAGCGCCCTGTAAAGGTGTGGCCAAAAACTGGCTTGCTAAGTGCTGCCCAAAGGAAAAAAGCGAAGAAAAGCTCCAAGCAGCTCGGCTCGGCTCGGCTCAGCTCAGCTCAGCTTTTGCTCCGTGGCAAGCCTGAAATCCATCCTCCAGATCACTAAGGTAAAACTGCAGGAGCAAACCAGCAATAAGCAGCGGAACCTGCAACCTCATGGTCTACAAAACCATCTGCAGGGCCTGAAACCATGGAAGGAAGCCACGTGGTAAGATCAGCGTGGGACAAAACAACATCTGAACTTTAAAAGTTTAAAGAAGCCACGTGGTGAGATCAGCGTGGGACAAATTAATCATCTGAACTATGGTTATAGGTGTAGAAAATTAGTGGGTCGTTATATTTTACTCATAGTTAATAATGGGATAAGTTTTAGTTAGTTAGTAGTTAAAAAATAAAAATAAAAGGGAAGTAATATAGTTTAGCTCATTTTAACATCTGATTTCTAACCACCTGCATCTTTGTCTTAAGTCATTTTCTTTATAATTTAAATGTGTTTTGTTGTCTTTCAAAGTTAATATTTTCAATTGCAAAATGTTTTACTGTGTATTTTAATGTACTTAGCCTATTTTTAAAATGTATGTTATGCATGTATGCTGGAGTACTTGTGTATAGGAAAGGTATAGGAACAATGAAGTTCCCCCAATATAGTTTAAAAGTATAGGAACATGAAAGTTCCGGAATAGTGCTTGGTAAAAAAGCATTAATAGAATTTTAGGTTACAGGTGTTAAGTATATTTTGCAAATGATATGTTTTTGAAAAGGGCTGGTATATTAAATTTCACTCTATTACGTTGGTGCATAAAAATATTAAGAAAAGGAGGAATTGTGGGTGTACATATTTGAAACCCTAAGACCCACCCATTTCTGGGAGGGGTCTGGGAAACCGGATAATAGGTGTGACTACCTGCAAGACCTCCCATTCCTGGGAGGGGTCTGGAAAAAGTTAGATAAGCCTGGGACGAAGGGGATTCGGCCCCTTTTGTTACTTTGCCGGCTTTTGGATCTTTGGGCCGCATGGAGCCCAAAAGGAAGATGGCTAACAGGAGATAAGACGCAGGGCTAGCAAAATATTGCTGAATGCTTGAAAGGTTATGAATAGGCCACACACACGTGGTGGTTAGGGCATGAATAAAGCTGATGCTTCCTAATGGCTGCGTGTGAGTGAGTGATTTCACCTGGGCCTGGAACTCGCCGGCTGCATGGAGGATGAAGAGCCATGTGGGCTGGATGGCATCCTCCACCATCCAGCCCCATCGCTAATTATTTAATGCTACAATCTCGCACCTAGTTTAAGTGACATCTCTGAACTATGTCACATGTCACTGGTACTGATCTGATTTACCTAACAGAAGGAGGAATCATTTCTTCTTGTTTCATATGTACAAAGTAAAGGAAACTGTCACTCTGCATAACCCTAACGACCTCATCCACTTATATGAAGTCTCATGTCTAAAGTCATGTCTAAACATGATGTCATTGAAAGCTGATATTGTTGAAGCATTGTTACATGCTGATCTCGCAGTACTCGCACATTTTGTAGATGTACACTTAACTCATATCTTGTATCTTTTAATATCACCATTTGTCTGTATAACATCTGTGAATAGCGTCTATAATTCTATAACACAAGTGTCATATTACATGAGTTCTGTATCACTCAACTCACTTATTAGGAATCATGACAATCTCAAACACAATAAAGCAACTCATTGTTTAATATTATAGATAAGAGAGTTACCTAAACCTATTACTGCTGGTATCCAGGAACACTTAATTCACTGGAATCTCTTCATTCTCGCATTGCAATTAATGACACGCACCTGGCTTAGGCGACATTTCTTAACAATGTCTCATGTCACTGGTACTTTTCTGCGTTACGTACCACAAGGAAGAATCCTTTCTACACATGTATATGTACTGAGTAAAGGAAACTCTCACTTTCTTAACCCTATTACCTCATCCACTTATATGAAGTCTCATGTCTAAAGACATGTCTAAACATGATGTCATTGAAAGCAGGTATTGTTTAAGCATCGTTACATGCTGATCTCACAGTACTCGCACGTTATGTAGATGTACACTTAACTCATAACTTGTGTATTTTAATATTACCATTTGTCTGTATAATGACTTCTGTGAATAACTTCTACAAGTAATTCTAAATACAAGAGTCACATATTACATGAATTCTGTCTCACTCAACTCATTAGGAATCTTGACAAACTCAGAAACAAGTTGTCAAGTCATTGTTTAATAGTATAGATAAGTTATTTACCGCAACATATTACTGCTGCAATCCAATTACACTTAATTCTCTGGCATCTCTTCTTTCTTGCTTTGCAATTAACGTCTCGCACCTAGCTTAAGTGACATCTCTGAACTGTGTCACATGTCACTAGTACTGATCTGCTTTACCTAACACAAGGAGGAATCATTTCTTCCTTTTTCATATGTACAAAGTATAGGAAACTGTCACTCTGCATAACTCTAATGACCTCATCCACTTATATGGAGTCTCATCTCTAAAGTCATGTCTAAACATGTTGTCATTGAAAGCAGATATTGTTGAAGCATTGTTACATGCTGATCTCACTGTACTCGCACATTATGTAGATGTAAGTACCCTTAACTCGTCTCTTGTATATTTTAATAACACCATTTGTCTGTTTAATGACCTCTGTGAATAACGTCGATACTTCAATAACACACGTGTCATGTCACATGAGTTCTGTATCACTCAACGCACATATTAGGAATCATAACAATCTCAAACACAATTAGTCAACTCATTCTTTAATATTATAGATAAGATAGTTACCTTCCTCAACAAAATCCTGGCAAATAGGATTCAATGCCTCGTTAAGAAGATCATCCACTACGATCAAGTAGGTTTCATCCCAGGAATGCAAGGCTGGTTTAACATCCGTAAATCTATCAACATAATACACAACATCAATAACAAGAAAAATAAAAACCACATGATCATATCAATAGATGCAGAGAAAGCATTTGATAAGGTCCAACACCCATTCTTGATCAAAACTCTCAGCAAGATGGGAATGGAGGGAACCTTTCTCAATATAGTGAAGGCCATCTACCACAAGCCAGTGGCAAATATTATCCTCAATGGAGAAAAACTGAAAGCCTTCCCTCTAATATCTGGCACAAGACAAGGCTGTCCTCTCTCACCACTCCTATTCAACATAGCACTGGAAGTACTTGCTATAGTGATTAGGCAAGAAAAGGATATCAAGGGAATCCAGATAGGAAAGGAAGAAGTCAAGCTCTCACTGTTTGCAGATGACATGATACTCTACTTAGAAAACCCTAAAGACTCTATCAAAAAGCTTCTAGAAACAATAGACTCATATAGCAAGGTGGCAGGCTACAAAATTAACACACAAAAATCAATGGCCTTTCTATACACCAATAGTAATAAGGATGAAATGGACATTAAGAAAACAACCCCATTCACAATAGTACCACACAAACTCAAATATCTTGGAATCAACTTGACTAAATATGTGAAGGACCTATACAAAGAAAACTATAAAACTCTGCTCCAAGAAATAAGAGAGGACACACGGAAATGGAAACACATACCCTGCTCATGGATTGGCAGGATTAACATCATCAAAATGTCAATACTCCCCAAGGCATTATACAGATTTAATGCCATCCCTCTAAAGATACCCATGACATTCTTCAAAGAAGTGGATCAGACACTTTTGAAATTCATTTGGAACAATAAACACCCTCGAATAGCTAAAGCAATCATTGGGAAAAAGAATATGGGAGGAATTACTTTTCCCAACTTTAAACTGTACTACAAAGCAACAGTTATCAAAACAGCATGGTATTGGAATAAGGATAGGTCCTCAGATCAGTGGAATAGGCTTGAATACTCAGAAAATGTTCCCCAGAGATACAACCATCTAATTTTTGATAAAGGAGCAGGAAATCCTAAATGGAGCAGGGAAAGCCTCTTCAACAAGTGGTGTTGGCACAATTGGATAGCCACTTGCAAAAAATTAAACTTAGACCCCCAGCTAACATCATGTACAAAGGTAAAATCCAAATGGATTAAAGACCTCGATATCAGCCCCAAAACCATAAAATATATAGAACAGCACATAGGCAAAACACTACAGGACATTACAGGCATCTTCAAGGAGGAAACTGCACTCTCCAAGCAAGTGAAAGCAGAGATTAACAGATGGGAATATATTAAGCTGAGAAGCTTCTGCACCTCAAAGGAAATAGTGCCCAGGATACAAGAGCCACCCACTGAGTGGGAGAAACTATTCACCCAATACCCATCAGATAAGGGGCTAATCTCCAAAATATACAAGGCACTGACAGAACTTTACAAGAAAAAAACATCTAACCCCATCAAAAAATGGGGAGAAGAAATGAACAGACACTTTGACAAAGAAGAAATACGCATGGCCAAAAGACACATGAAAAAATGTTCCACATCACTAATCATCAGGGAGATGCAAATCAAAACAACGATGAGATACCACCTCACACCCCAGAGAATGGCACACATCACAAAGAATGAGAATAAACAGTGTTGGCGGGGATGTGGAGAGAAAGGAACTCTTATCCACTGCTGGTGGGAATGCTGTCTAGTTCAACCTTTATGGAAAGCGATATGGAGATTCCTCCAAAAACTGGAAATCGAGCTCCCATACGATCCAGCTATACCACTCCTAGGAATATACCCTAGGAACACAAAAATACAATACAAAAACCCCTTCCTTACACCTATATTCATTGCAGCTCTATTTACCATAGCAAGACTCTGGAAACAACCAAGATGCCCTTCAACAGACGAATGGCTAAAGAAACTGTGGTACATATACACAATGGAATATTATGCAGCTGTCAGGAGAGATGAAGTCATGAAATTTTCCTATACATGGATGTACATGGAATCTATTATGCTGAGTGAAATAAGTCAGAGAGAGAGAGAAAAACGCAGAATGGTCTCACTCATCTATGGGTTTTAAGAAAAATGAAAGACACCCTGGTAATAATAATTTTCAGACACAAAAGAGAAAAGAGCTGAAGTTCCAGCTCACCTCAGGAAGCTCACCACAAAGAGTGATGAGTTTAGTTAGAGAAATAACTACATTTTGAACTGTCCTAATATTGAGAATGTATGAGGGAAATGTAGAGCCTGTTTAGGGTACAGGCGGGGGTTGGGTGGGGAGGAGGGAGATTTGGGACTTGGGTGATGGGAATGTTGCACTGGTGATGGGTGGTGTTCCTTTTATGACTGAAACCCAAACACAATCATGTATGTAATCAAGGTGTTTAAATAAAAAAAAATTATGCATAAAAAAAAAAAAAAAAAAAAAAAAAAAAAAAAAAAAAAGATAGTTACCTGAACATATTCCTGCTGCTATCCAGTAACACTTAATTCACTGGAATCTCTTCATTCTCACTTTGCACAAATTAACGGAAAAACTGACTCACTTATTAGGAATCATAACATTCTCAAACACAATCAATCAACTCATTGTTTAATATTATAGATAAGATAGTTACCTAAACCTATTACTGCTGGTATGCAGGAACACTTAATTCACTGGAATCTCTTCATTCTCGCATTGCAATTAATGACACGCAACTGGTTTAGGCGACATTTCTTAACAATGTCACATGTCACTGGTACTTTTCAGCGTTACCTACCACAAGGAAGAAACCTTTCTACACATGTATATGTACTAAGTAAAGGAAACTCTCACTTTCTTAACCCTATTACCTCATCCACTTATATGAAGTCTCATGTCTAAAGACATGTCTAAACTTGATGTCATTGAAAGCGGGTATTGTTGAAGCATTTTACATGCTGATCTCACAGTACTCGCACATTATGTAGATATAAGTACCCTTAACTCGTCTCTTGTATATTTTAATAACACCATTTGTCTGTATAACAACCTCTGTGAATAACGTCTATAATTCTATAACACACATGTCATATTACATGAGTTTTGTATCACTCAACTCCCTTATTAGGAATCATAACAATCTCAAACACAATTAATCAACTCATTGTTTAATATTATAGATAAGATAGTTACCTGAACATATTCCTGCTGGTATCCAGAAACACTTAATTCACTGGAATCTCTTCATTCTCGCATTGCAATTAATGACACGCACCTGGCTTAGGCGACATCTTCTAACTATGTCGCACGTCACTGCTACTTTTTTGCGTTACCTAACACAAGGAAGAATCATTTGTACATGTATTAGTACAAAGTAAAGGAAACTCTCACTTTGCTTAACCCTAATACCTCATCCATTTATATGAAGTCTCATGTCTAAAGTCATGTCTAAACTTGACATTGTCAAGTTGAAAGCGGGTATTGGTTAAGCATTATTACATGCTGATCTCACAGTACTCGCACATTATGTAGATGTACACTTAACTCATAACTTGTATATTTTAATATCACCATTTGTCTGTCTAACGACTTCGGTGAATAACTTCTATAAGTAATTCTAAATACAACACTCACATATTACATGAATTCTGTCTCACTCAACTCATTAAGAATCTTGACAAACTCAGAAACAAGTTGTCAAGTCATTGTTTAATTGTATAGATAAGTTATTTACCGCAACATATTACTGCTGCAATCCAATTACACTTAATTCTCTGGCATCTCTTCTTTCTCGCTTTGCAATTAACGTCTCGCACCTAGCTTAAGTGACATCTCTTAACTGTGTCACATGTCACTGGTACTGATCTGCTTTACCTAACAGACGGATGAATCATTTCTTCTTGTTTCATATGTACAAAGTAAAGGAAACTGTCACTCTGCATAACCCTAACGACCTCATCCACTTATATAAAGTCTCATGTCTAAAGTCATGTCTAAACATGATGTCATTGAAAGCAGATTTTGTTGAAGCATTGTTTCATGCTGATCTCACAGTACTCGCACATTATGTAGATGTAAGTACCTTTAACTCATCTATTGTATACTTTAATATCACCATTTTTCTGTATAACGACTTCTGTGAATAACGTCTATAATTCTATAACACAAGTGTCATATTACCTTAGTTCTGTATCATTCAACTCACTTATTAGGAATCAGGACAGTCTCAAACACAATTAGTCAACTCATTGTTTAATTTTATACATAAGATAGTTACCTGAACCTATTACTGCTGGTATCCAATAACACTTAATTCACTGGAATCTCTTCATTCTCACTTTGCACAAATTAACGGAAAAACTGACTTTGCTTAACCCTAATGACCTCTTTCAATTATATGAAGTCTCATGTCTAAAGTCATGTCTAAACATGATGTCTTTGAAAGGTGATACTTTTTAAGCATTATTACATGCTTATCTCACAGTACTCTCACATTATTTAGATGTATCCTTAACTCATCTCTCGTAAATTTTAATATCACTATTCTTGTCTGTATAACGACTACTGTGAATAATGTCTATAACTAATTCTATAACACAACTGTCACATATTACATGAGTTCATTCTCACTCAACTCATATTAGGAATCTTGACAAACTCCAATACAATTAGTCAACTTATTGTTTAATATTATAGATAAGTTAGTTACCGGAACTTATTACAGCTGTTATCCAATAGCACTTAATTCAATGGAATCTCTTCATTCTCGGTTTTCAATGAACATCTTGCATTTGGCTTTAGCGACATCTTCTAACTATGTCACATGTCACTGGTACTGATCTGCTTTACCTAACACGAGGACGAATCATTTTTACTTGTTCCATATGTACAAATTAAAGGAAACTCTCACTTTGCCTAACCCTAATGACCTCATTCAATTATATAAAGTCTTATATTCAAAGTCACATCTAAACATGTTGTCATTGAAAGCTGATATTGTTTAAGCATTGTTACATGCTTATCTCACAGTACTCGCACATTATTTAACTCGTCTCATAAATTTTAATACCACCATTCTTGTCTGTATAACGACTGCTGTGAATAACGTCTATAATTCTATAAAACAACTGTCACATATTTCATGAGTTCTGTCTCTCTCAACTCACTTATTAGGAATCTTGACAATCTCAAACACAATTAGTCAACTCATTGTTTAATATTATAGATAAGTTAGTTCCCTGAAGTTATTACTGCTGCAATCCACTAACACTTTATTCACTAGACACTCTTCATTCTCATTTCCAATTAAGGTCACACATTTGGCTTAATCGTACATCTCCTGACTATGTCACATGTCACTGGTACTGATCTGCTTTACCTAACACGAGGACGAATCATATTTACTTGTTCCATATGTACAAATTAAAGGAAACTCTCACTTTGCCTAACCCTAATGACCTCATTCAATTATATAAAGTCTTATATTCAAAGTCACATCTAAACATGTTGTCATTGAAAGCTGATATTGTTTAAGCATTGTTACATGCTTATCTCACAGTACTCGCACATTATTTAGATGTATCCTTAACTCGTCACTCATAAATTTTAATATCACCATTCTTGTCTGTATAACGACTGCTGTGAATAACATCTATAACTAATTCTATAACACAACTGTCACATATTACATGAGTTCTGTCTCACTCAACTCACTTATTAGGAATCTTGACAAACTCAAACACAATTAGTCAACTCATTGTTTAATATTATTTATAAGTTAGATACCTGAACTTATTACTGCTGGTATCCAATCACACTTAATTCACTGGAATCTCTTCATTCTCGCTTTGCAATTAAGGTCACGCACCTGGCTTAAGCGTACATCTCCTATCTATGTCACATGTAACTGGTACTGATCTGCTTTACCTAAGAGAAGGAATAATCATTTTTACATGTATATGTAAAAATTAAAGAAACTCTCACTTTGCTTAACTCTTAATGACCTCATTCAATGACATAATGTCTCCTGTCTAATGTCATGTCTAAACATGATGTCATTGAAAGCTGATTATGTTTAAGCATTCTTACATGCTTATCTCACAGTACTCTCCCATCAATTAGATGTATCCTTATCTCTTGTATTTTTTTTACTTTTTTTTTATTTAAACACCTTGATTACATACATGATTGTGTTTGGGTTTCAGTCATAAAAGGAACACCACCCATCACCAGTGCAACATTCCCATCGCCCAAGTCCCAAATCTCCCTCCTCCCCACCCAACCCCCGCCTGTACTCTAAACAGGCTCTACATTTCCCTCATACATTCTCAATATTAGGACAGTTCAAAATGTAGTTATTTCTCTAACTAAACTCATCACTCTTTGTGGTGAGCTTCCTATCTCTTGTATTTTTAATCTCACCAACATTGTCTTTATAACGTCTTTTGCCAATAACTTTATAACTGTACTACTTACTATACTGCAGCTGTCACATCATTACATGAGTTCTCTCTCACTCTTAGTTGGGATCTTGACAAACAGAAACACAATTAGTCATCTCATTGATTATGTGAATCCTAAGTTAGTTACCTGAACTTATTACTGCTGCTATCCACTCATATTTAGTTCACTAGACTCTGTTCATTATCCTTTGTAATTAAGGTCACACAGTTGGCTTAAGCATACATCTCCTAACTACATCACATGTCTCTGGTACTGATCTGCTTTACCTAACACAAGGACGAATCATTTCTACTTGTCGCATATATACAAATTAAAAGAAACTCTCACTTTGCTGAATTTTAATGATCCTATTCAATGACATGAACTTTTGTCTAAAGCCATGTCTAAACATGATATCATTGAAAGCTGATTATCTATAAGCATTTTTACATGCTTATCTCACAGTACTCGCACATCATTTAGATGAATTACATCCTACTCACTTAACGCTCCTCTTTTACATTAGCATTGTCTATTCAATCTGGTGTTTGTAATGTCCGCTGTCTATAATATCTATAAATATACTATCATTCAACTGTCTCTGTACAATTGTTACATCTTTTCATGAATTCTATCTCATTCAACTAACTCATGAGGAACTGGACAAACTCAAACCGAATCAGTTATCTCATTGTCAAATCTGTTTCATAAGTTAATGTTATAATATCCACTTGTATCCAATTCCACTTAATTTACATTACTCTTTTAATTCTTGCTTTGAATTCAACTATATGCACTTCATCTTAAGCGTATATCTCCTGAATATGTTACATCTAAGGCACAGTACTGATGATATTTACCTAACACACAGCAGAATCATTTCCCTTTGTCTCATATGTACAAATAAATAGAAACTCTCACTTTGGTTAACTCTAATGACCTCATTCAATTACATGAACTGTCCTGTCTAAAAGTCATGTCTAAACATGATGTCATTGAAAACTATATGTTAACCATTGTAACATGCTTACTCACAATACTCGGACATCATTTACATGTACCTTTAATTTGTCTCGTTCACTTGATCTCACCAATCTGTCATATATCGTCTACTGTCAATAACGTCTATAACTATACTGTACTAAAACTGTCACATCATTACATGTGTTCCATCTCTCTCAATGCACTCGCTAGGGATCTTGACAAACTCAAACAGAATTAGTTAACTCATTGTCAAATATGGTTCATAAGTTACTTATCCACTGATATCCAATTCCACTTAATTCACTTATCTCTCTTAGTTCTCACTTCATATTCAACTGCTCGCACTTGGCTTAAGCGTACATCTTTTTAATATGTCACATCTTACTGGTACTGATCTACTTTACCTAACACATAGACAAATCATTTCTATTTGTTGCATATGCACAAATTAAAAGAAATTCTCACTTTGATTGACTATAATTACCTCATTCAATTACATGAACTCACATGTCTAAAAGTCATGTCTAAATAATGTTTCCTTTAAAACTGATTATGTTTAACCACTGTAACATTTTATCTCACTGTACTCACAAATCATTTAGATGTTTTACGTCCTACTCACTTAACTCGTCTTTTGCTTTACTTTTGTTTCATCAATCTGTTGTGTATAATGTCTGCTGTAAATAACATCTATAATTAGACTATCCTACTTCTGTCATTATATAAATGCTGCATCATTACATCAGTTTCATCTCACTCTACTTGGGAACTTGGAAAACAATGCCATTTAGTCCCACTCAATTCCACTTAATTCACATAACTCTTAGTTCTCGCTTCGCATTCAACTGTACACACTTCAACTTAAGTGTTTATTTCCTGAATATGTCACATATAAAGCACTGTATTAATGTTATTTGCCTAACACACAGTCGAATCATTTCTATTTGTCGCATATGTACAAATTAAAAGAAACTCTCACTTTGGTTCACTATAATTACCTCATTCAATTACATGAACTCTCCTGTCTTAAAGTTATGTCTAAACATTATGTCATTGAAAGCTGATCTTTTTTAATCATTGTAACGTGATTATCTTACAGTACTCGCATGTCATTTAGATGTATTACATCCTACTCACTTAACTTGTCTTTTGCTTTACTTTTGTCTCATCAATCTGGTCTGTATAACATCTGCTGTCAATATCATCTATAACTATATTATACTACAACTATCACATCATTACATGAGTTCCATCTCACTCAACTATACTATCATACATCTGTCTCTATACAATTGTTACATCATTTTATGAATTCCATCTCATTCAACTAACTCACGAGGGAACTTGACAAACCCAAACACAATTAGTTAACGCATTGTCATATCTGTTTCATAAGTTACCTGAAATTATAACCACTTTTGTCTGTTCAATGTGGTGTGCCTAAAACTTCAAATAGCCTAACAAACACTTAGCTAACACTTCTTATTAAAACTTAGCACAACATCATTGTGTTTTCCTTTTCTTTATGTGTTGTAACTAAGTCATTGAACTTCATCATGGAACTTGTTAAGGTGCTATTACGTTTGATTCCATTGTCATGTCACAGTGCCATACTTAAGACAATTTTGCCTCTGTGATTCTTACTACATCTACTGCAGTTAACATTTGCAAATCCCCACTACAAACGGTTCGAAACCAGACAGCTCACTCAAACATTACCTACCTCAATGAGTTTACGCATTGTTACACCTGTTTCATAAGTTACATCTTACGAAAGTAATTCAGTTCACTCCGAGTGATATTTCTTTTTTTTATTATAATTTTTTTAATTTTTTTTTTGGTTTTTCGGGCCACACCCGTTAGATGCTCAGGGGTTACTCCTGGCTACATGCTCAGAAATTGCCCCTGGCTTGGGGGGACCATATGGGACGCCGGGGGATCGAACCGTGGTCCTTTCCTTGGCTAGCGCTTGCAAGGCAGACACCTTACCTCTAGCGCCACCTCGCCGGCCCCTAATTTTTTTATTTTTAATTTTTTTTTTGGTTTTTCGGGCCACACCCGTTTGATGCTCAGGGGTTATTCCTGGTTACACACTCAGAAATTGCCCCTGGCTTGGGGGGAACCATATGGGATGCCGGGGGATCGAACTGTGGTCCTTTCCTTGGCTAGCGCTTGCAAAGCAGACACCTTACCAGCCCCAAATTTTTTATTTTTAATTATGAGAACAAAGATGCAAAGAAAGAGGACAAGGTAAAGTTACAGTGGAAGGACAATCACCCATAAACAGAATTCTCAGAAGTCCCCTTGCTGATATCTTAACTTTAAACTTCCAGCCAAAGAACATTAAGAAAAATAAAACAGAACCCATGTGCAATTACTTTGTCCCTCAAGTCCCCAGATTGTAATACATAATATTTCTTAGCAGCACACAAAGCCATAAAACTTATGTAACTCCTTTAACATTGAAGGCATAGTATTTTTTTTTTTTGGTTTTTGGGCCACACCCGGCAGTGCTCAGGGGATACTCCTGGCTGTCTGCTCAGAAATAGCTCCTGGCAGGCACGGGGGACCATATGGGACACTGGGATTCGAACCAATCACCTTTGGTCCTGGATCGGCTGCTTGCAAGGCAAACGCCGCTGTGCTATCTCTCCGGGCCCGGCATAATATTTTTTTACATTTCCATGCACATGCATATTAGTTTGAGTTAACCTCAAAAGTTCAATGTGGGTATAATTTTTATTTTAATCAGTGGCTTACATATCGTTCACAGTAATATTTTAGATACATATTAACACTGAATCTGGGGAATTCCCACCACCGAATTGTCCTTCCTCCACCTTCATTCCCGTGTTACCTCCCATATCCTCCACCCTCACCTTCGGAGCTGCTAGAATGAGTGGTCCCCTCTGTGCCTAGTTTATTACTTAGTGATCTTACAACTGTTTGGTCATGGTACCTCCATTAAATCCCCTCTAATTGGGAGGCAGGACTTGATAGTCAAAGTTATGTGGTTTTGTTTGAAGAAGAGAAAAGTAATAAAATAGGGTAAAAAATCAAATACGCCGAAAATGGGCAGAGTCCTTCTAGAGGCTCTCATCCTCGGTTTGAGAGACCAAGGGGAAAAAGAAGGTGAAACACCACTACAGTATAAAAAGAAGTATCAAATAAAATATCCAGTGAGCACTACAGCAATAAAGATAGGCACCACATAACAGCTCTCTCAAATGACCTCAAATTTACCTCTGTTGTTACATCTGTTCCACAGTCTGTATTGACCATTAGCAACTCATTCAATGAACACACTGTTGCAATGTTGTAGGTCTGTGGAGGCATTTTCAAATACTGAGGAAACACAAATGAATACATTTAGTTAACTCTTTGTTCATTCTATTTCATAGGTTACATGAAGTTATAACTGTTCTATCTAATTCTCCATATCTCACATAACTCTTACTTCTTGTCTTACTCCGCTTACTTAACACACTTCTTCAATTGAAGGGTTAATCTCTTGAGTAGTCAATGCCACTTAATTCATGTAAATCTCTTAATTGTTGCATCACATTGAACTTAACATGCTTCTTCAATTAAGGGTACCTCTCATGGATAGGTTACAGCTTATTTACCTAACACACTGCCGAATAATTTATATTTGTCACATATGTACAAATTATAAGGAGCTATCACTTTGGTTGACTATATTCAATTATTCAATTGCATGAACTCTCATGTCTGAAAGTCATGTCTAAACATTATATCATTGAAAGCTGATTATGTTTTAACAATGAAGCATATAGTACTCACTTGCACATCATTTAGATGTATTCCATCCTACTCACTCTTGTCTTTTTATTTACTTTTGTAAGTTATATCTGGTGTGCATAAAGCTTCAAACAGCATAACAGAGACTTAGCTAACAAGTTTACTGAAATGTAACACAACTTCATTGAGTTTTCCTTTCCTTCATGTCTTGTAATTAAGGCATTGAGCTTCATCATGCAACTCATTAAGGTGTGTTATGTTTGATTCCATTGTCTCATCACAGTGCCATACTTTTAGTACAATTTTGCCTCTGTGGTTCTTACTACATTTGCAAATTAATGCTACAAATGGTTCAAAACGAGACATCTATCTCAGACATTATTACTCATTGTTACATCTGTTTCATAAGTTACATCTTATGAAAGTAATTCAGTTCACTCCCAGTGACATTTCTTACTCTTGGGACAGCTCTCTAGAATGACTGACCCTGTGGAGGCTTCCTTGAATACCGAGGAAACACCATTGAATACTTTTAGTTAACTCCTTGTTCATTGTTTCATAGATTACATGAAGATATGATCATTTAATTTCCCATATCTCACATAACTCTTGTCAAACAACAATTTGTCACACAACCCGTCTCCCAGAGTCTCCAGACTCTGGGATGGGAGGAGCCTAAGGTGGCAAAGTCAGATGTTTAGCCCAACAACCAGCAACTCTCGCTAGCCTTTTTCTTTTCTTTTTTTGTTTTTGTTTTTGTTTTGTTTTGTTTTGTTTTGGGGCCACACCTGGTGATGCTCAGAGGTTACTTTTGGTTCTGCATTCAAGACTTTCTCTGGTGGCTTTGGAGAATCATATGGGATACCAGGAATCAAACCCAGGTCTGCCATATTCAAGGCAATCACCTTACCTACTGAACTATTGCCTTTCTAGCCAACTTTTCACATTTTTTCATACCAGACACTACTCTAAGAGCCATCACTCATCCTTATTCTTTCTTAAATATAAGTTGTGGGATTGCGAACTTGCTTAGGGGTCAAGGCAGAGCTTAAGATCCTGAGTTTTATCCCTGGCACTGCAAACTCCTTTTGAGCACCACCAAGTGTGTCCCTGAAGCCCCCACCCCTACCCCAGCATTGCAGATCCTAAACACTGAAACTTCTAGCCCAGTTCTGATGAGACTTCCAATGGTGTAGTCCCCTGGGATCTCTAAATGCTATATGGGAGATACTTCCTAGTAATGAACGGCCAGTTTTCTCTATACAAAGTGATGCTGAGTTCCGTTCACATCAGACTTATTTACATTTAGTGTACAAGGATTCTAAGTTCTCTGCATCCCTCCCAATGCTTGCAATTCTGCTGGGTGGGGGGGCATTCACACTGGCTGTGCTCAGGGTTTACTCCTGGTTCTGTACTCAGAAATCACTCCTGGCAGGTTCAGGGGACCATATGGGATGTCAGGGATTGAACTCGGGTTGGTTGCATGCAAGCCAAATGCCCCACCTGCTGTGCTATCATTCTGGCTTCTATCCAGCTTTTGTTTTAACAGCAGTAGCTACCCTCGTGGGTGTGAGGTGGATTCTCACTGTAGTCTGATTTTCCTTTCACTGAGGTCAACCACACCTCCTTGTTTTTCTCTCTCTATGGCTCCACACTCTGGCCATTTTAGCCAGTGGAATTGGGACCTGGATTTCATGTCCCTGAAATACCATGGTTTTTTGTTGTGGTGGTGGTTGTTGTTTGTTTGTGGGCCACACCCGGTGGTGCTCAAGGGTTACTCTTGGCTCTGTGCTCAGAAGTCGCTCCTGGTAGGCTTGGGAGTCCACATAAAATTCCTGGAATGGAAACCTGGTCTGTCCCAGGTCAGCTACGTGCATGTCAACCACCTTACCAATGTGCTATCACTCTGGTCCCCATGTATTTCAGGTAGATTTAATGACTAAGTTCCTGTCTTTTGCTATTATACTATACTCCCCTTGTCTTTTGTTTTGGGTTTTTGAGCCACACAGGAGATACTAGGGATTACTCAGGGGACCATATGGGAAGATGGAATCAAAGCCAGTTGGTCATATGCAAGGCAAGCCCTACCCACTGTGCTATTGCTCCAGCCCCTGTATTTTGTTTTTAGGTTACACCTCGCTATACTCAGGGTTCAATCCTGGCTTGGTGCTCTGGGATCACTTCTGGTGATGCTCAAGGAACTATATGCAATGCTAGGAATCAAACTGGGGTCCGCTGTTTGTAAGGCAAGCACTTTAATCCCTGTACTCTCCCCATCCCCAAAAGTGTCTTTTTGTCTGTTTACCTTTCTTTTCTTAGAAACATAGAAAAAGATACAGTAGTCTCTTCAGCCTGAGAGTCAGAAGCAAGAGATGAGGATAAACCTTCCGAAGCTGTCATCTGGATACAGCCCTGCATGAGTTTTTCTTCCTGGACTTGACAGAAGGTGTACGATTCCTTTCTACAGAACCCACCTGTTCTCCTTTCAGCCCATACCCTTCATCTCATCTGCTGCTGCTCACTTAAAGAGAAGGGGAGCACTCTCTCACATTTACTCTTACACTGACATAGCATTGTTGTGTACGTATGACATGTTTCTGCACCCAGACTATGACAAAGGTGAAAATGCAGACACTATTATATTGTATATCATATGTATCTATATATCTTCTTTTTTTGATTTTGGGGCCACATCCAGTGACACTCAGGGGTTACTCTTGGCTATGTGCTCAGCAACTGCTCCTGGCTTGGGGGACCATATGGGACACCAGGGGATCGAACCGCAGTCCATCCTAGGCTACCGTGTGCAAGGCAGACACCCTACTGCTTGCATCACCACGCCAGCCCCTATATTTTATACCTTATATTTTATACTTTTTCATGTGCTTACCTATCATATGATGAGTATACCATAGCTACTTACCGAACGAATTTCTTTCCTGATCTAAGAAAGTCAAGAAGTAATGGAAGTATCTTGTCAAAAGCTCTGTCACACTGTCAGTCAATTTTTTCTGCTTAGCTGTAAAAGAAAAGCATTGTCTTCACTTTTCTATTTAAATGGTTATGATTTGAAGACAATACTTTGTCAGCTATGACATCAAAACCAATACAACGGCCATGGAATAGAAAAGTATTACCACAGGGCTTTTGCATGTGACATAGGTAAAAAATTTTAAATGGCTTATGTAACAGGAGAGATGGTGGAGAGGGCGGTTGCAAAACAGGAAAAAGCAGAGGCCAGATCTCTTAAGGCTTTATAAATTAAGCTGAGGAGTTTGATCTTTTGGGTTGGAAAGATAGTACAGGGTGTATAGTTCCTGAGGGAGTGAGTGGGATGCTGGTGAATTCCAGGCTGGGCACACGGAATTATAATATGCAAATGTCACTCAGGCCCATGTGTCTCTTTTTGCTCAAGACTATATATACTCAATGTCATGGCAGTGGTTGATAAGTTTGGGCAGAACACAAATATTTGTGAAAGCATAACTATGCATATAGTTCTAATAAGATCCCTGAAGACTTTCAATATAGCAGTTCACTGTAGGGATAGAAGGAGGGCTTGAGCCACACTTGGAGATATTAAGGTGTCATTCCTAGAGGCACTTGGGGAACCACATGTAACATCAGGATTTGAACCAGGTTTGGCCACTTGAAAGGTAAGTACTCTGGCCCCCAGCACAGTTTATTTCATATGTAAATCTGGTAGGGGTATAGTGCCCGGTTATTTGGTGGAAATGTTGTGAAGGTATTTGTAGATGTAACATTGGCAAACAGGTTGACTTTAAGTAAAAGCAATTATCATTGATGATGTAGGCAGGCTTTAGATAACCAGTTCAAGAGATTAAGAGCAAAAACAGGCTTCCTGGATAAAAAAAAAATAGTAATTCTGGCTCTGAGCCCGGAGTGACAGTACAGAGGTAAATGGTGTGATGGCTACCAATCTTGCACATGCTGACGCAATTGGTATCCCAATTTTCCCCCATTTATTGCCATGAATAATTCCTGAGTGCAGAGCTGGGACACATTGCTGGGTGTGACCCTAAAACCAAAGTAACAAAAATAAATTCAGCCTCAAAGACCTAATGAGATGTTTCACTGAGTTTCCAGCATGTTGAGTTGCCCTACATATTCAAATTTATTGCAGCACTATTTACCATATCAAGACTCTGGAAATAGCCAAGATGCCCTTCAACAAATGAATGGCTAAAGAAACTGTGGTACATATACACAATGGAATATTATGCAGCCATCAGGAGAGATGAAGTCATGAAATTTTCCTATACATGGATGTACATGGAATCTATTCTGCTGGGTGAAATAAGTCAGAGAGAGAGAGAAAGACACAGAATAGTCTCACTCGTCTATGGGTTTTAAGAAAAATGAAAGACATTTTTCAACAATTTTCAGAGACAAAAAAGAGGAGGGCTGGACGTTACAGCCCACCTCATGAACCTCACATAGAGTGATGAGTTTAGTTAGAGAAATAACTACATTGCGAACTATCCTAAAATGAGAATATATGAGGGAAACAGAAAGCCTGTCTAGAGTACAGGTGGGGGTGGGGAAGGGAGGAGGGATATTTGGGACATTGGTGATGGGAATGTTGCACTGGTGATGGGGGGGTTGCCATCTTATATGACTGAAACCCAACCACAATCATGTTTGTAACCAAGGTGCTTAATAAAAAATATTAATAAAAATTTGTTAGCCTCATAATTAGTCAATTTTTTATAAAAATTTGTCCCTTCCCTCTTCCTGTTCCCACCCCCCCCCCAGTCACATATACTATCAGATCTATGGGTATATCTGTGGATAGATATATGGGCTTAAAAGAGGTTTCCTACCTTCCTTCCTTCCTTCCTTCCTTTCCTAGCTCTGCACTCAGAAGTCACTCCTGGCAGGCTCAGGGGACCATATGGGATACCAGTATAAAACCAGGGTCTGTGTGGTTCGATCCCCCGGCATCCTATATGGTTCCCCCAAGCCAGGAGCAATTTCTGAGCTCATAGCCAGGAGTAACCCCTGAGCATCAATAGATGTGGCCCCAAAACAAAAACAAACCAGGCTCTGTCCTGGGTCCCCATCTGCAAGGCAAACACACTACTCCTGTGCTATCTCTCAGGTCCCAAAAGACAGAGGTTTCAATCTTTGCTTTATCTGCTGTGTCTTTGGTATTTCCACCAACTTCTGAGGCATGTTTTTCCTCATCACAGAATAATTTTTATCTAAATGGTATTATGAGTGGGAGAGAGCATAGCAACATACAAATCACTACTATCTTGTTGGTCGCTTGCCAGAATTAGGGTTATTGTAAATCTAACCTCCAGACAGAAATAGTTTCAATGTAATCAAGAAAATAATCTCCTCAATCTGACTCATTATAATGACCAATATTTAGTTTTATGCTAAATTTGACTCAACAATGAATACCTACTTATGATAGCAATAAAATCTATTCAGTCACATTTTTATCTTTTACCTCTGACAACAAACTTAATTTCTTTCATGGCAGCTTCACTTTGAGCTTCTACAAGTTTTTCATTGATTTCCATGATTGTATGTCCAGTTCATTATTTGTTCCTTCAGGAATCTCTATTCCATGGAGCCTTAGCTAGTGAAGCATAAAGCAGGGGTAAGAAATTAAAATGAAACACTGTCTAGAATTATGCAAATCCTGGCATCCCAGTTGGTCCCCTGTGTTCTACCAGGAGTGATTCCTGAGTGCAGATCCAGCAGTAACCCCTGAGCATCATGTGGAGTAAAGAAAACAAACAAAAAGGAACACCTTTTCCTGTCCTAATCATGAAGGTTTGAGAGCAAGGTGCTAGCTACTTAATATGATACAAGAATGCTGGGAAGGGATCACCTTCTGTTTTTCCTTTGTATGTTTTTTTTTGGGGGGAGGGGGGGCACACCCAGCAGTGCTCAGGGGTCATTCCTGGCTCTGCCCTCAGAAATTACTCCTGGAGGACTTGGAGGACAATATGGGATGTAGGGGCATGAATTCAGCTTGGTTGCAGTGGAGGTAAGTGCCCTCCCCACTGCACTATATCTCGAGCTCACTTTGCTGCTAAAAAGTGTGTGATCCTTGGGGAGTCACCAAAGGAGGGTGAGCTAGAGGCATGTAAAGTTCCTATTCAATACAAAAATCCTCAGCAGCTCACCACCCCTTCTGCCCTTGAAGCAAACAAAAACAGAGCAAAACTTACTCTTTCCTAAAAGCCATCCAGTTCTTAAAATTTATAGAAGATGGTTACAAAAAAAGGGGAGGTTAAAAACAAGACAATCCAACCATTTAAGCAAGTAAGAAAAAAAAGGCGGCTTGTGTGGTATCTTCAAAGCTCTCTTAGGGGAGAAAAAAATTCTCTTAGGTTCCTGGACTCTCTAGTGTCCCAGTATTCTGCTGCTGAATTTAGAGGAGCAGTTTTGTCACAGAAAATGGACACCCAACAGGCACAGAGAAAGGGCTGAGAAGTCACCTTACAAGATTTAGTCCCCTAAAGAGCTTGGGGGGGGGGGGCAGCAGGGTCTTAGGGGCATCATTCACCAGGGTCGAATGCTTCTTCGAAAAGTCCTTTTCAGTCTGTTAGCAGAGAGGACAATATTATTCCATCCCCGTCAGTCATCCTCCATTCACAGACGGTTTCCTAGAAGACTGAAGAGCAGGGACCTAAGAAAGTGGACCAAGTACAACTAGTGTAGGACAAGTGCTTTAGACTGCTTCCTGGGGAGCAGGGGTCCTTACTCAAGCTCCCTCCAAGATCTCGCCCTCAAGGTCTCCCTCTCTAGCCACCTGCAGTCCACCTCACTTCCGTTCCTCGTGCACCCTCGGTCCTGTATCTCGACGCCCCTCCCTCCAACAGTACCCCAAGCTTCACACACACCCCTTTCTAGGGCTCCCCTTTCTTCCCCTCTCGAACCCGCCACCCTGCCCTCCCTGGGAGTCCCAGAGGCTTGAAGTGGCCTCGAGCAGGGTCGGGTCGGGGGGCTGCAGAAGAACCCAGCCCCAGCCCCCCGCCAGCGACGCGGCCCTGCAGCTCATCAGCTCGGCAGCCTCTTTCCGAGAGCCCCTGCTGGCCCTGACCCCCAAGGGGACCCCCGGAGGACAGCCCCACTCAGGGTCTCCATCTCTGGCCAGGCCTCGTAGGCCTGAGGTCGGCCGCGGGACGGGCGGGGCGGGGCCGCCGGAGAGACTAATAGGGCGAGGCGGCCGGCCAACCCTGGATCCTGATTGGCTGGTGAACGGCGAAGGGGCGGGGTAAAGCGGGATCCGGAGTCCCGATCCCCTCTTGCAACTACAAATCCCGGTGAGTACTGTGGCCTCGCGCGCGCGACGACGTCCATCCGCTTCCCTCATTGGTCGGGCCTCGGCGGGAGCGGTGCCTAGTGGAGGAGGGTGGAGCTTGGACCTGCGGGTTGGTTTCACTTCAGGTGGACTCGCGCGGTGCGTCTGAGTGGGGAATTTGGCGTTTCGAATCCGGTCCTCAGGGCTTCACTGCTGGCAGAATTCCGAACTTCCGCTTTGTCTGCTTTGAAGTTGGGGCTGGGGTTGAGGACTGAGGAAGGCGGGGGCGACTCTTTTCTTGCAGAGATTCACTCCCCTGTTGCCTGCAAGCTGAAACGGGCCCAGACGTCAGGATATGAAGGGGGGGAAAGCATCACTTTTTAAAATCAAGTTACAGTTCTTTGGAAATGACTATGTTCGCAGTCATCGCCATACTTTAGGTTCAGACTTGGAAATGCCTATTAAGAACCCATTCAAGGGCCCGGAGAGATAGCACAGTGGCGTTTGCCTTGCAAGCAGCCGATCCAGAACCAAAGGTGGTTAGTTCGAATCCCGGTGTCCCATATGGTCCCCTGTGCCTGCCAGGAGCTATTTCTGAGCAGATAGCCAGGAGTAACCCCTGAGCAATGCCGGGTGTGGCCCAAAAACCAAAAAAAAAAAAAAAAAAAAAAAAAAAAAGAACCCATTCAGCCTCTGGGTGCAGGAATTGGAAACACAGCAGTGGCGTGTGTAAGAGGAAACCCTTGAGTGTCCATGAATAAGAGTGTAGTGGGAGGTGCTGGGGGAGAAGGTAGGAAGTCACTGGTCCTCCTTGGCATTCACAGTTGAAACAGAAATTGAAATTTTGAAAAAACTAAATCATGTAAGTACTGCTATAAAAATGACTGCTGTTTACATTTATTTTTATCTCAAAGTATATTAGGAATGGAAAGGTGTAAAGTGTCAAAATAATAAAACTGGTGTTCACTTGGGTTCTTTAAGAATGAATGTCTTGGGGCCCGGAGAGATAGCACAGCAGCGTTTGCCTTGCAAGCAGCCGATCCAGAACCAAAGGTGGTTAGTTCGAATCCCGGTGTCCCATATGGTCCCCCGTGCCTGCCAAGAGCTATTTCTGAGCAGACAGCCAGGAGTAACCCCTGAGCAACGCTGGGTGTGCCCCCCCCAAAAAAAAAAGAATGAATGAATGTCTTTATGTGTTGTGTATGTTTTGTCCTTGTTAATACATTTGTATGCACCTGGACATGCTTAACCATCATTGAACTGACAGAGCTTTCTCTTGAGACTGCGAGGACAGATCTTATGATTAAGGGTAGATAGTTTGGGGTTAGGGGCACATAGTTTGCATGCATAAGGTTCTGAGTTTACTCTCTGGCATAAACTACCCTATTCCCTGCTCAGCACTTGCCAGGTGTGGTTCTGGTGTTCCCTAAGCACTGTTTTGGTGGTCCTGCTGATCTCTAGTACCACAGGCCCAAGCATCATTAGTCCCAGGCATTGAACTGTTCAAACTGGTTGGTCAGATATTATCACAATGGCCCTAGACACCTGAGCACAGCTTTGGAGGCCTCCCCACAAATAAAAGGAAAAAACATTTTTTTTATTTTGTGCTATACTTGGTGGTACTCAGGGCTTACTCCTAGCTCTGTGCTCAGAAATTACTTCTGTCAGGCTCAGGGGACCATATGAGATGATGCTGGGGATTGAACCTGGATTGACCGCATGCAAACACCCTACCTACTGTGCTGTCACTCCAAATTCCCCCAAAATTATTTTTTTTAATTTTATTGTGGTTGAAGTGAATTACAATTCTCTCACAGTAATATTTGAGGCACATAGTGACAATAAGTGAGGGGCATTCCCACCACCAGTATTGTCCTCCCTCCACCCCTGTTCCCAGCATGCATCCCACATCACCTTCCTTTACCCCCATAATGCTAGTGCAAACTGTTCCCCCTTGTACAGCTTGTTGTAGATTGGGTATCGATTCTGTTGTTGACTTTAGATTTGGTATTCATGTCTGATCAGTTTTTATTTCCACCAAATAAACATTCAATTGTCTGTCCTTGGTACCATCTGGGGGAAGAAGGACCAAAATTATTTTTAAATAGAAAGATTTATTGGTAACTAGAAGGGAAAGAAAAAGAAACTTCCAAACTGGAGAAGAAATTAGTATAGGACTAAGTTTTAAAAAAATCTTAATTAAATAATTATATGATCATTCCACTGACTTAATTTTTGATCAAAAGATCTAGCAGGTCTGGGCCAAAGAGATAGCATAGTAGATACTTGCCTCTTGCCTTGCTTGTTGGTCAACCTAGGTTTGATACCCACCATCCTATATCGTCTCCAAGCCCTGTGAGGAAATAATCCTGAGTGCAGAGCCAGGAGTAAGCCCTGAGCATTACTGCGTATGACCCAAAAACTTAAAAAAAAAGATCTAATAAGTTCTAAAATGTATCACATAGAGACTTGATAAACTTATTGTGTTTGAACACATGAATTTAATACCTGGCATCCTATCTAATCCTCCAAGCCCTGCCAGGAGTGACCCCTGAGTGTAGAGCAAGGAGTAAGCTTGAGCACTCTGGGTGTGGCCTCCCATAAAACAAAAAACTCAAAATGTATTGAGTTTGAGAAGAGGCTACTTTAATAAATTTGATTTAATTATATAATTATACATGTAGTTCTTTGCAATATTTTTGGTGGAGGACAGGGGTTTGACCAACACACACACCCAACTGCTTGGGGGTTACTCATGTCTTAGTGCTCATCTAGTGCCAGGAATCAAAGTTGGGGCTCCTGCATGCAAATCATTTACTCCAGTCTTTCGAGTTATCTTGCTGGCCCTTTACCTGCATTTTTAACAATTCTAAATATTTTTTGTTAAATAAAAGATATTCTTGCAATAATTTTCAGAGACAAATGAGAGGAGGGTTGGAAGTTCCAGCTCTCTACATGAAGCTCACCACAAAGACTGATGAGTGCAGATAGAGAAATAACTACATTGAGAATAATCTTAACAATACGAATGAATGAGAGAAGTATAAACCCTGTCTAGAGTACAGGTGGGTGGAGGAGGGATATTTGAGACACTGATGATGGAAGTGCACTGGTGAACGGGGGTGTTCTTTACATGACTGAAACCCAACTACAATCATGTTTGTAATCAAGGTGTTTAAATAAAGATATTTAAAAATATTTTTTTTTGTTTTTGCTTTTGTTTTTGTTTTTGGGCCAAACTTGTTGATGCTCAGGGGTTACTCCTGGCTATGCACTCAGAGATCTCTCCTGGCTTGGGGGACCATATGGGACACCAGGGGATCAAACTGCGGTCTGTCCTAGGCTAGCGCTTCAAAGCTTACTTACCTTACCTCTAGCACCACAGCTCCGGCCCTTTTTTTTTTTTTTTTTTTTTTTTTTTTTTGCTTTTGGACCTCCCCTGGCAATGCTCAGGGATTACTCTTGGCTCTCCTCTCAGGATTCAGTCCTGGACATGCTCTGAGAATGCTGGGTATCAAACCATGGTTGGCTGCATGCATGTCCCCCCATATATATTTTATTGTTCTCTTATTTCTTCATCTCATGAGCCTTCATAAAGTCAAAAACTAGGTGCATACCAGTACTTGGAGTTAAACTTTGAAACAAGACCTCCAGTCTGCCTAGCTAAGGATGATCACACTCTGGTTCTTACCATCCAAACAACAAAAAGATTTCTTCCTTCCCTCACTTCCTCATAGTTTCCAACCACTTAAAATTAAGAACAAAATCAAAGCAATGACCAGAGTATTGCAACACGTTCTTTTGGAATTCATGGTTAAGCAGACCTGCAAGCCTGTGAGATTCTGAGTGTCCACTTTCCTGTATGACTTCTGTTCCCCAGAACTTTTTCCTCCCCTCTATTGACTTATTTCCCCCAAGGGTTCTGCCTAGGATCTTTTGTGAAAGAGAAAAGCCCTTTTTCTGGGGGTGGGATTGCTTTAAATCTCTGCCTCTAATCTTTAGGAAACTTTTACTGATATGGGGATCTCCAAAGGCAACAGCTCCACAAATCCAGCACTTACTGAAGTTAAGATGAATTCCAGGACCAGAAAAAAGGTCCTGGAGGCTGGAACCACAGTACAAAGCCAGGTCCTTGTCTTGCACCTGGCTAACCCACACTCTATCCCTAAAACTACATATGTTTTTTTGAGTCCATCAGGAGAGATCCCTCAGCACAGAGTCTGGAGGAAGCTCTGAGCACTGCCAGGTGTGGTCCAAAATCAAAAAAAGGGGCAAAGGGGCTGGAAACATTTCTTGGCAAGTCACCCGTGTGCAGGAGTTAAAGGTTGAAGAACACTACTTTATTTTTTGCTTTGTTTTGTTTTGTTTTGTTTGTTTTTGGGCCACACCCGTTTGATGCTCAGGGGTTACTCCTGGCTATGAGCTCAGAAGTCGCTCCTGGCTTGGGGGGACCATATGGGATGCCGGGGGATTGAACCACGGTCCATCCTACGCTAGCGCTTGCAAGGCGTAGCGCTACCTCTAGCGCCACCTTCCCGGCCCGAAGAACACTACTTTAGAGATCTGATAAGATTGGATTGTCCCTCTTATCTTGACCAGTGGTAGTACCTTGTCTTGTTTTGCTTAGGCCAGAGAGACATTATAGGAGGTAGGGCACTTGTTTGCACGTGGCTGACTTGGGTTTGTTCCCTGGCCCCACATATAGTCCCATGAGTCCTTCAGAAGTGATCTCTGAGCACAGCCAGCTGTGACCCCAAAACAAAAAATAAAAATATAAAGAAGTCCTGTCATTTGGTGTGACAGAGAGGTGATTAAAGAGACCTGAACAGTTGTTTCTGAGTGAATCCAAGTGTTGCTGGACTGGCTGGTGAGGCAGGTGCTTTGCTTCTGAAGGGTTAATGGTTTCTGTTTGATTGTGATTCCCTTATGTAGGAAACAAGCTTAGGCAAAACTCCTGGGGAGCCTGGATGGCCCCTGGTGGTGCTGGAGGGATATTACTATGAAAGAAAAATCTAGTACCTGATTGAATGTAGTTAGTTTTAATAATAATAATAATAACAACAACAACAACAGCAATAATACAATTGCTGTGACTAGTATAGATTCATCACCCTTAACTTTTGTTTTTATTTTTTGGGTTATACCCAGCTGTGCTTCTGGGTTGTTTCTGGCTCTGCACCCAATAATCACTTCTGGCAGCACTCGAGACTATCACTTTGGCCTCAGCAACCTTAAATTCTCTCTCTCTCTCTCTCTCTCTCTCTCTCTCTCTCTCTCTCTCTCTCTCTCTCTCTCTCTCTCTCTCTCTGTCTCTCTCTCTGTCTCTCTCTCTCATTTTTTTTTTTTGGTTTCTGGTTTTTGGTTTTTGGTTCACAGGGCAGTGTTCAGGGATTACTCCTGGTGTTTTTCTCAGAAATTGCTCCTGGCAGGCATGGGATGCTGGAAATTGAACCCAGCTCCATCCTGGTCACACTGTGCTATCGCTCCAGCCCCCACAACCTTAAATTCTTACATAAACTATTTTTAAGGGGCAGAAACTAACTCAGGAGGTAAAATATCTTGCCTAAAGTTCCACTGCAGGATCTGAGAGATAATGCAGTGGGTAAGGCACTTGTTTTGCACATAGCTGGTCTAGTTTGTTCTTCAGTACCAGATATGGGCCCCTAAGTCCTGTCAAAAGTGATCTTTGAGCAAGGAATAAGCCCCGAGTACTAGTGCATATGGTCCCAAAACCAAAAATTAAAAATAAGAAAAAAGGGCTGGAGCAATAGCACTGTGGTAGGGCTTTTGCCTTGCATGCAGAGGACCCAGGTTTGATCCCCAGCATCCCATATGGTTCCCTGAGCCTGCCAGGAGCGATTTCTGAGGGCAGAGATCCACCAGGTATAGCCCCAAAAGGAATCTGACTTAGTACCAGTCTCAGAATCGTGTGTATGTGTGTGGTGTGTGTGTGTGTGTGTGTTATTGGGGTGCATTATAAAAATGAAAGTTTGTGGTAGTATCTCTCTGGCCCTTGAATTGTGTTTTTAGAGGTTCCCCAGTGCCTTCAGTGCTCACTGAGTAGATCTTTATTTCTGTTTCTTAGTGTACAGTGTCAATATCTTCATTGTGAAGATGAAGCTTGTTGTATATGAAAACATTTCCATAAGATTATTCTTTGCCTGTTGTCCCACCTTGACCTTCTAGGTGGGGGCGCTGTTCAGAGCAAGGTGTTAGGGGTCTTTTGGCAGAGTTTGCTGGCTGGCTGGAGGTGTTTTTGGAGCTGGCAGTAGGCTGACAAAAGACTCTCTGCGCCCAACCTTTTTACCCCTTTACCCTCCTGTCTGTGTGAATTACTTGCTGAGGATATATATTACCAAGATCTCCCACCACAAGGGGATAAGGGATAGGAATCAGTTTCTCATTCTGGGAGCTCTTTGAGGATACACAAATAAAAAATAAAGGAGTAAACGAGACCCCACAAAGCTTAGTACTTCATTGCCTTTAAAAATGGGATCAAAGGGCTGAAGAGATAGTGCAGCGGGTAAGGTACTTGCCTTACAGGGTACTGACCTGAGTTCCATTCATTTCCAGCATCCCATGTGGTCCTCCTGAGCCTACTAGAAGTGATTCCTAAGTACACAGTCAGGAATAATCTCTGAACATTTCAGATGTGGCCCGAAAACCAACCAATCAATAAATTGTTTTTGATTTTTGGGCCACACCTGGTGACACTCAGGGGTTACTCCTGGCTATGTGCTCAGAAATCATTCCTGGCTTGGGGGACCATAGGGGATGCTAGGGGATTGAACCATGGTAGTGTCCTAAGTTAGCATGTGTACAGCAAATGCCCTACAGCCTGTGCCAATGCTCAGACTCCCAATCAATAATTTTTTTAAATTTTATTTTATTGAAACCATTACAAAGTCCTTCCTAGTTGGGTTTCAGATACACAGTGAATGAGGGCCAATCCCACCAGTAGTGTTGACCTCTCTCCACAAATGTTCCCAGAGTGCATCCAGTACCACCACCCTTGAAAAGGAGCCACCATACCTATACACACATCACTCCTGGCTCTGCATACAGTATTTATTTTTGGTGGGCTTGGGGAACCTTCTGGGATGCCTGAGATTGAACCTGGATCAGCTCTGTGTAAGGCAAATGCCCTTCTTACCATCCTGCCGCTTCAGCCCTGTTTGTTTCTTCATTTATTTCTATCTATTCTTCAGAAATCTAAAGGTTGTGCTGTGCTTTTTGTTGAGTACCTTCACGAAAATGACATTATACATCGGGACCTAAAGCCAGAGAATATTCTGCTCTCATCTCACAGAGAAGATTGCCTTATAAAGGTAAATGATGATGTTCTATGTGTGGCCATTCCAACAAATTTCTGTTCAGAAACTTTTGCAGCAAGTTAAAAAGTTAAAAAGTGTCATCATTAGGGGCCGGCGAGGTGGCCCTAGAGGTAAGGTGTCTGCCTTGCAAGCGCTAGCCAAGGAAAGGACCACAGTTCGATCCCCTGGCATCCCATATGATCCCCCCAAGCCAGGGGCAATTTCTGAGCACGTAGCCAGGAATAACTCCTGAGCATCAAACGGGTGTGGCCCGAAAAACAAAACAAAAATAAAAATGTCATCATTAAAAAAAGTATCATCATAAGTTTGAGAATTCTTTCTTTCCTTTATTGGTGTGGTAATGAGTCTCAGAGCCAAAACACACAAAACTGGAGTTCTGCAAATAAATTACAACTCTTGCCAAGAACTTTTTTATTTAATGGGGGATGAGGGGAATTGAAGCATATCTAACAGTATTCAGAACTTATTCCTGGCTCTGTGCTCATGGTCACTCCTGGTGGTACTTGGTAGAGTCCCCCAATAACTAAAAAAGGTACAATATATCACCAGGATTTCTGGGTGCACCCAGTTGGAAACATCTTTTTTCCAAAAATGGTTTGCTCCAGTATATGGCCACAGTCATAAATCTGGAGTCTGTGAGATAACAGGCATAACTCCTAAAATCGTAGAGCGTCTTTGATACTTGCCACACGCAAGGCAAATACTATATCCACTATTCTAGCCCCTGAAATTTTAATCAAATAGCTTAGCAAAGTGTAAAATTACTTTAAATTGCACATGAATATACAGATTCCAAATGAAGAGCAGGCACAAGCTGGCACAAGGGCTGGAAGTACTGTGCGGAGGGGAAGGTGCTTGTCTTGCAAGAGCTGACCCAGGTCCAATCTCCAGTAGGTCAAAGGGTTCTCTCCCCAGCCCTTCCAGGAATGATTCCTGGAGTTAGCCCCTTGAAACAGTGGTATCTGACCCAAAACAAAAACAAATAAACAGGAGAGATAGCACAGTGGTGCAACCCATCCAGGACAGATGATGGTTTGAATCCCAGCATCCTACATGGTCCCCGCGAGCCTGCGGGAGTGATTTTTTTTTTTTTTTGGTTTCTTTGGGCCACACCCGGTGATGCTCAGGAGTTACTCCTGGCTATACTCTCAGAAATCACTCCTGGCTTGGGGGACCATATGGGACACCTGGGGATCAAACCACCATCCGTCCTAGACTAGGGAAGGCAAGGCAGACTCCTTACTGCGCCACCGCAGAAGTGATTTCTTTTTTCTTTTTCATTTTTTTTGGTTTTTGGGCGGTGCTCAGGGGTTACTCCTGGCTGTCTGCTCAGAAATAGCTCCTGGCAGGCACGGGGGACCATATGGGACACCGGGATTCGAACCAACCACCTTAAGTCCTGGATCGGCTGCTTGCAAGGCAAACACCACTGTGCTATCTCTCCAGGCCCACAGAAGTGATTTCTGAACACAGAGCCAGGAGTATCCCCTGAGTGCTGCTGGACGTGACCCAAAACAAAACAAAACAACCCCTCTAAACAAAAAGAACCAGACCTAGCATGTATGACTTTGGGTACTGCAGGCTATGTTGAATTTTTTTTTTGTTTTATGACCTAGTTAAAAATGACTCCTTTGGTGGCTGGAGAGAAAGCAGGGAGGTAGGGCATTTGCCTTGCGTGAAGAACAGTGGTTCGAACCTGGCATCCCATATATTCCCCCAAGCCTGCCAGGATCGATTTCTGAGCCAGGAGTAATCCCTGAGCACTGCTGGGTGTGACCCCAAAATAAAAAAAAATTCTTTTATGTCTTTAATTATAGATTACTGATTTTGGACAGTCTAAAATACTAGGGGAGACCTCTTTCATGAGAACCTTATGTGGGACCCCTACGTACTTAGCTCCTGAGGTTCTCATTTCCCTGGATATACCGAGCTGTGGACTGCGAGATTTTGAGTCATACTTTTTATTTGGTAAGAAAAGTTTTTATTGTTTCTGAGTCTGGTTGGAGATAATTGCATTAAGCACGAAAATGTGGGCCAGAGAGATAGCATGGAGGTAAGGTGTTTGCCTTGCATGAAGATGGATGGTATTTCGAATCCCAGCATTCCATATGGTCCCTCGAGCCTGCCAGGTGCAATTTCTAAGCATAGAGCCAGGAGTAATCCCTGAGCGATGCTGGGTGTAACCCAAAAACAAACAAACAAGCCCAAAAATGTGTGCAGGTAAAGGTCTGTCTGTGTTGTGGTGGGAGTTCCTGCTCAAGCTTTGTGATTGTTTTCACCTGTCTATTCAGTTCTTGTTTCTATCAGTTTTACATTGTTTGAGAGGCAGCAGATCTGATTAAGTCACTGGCTCAAGGTAAGCAGGCAGGCAGAAGCTAAAGACTTGGCTCTGTGATCAGACAAGTTTTTTTTTAATTTTTTTATTTTTAATTATGAGAGCAAAGATGCAAAGAAAGAGGACAAGGTAAAGTTACAGTGGAAGGACAATCACCCATAACATAATTCTCAGAAGAAGTCCCTTTGCTAGTATCTTAACTTTGAACTTTCAGCCAAAGAACGTTAAGATAAATAAAACAGAATCCATGTACAATTACTTTGTCCCTCAAGTCCCCAAGCTGAGTGATGGCTAAAAGAGCCCTCAGAGTTCCTGGGTCAGTAACTCCCAGAATAACTGCTGTTAGCTCAAGCTTCCTGGGGCTAAGATCCCCCATACCTGAGGGAACAGAGACCCAGTTAGAGTGAGCTTTAGCCTGGACAGTGCTGTCTTAACTCTAAAGTCACAGGCCAGTTGGGGCTAGAGAGCAAGTATAGTAGGTTAGGTGTTGGCCTTGCATGTGACTAATTTGATCCCTCAAATGCCAAACACCACCAAGCACTGCCAGGAATAATTCCTGAGTGCAGAGCCAGGAGTAATCCCTGAGCATCTCTGGGTGTGACCCTCCCCACAAAAACAAAAACAACAGGCCTGCAAGGGTACAAAAAGGACTTTTTGTACAGCAGGAATGAGATCAGTATTTAATAAAGTGACAGCCTCAGCATGTATCTTCTTGATTTACTGTTTTCATATCCCTTGAATCAATTCCTAGAAATGGTATCACTGGGTCATATGATATTTTTAGTTTTTAGTTCTTTATTTAAAATTATGTTTTAATTTGTGGTTGTGTTGTCTTTGTTTGGAAGTCACACATGCTTTGGTCAGAGCTTACTTCTATCTCTGTGCTCAGAGGTCACTCCTGGCAAGGTTCATGGGAGTATAAGTGGTGCTAGAGATCCAACTGGGGCTGGCTGCTTGCAGACAAGCTCTTTACTAGCAGGCTTTCTCTCCAGCTCCTATGTCCCCTCTTTGCTTTTTTTTTTTTTCTGTTTTGGCAGAGCTTGCTGAGTGCCAGGCATTGGTTGTAATGACCACCTTTGGTTGCCATGTATCACTTGGCTGTGGTAGCAGATCCCCCATGGCAGTGCTGCCTGGAATGCACCCAGCAAGTGGATAGTTCTGGGGATGGATGTTTTCACTTAGGACAGGTGGTGCTCAACACTGAATTCTCAACTCCCATGATTCTTGGCCAAGTTGGACAGGTTCGCCCGTGTCAGTATACTTCAGGTCCTGCTGGGCTGCACCCACCACCAATGCTGAGACATGCTTTTACTTTTGGGTCACAATCAGTGGAGCTCAGGCTACTCCCAACTCAGTGCTCAGAATCCCATGTTAGGGAATGGGTCCTTGGTCTTCCATGTGTTAGAGTGATCCTACCGCCCTTTCCTTTTATGAATACTTAGGACAAATATTGGCAAGTCACAAGCTTTGCGATGAGATTAGCGTGTCTTGCACCCTGGTCACTCAGTGCAGCCGCTGTCAACCCTGTGTCTCACTATCCTGTGTCTCAAGCATCCTCTGCCCACAACTCATCAAGGGAGCCTCAGCACTCAGCCAGCTGGCACCAAGGAACCGAGTGATCAGTGGGACCCAAAGCTTCAGGGTCTGGTGGATCTTGACTAGCTAAGCCTTTAGTTGCCACATCCCAGCCTTATTCTTGTTCTTGCAGCTTCATTACTTGGCTCTTTGCTGTACTAAACTGCTGCACCTAGGCAGCCCGTTGGTTTGTCTAGCTTTTGGGGGAGAGCTGGGAATGGATTGTGTATTGTGCAAAGACTTCACTGTTTAGAAAAGCTTAGAAGCGGGCCCAGAGAGATGGCACAGCGGCATTTGCCTTGTAATCAGCCGATCCAGGACCTAAGGTGGTTGGTTCGAATCCCAGTGTCCCATATGGTCCCCTGTGCCTGCCAGGAGCTATTTCTGAGCAGACAGCCAGGAGTAACCCCTGAGCACCACCGGGTGTGGCCCAAAAACAAAAACAAAAACAAAAACAAAAAAAGAAAAGCTTAGAAGCAAAGTGGTGCTGAACCTTGCCAACTGGGATTCTGCCTGTCACCCAAGAAAGGAGGATGGGTGGGAAGGAATTCAAAGTTTGGAAAAGTGGTTGATGATTTATTGATAATAATTTGATTCCTTTAAGTTCTTTGTAAATGTAAATGAGTATTCTTTCTCTTTTAGGGATGGGAGGGTTTTTCAGTGCTCACCAATAATACTAAGGGCCTATTTCTGGCTATTCCTGGCTCTGTGCCAAAGAATGACCCTAGTGGTGCTCAGGGGACCATATGCAGTGACAGGGATCAAACTGAAAGCATGGCAAGCACCTTCCTGCTATACTAGATCACTGTTCCCTTGCCCTACATTTTTCTTTTATGTCTTTTTTTGGTGAATTACATTGTCTAATGAAAGAACCCCCCATCAGTTTTTTGTTTGTTTTGTTTTGTTTTTGGGTCATACCCGGCAGCACTCAGGGGTTATTCCTGGTTTTGCTCTTAGAAATTGCTCCTGGCTCGGGGAACCATATGGGATGCTGGGAATCGAACTGTCCTGAATCTGTCCTGGGTCAGCCACTTGCAAGGCAAATGCTCTACTGTGCTACCACTCCAGCCCCTCCATCAGTTTTATTATTTGTGTTTGTTTTTTGTTTTTGGGCCACACTAGGTGGCGCTTAGGGGTTATTCCCGGCTCTGTGCTCAGAAATTGCTCCTGGCAAGCACGGGGACCACTGGGCTGCCGTAATTCAAACCATCATCAGTCCTCTGTTGGATGCTTGCTAGGCAAACGCCCTACTGCTGTGTTATCTCTCCTCCACTCCATCAGTTTTATAATAGGAAAACAAAGCAAAAAATGATTTTTCTCATGGGAGACTTTGCTAAACATTTTGTGCTATGTGTGTAGAGGCTCACCGAGTCAAAGATCAGAGATTTCTCTGGGCTCTGTATTGAGGGATTACTCCTGGCAGTGCTCAGGCAACTATATATGATACCAAGATGGATCCTGAGTTAGCTGCATGTAAGGCAAGCACTTTATCCATTGTAGTATCGCTTGGGTCTGATTTTGCTGATATTGTTTGATGGGGAAACATACCTAGTGGTGCTCAGGACTTCTGGTGCTGTGCTCAGGAATCACTCTGACAGGGTTTGGGGAATCCAAGCTGGGACTAAACCTAGTTTGCCCACTTGCAAAGCAAATGCTTTACCTAGTGTACTGTTGCTCCAGCCCTAATTTTGCTAATCACAAGGAAGCAAATGGTTTTCTTTGATCATCCCTCCCCTTTTCATAGTTCCAGCCTTCCATGAGTCAGAAGTGGCACCTGAAAGGAGGTTGCAGGTGCCAGGAATCGCTGAGCTGTGTGTGCTGCTATCTCGTGAGCTCAGGCAAGAGTCAAGGACCTTCCTGAAACCTGCCTCCATTTTCTTTCCATCTCTGTTTATTTGATGCAGGACTGTTGCTTTTCTACCATCATACCATACAGTATATTAAAATTTGGTTAGAAAGTTGTTTACAATTTGTGCTTTTGCTTGATGCTCAGTTCCCTAGTTGTGAGCCACATATCTTTACATTTATTTGAAGTTGTGTCTGTTTTGTTTGGAGCTCAGCTGTGGCTCTCTCTTGGCCAAGTGTCTTGGGATGTTACCCTGGACAAGCTGACAAATTAATTGATTTTCTGGTATGTGGGTCACACATGGCAGTGCTCAGGGCTTAATCATGGCTCTATGCTCAGGGATCACTCCTGGCAGTATTCGGGGAACCACATGAAGGGATTGAACCTGGATCTGCCTATTGTTTTGTAATTTCTCTGTCTTACATTTTTTAATTAAATAATTTTGATTTAAAATGTGATCAAGGGACCAAAAAGATAGCACAGTGGTGTTTGCCTTGCAAGCAGCTGACCCAGGACCTAAGGTGGTTAGTTCAAATCCCTGTGTCCCATATGGTCCCCTGTGACTGCCAGGAGCTATTTCTGAGCAGATAGCCAGGAGTAACCCCTGAGCACCGCTTGGTGTGGCCCAAAAACCAAAAAAAAAAAAAAAAAAAAAGTAAAAAAATGTGATCAATAGTTGTGCTTTATACATACAATTTTGTTTAGTTTTGGACCCACATCTAGTGGTGCTCAGGGGTTTCTCCTGGGTCTGCACTAGGAACCACTCTTGGCAGTGTTCAGGACACTATATGGGACATTGTAGATCAAACCTGGGTCTGCTTTGTGGCAGGGGTCTCAAACTCAATTTACTTGGGGACCACAGGAGGCAAAGTCAGGGTGATCCTTGAGTGCAAAGTCAGTAGTAAGCCTTGAACATTGGGGGGTGTGACCCAAACAACTAAAACAAAACAAAACAAAATTCCTCTAGGGCAGGGCCACAAGAGGGCTGCAAACAGCCCGTGGGTCACAGTTTGAGACCCCTGGTAAGGCAAGTGCCCTACCTGCTATACTATCATATTGGCCCTCCTGTACAGTATTTTGGTACCAATTCTACCACCAGTGTCATTTTCCCTTCAACAGGATTCCCAAGTTCTCTTCCATCTCTTAGCCTGTCAATTTGACAGGCACATTTGGAAGCATGGAAGTTATAGTTTGGATCTCTTGTTTTTCATTGTCTCTGTGATTTGTATATATAGTTATACCAATCCACTACATCACCAATGCCCGTGAGGTCCTTGATCCCTAACACCCTCCATTACTTCCTATTTGTCTCTTATATTTTTTTAATTATTTATTATTTTAGTTTTATTTATTTATTGTGGCCAAACTAATCATGCTCAGAGCTTAGTTCTGGTTCTATGCTCAGGGATACACCTAATAGGACCAGGGTGATTATAAGTGGTGCCAGGGATCTAGCCCAGGTTAATTATGTGCAAGGCAGGGGCCAGAGAGATAGCATGGAGGTAGTGCATTTACCTTGTATGCAGAAGGATGGTGGTTCAAATCCCGGCATTCCATATGACCTGTGCCTGCCAGAAGTGATTTCTGAGCCTAAAGCCAGGAGTAACCCCTGAGTGCTGCTGGTTTGACCCAAAAAACAAAAAAAAAAAAAAAAAAAAAGATGTACAAGGCAAGTACTCTATTCTGTACTACTACTCTGGCCCCCATACTGACAAGTTTGTGGGTATTTTTTGGGGACACACCTGATGACGCTCAGGGGTTACTCCTGGCTCTGCGCTCAGAAATCGCTTGTGGCTAGGGCCAGAGAGATGGCATGGAGGTAGGGTGTTTGCCTTGCGTGAAGGACAGTGGTTCAAATTCTGGCATCTCATATGTTCCCCTGAGCCTGCCAGCAGCAATTTCTAAGCATAGAGCCAGGAGTAACCCCTGAGTGCCGCGGGTATGACCCAAAACCATAAATAAATAAATAAATAAATAAATAAATAAATAAATAAATAAATAAATAATTAAATAAATAATATGTCAGAGAGAAATCGCTCGTGGCTTGGGGGAACATATGGGACATCGGGGGGTTGAAACTCGGTCCGTCCTAGGTTAGTTGCATGTAAGGCAAACATCCTACCACTATACCACCTCTCCGGCCTTTATACTGACAAGTTTTAAAGGCCCTGTAGCTGCAGAAATTTGCAGGGAAAGAGACCTAGTGATTGGGCTGGAGACTGGTTGTTATTCTTAGCAGATGGCGAGTACCTGTACACCTGCTTCACAATCCAAATGTGAATTCTCATCATCACCTTAACAAAGATACTGTATAAGTTGCAAGATCAAAATTTTCCTGAAGGGGAAATGGGACATCAACTATATTATCTTGAAGAAGAGTCCTATAACCAAACATCTGAATATTTCTTTTTTTTTTTTTTTTTTTTTTTTTTTTTTTTTTTTTTGGTTTTTGGGTCACACCCAGCAGAGCTTAGCTGTTACTCCTGGCTCTGCATTCAAATATCATTCCTGGCAGGGACGGGGGACCATATGGGATGACAAGATTCAAATCACCATTCATCCTGGATTGGCTGCATGCAAGGCAATCGCCTGCCACTCTGCTATCTCTTCGACCCAACATTTGAATATTTTTGAAGCAAGTATTATAATACAGGTAATCAAGAAAAGTTCTTCCATCAGGTCAGCATCTTCTGCCAAATTAATTATGGGTGACTCTTTGTTTGGTCCCCCCAAAAAGAGTCCAAGGATGTTTCATTAATTATTGTCAATTCCCCTTCTGTGTTTTTTGTTTGTTTTTTGCTTTTTGGGCCACACCGGTGACGCTCAGGGGTCACTCCTGGCTTGGTGGGCCATATGGGACACCGGGGGATCGAACTGCCATCCGCCTTAGACTAGCATGGGCAAGGCCCACTTGCACCACTGCTCCGGCCCCTTCTGTGTTTCTTTATATACCACATATGAGAGATCATCCACTCACCTCCTGGTTCCAGCCAGCTTGTAGCAAAAGGTAGGATTTTTACCTTTCTTATAGTCGAAGAGAAGGGTAACTTGTGACTCAGTGGTCGAATACAGGCAACATCCTAAGTTCAATCTCTGCTACTGCACACCCCACTCCCCCAGCACAATTGGGCATGGCTCTGGTGGGTACCAGGCACTGCTAGGTCCCTAGTCACTGTTGGTTGTAAACTTAAAATTAAAACTAAAGTAGTAATACAGCAGGCAAGGTGTGGTCAACCTAGGTTTTATCCCTGACATCCCATATGCTCCTCTGCACTGCCAGGAGTGATTCCTAAGTGCAGAACCAGGAATAACCCTGAGCATTGCCAAATATGATTAAACAACAACAACAAGAATAACAAAAAACAAAAGTCAAGTGGCAGGCTGGAGAGATAGTACAGTAGGTGTTGTGTATGTAAATATTTTAGGGGATTATTATGTTACTGACCTTACCCTGATCGGTGATTTGCCATACCCTAGGGTGTGACCTGGCATTCTGCCCCCACCCTAGGGTAGTACCTTATTCTGCTTCCACCATTGGGTGGTATCTGATCCCACCATTGGGTGGTACCTGATTCTGGGGGATAAAAACAAGGGTCTGTGGAAGGCGGGAGGCTTTTGGCAGGAACTGATGCTGAGGCTTTGGACTTCAGTCTTGTCCACCGAATAAAGCTAATATTTCCACAAGCCTGACTGCGAGCTGTTTACCTGCCGTTTCACCTCAAAACCATCGACTGGACAGGGTGGCAGACTCGTGCTCCATCCCTCCATTAGTCAACCTCTTCAGGGGCTGACTTGCAACAAGTAGGTAGGTAGTGTGATAATAAACTCGAGGTTTGATGTCTGCCACCCCATTTGGTTCCTCGAACCTGTCAGGAGTGATCCCTGAGTGGAGAGCCAGGAGTAAACTCCAATCATCTCTGGGTGTGCCCTCCCTTTCAAACAAAACAAAACAAAACATAAAACCGAAAAAACAATGGGTGATAGGACAGTGGGTAGGGTGTTTGCCTTGCATACTGTAGACATAGGTTCAATCACACATTCCATTGGGTCCCTTGAGCCCCCCAGGAGTAATTTCTGAGCACAGAGTCAGGAGAAATCTCTGACTATACAACAATGGTCCAAGACCAAAACAAAACAGACAAAGGAAGAAAACAAATGCCAAATCACAATAAAAACTAGAGTGGCTTTCATAGGGTAGTGCTGCACTTATGTTGACTCCTATCATTAGATAGGAACACAATACAATGTTTTTGATTTGGGAAATAAAATCTCTTCAACTTTGGGGTGTACTAGAAGATGAGAGTGAACAGTTGAGATACTTGGGACAAAGCAGCAGAGGGTTGGTGGGGGAATATCAGAGTGGGGTCATGTCTTGCTGGCAGAAGTTCCTTCACTCCTTCAAGAAGGAGCCATGCGGCACTACTTAGTGGAGTTTGATGCTTGGGCAGTGCCCCGCTCTTCTTGCTGTGCTTACACCAGAGGGCACCTGTGGTCGTATTCCTTGGTTAGACTCCCCCTTCCCACTCCCACCATTTTATGTGGCTGACCCTTATCCCATCCTAGAAAATCACTAGAATATGCTCTACCGCTGTTTTGGGGGGAGCCACACCTCACCTGACAGCGCTCAGGGGCTCATTCCTGGCTCTGTGCTGAGAAATGATTCCTGAAGGCTCAGGGGACCCAGTAGGATGCCAGGGATCCAACCTGGGGGGCTTTCAAGACAGATGCCCTCCCCACTGTGCTGTTGCTCTGGTCCTCGTTGCTATTTTGATTTTGCTTTTGCTTTTGGTCCCAATGAGCCATGCTCCTGAGCGGTTCCTCGAGTCCCTCTGGAATCAGCCTTGCAGGCTTGGGAGACCCTTGGGGTGTGATTCCGAGACTGAGCCTGGTTGGCTGCGTGCAAAGCGGATGAACAGTGGGCGAGGTGCTTTTTGGGGGGGAGGGAGACCCTCTTCCTGGGCCATCTCGAAGGCTGGGCCCTGCCAGGATGGGGCCCGGGGAAAGTGGCCGGCAGTGCGGCGGGCGGTGGTGCCGAAATCAGGAACAGCATGTTCGGTTTTCTGGCCATGCGCGGAGGGAGGGGGTGGGCGGGGCGGAGGGGCGTGGCGGCGGCTGCGCGCGCAGCCCGGCGGGAACTTGACGCGCTGGCTCCAGGTGGAAGTGGCGGCACGTTCGTGCCCTCGAGGCGGACGGACGGGGATGGATCCGTCTCCATCGCCATGGCCGTGGCCGGCGTCCGAGCCCGGGCCGACCCCGGCAGGGAGCCTTGGGCGCCGAGAGCCCGAGTTGCAGCCGGGGAGTGCGCGTACGAGGCGAGGCAGGGGGCGCCTCGGGGCTTGGGCCTTGGGTACGGACCTGCCTCCTGCCGCCCCTGGCCTCGGGAGGAGAGGAAGGGAGAGCCGGGGGTGGGGGGCTTGGTGGGGCCTGGGTGCAAACCATCAGCGCCTCGTCCCTGCAACGCCGACTGCCCTCGCACCCGGACCCGACCCAGACCCAGGGCTGGGAAAGAGGTGCCCGCCCGGTGAGAACTCGGGTGCGAGGGAGGGTGGGAGGGAGGAATCTGCGGTCCCTGGGAGCAAGCAAGCTGGCTTCTGTGGATCTGCACTGCGTGGCTTTTCTGTCTGTCTGTCTGTCTGTCTGTCTTATCCATCCATCATCTGTCCATCCATCTTGAGGAGCTAAGTGCAGCAGGAAGAATGAGCTAGCTGGGAGCATAAACTTGCTAGAGGCCTCCACTGATTGTTTTTGTTCTGCAGATGAGCACATCTGCACACTCCAGGACTCCAGTTTCTTGTAGGAGACTCACTGGATTAGAGGCAGGTATGGAGCCTGCAAATAGAAGAGCTACTAACACCCATGAGGCCCTTAGAGACTAGTCTGAGCTCAGGTCCAAGAAATCCTAGGGCTGACAGAGAGGGCTGTGGAGGCAAAAGCAGAGTGCTGCCGAGTTGGGTGTGACAGAAGACGCAGGACCCTGAGCTGATAAGCTCCGTCTCTGTTGGACTATGAAACAAACTGCTGATGTCCATGGCCCTGACTTTGAAGTCAGAGGAGGGAAAAAAATCTCAATATGAACATGGCAAGCAGAAAAACTTTTGTTCTAACCTTCAGTGAACTACAGGACCTTTCTTTGAAAGCCTAGTTTGTATCAAGTCTTGTCTTAATGCAGGGCCAGAGACTGTATTTCTCAGGGGCCTTCGGGTAGGGGCAAATGAAAAATAAAAAAAACAGCAGCAGGCACCTCAAATTGGAAACATCAAAATGCAGCCAACATAGAATGCTAGCGTCTCATGAATGAGCATATCCAAAGGACAAATAACACGATGGCAGGTGGCACCAAATAAATGGAAAAATTCCCAGTCAAGAGCTGAAATGGGAGCTAGGAAGCAAGAATTCCGGGCCCCTTCTGCTCTCGAGGTCCTAACTTACTCAAGTTCCTCAGCTCCAAAGCACTCCCAAGCGTTTTCTGAGCTAATACAGTCCAGCAGCTGAGGAGCTGGAGAAAAACACTTCCCAAGGAACAAGGACCTGAAAGAAAAATATTCAGCAAAAAATAACCTGAGAAGACAAGAAAAATTAATTTCCTCTCTTTTAAATAAAACTATTTAATCAGATGAGCTGGGATTTCAGGCACTAAGCACTTCCTCAATCATTTCTACAGGAAGGAAGGAAGGAAGGTAGGTCTTGGAAAACCTCAACTTGTCGAGTGTGGCTTTCGAAGGTTCATCTTCTGGGTGTGAAGTCACGGTGAGGGCAAGCCCAGGGCTTTGGCGAGGGCAAGCCCAGGGCTTTGGTTTGGTAGGCTGATCTGTTGCTGAGCAAGGGAGCGGAGGCCAAAGACTGCCCTCTGGGGTCACCGTGTCCTCCCATGACTCTTGGGGATTCCGGGTACCTCGCTGGCAGACAAAAGCTCGGGTGGCCATCAGGCCCACCCCCGGATGGGCGAGGGGCCTGCAACTTGTCCACAGCCTCAGCACACCAGATAGGGAGATCCATATTGTCCATCCCCCCCAGGCACCCTGATGCCCACCAACACAGGCCCCACTCGGGCCTGACCCAGGGTGCAAAAATTTCTCCTCATCAAATGCCAGGAAGCAGCCTGAGAAAGTGTCAGCCAGCCAGTCAGTCAGCCAGCCAGCCAGCTAGTCAGTCAGTCAGTCAGTCAGTCAGTCAGTTGTTCACTCAGCTAAAAACAGTCACAGTCAGTCAGAAAGCCATTTAGTCAGACAGCCAGTCAGTCAAAGTCAGTCACAGCCAGCCAGCCAGTCAGTCAGTCAACCAGTCAGCCAACCAGTCAAGTCAGCCAGCCAGTCAGTCAGCCACCCAGTCACCCAGTAGGCCAGACAGCGAGTAGGCCAGCCAGTAAGCCAGCCAACCAGCCAGCCAGTGGATCAGTCATTCAATCAGCCAGTCAAAGTCAGCCAGTCACATTCGGTCACAACCAGTCAGACAGGCAGACAGACAGCCATTCAGTCAACCAACTATTAAGACAGCCAGTCAGTAAGTGATAGTCAGCCACCCAGTCAGTCAGTAAGCCAGTCATTCATTCAGTCAGTCAGCCAATCACTAGTCAAGTCATTCACTCAGCCAGTAAAAGTCCGTCACAGCCAGTCAGCCAGCCACTCAGTCAGCCAGCCAATCAGTCACAGACAGTCACAGCAGTCACCCAGCCAGTCAGCTAGCCAATCAGTCACTCATTTACTCAGCCAGTCAGAGTCAATCAATCAAAGTCAGTCACAGTCATCCAGTTAGCGAGCCAGTCAGCCAGTTAGCGAGCCAGTCAGCCAGTTAGCCAGCCAGCCAGTCAGCCAGTCAATCAGTCACAGTCAGTCAACCAGTCAGTCAGCCACCCAGTCAGCCAGTAGGTCAGCTAGCCAGCCACCCAGCTAGCTAGTAGACCAGCCAGTATGCCAGCCAACCAGCCAGTCAGCCAGCCAGCCAGCGGGTCAGCTAGTCATTCAGTCAGCCAGTCACAGTCAGTCATATCCAGTCAGTTAGACAGACAGCCAGACATTCAGTGAGCCACCCAGGCAGCCAGCCTGTCAATCAGCCACCCAGCCAGTAAGTCAGACAGCCAATCACTAGTCAGTCATTCCCTCAGCCAGTAACAGTCACAACCAGTCAGCAAGCTAGTCAGTCACTGAGCCAGCTAGCCAGCCAGTCAGTCAGTCACTGGCATTCAGTCAGTTAGCCAGTCTGTCAGCCAGTCAATCAGCCAACCAGTCAGCCAGTCAGTCAGCCATCCAGTCATCCAGCAAGTCAGCCAGCCAGCTAGTCAGCCAGACAGCCAGTCAGCAAGTCAGCCAGCCAGTCAGCCAATCAGTGGATCAATCAGTTATTCAGTCAGTCACAGTCACAAACAATCAGCCAGCCAATCAGCCAGCCAGCCAGCCAGTCAATCAACCACCCAGCCAGCCAATCAGCCAGCCAGCTACTCAGTCAGTCCTACACTCGGCCATTAACAGTTAGCCAACCAGCCAGGCAGTCAGCCAGTCAGTCACAGCCAGTCAGCCAGCCAGTCACAGTCACAACCAGTCAGCAAGCCAATGAGCCAGCCAGCCAGCCAGTCAGTCAGTCAGCCAGTCACAGTCAGTCAGTTAGCCACCCAGTCAGTCACCCACCCAGTCAGCCAGACAGCCAGTCACAGTCAGTCAGCCATCCAGCCAACCAGTCAGTCAGTCAACTAGCCAGCCAGCCAGTCAGTTACCCAGCCAGCCATCCACCCAGCCAGCCAGCCAGCCAGCCAGCCAGTCATTCATTCAGTCAGCCAGTCAAAGGCAGCCAGGCACAGTTAATCACAACCAGTCAGCCATAGTCAACCAGTCATTCAGCTATCCAGCCAGCCAGCCAACCTGCCAGTCAGTCTCAGTCAGCCACCCAGTCAGTCAGCCAGCCAGTCACAGTCAGTCCAATACCCAGCCAGTCAGGCAGCCAGCTAGTCAGCATCTAGTCAGCCAGCAGCCAGCCAGCCCATCTGTCAACCAGCCATTCAGCCAGTCAGTCAGCCCACCAGTCAGCCAACCAGCCAGCCTGTCAGTCAGTCATAGTCAGTCAGCCACACAGCCACCAGTCATTAAGCAGCCAGCCAGCCAGTGAGTCAGTCAGCCTGCCAGCCATTCAGTCAGTCAGCCAGCCAGCCAGCCAATCAATAAGTCAACAGCAAGCCAGTCAGTCAGCCAGCTAGCCTGTCAGTCAGTCATAGTCAGCCACACAGCAGCCAGTCATTAAGCAGTCAGCCAGTCAGTCAGCCTGCCAGCCAGTCAGCCACCCAGCCAGTCAGCCAATCAGTCACAGTCAGTCAGTGAGCCAGCCAGTCACGCACCCAGCCAGTCAGCCACCCACCCAGCAAGTCAGTCAGTCCCTCAGCCAGTCAGCCAGTCAGTCTGTCCTGGCCCACAGTAAGTCAGCCAGCCAGCAAGTCAGTCAGCTAGTTAGATAGCCAGTCAGACAGTCAGCCAGCCATTCAGTCAGCCACCCAGCCAGCCTGTCAGTCAGTCATAGTCAGTCAGCCACCCAGCCAATCAGCCAGCCCATAAGTGGGTCAGCCAGTCATAGTCAGCCAGTCAAAACCAGTCAGCCAGCCAGTCATTCAGCCACCCACAAGCCAGACAGTCATTCAGACAGACAGACAGTCAGTCAAGGCATTCAGTCAGCCAGTCAACCAGTCAGTCAGCAAGACAGTCAGCTACCCAAGCCAGTCAGTCAGCAGCCAGCCAGCCAATCAGCCAGCTCATCAGTCAGCCAGCCTGTGGGTCAGTCATTCAGTCAGCCAGTCACAGTGAGTCACAACCAGTCAGAAAGCCAGCCAGCCAGGCAGCCAGCCAGTCAAGTCAACCACCCAGCCAGCCAGTCACAGTCAGTTAGCCAGCCACCCAGCCAGTCAGTCAGCCAAACACTTCTCAGTCATTCACTCAGCCACTAACAGTCATTCAGTCACAGCCAGTTATCCAGCCTGTCAGCCAGCCAGCCAACCAGCAAGTCACAGCAGTCAGTCACAAGCTATCCAGTCAGCCATTCAGTCAGTCAGCCAGTCAGGCAGGCGCGAGAGAGTGAAGGAGGTCATGACTATGGGTCCCTCCCTCAGCCCCAACCCAAGCAGCCAACCTGGTCTGGCTCCAATTCATAGCCATCGTCCTCGGTGTTCACGGACATGGCCCTGGCTCATGGTGGGCCCAGAGGCGAGCCAGGAAGGGGAAATGTTAAAAAAAAATGTTAAGAAAATGTTAAAAAAAAAAATTTAACTCTGTACCTATACTGACTATATATAAAGGAAATTCTCTTGAATAGGAATCAAATTCAAAAAACTATTTTGTAATTGTTTATATTCCTGGTCACTTATTCAGTGCAAAACCTGGGCCTGTTTGGTCTATTAGTTAGCCGAAGCCACATGTCACGGATGATATTAGGATTTTTCCCACGGCACACCAGACAATATCTCATGGCATACTAGTGTGCAAGTGGCACAGTGGTTGGAAAACGCTGGTCAAGAGCACAGTCCCAGCAGGACCTTTCCTTGAGGTTCTCTCCATAAACTATCAAGAGCACAGTGTAACTGGACTTGTCTGTGCTGATTCCTTTCAATGGATTCTCAGGCAATGACTTCTTTTTCTCTAGTTTTGGGGCTTAGACACATACTCCTGGATCTGTGCCCTTAGAAGATCATATGGAATACCAGGATTGAACCAGGGTCTGCAGCATGTGAGGCAAGTACTCTTATACTCTCCCACACAAGCATTGACTGTTCACTGAGGAGCGGAAAAATGGCGCTGTTGGTTCTGAATTCCTGTGGCTCAAAGAAGAAAGGGCTGATAAACAGAATGTAGCTAACACACACCTACTTCTCATTGTTCTATTACAGAGTAGGGGAGAAAGGGCCTTCCTGACACCCCCATCTCTCCTACCTCAGAAGTGAGGAAATGGAGGCCCCCCAAAAAAACAAGAGAGCCATCCCCAAGCCTGAGGGTCTCTGACAAATCACCATCCAGAGACCTTTCCAGATGTCCAGGCAGATTTCTGCCAAACTAGATTTAATTGAGTAGGAGAGATATGAGTCAGCACTAGGGAATATACCTATCCTGTGAGGGCCCTGATCAGTCCTACACAAGCAAATCAACAAAACAATACACCTCCTGGAGGCCCAGCCTCCAGCTAAAATGCTGCTGATATTACTTCAGCCGCTCCTTTTAAGGAGCCAGGTGAGGTTAGGTAACACAAGCACCCATTGAGGAGAGTGAGGCACATTGCTACTAGACAGTGAAAGATCCTGAAGCTGAAGCCAGAGGCTTCAGAACCAGGGATTAGATTTCAGAGGCTTGAGCCAGAGACAAAGGTAAGGAAGTGACTAACACCCATAGGATGGTCCAAGTGAGAAACTCAGTTACATGCTGAATACTATACTACCAAATTTTTTTGTTTTTGTTTTTGGGTAACACCCTGTGGTGCTCAAGGGTTACTCAGAAATCACTCCTGGCAGGCTCGGGGACCATATGGAATTCCTGGGTTGGCCATGTGCAAGGCTACCACCTTACCACTGTGCTATCACATGGGCTCCCACAGTACCAAATTCAATACTTTCAGCTCAATTTCTTTTGTTTATTTTCTCCGTTTGGGTTCCCCCTCCTTGGGGATGAAGGGAGTAGACCTGGGCCTCTCCCAGCAACCTAGCAATAGACACTGAGCTAGATGTTTCAACACTGGGTTCTGAGGATGCAGCACTATTTGACCCGTCAGCACCCAGGGCTGGTCACCAGGGCCAAGCAGTGCAGAGGATTGCCTGTATTCTGCCCATAAGAACCAGCAGGTTCCCATCCGGGAAACCTCCTGGCTCCAGTATATGTCGGTTTGGATAACCGAACTGCTATCATATTTGTCAGGGCCAATTTGGGGCCATGAATAATGAAGCCCAAAGCATAATAATGGGGTCTGTTTGCTCCGAACCTTCGAAAGACTAGTTCCTGCCAGTCACTGTCCTAGCACCTCTTAAAATCCCTTTTCCGGCACTTGCAGAGAGATCCTGATTTGTTTCCCTCAATCAAGTTTCCTGTAGTTAATAGGTGCAAGTCATTATCTAACATTTGTTTTATATTAATAACTAGACTGTACAAAATACATCAATGCCATTCCCTGCCCACATCCTTTCAGATGTGCATCTAGAGTTTGAGCAAGAGCACAGCAGGGAGGGTGCTCGCCTTGCACACAGCCCACCTGGATTCAATCTCTGGCACTCTTTATGGTCCCCTGAGCCCTGTCAGGAATGATCCCTGACCATAGCCAGGTGTGGCCCCAAAACAAAAATATGCATTCAGAAGCAGAGAGCTCCACGGGTTGGAGTGCCAATTTGCACACAGAAGCCCAGAGTTAGAGCCTCAGCAGAGTCCCCAGAGATGCTCTAGGAGCAAGCCTGGAGCACTGAAGCAACAGAGTCACTGAACACTGCGAGGCAGGCCCGATTCTCTCCCCGACACCCCAGAACCAATCTGACTAATGTTAATGAAGCATGTCTACTTAGTCCAGACCCACGTTCTTAGAAAGTATCGTCCCTGGAGAAGACACCACAAGGACGGTTAGTGCTTGCCCTGTGCTTGGAGGCTACGACATGCTGACCAAAGGGTGAAGAAATAAAGAGAGATGGAAGCCAAGGTACTTCTCAGTAACAGCAGCACACCCACCGTCCCTGTGTTCTGTGTGTCACTCCATTGGCTACCTCAGGATCCCAGAGTATCCAAAGATAAAGCAGGCAGGGGCCTAAGGTCAGACAGGAAGAGAAGAAAGAAATAGAACCCCCCTCACCTTTTTATTGATTTGGGGGCCATACCTGAGAGTGCTTGGGGGACCATGCTATGATGGGGTTTGAACCCAGGACTCCCACAGGAAAAGTCTGTGCTGCAGCACTGGCCATCTGCCTGGCCCGGTGTATCTAGAGCCCTCTCCACACGCACTCTCCATTCTGGGAACTGGAAAGAAAAAGGGAAAATGAGGCAGGCAGATGGGAACAGGACAGACAGGGCAGGGTCGCTGCACACTAGGTTCCCTTTGGGCCTGTCTACCAAATAGGGGGTCCTACTTGTACCCAGAGGGTGGGGTATTGTGACTAGAGCCTCTGTAGAGACCAGGAACTGGCAGGCACTTCCTGAGCCAACAGGGGGCAAAGGAGGGAGAAGCAGGCCTATAAAGGGGCCTATAGAGAGACCTTCCCTGGGTACACAGCAGCTTCTCAGTCCACACTGGAGGGAGACGAGCGTCTCCCTTAGGAATTTCCATTCGTCTCCACACTGTACTAGAGCTGCACTCATTCCCAGCATAAGTCTTTGGGAGTGTAATTTTTCTAATAAAAATGTAAACAAGAGGAGGTTGGTATGATAGCACAGCAGGCAGGGCGTTTGCCTTGAACACAGCCAACTGGGTTCAGTTCCCTGCAACTGCTATGGTCCCTGGAGAACCGCCAGGAGTAATTCTGAGCTCAGATCCAGGAGTAAACCCTGAGCATTGTCAGGTGAGACCCTACTCCCTCACAAAAAGAAATGAAAGGATTTATATATTTATATTTTTTTCTTTTACATCCCATCACAGCAACTTAGAAGTGACTTCAAGATTGTGTGGATTAAACTCAACAGGTAAAAGAAATTTGGGAATTTACTATTGTTATTTAATGATTTTTTTTATTTCCCCCAGAGCATTATTCCACATTCATCTAAAAACCCACTGATGGGATGTGAATGTGGTTCTTTGGTAAAGCATTTGTTTCGTGTGTGTGAAATCCTGAGATTGAAAAAAAAAAAAAAGGGGGGCCGGGTAGGTGGCGCTGGAGGTAAGGTGTCTGCCTTGCAAGCGCTAGCCAAGGAAGGACCGCGGTTCGATCCCCCGGCGTCCCATATGGTCCCCCCAAGCCAGGGGCGATTTCTGAGCACATAGCCAGGAGTAACCCCTGAGCGTCAAACGGGTGTGGCCCAAAAACACACACACAAAAAAAAAAAAAAAAAAAAGAAATCCTGAGATTGACCCCCAGTATTTAAACAAACAAACAACAACAGTGCCATAGAGATCAGATCTACTTGGCTGGCACTTGGCTTGCACAGAGCTGACCCTTGGTTAATCCTCAGCACCAAAGATAATTTTCGAGTACTGCCAGGAGTAAGATCCGAACACAGAGAAGGACTCCATGAGTACCAATAGGCCTCACTGGTATACCCAACAATAGGTTGGGTGGCCCCAATCTCCTTTTACCTCTCCTAAAGAAAAAAACAACATAAGGGGCCGGAGAGATAGCATGGAGGTAGGACATTTGCCTAGTATGCAGAAGGATGTTAGTTCGAATCCTGGCATCCCATATGGTCTCCCAAGCCTGCCAGGAGTGATTTCTGAATGTAGAGCCAGGAGTAACCCCTAAGCATTGCTGGGTGTGACCCAAAAACAAAACAAAACAAACAATAAACAACAACATAAAAACAATACCTGCATTTGTCATATGAAATCTTTTTTTTTGGGGGGGGGTCACACCCAGCGGTGCTCAGGGGTTACTCCTGGCTGTCTGCTCAGAAATAGCTCCTGGCAGGCACGGGGGACCATATGGGACACCGGGATTCGAATCAACCACCTTTGGTCCTGGATGGGCTGCTTTCAAGGCAAACGCCGCTGTGCTATCTCTCCGGGCCCGTCATCTGAAATCTTTAACCAAAGCTATCAGGGTTTGAGATATTACAGCAAGTTGGCCTTGAACATGGCTAACCTAGATTTGATCCCCAACACCCTCTGATACAACAGGAGTGATCCCTCAACACAAAGGAGTAAGCCCTGAGTACTGTCAGATGTAGCCCCCCCCCCAAAAAAAAAAAAACAAGTTTTCATTGGGAGGGGGAGGGTCTCTCTCCCAATATCTTCTTTTATCACCCAAATCAGCCAATACAGATTTACTCTCCCTGGAAGACTAGTCTGTAACACAACAGCTTTCTAATGAGCTCATTTAACAAGTTTTCCCTTTATCCACATTTTCGACTCATTCACTGACCTGAGAAAGTTACTTGCCAGCACAAATCCAGCTAAGGCTGAACCCTCAGACAATTCAAGAGACTTACGGGCTCACTTGACAATTGCCCTCCAGTCGCAAAATAGGAATAGGATCGCAAAATAGGAAGGGATCCAAACTCACAAAATGTCAGCAAAATCCTGGCTGACAACAAAGATTTTGTAAGTTCTCTCTCTTTCTTTCTTTCTTTTTCTTTCTTTCTTTCTTTCTTTCTTTCTTTCTTTCTTTCTTTCTTTCTTTCTTTCTTTCTTTCTTTCTTTCTTTCTTTCTTTCTCTTTCTTTCTTTCTTTCTCTTTCTTTCTTTCTTTCTTTCCTTTCTGTTTGTTTTTTTTTTTGGGGGGGGGCCTCACCCAGCGGTGCTCAGGGGTTACTCCTGGCTGTCTGCTCAGAAATAGCTCCTGGCAGGCACGGGGACCATATGGGACACCGGGATTTGAACCAACCACCTTTGGTCCTGGATTGGCTGCTTGCAAGGCAAACGCCACTGTGCTATCTCTCCGGGCCCCTTTCTTTCTTTTCTTTTCTTTCTTTCTTTCTTTCTTTCTTTTTCTCTTTCTTTTCTTTTCTTTTCTTTCTCTTTCTCTCTCTTTCTTTTCTTTCCTTCTTCCTTCCTTCCTCCCTCCCTCCCTCTTTCTCTTTCTTCTTTTTCTTTCTTTCTTTTTCTTTTTCTTTCTTTCTCTCTCTTTCTTTCTTTCTCTCTCTTTCTTTCTCTCTGTCTTTCTTTTCTTTCTTTCTCTTTCTTTCTCTCTTTCCTTTCTTTCCTTCTTTCTTCCTTTCTTCCTCCCTTCCTCCCTCCCTCCCTCCCTCTTTCTCTTTCTTCTTTTTCTTTCTTTCTTTATTTCTTTCTTTTTCTTTCTTTCTCTCTCTTCTTTCTTTTTCTTTCTTTCTTTCTCTTTCTTTTTTTTTTTTTTTTTTTTTTTTTTTGGTTTTTGGGCCACACCCGGTAACGCTCAGGGGTTACTCCTGGCTATGTGCTCAGAAGTTGCTCCTGGCTTGGGGTACCATATGGGACTCCGGGGGATCAAACTGTGGTCTGTCCAAGGCTAGCGCAGGCAAGGCAGGCACTTTACCTCTTGCGCCACCGCCCGGCCCCTCTTTCTCTCTTTCTCTCTCTCTCTTTCTTTCTTTCTTTTTCTTTCTTTCTTTCTTTCTTTCTTTCTTTTTTTCTTTCCTTTCTTTCTTTCTTTCTTGGAGTGAGGTGGCTTAAGGCCATATCCAGAGCTCAGGGCTTATTCCTGGTGATATTCTAAGAACCCTATGTGATGCTGGAGATTAAATTAATGTGCTTGCCTTGCACGAGGTCAGCCCAGGTTTGATCCTCAGCTCCCATATATATCCCAAGTCCCTCCAACAGTGATTCCTGAACACAGAACCAAGAAGTCCTGAGAACTGCTGGACTTGGCCCAAATATTAAGAAAAAAACATTTCAATTAATTTTTGGGGAGGGACAAGCCCTGTCTATGACACCCATGTTTAATTCCCAGCACCCCATATGATGCCCCAAGCACTGCCATTCTAGGAGCAATTTCTGAGTGCAGAGCCAGGAGGAATCCCTGAACATCACCAGGTGTGGCCTCAACTGTGTTCCCATAAATAAATTTAATGACCCATCTCTCACAGGCTAGCCTCCCAAGATGCAATGAAAATCAAGAGTTGGCTGCATGGCAGCAGCGCATTGGCCTTCCACAGATTAACCGTCCCTTCCATGATCAAGGCCAAGGGTCTTGTCTCCAGCTCCAAGAAACTGAAGAAAATCCGTTGAGAGTAACATGACACTCAGAACAGAAAATGACCATGTGCCTCTCAGTGCTGGAAGAGGCCACAATACCCACTCTGCCTGGGGTAACCTGAAAGGTTAGGGTTTCCTAAAAGGGTAGATATAGGGCCAGATAGATAGCATGGAGATAGGGTGTTTACCTTGCATGCAGAAAGATGGTGGTTTGAATCCCGGCATCCCATATGGTCTCTGGAGCCTGCCAGAAGTGATTTCTGAGCATAGGGCCAGGAGTAACCCCTGAGCGCTTTCAAGTGTGACCCAAAAAAACAAACAAGCAAAAGGGTAGATATATACTGTGGAGAGCTGGAGTCAGAAGAGATATATACTTAGACCTGGCTGTTCTCTGGGATCACTCCTAGTGATACTCAGGGGACCCTCTGCAGTACAGGGAAGCAAACTACAGTAGGTCCCATGCTAGGCAAGTGAAATGCCTTAAACCTTATTTTTATCTCTCCACCAGGAACTGGTTTCCTTAGGGTCCACATCTAAAATCAAATCCAGGGAGCCTGCATGCAGACACATGCTCCAGAAAGCAGTATTTTTATCCTCATCCCATTAGCACACACCAATGTTCTTCAAGGACCTCCCTCCATGGAAGATCAGAGACTGGTTCTGTCTGCAACAAGGAGACACTAAAAGCTTCAGAGGAATGGCTGGAGTCAAGCTAGAGTGGGAGATGATGGCTGAGGGAGTGTGTCTACCCAGTGTCCACCCCTGGTCCCTTAGAAAAGGACCTGAATGAGTCACAAGGGCCTCACATCTCTGTGACTAGGGTTCTGTATAGGAAAAATGGGACAGACAGCGAGGGTGGTGTAAAGCCACAAGGAGATGTGCCCTACCTGGCTCTTCTTCCTTGATGAATCTAGAAACTTCCACTGGCTTCAGTGCTCTCCACTTAAAAATAGGTAGAGGTGGGTCGGAGAGATAGCATGGAGGCAGGGCATTTGCCTTGCATGCAGAAGGATGGTGGTTCAAATTCCCGGCATCCCATATGGTCCACTGAGCCTGCCAGAAGCGATTTCTGAGCGTAGAGCCAGAAGTAAGCCCTGAGCACTGCCAGGTGTGACCCCCCTCAAAAAAAAGTGGGGTAGAAATGAAGGGCCAGATCCATGGCACAAGCGATAGGGCATCTTCCTGCACGCACTAACCTAGAACAGACAGCAGTTTGATCCCCCTGGCATCCCATATGGTCGCCCAAGTCATAGTCAGGAAAAACTGAGTGTCATCGGGTTTAGGTGGGGGTTTAGGTGGGGTGGAGACAGCACAGAGGGTAAAGAGCTTGTCAACCTGATTCAATCCCCAGCAACATATATGGTCCCCTGAGTTCTCCAATGTCCCTTGAAAGATGTGGAATTCAATTTGAGCTTGTCTCAGGAGTAAATAAGATCCCACGAAGATCCCTAAGGGAATGTGTGTGGCTTGAGGGGAATGGTGAGGGGACAGAAATGGAGGGGAATTCTTGGGAGGAGAAATCCCCAGGGTACCACCTCCCCTAAGTGAAGCCAAGTTTAAGCACTGAGTTTGGAATCTAGCAAAAATTTGTGGTAGAGGAACAAGGACATCTCTTTATCCCAAAAATGCTGATGAGAACAGCTCTCCAAAGATCTGAAAGAAATCCCAATGTTGCTTAAGAAAAGCTGTGTGACTGTGTCTGTCCAGCTTTATGAGGTCAGAGTCTAGGTGTGCTCTTAGTCCTGGATTTTGTACACACTGATCATCTCCCCCTTTTTTTCAGGGAGTGTTTGGGTTTAGGGGCCATGCCCAACAGTGCTCAGGGCTTACTCTTTACTCCTTACTCCTGGCAGTTCTTAGGTGAGTGGGTAGATAAACAAATGGTCCAACAGGTGGTGGACTGTTGGACATTTGGAGGCCACACTCAGATCACACTCTGGGACTCATACGTAGGGCATGTCTGGCATAGTGCCAGGAAAAGAACCTGAGCCTTCTGCGTGCAAAGCATGTGCTCCAGTTCTTTGCATGTCTGTCCACCCCACAGTTGGATTGGGGTGTTTTGGGGTCTCTGACAGTGCTCAAATATCAGATCTGACAATGCTCAGAGCTGAGACAGGGATTAAACAACTTGATTGCAGCAAGACAAGTGTCATGACTCTGTACTATCTCTGGCCCTGGTCTGGATTTTTATTTTTTGCACCAGGGTGAGAGTGATACTCAGGGTTTACTCCTGACATGCTCAGAGATCTCTCCTGTCAGTGCCTTGGGGGAAGGGGAGGGAACAGGACTGCAGAGTTTAATAAAACATGTGCAAATTTCCAAACTGTAAATTTACAAATACTTTACAAATTAAGTCCAGACTAGATTTTCTGTTTCTCTCTTTTTTTTTTTTCATTTGTTTGTTCATTTTGTTTTTGGGCCACACCCGGTGACGCTCAGGGGTTACTCTTGGCTACATGCTGAGAAATCGCTCCTGGCTTGGGGGACGATATAGGACACCGGGGGATTGAACTGCGGTCCTTCCTAGGCTAGTGCAGACAAGGCAGACACCTTACTGCTTGTGCCACTGCTCCGGCCCCTTATTTTTCTGTTTTTTCATTTTTCAGTCCACACATAGCTGTGCTCAGGGCTTGCTCATGGTTCTATATTCAGAGATCATTCCCAGTGTGCTCCAGGGACCATAGGGGATGCTGGGGATCAAATCCTGGTTGGCAGAATGCAAAGCATGTGCCCTCCTGCCTGTACTATAAATCCAGCACTTCCTTGGATTTCCTTATTTTAAAAAGTATGCTGATGGCACTTGCTCAAGGACTGAAGACACACAGCCCCTCAGGAACTCTGGGCCCTGCGTTGGCCCAGCACAGCAACATTACACCCTCTCCCCCCATCATCCACCTGGAGGGACAGCAGGAACAAGAAGTCCAGAGGGGGCCCTGCTAACTGAGTTCTGTGTCATTCCCAGGGGGCCAGATTTATCAACTCTCTCTCGTTGAATGTCCCACTGCACAGGAAGAAGAGAACCACAACAGAAGAGGAGGGGAAGACGTTGTGGGTGTAAGTACCTCTCCATGAGCCCCCAAGAATGTCCCTGTAGACTCATCCCTCAGAAGGGAGGGAAGACGGGCAAGGGAGGAGAAAGGCAAGACTACCCTTCCCACAAATTTTTGAGTCATCCCTGAGGGTATATTTCTGAGAGAAATTATTTCTTTCAAAAAACAACTTACAGTGCGAGTCAGTCTCCAGGGTCCCACCGACATTGAACCTGACCAGCAGCTCTGCTATCTGCAATACCTGAACACACGAGCGATTTCCATAGGCTATGTGTTACCTTGTCATTAGAGGCAGAGTCCTAAGTCACAGACGTAAAGCATCACCTTCGGAAAGCACTGTGTGTTTCCAAACCATTCCCTCTCATCGTCACCTGTCGTGGCATGATATTGAGAGGAGATATCAGAATGTCTTTGCATTTGCCAGAGTTGGGGAACATTTCCCCGGAATTCCTACAGTCTTGAAGCAGAATTTCAGGGCTACAAGTGCCTGGGGTCCCACCAGGGAGTCCCATGGAAATGTGGTTTTGGTTACAAAGACACTATTATCTGCTCCCCTTAGAGCTCTGTAGCAAGGCACTTGCCCAGGGTCTCAACAATGGGATGATATTTTTCTTTTTCTTTTTCTTTTGGTTTTTGGGTCATACTTGGCAGCACTCAGGGGTTACTCCTGGCTCTACACTCAGTAATTGCTCCTGGCAGCCTCAGGGGACCATACGGAATGCTGGGATTCGATCCTTCTGCATAGAAGGCAAACGCCTTACCGCTGGTGCTATCTCTCTGGCCCTGGGATGACATTTTTCTAGGGGATACTTGAAGTCATTTTTTTTTTTTTTTTTGGTTTTTTGGGCCACACCCATTGACGCTCAGAGGTTACTCCTGGCTATGCGCTCAGAAATCGCTCCTGGCTTGAGGGACCATATGGGACGCCGGGGGATCGAACCGCGGTCCGTCCAAGGCTAGCGCAGGTAAGGCAGGCACCTTACCTCCAGCGCCACCGCCCGGCCCCACTTGAAGTCATTTTCTAGACTTTCTGAATGCTTGTTCCTAATAAAACAAAAAAGAAAAAAAGAAAAAAAGAAAGAAAAACAGAAAAAAAAATCCTTTCAAAAACAAAACAAAACAAAAAAACCCAGAAACTAAACTAAATAACCCCTCCCCCCCCAAAAAAAAAGAGAATGAATAACCTGAAATATATTAGTCATCTCAGCATAGCCTTCTTTCCCTTCATCCCTTAACTTCTTTTATGATTATGTTATATGCTGCTCCTTACAGGCTCAGGTAGCCGTTGTAAAAACGGCAGTAGTTCTGATATATCCAATGCTGTACTAAAGAGTGTTTAAAAACCTGCTCTTGTGGGAGGCAGAGAAAATTGTGTACATGTGTTAATGCACACAGCTGATTAAAATAACTAAGATGTAATAATATAAATTATTTTTATAATTATAAAATATAAAATAAAATAAAAAACAGTTTTAATTATTTCTTCTGAACATGAATAGAACATTGAGTGAAGATCATGAACAGTTCTTCTGAACATGGCATCTTTTGCCTATTTCTTGCTGCCAGAGACTTGACAGTGCTTCTTCTCACAAATCTGAACCACATTTGGCTTTAGAGAGGAAGCAGTTGAGACCCTCAGTATGACTTGAAGATGATCATCATTAAGTCTAGAACTGTACTTTGACTTATTGAAATTCAATGTGGAAAATAACTTTTCACACAAATATGTGTTCCCAAAAAGGAACATGGTCGCTTGAACATTCGGGAAAGCTCAGGGAAACTGGGGGCAATTCTCTCAAAAATTGCCCATGCATGTCTGCTTTTCCACTAATCTCCCTGAACTTGGCTTTGAGATCAGAGTTGCATTGCAGGTCAATGAGCTCCATTTGAAGCACAGGAGGGGCATTTTGCACATCAAAGGAAAAGGGGTCCACAAAAATTTGGAAAGTGGCTCTGTGCTTTTTGAAGTCTGCAAATCTGTGATCAAAATTCCTCCTCTAGCTTAAAAATAGCATAACATATTTCTCATCACTGAATGGTATGGCTGCATCCACAAGTTCCTTGCATGCTGGGAAATGGCAAAGGTTTGTCTGAGAGAGCTGGGATTTCCATAACACAAGTTTTGTGGAGAATGGTCTCACGTTGTCATAGGCAGCACTGATAAGCCGCCCTCGGCCTTGTATGTTTAGTATGTTGTATGTTTAGTACATTCAGCTTATGTGTGATGTCAACAAGAAAAGCTAAGCCCATGAGCCATTTGTGATCACTCAACTCAGAAACAGCATTCCCATCCTTCTCCATGAAGGCTTTCACTTCTTTTCTCAACTCAAAAAATCTTTTCAGGACATTTCCCCTGCTGAGCCAATGTACCTCAGTAAAATAGAGCACATCTCCATATTCTGACTCCATTTCCTCTAAAAGAGCACGGAACCTGCTGTGCTTTAAGCCCCTGGATCTTATTTGGTTGATGCATTTCACAACAACAGATATCACATTGTCACACAGCAGGCATTTAATGCAAAGAGCCTGCTGATGGATAATGCAGTGAAGAGCAATGACCTTCTCTACACCCTCCTCTTCAAGCTTTTTTTGAACAAATGCCACCAGTCCATTTTTCCTCCCTGTCATCGATGGTGCTCCATCGGTTATTATTCCAACAAACCTCTTCCATGGCAAACCTGCATTCTCAATGGCATCACACAGATATCGAAATATCTCATTAGCTGTGGTCTGGCCATGCATTGGAATTATTGTGAGCAGCTCCTCTGTCAATTCAAAATTGCAATCAACACCACGGACATAAATTGTGAGCTGTGCAGTGTCTGTTATATCTGTGCCCTCATCAAGAGCAACTGAGTATGCATCAAAACATTTGGCTTTCTCACACAGTTGATGATAAATGTCACTTGACATGTCAGAAATGTGTTCTGCCACAGTGTAGGCAGAAAGGCTGATTTTGCTAAACTGACCTTTCTTTTCTGGACAGATAATACTTGCAGCCTGTAACATGCATTTTTTAACAATCTCTCCTCCTGTGAATGGTTTCCCTGCCTTTGCAATCATCTCACTAACCATGTAACTAGCTTCGACTGATGTAACATTCTCTTTGGTTGCTTTCTTGAAGAAATCTTGTTGCCTCATTAGACATGCTTTAAGACTGGCAACCCGCTTGGCTCTCTCATTTCCTTGATATTTTGCACATTCCTCAGCATGTTTAGTTGAATCATGGCATTTCAAGTTGTATTCCTTGTGCACTGCAACTTTCTCTGAGCAAATAAGACATGTGGGGATGCCCCTGTGCTCAACAAAGAAATACTGCATTTCCCACTTTTCCTGAAATTGACTGTGCTCGTCATCAATCTTTCTCTTCACTGCAGGCTTTGATGAAGTCATGATGAAGGTATGACAAAATCTAATTCTGTAATAAACTTCTCTCCCTTAGGCCTCCGATAATGCAAGGGACCGCGGGCAGGAGCAGCGGAAATGACGTCTGCTAGGCACAAAGTATTCGCGATTATTCTCTTACCGAATAGTTGCAATAAAAATTCGCATTAGTAAGAAAAAAAATCGCAAAAAAAGCATTAAACATTTGCATACCCCGAACGGAACTGCTAGAGGTATTCAAATGTTTAATGCGATTTTTTTCTTACTAATGCGATTTTTATTGCGATTATTTGGTAAGCGAATAACCATGAATACTGCTATATTTGAAGGCCAGCCGCAGGCCACAAAATGTTGTACGGAGGGCCGCAAATGAGACCCCTGATCTAGGCAGAGTCTGCAGAGATAGTACAAAAGGTAAGGCGCTTGTCTTGCAGCCGCTGATCTGGGTTTGAAGCCTGGCACTCCATTAGGTCTCCCTATCACTGTCAGGAATGATTCGTGTACAGCGTTAGTACCTGAATACTGCTGGTGCGGCCTCAAACCAAAACAAACCAAAGAAATGTCTAGGAATCCTTTTTGCTTGTTTGTTTTTGGGTCACACCCAGCAGCACTCAGGGGTTACTCCTGGCTCTTCGATCGCTCCTGGCAGGTACAGGGGACCATATGGGATGCAGTCCTAGATCGGCTGCACTCAAGGCAAATGCCCTGTGCTATCTCTTCGGCCCAGATCTTTGGCTCAGATTATAGGAATCTTTGGCTTTCAAGACTCTCCCTTGTGTGTAGTCCCCCATGTATTGAACTCAATACCCCTTGCCCTAGACAGTTTTTATGCCGCTGAGCCATTCCTAGAACCTGAAAATAATTTTTCAGTGTACAGGTATCACAATACTATTATATATTAGTGAGGTTTTCCTTTGGGAGAAGGGGTCAAAAGACTGCCTGGCAAGGCTTAGCACTTACTCGTGGCTTGTACTAAGGGATCACTCTTAGCAGTGCTCAAGGGGACCATATGAGATGCTGGACATTCAGCCACATACAAAGTAAGCACCTTACCTGCTGTATTATATCTGTGTCCCTCTAAGACTTTTTCTTTTTGTTTCCTATTAGAACTCCAGTGAGTTGACCATCTATGCAGGGTTTTTTGTTTGTTTTTTTGTTTTTGTTTTGCAGACACACAAGCAATGCTCAGGAATTACTCCTGCCTCTGCATGCAGGAATCACTCCTGGCATTGCTTGGAGGGCCACATGGGATGCTGAGAATTGAACCAGGTTCAGTTGCATGCAAGTTAATGCCCTACCCACTGACTATCTCTCAGGCCCCTCAATTAACTTTTTTGTTTTGTTTTGTTTTACCGGGTCACACCCAGCAGTTCTCAGGGGTTACTCCTGGCTCAGAAATTGCTCTTGGCAGGCTCAGGGGACCATATGGGATGCCGGGATGCCACTGTCCTTCTGCAAGCAAGGCAAACTCCCTACCTCCAGGCTCTCTCTGGCCCTCAATTAACTATTTTAATTAAATATTTTTATTTAAAACATGGTGATTAACAAAGGTACTCATAGTTTTTTGTTTTTTGTTTTTTTTTGGTTTTTGGGCCACACCCATTTGACGCTCAGGGGTTACTCTTGGCTATGCGCTCAGAAGTCGCTCCTGGCTTGGGGGACCATATGGGACGCCGGGGGATCGAACCACGGTCCGTCCTAGGCTAGTGCAGGCAAGGCAGGCACCTTACCTCTAGCGCCACCGCCCGGCCCCAGGTACTCATAGTTTTTGACATACAATGTTTCAGCACCAATCCCACTACTAGTGTCAACCTCCCTCCCCCAATGTTCCCAGAGTTCATCCCATACCTACCCAGCCCCCGTCCTCACCCCACCGTGCCATAACTGCCACCTTTTAAAGTGGCTGTTAAAATTTTGGTTTCATAATTTTATTTTTGTTGACTTAATGGCTTGAATATTTAATTTTGTCATTTCTTTTTTGTTTTGTTTTGTTTTTGGGTCACACCCGGCAATGCTCAGGAGTAACTTCTGAATCGCTCCTGGCAGGCACGAGGAACAAAATAAACCCAGATACTCTGACCAAGTAGTATCTCAGCAGGGAGGAAGGAAGGCAAAGGCAGTTAGTTCAGTTGGGAAGCTTTAAGTGTGGCACCCTGCTTGCTGCCCATCTTATCTGGCTCCTATTGCTAGGAGACCTCCAAACCACACCCCACTTCTGTGGCCTCTGTCCCGCGGAGCCAGGCTTTACCCCAACTGCCAGCAGAGGGCACCCTGCTACTAGCTTAGACTTCAACCTACTGCAGTCCTGAATGCGCTTATGGTGCACCATCCCCATTACCTGGTGAATGGTAACTTCATTGTTTCCAGGTCACAGAAAAGAGAAGTCTGAAAAGGATGTGGTTAGTGAATTGTCTTTTTTTTTTTTTTTTTTGGTCTTCTCAAGACTGCCTTTTCGGCCGGAGAGATAGCATGGAGGTAGGGCATCTGCCTTGCATGCAGAAGGATGGTGGTTCGAATCCCAGCATCCCATATGGTCCCCCGAGCCTGACTGGAGCGATTTCTGAGCACAGAGCCAGGAGTAACCCCTGAGCACTGCCGGGTCTGACCAAAAAAACAAAAACAAAACAAAAAAAATCAAAATCATGGCTGCCTTTCACAAGTAGAAGCATCACTCTAAATCAGGGGTCCTCAAATGGTAGCCCGCAGGCCACATACAGCCCACCAAAGACATTTTTCCAGCCTGGGTGTTTTTGTCACTGTTGTCTGTTGCTTAGCCACTTACTAGTCCAGGGCCAACAGTGCGCATGTGTGGAATATACACTGCACTCTTTGACTCCCTCCTCTGTCTTGTGCAGGGGTCCTCAAACTATGGCCCACAGACCACTTATTGTCCATAGTGGGGTTGGTTATTGTTTTTTAAACTATAATCTGTCCCTCCAATAGTCCTAGGGACAGTGAACTGGCCCCCTATTTAAAAAGGGGTTTTTTTTGTTTTTTGGTTTTGGTTTTGGTTTTTGGGTCACACCCGGCGGTGCTCAGGGGTTACTCCTGGCTGTCTGCTCAGAAATAGCTCCTGGCAGGCACGGGGGACCATATGGGACACCGGGATTCGAACCAACCACCTTTGGTTATGGATCGGTTAAAAAGTTTTTGTACCCCCTTGCTCTAGTTGTTAATTTCATGAGGACTTCTTGTTGTGTCACACATATCACAGCCATATCACAGTATACCCATCTTACGAAAGGAAAGACAGAGGTTTACAAAGATTGATTGGCTCCAGATTAGAAGGTAGTCTGGTACCATAGCCTTACTGCAATCCCTGTGCTTTGCCTTTAGACTTGTCCCCCTCAGGTTCCCCACCTCACATGGCCTCCCCACAGATCCAGATGGTCATTTAAGGCAAAGACTGCATCAGACAGAAGAGATAAAGATAGTAAAGGGTTAAGGTGTTTGTCTTGCTGGCTTGCATGCAGCTGACTCCAGTTCAGTATCTGAGCACTCCCAGGAGTCCCTGAGCACGAGCCAGGAGTAACTCCTGAATACCACCAGGTACACTCCTCTAAAAAAAAAAGGTAAAAGTTCTGTGTGGAAGTAATTAAGATTTTATATTGGGCCCGGAGAGATAGCACAGTGGCGTTTGCCTTGCAAGCAGCCGATCCAGGACCAAAGGTGGTTGGTTCGAATCCCGGTGTCCCTGTGCCTGCCAGAAGCTATTTCTGAGCAGACAGCCAGGAGTAACGCCTGAGCACGGCCGGGTATGGCCCAAAAACCAAAAACCAAAAAAAAAAAAAAAAAAAAAGATTTTATATTGTTTGGGGGAGAGAGAAATGAGGAACATTGGTGGCGGAAAGTTACACTGACGAAGGGTGGTGTACATTCGATGACTTAAACCCAACCAAGAACATTTTTGTAAGCACGATATTTAAATAAAAAATGATTTTATAAAAAAAAATGTCAGCGAGTAACCCCTGAGCGTTACCGGGTGTGGCCCAAAAACCAAAAAAAAAAAAAAAAAAAAAATGTCAGCAAGGTTCCAGGGTTAGTCCTGGTTCTGCACTCAGGAGTTATTTCTGTTGGTGCTCAGGAGGCCAGCATGAGATGTTGGACCTGGGGTGGCCACATGCAAGGCAAGCGCCCTACCTACTGTACTCTCCAGCTCATTTCTGTGGCTTTAAGCCAACGAATGTATGGTATTTGGTATTTGGTGAAAGCTAGAACTCTAGTAAGCTAAAGGGAGAGGAAAATGGAGGAGGTGAGCGGTAGGCAGTAGCAGAGAGAAGAGAGAGAAGGCTGAGGTGCTTGGACTGCAGTGAGATGTTGGTCAGTCATGCCATCTCCCAGCCACTCAGAGTCTGCCAGGACTCTTAAGGACCAACAAGCCATGGGTATTATCAAAAGCTTTTTCTTTGAAAGGTGTATAAGAAAATGTTGAGTGGAACCACTCTTGGAACCATAGGATGGGTCTCCAGAGAGGCAAATGGACCAGGCCTGGCATTACAGAAGCCAAGGGTTCGCACCACCGGTCCATTTCATGTAAGGTCCCTGGCAGAGTAGCCCTCACCATGGGAAAGGGAGGCAGAACAAGAAACCTAAGACAGTGAGGGGTGGGAGGCAGCTCAAAGTACTGGAATGTACACTGTGCATCCCAGAGGTCTAGGTTCAATCCCTAGCCCTGCAGTTATAAACCTCTGAATACCAAGCTGAGAATAGACCCTCAACACACTAGCAGGTATGCCTTGCCTTGGCAAAGAAAAAATAAGAGGTTCAAGATGGAGAAAGATGGAGATAAGGATAACGCTGTTTCTTTTGCTCCTATTCATGGCTACTATTTTGGTAACAGGACTATAATTTCATGCCTTCACTAAGAGTATTGTAAAAAGAAAAACAGGAAAGAGGGAGGGAGAGAGCCTGCTATAGAAGCAGGCTGGGGGTGGGGATTGGGGTCTTGAAGGAAACTGGGGAAATTGGTGTCAAGAAATGAACACTGGGGGCGGGAGCGGTGGCTCTAGAGGTAAGGAATCTTGCCTTGCAAGCGCTAGCCTAAGACAGACCGCGGTTTGAAAAAAAGAAAACGAGAAATGAACACTGGGGCTGGAGCGGTAGCACAGCAGTAAGACACTCGTCTTGCATGCGGCTCACCCAGGACAGACCTTGGTTTGATCCCTGGCGTCCCATATGGTCCTCCAAGCCAGGAGTGATTTCTGAGCGCCAGGAGTAACCCCTGAACGTCACCAGGTGTGGTCGGAAAAGAAAAAAAAGAATGGAGGGGAGGGGAGGGGAGGGGAGGGGAGAGGAGAGGAGGGGAGGGGAGAGGAGTGGGGAGGGGAGGGGAGAGGAGGGGAGGGGAGAGGAGTGGGGAGGGGAGGGGAGAGGAGGGGAGGGGAGAGGAGAGGAGAGGGGAGGGGAGGAGAGGAAAAAGGAAAGGAAAGGAGAGGAGAGGCGAGGGGAGGGGAGGGGAGGAAAAAGGAAAGGAAAGGAAAGGAAAGGAGAGGAGAGGAGAGGAGAGGAGAGGAGAGGAGAGGGGAGGGGAGGGGAGGGGAGGGGAGGGGAGGGGAGGGGAGGGGAGGGGAGGGGAGGGGAGGGGAGGGGAGGGGAGGGGAGGGGAGGGGAGGGGAGGGGAGGGGAGGGGAGGGGAGGGGAGGGGAGGGGAGGGGAGGAAAAAGAAAGGGAAGGGAAGGGAAGGGAAAAAGGAAAGGAAAGGGAAGGAAAGGGAAGGAAAGGAAAGGAATGAACACTGGTGAAGGATTCAACTATTAACAACTTTTTAACTTTGTATCTCACAATGATTTTATTTAAAAATGATCCTGGGGCCAGAGTGATAGCACACTTGTAAGGCTTTTGCCTTTTATGTGGCCAACAAAGGATGGACCACAGTTGGAATTCCAGCATCCCATATGGTCCCCATCCCTGCCAGAAGCAACAGTGACTTCTGAACACAAAGCTAGGAGTAACCCCTCAGTGCTGCAGGATGTGACACCCAAAAAATCCAACCAAACAAAAAAGATCCTAAAACGTTTTTCTAGGACATCATGGTCACCTGAATCTTTAAACTGTCATTAGACAGTTAACCATCTGGAAAATGGGGTCCCAATGTCTCCCTTTGAACTTGGCTGGGCTCTTACATTTTTGACAAGGAAGAAAACTCGGAAAAACACTTGTCCCAAGAATGGAGTCAGCAGTGGATGATCACCTGGGCAGAAAGAGCCCAAACCTGGAGAAAATTGATGTGCAGGAGCCATAGATGGGAGGGTCAGAGGATGAGGGTGCTACTCTAAGATCCTGGGCTTTAGGGACAGAAGGAAGACAAGAAGTTTAGTTCACCTCCTTTTGAAGCTAGTAATGAGAAATGTCTTGTGCTGGCATGCAGTTAAGAGTTTTGGTACATAACAAACCACCTATATTTAGTGGCATGCATGAGACAACCCTAATCTCTTATTAATATATTTAAGTTTAGGGAGTTAATTGGGCCCAGCTGGTCAGTTCTTGCTCAGGGACTCTTGGCCCATTTGCAGTCATCCCTGGATTATATGAGGCCGCACTGGGTTTGATTATGGTAACACACACACATGTACATTTTTACAGGAACCAGAGAGATAGTACAATACATAAGGCACTTACCTTGCATTCGGTGAACTTTGGTTTTATCCCAGGCAATTTATTTGGTACCTCGAGCAGTGACAAGAGTCTTGATCTCTGTACACAAAGCCAAGAGTAAGCCCTGAGCATTCCCAAGTATGACCAAAAAAAAGGGAGGGTATTTGTATTTCTAATATATATTTATATCTCAATTTATCTTTAGTGAGATATATTAGATGTAAGATTTGCAACATGATAATTCAACACATGGCAGAATAATTGCAACAGTTAGTCACCGCCTCATTTACTTCTTATAATTGCCTTTTGTTGTAGTTACTTAGCAACTTTCAAGTAAACAGTAAACTATTGTTAACTACAATTACTCTAATATAAGTTTTGATTTGATTTTGATGTTTGGGTCATACCTGGCAATGGTCAGGGGCTGTTTCTGGCATAGTGCTTGCGAGTCCTAGTGCTCAGTGCTGATTGAACCTGCATCAACAACCTTCTGGATTGTCTCACCCACATATACTCTATTTTAATTTCTTTCATTATTTATTTGGTTTTGGGGTCACACCCAACTGTGCTCAGTTTGCTCTCGGCTCTGTACTTGGGATCACACCTGGAAGTGCTCAAGGGATTACATGGGCTCTGGAGATTGAACCTGGATTGACCTCAACCAAGACAAGTGCCCTGCCTGCTGTACTCTCTCCATGCCCCAACCCAGGTTTCAATCACCCACTCACATCTAGTTTTGAAATTCGTGTGACACCTCACTGAGGTAAGTTCCAAGTCTTGATAGATGAATGGGAAAACATGAAGAAAGGGAGACGTCACCATGATCATGATTAATATAATTAAGCAAATGAGCATGTGCCCAGCTCACTGTGCTATCTCTCCAGCTCTGTTGGGATTATTTTTGAAAAATGCAATTTGCCACATCGCACATGGGAGTAAGCTTTTGACGTCAGATGCCTGGGTTAGAATCCCAGCTCTGGGGCCCGGAGAGATAGCACAGCGGTGTTTGCCTTGCAAGCAGCCGATCCAGGACCAAAGGTGGTTGGTTCAAATCCCGGTGTCCCATATGGTCCCCCATGCCTGCCAGGAGCTATTTCTGAGCAGACAGCCAGGAGTAACCCTTGAGCAACGCTGGGTCTGGCCAAAAAAAAACAAAACAAAAAACAACAACAACAACAAAAAAAAGAATCCTATCATTTGGTCCCTGAGTCTCATTTTATTCAACCTAAAAAATGAGGTTAATAGGGCCAGAGACATAGTACAGCAGGCAATGCGCTTGCCTTGCACATGGCTGGCCCAGTTCAAGCTCATCACTAGTTCAATCTCCATCACCAGCCTGGGACTGGTACCCCAAGCCCCATCAGAAGTGATCCTTGGATAAAGAGCTAGGAGTAAGCCCTGAGCATAGCTGGGTGTTGCTACCCTCCCCCCAAAAGTAAACAATAAAATGAGGTTAATAATAACAGCACCTACTTCTTGTGAGATAAATACACAATGCCCAGGGTATGTGAGGTGAGTGTCTTATGAGATAAGAACCCAATGCCGCATGGTGAGTGCTCTTATACGAGTCCTCCCTTGAAGCCATTACTTTTAGGTATGTGTGTGAATTAGCCTGGAGGTGTACACAGAGATGTGTACAAATGTATCTGATGTACATGCCCACAGGAACAGAACAAGTGTGGGGTTTCTGTGTGTGGAGGTATACAGGTCCTTTATGCTGTGGGCATAGAGTTACATTCAAGACCATGGCCGTGTGAGGGGGTGGGACAAGAAAGTGGAGGCCAAGGGTGAGCAAGACAAAGCTGAGCTTTGTCAGTAGTATGTGAGTGTGGATTGACCCACCAGTATAGGAGCATGTGAAATATGGTCAGGCTGTGTTGAGAGAGAGAGAGAGAGAGAGAGAGAGAGAGAGAGAGAGAGAGAGAGAGAGAGAGAGAGAAATAGAGAGAGAGAAATAGAGAGAGAAAGAAATAGAGAAATAGAAGAAAGAAATGGAGCGAGAAATAGAGAGAATGCAAACAAAGAACTCTTTCAGACTTTCCCAGGGATATTTGAATCAAATGAACCCTTGGGGACCACAACTATCTGGAAAGATGAGGCAGGCCAGGTGGAGAGGCGTGGAGAAAGGCTTTTACTTCGGCTGTGAGCCAGGGACCCTATTAGAGACAACTGCCTCCCACAAACAGTTGTTTCTCCAGTGTGACAGCTCTGCAGCTGGGCCTTCCTCCTCCTTGTCCCCGTTGCTATTAGTAGATCTTTGGTACTTTCATTCAACAAATATTTACTGAGTACCTATGAAGGGCCAGGCCAGTGCTAGAGGTTGGGCCTACAGTGATCAGAGACCCTGATCCAGGAGAGCTAATGTCCTTATGTGGGTGGGATTATAGATATTATATATGTATGACATGAACATAAAATATATTAGGGATCAAAATATATATAATAAACAAATACCATGCCAATGGAGGGCAGACATTAGGGGAAAAAATAAAAGGGACTGGGAGACATGGGAGGTGAAGATAAAGAGAAGTCAGGAGCAGAATGTCAGCAGATAGAGTTTTCTGAAGAGGGAAGGACAGGGACAAAGAAACATTAGGTTTGGAGCATATTCCCCATGGTTTGGGAGAGGAGGAGGCCCCAATCCAGCAGGGCAGAGGGAAAGAAGTGAGGACTTGGGCTGCCAGAAGGATCCACCCCTTGGTACCCTCCTATTTCCTGAGCCTTTTCAACATTTCACCCGCAGATGGTGGTGTAAAACCTAGTTCTTCCTCCAGTTATGGAGATGAGAAATCAGCAGGGCCACATGGTCCCCTGAAACATCATTCTATGGAGAGAGCTGTTCTGCTTCCTGCTTTCAACTGTTGACCCCTCCTGGAGTTCACTATCTGGATTATTGCATTCCTCCCATGGCTTTCTCTCTTCTTTGCTCCTCTGCGTATCTCTTCTGAGGATTTGCTACTGGATTTAGGCTACCTAGATAAGCTAATTTCTAGACTCTTAACTATGTCATCAATGGCATCTTTATCAAAGAAGGTCACACTCACAGGCTCCAGGGCATTAGGATGTTTTTGGAGGCCACCACCATTCATTCAGTCCAAGACCTTTTAATATTTCCAGGATCTAAGGCAGGGCCTAATCAGCTGAAACTAATTCCACTTTTGCCAAAGGAAATATCAGAATAGGCTCCCATTGCTGTTAAAGTAGCAATTTGAAATAACAAATGGCAAAGGATTTCTTTCCATAATTCTCCTATGCAGAATAGGTTCAGCTTTGAAATGTGACTGCAGATTCGGGGTGGAGGGATGACCACATGAAATTTGTTATTATTTTGGGGCTTTAGGGCTACACCCAATAGTACTCAAGGTTTACTTCTGGCTCTGCTCAGAAATTACTTCTGGCTGGGCTCGGGGACCATATGGAGTCATGGGACTCCAACCTGGGTCTATCATGCGCAAGGCAAGCATTCTGCCCATAATACTATTATTACTCTGACCTCGAAACAAGCCTTTTATTTAATTTTATTTGGCTTTTCTTATTCTTGTTTTATTTTATTGTGAACAAAATTAATTATTAATCTTTCACAGTAATATTTAAGGTACATAGTGACAATGATTCAGGGGCATTCCCACCACCAGTGTTGTCCTCCCTCCACCCAGTCTTTTATTTTCTTTTTAAGTTTTGTTGATGTTTGGGCCACACTCATTAGTGCTCAGGGCTTCTGGATCTGTGCTCAGGGCTCATTCCTGACAGAAATTGGGGGAACAAAGGGGACAAAATCTCTACCAGCTGTACTGTCACTTCACATTATTACAATTTTGACAAGTTTCTCTTTCTTTCTTTCTTTCTTTCTTTCTTTCTTTCTTTCTTTCTTTCTTTCTTTCTTTCTTTTTTCTTTCTTCTTTCTTTCTTCTTTCCTTCTTTCTTTCTTCTTTCTTTCTTTCTTTCTTCTTTCTTTCTTTTTCCTTCCTTCCTTCCTTCCTTCCTTCCTTCCTTCCTTCCTTCCTTCCTTCCTTCCTTCCTTCCTTCCTTTCTTTTCTTTTCTTTTCTTTTCTTTTCTTTTCTTTTCTTTTCTTTTCTTTTCTTTTCTTTTCTTTTCTTTTCTTTTTGGGTCACACCCGGCAGCACTCAGGGGGTTACTCCTGGCTCTATGCTCAGAAATCGGCCCTGGCAGACACGGGGAACCATATGGAATGCCGGGATTCGAACTACCCCCTTGGCAAGTTTCTTAAGCTTCTATGAAGCCCTCAGCCTATATCAAGACATCTTGTTCTCAGAGTTCTAAAGAACCTGTAATGCATCAGAGAGTTAGCACAGGGGACTAAGGTGCTTGCCTTGCATGTAATCAACCCTATTTGATCTCTGGCACTGTAGATGATCCTTCAAGCACTAGGAATGATCCATGAGCACAGAGCCATGAGTAAATCCTGAGTACCACTGGGTGTAGCCCACCCACCAGGCTCACCTGCAACTCCCCTAAGAAAGAAGAACCTTAGTGGCAGGCGGCTCCCTTCCTAGGCATGGGAGAGTGAGTCCTTGTTGACTGGCAAAGCTGTACTGTTCTGTTGGTAACAGATTCTAACTTAAAAAATAAAAAAAGAACCTTAAACAAAATTGAAAGAGGACTGTTGCATTAATGTCCACAATGTGTGGATTTATATTCTCAAAGAGAAGGGGATAGAGCAGTTGTGCAATAGTGGCCTGGGAGTTGTAAAGGGCTAAGAACATACTAAAGGCCCAGTTTTATACACTTGTTGGGCTTGGGAGGGCAGTGCTAAGGGTCCTTGATAAACCCTGGAATTTTCCACAGTGCAGGCACAGTTCAGGTATCCATAGCTCTCTCCTCCACGGGCATGTGTTTGAGGTTATTGTAGGGGCATTCTGGGTTCGCTCTGCAACTTCCACCAACAGTTTGAAACTGGGTAGTGGTTGTTTGATTTTTGACTTCCTTGCCCACTCCCCACATTTTGCTCAGAAGAGGAAAGAAAAAGAAAAATCGGGCTGGGGCGATATCACAACACTTAGGGTGTTTGCCTTGCACGTCCCCAGCATCCATAGGGTTACCCCAGCACCACTAGGAGAGCACAGAGCCAGGAGTAACCCCTGAGCACCGCCAGGTGTTCCCCCCAAAGAAAAACTTTTCATTTTTATTTGTTTATTTGTACTGTTTAATGTTGAGGCCACACCTGGGGCTGGGGATCAAAACAGTATGTGGTATGTGGGTCAGCCACATACCAGGGAAGCACCCCACCACCATACATACTATCTTTCTGACCCTTATTTAATCTTTATCTATTAATTTATAAAAGCAAGATAGTTTTTATTTTAATTTTTATTACCTTATTTAAACAATGTAGTTTACATAGTTGCTCATAATACAATTCCTTCTGGCATTCTGTGTTCCAACACCAATCCCACTAGCAATGAAACATTCCCTTTACCATTGTCCCAGTTTCCCACCTCCAAGTCTGTCCCCTTGGCAGGCATGATATAATTTACTTTATATTGCTTATTACAACTAAATGATAATGGAATTATTAAAAGAAAGTCAGTAAAAGAGAATTTGTAAAAATTTTTATATTTCACAATGAGGTCATTAAGTCATTGTCTAAAGGTTTACAAAGCTGTTAATTGTTAGTTGAAAATTTAGTCATTGTTTTTTAGTTTTTATTTTTATTTTTTTACTTTTTTTTCAGTGATAATAATAGGTATTTATTTCTAAAGACAGGAACAAATATGAATAAAGCTTTACATAGATGTTTAACACTAATTTCATTTCTTAAGGTAAAAATATAAAACGCTTCACGAATTTGCGTGTCATCCTTGCGCAGGGGCCATGCTAATCTTCTCTGTATCGTTCCAATTTTAGTATATGTGCTGCCGAAGCGAGCACATTTTTTTACTTTTTTGGTTTTGGGGACACACCCAGTGTTGCTCAGGGATTACTCCTGACTGTGCGCTCAGAAATCGCTCCTGGCTTGGGGGACCATATGGGATGCCAGGGGATTGAGCCACGGTCAGTCCTAGGCTAGTACTTGCCAGACAGAAGCCTTATCACTTGCATCGCTGCTCTGGCACCCCTTGTTGTCTTTTTTGTTTTGTTTTGTGTGTTTTTTTACATAAATCTTTATTTAAGCACCATGATTACAAGCATGTTTGTAGTTGGGTTCCAGTCATAAACAGATTACCCCCTCCTTCACCAATGCAACATTCCCACCGCCAATTCCCCCCTACTCCCCCACCCCTGCCTGTATTCGTGACAGGCATTCTACTTCTCTCATTAACATTGTCATGCTAGTTGTTAGTGTAGTTATTTTCCTAACGGCATTCACCACTCTTTGTGGTGAGCTTCAAATTGTGAGCCAGTCCTTCCAGCCCTTCCATCTCTTAACTCTATTGCAGGGGTCTCAAACTCAATTTACCTGGGGGCCGCAGGAGGCAAAGTTGGGGTGAGGCAGGGCCGCATAAGGGATTTCGCTTACCGAATATTTGCAATAAAAAAATCGCATTAGTAAGAAAATTCGCAAAAAATCGCATTAAACATTCGCATACCCCAAACAGAACTGCTCGGGTTATGCGAATGTTTAATGCGATTTTTTCTTACTAATGCGATTTTTATTGCAATTTATTCGGTAAGCAAATAATCACGAATACTGCGATATTTGAAGGCCAGCCGTGGGCCACAAAATGTTGTACGGATGGCCGCAAACGGCCCGCGGGCTGCGAGTTTGAGACCCCTGCTCTATTGTCTCTGGGCCTTATTACAGTAATATCTTTATTTGTTCTTAAAACCCATAGATGAGTGAAACTATTCTGTGTCTATCTCTCTCTCCCACTGACTTATTTCACTCAGCATAATAGATTCCATGTACATACATGTATAGGAAAATTTCATGACTTCATCTCTTCTGTGTATATGTACCAGTTTCTTTAGCCATTCTTCTTTTGAAGGGCATTTTGGTTGTTTCCAGAGTCTGAATATTGTAAATAGCGCTGCAATGAATATTTGTCTGAGGAAGGAGTTTTTGTATTGTATTTTTGTGTTCCCAGGGTATATCCCTAAGAGTCCTTATTGTTTTTCTAATACATTTTTAATTGAATCACCATCAGATACAGTTACAATGTTGTTCATGATTGAGTTTCACTCAACTGAAATGTCAAACACCTATCCCTTCCCCAGTGCACATTTCCCGCCATCAATGTCCTCAGTTTCTCTCTCTCATTCTCCTCCCTCCCCTCCCCCTCTGCCTGCCTCTATGGCAGATACTTTTCTTTATTTTCCTTTTAGATACTGTGGTAGATACTGAAGGGGTATCATGTATGTCAATCTACCTCCTTTCAGCACCCAGTTTTTGCCCAGAGTAATTGTTTCTGTTCATGAAGTGGAAGTATTAATATAATTAAAATGGCAATATGCCCCCCAAAGTATTGTGTAGATTTAATGCAATCTCTGTAAAGATACCCATGACATATTTATTTTATTTTATTTTTATTTGGGGGCTACAACCAGCTACATTCAGGTTGCTGACTCTGAACTCAGAAATCACTCCTTGGCAGTACTGGGGACCATATGGGTGCTGGGGATAGGACTTGGGTCGGCCACGTGCAAGGCAAACCAAACACCCTACCCACTGTGTTGTCACTCCAGCCCCTGTGACATATTTCAAAAAATAGATTAAATACTTCTGAAATTCATATGAAATAATAAATCTCCATGAATAGTTAAAGCGACCCTTGGAAAGAAGAATATGGGATGCATCACTTCAACTTCAAACTATACTATAAAGTGGTAGTAATTAAAATAGCATGGCATTGGAATAAAGACAGATCCTCAGATCAGTGGAATAGATTTGACTATCCTGAGACAAATCCTCAGATATATGATCAGTTATTGGATTTCTTTTTTTCATTGACCTTAGGTGACTTTTATGTTACTTTGACATCTAATTTGGTGTGTTCTTACTGGGGTGTCAGTATTGGAAAATTTGAAGGTGTGGTGTCTCAGCTGTGCATTCCAGGAATTCCAGGATCTGTAGAGTTGGCATGGTGGCTATGGAATGTGCCTGTGGCTGCTGGGGCTTCTGGAAGTAAGTCACAAGGAGGCTGCCCACTCTCCCTCTGAGAAGACCTCAAAGCTCTCAATCCTAAAAAAAAATGCCTGGAGTTTTGGTTGGTTAGGTATCTCTGCAGGGATCAGTGGAAGAGAAGTGAAGTTAAATCATTGTCATGATGTCAGTTGTGGGGTAGGGATGCAGTTGCCAAAGCTTTGGTAGGGCAGGGACGTTGTCCACACCCCCAATATCCTAGAGCTTTCAGCTGTGAAACTGGCATATCCATGAATTTTCTTGTTTTGCTTGCATCCCTTCAGAAAATAAAATGAGCCTATGGAGCTGGCTGATGAACTGATATAGGGGAAACTGTGGGGTGTACCTATGGCTTCTCAGTAATATAGGTTTTTGGACTTGGGGGAGGTTATTTGGCTTTGTTTCATTTTTGTTTGTTTGTTTGTTTGTTTTGCTTTTGTGTGTGTGTGGTTTTTGGGTCACACCCGGCAGTGCTCAGGGGAGACTCCTGGCTCCATGCTCAGAATTGCTCCTGGCAGGCAGGGGGGCCATATAGGAAGCCGGATTCGAACTGATGACCTTCTGCATGAAAGGCATACACCTTACCTCCATGCTATCTCTCCGGCCCCTTTGTTTCATTTTTGGTCATACCCGAAGGCAGCACTCAGGGGTTACTCCTGGCTCTGCACTCAGAAATCGCTCCTGGCAGGTATGGGGGACCATATGAGATGCTAGGATTCAAACCACTGTCCATCCTAGATCAGCTGCATGCAAGGCAAACGCCCTACCACTGTGTATCTCTCCAGCCCCCATCGAGGTCCATATTTTGATTATCTACAAGCATATTTGTCTGTCCTTTAATATCTTTCAAGTGGATATATGTAGTAATTGACAATAACTCAAATGAATAGCAGCATTTAAAATAGGTGATGTGATGTAAGATAATGTTGTACACTGGGATGATAGATCTTTGATGATCTACGGGAATTAGGCCAGAGCCTGGCACCTTGACCAAGTTTACTCCCTCTTTCACCTGCATCCTAGCCCTAAACCCCACTCCTTTCCTTCCTCACACAGCCTTGTTCTTACCCCTTGGCATTGTCTTAAATATGTGGATCCTTCAAACTGTTTAAATTCTTTCTCTGCATAAGCCTTAAAGGAATTGTGAGGGGGAGGCTGTCCCCATCTCTAACCAAGACAGAAGTTATTTAGTATAGTGAAAAGACACAGAGGAACTGGAGCGATAGGACAATGAGCATTGTTTGAATTCCGGCATCCCAAATGGTTCCCCGAGCCTCTCAGGAGCAATTTCTGAGCACAGAGCCAGGAGTAAACCGTGAGCACCTCCGCGTCTGACCCCAAAACCAAATATATATATATATATATATATATATATATATATATATATATATATATATATATATATATATATATATATATATATATATATATATATATATATATATATATATACACACATACACCGTATTTTCCAGCGTATAAGACGACCCCCTAATTTTGCAGTTAAAACGTAGATTTAGGCCTATATTCGCTGTATCAGACAGAGCGTTCCTGTGCTGCAACTGTATGTACCACAGTGAGCCAATCACAACAAGCAAAGGTTCAAAGGTTCTATGTAATAGACTTCCTCTCTGACTCTGGCCAATCTGAGCAGGCTTTTTACAGTGTAGATTCGGTCGAGAACATTGTCTAATTTGTATGCCTAAAAAGACTGCTTGGATTGGCTGAGTTAGAGAGGCGGTCCGAGCAGCCTGGCAGTGATTGGTCCCTTATCATAGGCACCTTTTCTGGCTATTCCCTGGTGGCGTCAGTTAATCTCCCCCACTACATGAACCAAACAACAACCCATCCTTGGACCCTAGCACTGAACCACTAGCATGATTAGCTGGGTTTTGCCAGAAGTGGCCCCCAGATCTCCTGAGTACTGTTTGGGAGCCCCCCAAGAAAGAGATTTGGAAACTCTGCGGCCTGATTTTTTTTGTTTGTTTGTTTCGTTTAGCAGCATATTGAAACATTTTTTGGGATATACTCGTCATATAAGACAACCCCCGATTTTTGGTTGACTTTTTTTTTGTTTCAAAAGTCGTCTTATACACCGGAAAATACGAGGTGTGTGTGTGTGTGTGTGTGTGTGTGTGTGTGTGTGTGTGTGTGTGTGTGTGTATGATAGATAGATAGATAGATAGATAGATAGATAGATAGATAGATAGATAGATAGATAGATAGATGTAGCTATAGATATAGATAGATAGATAGATAGATAGATAGATAGATAGATAGATAGATAGATAGATAGATAGATAGATAGATAGATAGATAGATAGATAGAATCTCCCAAGTGAGGAGATTGAGTTTGGGGGTCTGGGGGTCGAGGGTATTTGCCTCACAGGTCTCTGACCCCTGGTTAGATCCCCAGCAATGCCTATAACACCCCCCTCCAATGCATCTCCAGGAGTCACCTCTGAATACAGAGCCAGGAGTAATCCTTGAGCAGTGCCATGTGTGACCCTGCTTTCCCCACCCCAATAAAATAAAATAATGAGTCCCTAAAGAACTGAAAGATTATAATACCCAACTCCAATTTTTCATATCCCACTAAATTTCCTGAAAGAGAAACTCCCAAGAGGATTTTCCCCATAATGATGACTTTGAAGTCTACTGGGACTGGGGTGGGGTAGGGGGTTCGTAAATGTCAAATTCTTTCCCTAAACCATATCTCATCTCCTTTGTTCCCCTGCATGGGCTGAGTCAGCCAGTTGGGTGACCCTGGCCTGTCCTGGGGGAGGGGGAAGCCATACAACCAAGTCCTTTGAGGCTCTCCCCTCCCCCAAGGGTAGCAATAGCTGGCAAGGGGCCCAGCTTTATGGAGGAACAATGGTGCCAGCCAGCTGCAGTAGAAGCAGGGCTTAGCAGCCTGTCCAGGCCTGGCGCCGGTCCAGAAAAGTGACCCTTGCACTGAAGGGATTCGCTCCTCTTGGGGAAAGCTCTGAGAGCTCCAGGGGAACTGCAGAGGGAGCCCTCCACGTTGGGATTCCACAAGCTCACAGCCAGAGAACTGTAGGGCCTATGAAATCAAAGTGCCCAGTTACAGAGCTTAGCAATCCAAGGTCTCAGAGGCAGCTAGCCTCTGTCCTTGGCCACACAGTAAGTCAGTAGCAAAGCTGGACACTCCTTTCGACTCACCATGTCCACTGCCCAGGGAAAATTTGTGCAATCTTTTATAAGCAGGTCCAAGTTCTGTTGTTTTCAAAGTATCTGTGTGACTTCCCAGATCCAGTGTCTGCCTCACATGATTACTGAAATGAGAAGTACCAGACCTCAAGTGTGGGTTCAGTGAAATGGTATAAAGGGCTGTCTGACCCACATGATCACTGAAATGAGAAGTACCAGACCTCAAGTGGTGAGTTCAGTGAGGTGGTACAAAGGGCAAGAGCATGAGCTTTGTTTATGCAGAGGCCTTGATTTGCTCTCTAGTCCCACCTGGTCCCACAAGCATTGCTGGGTGTGGCCCACACAACAAAAATTTTAGAAAGGAAAGACCTCAAGTATGAAATAAACCTCCATATCCAGAAGAGGGCAGCTATCAGTCATATTTATGTTCATGTAGTCACCTACTGGGTTCAAACATCCCCATGTAGTGGATCTTTTTTGTTTGTATTTTGGGCCACACACAGAGGCGCTCAGGAGTTATTCCTGGTTCTGTGCTCAGAAATCGCTCCTGGAAGGTTTGGACCATATGGAATGTCAGAGATTGAACCCAGGTCTGTCCCAGGTTGAACACGTGCAAGGCAAACACCCTACCACTATACTATCACTCTGGCCCTCATGTGAGTGATCTTGGGTCTGAAAGGACCTCAGTGATTCTCACCTCTGGGGATTTACACTTTCCTGTGCAATGATTGGGGCTAACCAGTGGTGGCCAAGAAGATGTTGTAGAGTTGATAGTGCAACTTGATTCATCTCTCCTTCCTTTCCCTCTGTTAATGCTGCTGTTTTCATGTTGGACATGGGGAGGTTGCACACACACTTGATTGTGCTGCTCACAGACACTCTGCTTGTAGTGTTTGCTGGGAGCCAGGGGGCATCATACTCTAGCTCACACATCTTTTCTTCTTCTTCTTCTTCTTCTTCTTCTTCTTCTTCTTCTTCTTCTTCTTCTTCTTCTTCTTCTTCTTCTTCTTCTTCTTCTTCTTCTTCTTCTTCTTCTTCTTCTTCTTCTTCTTTTTCTTCTTCTTCTTCTTCTTCTTCTTTTTCTTCTTCTTCTTCTTCTTTTTCTTTTTCTTCTTCTTCTTCTTTTCTTCTTCTTCTTCTTCTTCTTCTTCTTCTCCTCCTCCTCCTCCTTTTCTTCTTCTTCTACTTCTTCTTCACTTCTTCTCCTCCTTCTCCTCCTTTCCTTCTTCTCCTCCTCCTTCTCCTCCTTCTCCTTCTTCTCCTCCTTCTCTTTCTCCTCCTTCTCTTTCTCCTCCTCTTCCTTCTCCTCCTCTTCCTCCTCCTTCTCTTCCTCTTCTTCCTCCTCTTCCTCCTCTATCTCTTCTTCCTCTCTTCCTCCTCCTCTTTTTCCTCTTCCTCTCCCTCCTTCTTCCCATACCCTACATCTCTCAGGGCTTACTCCTGCGTCTGTACTCAGGAATCAATCACTCCTGGCAAGGCTCTGGGGACAATATGGGGTATTGGGAATCAAACCCAGGATGGCTGCATGCAAAACAGGTGCCTTACATGATGTAGCATGAAATAATTAACGATGGGGCTGGATGGTGGAGGATGCCATCCAGCCCACGTGGCTCTGCAACCTCCATGCAGTTGGCGAGTCCCAGGCCCAGGTGAAATCACTCACTCACAATCAGGCGTTAGGAAGCATCAGCTTTATTCATGCCCTAGCCACCACAGGTGTGTGGCCTATGTCATAACCTTTCAAGCATACAGCCATTTTAGGCTTGCCCTGCATCTTATCTCCTGTTAGCCATCTTTTCTTTGGGCTCCATGCGGCCCCAAGATCCAAAAGCCAGGGAGCCGAGCCGGGCAAAGAGAGGAACGGCCAAAAGGGCCGAATCCCCTGGCTCAGAGGTTTATCTATCCTTTCCAAGACCCCTCCCAGAAATGGGCCGGGATTTGCAGGTAGGGTTACACCTACTATCCGGTTCCCAAGACCCCTCCCAGAAATGGGTGGGTTTGGGCACACTACACATACTATACTATCTCTCTAACCCCCATCATTTTTTAATTGCAACACTTACAGTGGGGAGGATATGGGTTGCACTTTTGAGTTGTGGTCCTTGAATACCCCTGACTATGGTATGATGGGAAATGACTTGTGGTGTGGGAAGTGGAGGAATGAGGAAGGTCACAGACAGCAGAGCAGCCAGGCACAAATAACAGAGTTGATGGGCTCTTGATCAGCCATGTGGGCAGCACTGGGAATGAACTCTCTGCCTCATGCTTATAAGACTGACACTTTAGCCACTGAACCATGTCCTAGTCCTAACAGTGTGGCTTCTGAGGCTATGTCAGAAAAGGTATTACAGTCAGCCCACTTTGGTCTCTCAGATCACTTTCTCTGGGTGAAGCCAGCTGCCTTGTGAGAACAAGCAAACAACCCAATAGAAAGATCCATATGGCAAGTAACGTGGGCTCCATGCCTACTCCCTGACAATTGACTTGCTAGTCAGATCCTCCAGCCCTCATATAGCTTTGAGATAACTGAAGACATCTTGACTGAAACTTCATAAGCTGCCCATGCCAGAATTATTTTATTCATTTGCTCTTATATGCCTGACCCAGAGAAAATGTGAGAGAAAACAAAATGCTTATGGATAAAACACTAACAACTGTTAGTGTTATTGGGTATCAGAGCAGTTTATTTTTAAGTAGTGATAATACTAAATATAGCCTCCTTTACTTCATTTTAAATGAAGATAATGGGTTGAGGCCAGAGCAATAGCACAGAGGTAGGGCATTTGTGTTGCATGTGGCCAATCTGGGAACGACCTGGGTTCAATCTCCAGTATCCTGTATGATCCCTTGAACCTGCCAGGACAGATTTTTTAGTGCAGAGTCAGGAATAACCCATGAGTGCTGACTGGGTATGGCCCATAAACAAACAAAATAAATGAAATGAAGATGATGGACTGGAGAGATTGTATAGGAGGAGGTAAGGTAGTTGTTTTGTAGGCCACTAAACTCAACATGAATCAATGGGCCATACATGGTCCCCTCAGCTCCATCAGAAGTCGCTCCAGAGCATGGAGCCAAGAATATCTTCTGAGAACCATTGAGCATGGTCCAATTTACTCCCAATTTTATAGGATTATACCTGAATGTTAGCAAACATAGGTACATGGGAGGCAGGATCACCTTCACTAACTGAGAGCAGGGTTGAAGTAATGTGTGAGAGAAGTGTGAGAAGGGCCAGGAGGGAACTCCAGGTCTCCAGGTCTTCCTTTTCCAGACAGTGCAGCTCTGATTGTCCACTTGTGCACTTGTTTTCTCTCCTCCCAAGACAGGAGCACTACAGGGATCTGCCCTCTCCACCCACATTCCTTTGCAGATTTCAGCTTCTACCTACCGTATCCCTGAGGTTGAATAGTCTTGTTCGTCCACTAGAAAGTCTGATCTACAGAATGCATCATCTCAGCACTTTTCTTAGATGTTCCCTTACCTTTGGCATTTACCCAGCCTCATGAGGACTGCATGGCTCCTTGATTCATCTCTGAGAACTGCGTTTAAATTTTAACTCTGCTGCTATTTGCCTTTTGTCAAGTCATTCAGCTCTGAAGTCCTATTTCTCTGTCTGCCAGAACTGAGAGAGTGAATTTCGCCTTTGGGCAGTGGAGCAAGACAACTGGTATGAATGCTTTGTGGAATGGAAATAAACCATAAATCTCTTCTCTCCTCTCTCTCTCTCTCTCTCTCCTCTCTCTCTGTCTCTCTCTGTGTCTCTGTCTCTCTATTTCTCTCTCACTCACACATGGTACCCCAATCAGGTACTGCTTGGATTCCCTCCTCCACAGGGCTGGAGGCACTTAGCTCCTGAGTGCTGGCTCTGCCCTGCTCTAGGCTAACGACCAGCTTTGGTTTCCCTTTTTTTCCTTTATTTTGGTTTTTGGGTCACACCCGGCAGTGCTCAAGGGTTACTCCTGGCTCTATGCTCAGGAATCACTCCTGGCAGGCTCAGGGGACCATATGGGATGCCAGGGTTCGAACCACCGACCTTCTGCATGCAAGACAAACACCCTACCTCCATGCTATCTCTCCAGCCCTACAACTTTGGTTTTCAATCAGGGAACTTTAAAGAGATTTAATCTCTTTAATCAGAGGCTTAGTTATAAATTGAAAATATGCCCTAGTGCTTTTTCCTTTAGCCAGCTTAAAATAAATGACTTTTAATTCACCAAATTAATAAAACTACAGTCTAGAAAACTGATTAAATTGAGATATTCAGGGGTCAGAGAAATAGCATGGAGGTAGGGCATTTGTCTTGCATGCAGAAGGACGGTGATTCGAATCCTGGCATCCCATATGGTCCCCCGAGCCTGCCAGGAGCGATTTCTGAGGGTAGAGCCAGGAATAACCCCTGAGTGCTGCCAGGTGTAACCCCCCCAAAAAATTGAGATATGCATTGGAATCAGCCTGAGCCTGAGCTCCCATTCTAGATATTTGGTGGTTCCTTTTTGCCCCCCCCCCCTGTCTCAGTGGGGGCTATACACAGCTGTACTCAGGGCTTACTCCTGGCTCTGCACTCCGGGGTCAGTCCTGGCAGGACTGAAGAGACCATATTGAGTACAAGGAATCAAACCCAAGTTGGCTGCATGCAAGCACCCTACCTGCTTTATCACTCCTTTCTCCATTTTGGTTTTGCTTTGTTTTATTTTTGTTGCTTTTGAACCACTCTTGGCAGTGCTTGGGAGTACTCCAAACTCTGTGCTCAGGGGACCATAAAATGCCACAGACTGAACCAAGATCAACTGCATGCAAGACAAACATCTTAATCCCTATACTATCTCCTCAACTCTTCTTTCTTTCTTTCTTTCTTTCTTTCTTTCTTTCTTTCTTTCTTTCTTTCTTTCTTTCTTCCTTTCTCTCTCTTCCTTTCTCTTTCTTCCTTCTTTCCTTTCTTTCTTTCTTTCTTCCTTTCTCTTTCTTTCGTCCTTTCTTCCTTTCTTCCTTCCTTCCTTCCTTTCTTTCTTTCTTTCTCTTTTTCTTTCTTTCTTTCTTTCTTTCTTCTTTCTTTCTTTCTCTTTTTCTTTCTTTCTTTCTTTCTTTCTTCTTTCTTTCTTTCTTTTTCTCTCTTTCTTTCTCTCTTTCTTTCTTTCTCTTTTTCTTTCTTTATTTATTTCTTTCTTTTTCTCTCTTTCTCTCTTTCTTTCTTTCTTTCTTTTTCTTTCTTTCTTTCTTTCTTACTTTCTTTCTTTCTTTCTTTCTTTCTTACATTAGAGGGGATACTTCCAGCTGAGTGGAGCTAAGGGGCCCTTCCTGGCAGGTCTATGGGACTATTGGTAGCTAGGGATCTGACCCAGGTCCCAATTCACAATGAACTTCTCCTCCTTGTCTTCTTCCACCTCTTTCCTCCTTCTTCTTCCTCTTCTCCCCTTCCCCCTCCCCCTACTGTCTCCTTCCTCCTGTTTTCTTCCTCTTCCTCCTCCACCTCCATCTCCTCCTCCTCTACTTTCTCTTCCTCTTTTTTGCCTCACCCAGTGTTGCTCAGAGTTTACTCCTGGCTCTAGTCTAAGGAATCACTCCTGATAGTGCTCAGATATGGAGTGCCAGGGATTGAACCTGGGTCAGCTGTGTGTAAAGCAAGTGACTTACCTTCTGTACTATCTCATTATCATTATGAGTTTAGCTTAATTTGGGGGGCATTGTTGGGTACTTGAACCACACCCAGCGGTGTGGGAGTTGATTGACATAGAGACAGATAAATCCTGTAATCCCACATCTCCCTCTATTTTACATTATAAAGAAAATTATAAAAGGTACATAAGGTAATACACAAATAATATAACAACTTCAAGGGTACTATTTATACTAAATTCTAAATAATTATTACTATCTTATCTACATAAAAAGGAGAAAGCTGGGGCCGGAGAAATAGCATGGAGGTAAGGCATTTGCCTTTCATGCAGAAGGTCATTGATTCTAATCCTGGCGTCCCATATGGTCCCCCAAGCCTGCCAGGAGCAATTTCTGAGCGTAAAGTCAGGAATAACCCCTGAACGCTGCTGGGTGTGACCCAAAAACCAAAAACAAAAACAAAAAAAGAAAGCTATAACTACTTAGTAAAATATACAATAAAAGATATACATGTTAAAATTACACTTAGACAATAATACAGAAAATGTACATCTCTTCTAAATGTTAAAATAATGACTGAAGTATAAATCAATTGTGGGTCATAATTTCAGTCAGTTACATAGTCATGTGGAGCCTGAGAAAATAGTTGGCAGTAGTCACAGTTCTGGAGATGACTTAAAGCTAAGGATCTCGCTCACAAGTTGACACCAGTCACGAACAGTCTCAAGGTGGAGTGAAGTGGTAAAAAAGTTCAATGGGAAATCAGGTGGGAATGGATTGACACAGAGACAGACAAATCCCACAATTCCACACAGTAGCGCTCAGGGGTTACTTCTGGCTCTTCGCCAAGAAATCACTCCTGGCAGTCATGGAGGACCATATGGAATGCCGGGATTCGAACCACATTCAGTCCTGGATTGACTGTGTACAAGGCAAACGCCCTACTGCTGTGCTATCTCTCTGGTCCCAGTAAATGTTTAATTTTTATACCTATTTTATGTACTTAGAACGGTGTAAAAAATTCTCAAGCAAAGAGTAGTAATAAGTAGAAAAGGCTTCTAAACCTGGCCCTCTAGCGCAGAATATAGCTTACTAATAAAGCATATACCTTTTCTGTATGAGGTCCTGGTTTTGATCTCTAATCCCAAAGGGAAAAAGAAGCTAGTGGTAGGTCAGGATAGGTTGCCAGAGAGCCGAGAATTAGAAACACTAGGGGTCAGAGCTAGTAGAGAAGATAAGGTACCCTAGCAGCCTAGCAGGTGGCTGATCCTCGTTCAAATCCTTAGCAGCATGGTTTCCCAAGCTCTGCAGGGGATTACTCATGAGCACAGAGCCAGGATATCCCCTGAGCCTGTAGAGTGTGATACAAAAGACAGAATGATGATGGTGATGATGATAATACTAAGGAACTCTAGTGCAGATGTGTGAAGAAAGCACACCAAGCAAGAGAGGGACTTCCCCCAGATGATTGGAGATACCAGTATTCCCTATTTATAAGTATTGATGATAGTGCTTGCTCCATGAGCCAGACTGGAAAGTCTCAGGGCTTGGAGCATTTGATAAGACATTTTGAAGGATATTGCCAAGGCTATGAAGAAAATTTAATCTGGGTACCAGAAAATTAGTGCAGTGGGTAGGGCATTTGCCTTGCACATAGCTGATCCTTAACACCCCATCTGATCCCCCAGGAGTGATCCCTGAGTGCAGAGCCAGAAGTAAGCCCTGAGTACCACTGGGAGGAGGTTACTCCTAATTCAATGCTCAGTGGTCGCTCTTAGAAGTGCTAGATGATCCCACAAAAACAAAGGAAAGAAAATTAAGTGCAGTTCAGGATCCTCAAAATCAAATTGTTTCCTTATAACTACATCTCAGAACAAAGCTGAAAAAAGTATAAGTTAATGCTGAGTGAAAGAAACCAGAAACAAAGTATTTCTATTTATATAAAATTTATATAAAATTATAAAATACCAACTCTAATCTATTGTGATAAAAAATAGTTTATTGGTAAAAAAAAAAGTAGTTCATTGGTGACTTAGAGACAGAAGGACAGGATTACAATAAAGGAAGACTTAGGAGTGAGAGGGGAATAATAGATCTTCCATGTGTCAAGTGTTTTAAATTACACTTTTTGTTTTGTTTTGTTTTGTTTTGTTTTGGGGACACACCGGGTGACACTCAGGGGTTACTCCTGGCTATGCACTCAGAAATTGCTCCTGGCTTGGGGGACCATATGGGACGCTGGGGGATCGAACTGCGGTCCATCCTAGGTCAGTGCATGCAAGGCCCTATCTTTTGCACCATTGTCCCGGCCCCAAATTACATACTTTAAATACAAGCAATTTGTCATATGTCAATTGTACTTTAATAAATCTGCTTTTAAGGGGCCAGGAGAGAGGGAGTGCTGTGTCTTACCCTGTTTTGCTGGCATACAATATCTGACGCTACCATATGCACCAAGCTCCATCCTGGCAGTTGAGTTGTCTGAACCTGGCAGCACTACTGTCTGCACTCCTCAATGCTGCAAGCAATTTTCAGCCACACTGCAGCTAGGAGTGTGTAAGCACCACAAAAAAAGGTTGTGACCCCCAGAAAGACCAACGACTTTGGGGTTGAGTGCGAGTTACACAGCCAGAATGTGTGACCCCTGGTGAGCATGTATCTGAGCAGAGCAACTCCCTGTGGCAAATACTGCAGGTAGAACTTTCACCTTGTTTACTGCTGACCCAGGTTCAATCCCCTTCTCCCAATATGGTCCTTTGGAGTGATCCCTAAGCACAAAAGCCAGGAGTAAGTCATGAGCACCACAAGATGTGGCCCCAAAACTGAGACTAAATAAACAAAAGTCTTGCTGTGTCACCAAGGATTTCCCAATGGCTATGTCGTCTGGATTGCACTAAGCAATGTGAAACAGTATAGGGTCTAACTCATAGCCTCACTCTTGTAGGATAGGCATCTATCACTGAGCCTTATCCCCCAACCTTATCTTGACCACTTAATGAGAAAAAGGTTTTGTTTGGGGCCATACATGACTTTTTGTGCTCCCCCATTCCTAGTGGGGGTCAGGGGAGTTTATATGATGCCAGGGATATAACCAGGTTGACTGTATTATCCCTTATCCCCTGTACTATCTCTCCAGCTCCTGGGAGAACATATTTAAGGACTAAGCTTTAAAAGGGATGCCGAGGAGTTGTGAGAGAATGCTGTGTTGTGTCTGTTGACTTTGACTTTGAAATGGAAGATAATCAGAACCCAGGAAACACAATCAGCCTCAAGGTGGGAAAAGCCTGGAAAAGAATGAGCCCTAGAACTTCCAGGAACTATTCCTATCCTGTCAGTTTCATGATCTAACTTCACATAAGATCTATTTTGGAATTCTGTCCTACAGCATTTTCAGAGACCAGATTTCAGAGAAAGGAAGAAACTCTTCTGCACAAAGCATGGCAAGGTCATATATCAAAAGAGAATGCATTTGTATCTTCCTAAAGAAACATAATATCAGAATCAAAATGCATAACTATATAAAAAAGGACTAAGTTTTGGGTTCTAGGTATGCTTATTGCAGTTGACTTGTTATTACTTACACACACACACACACAGCCAAATCTGACTGAAGTTTTAGCAATCTCAGGACGCAGTACTGGATGGACATCTGAAGAGTGTGTGTATCTTTGTTTGCTTGTTTGTTTGGGGAGGCCACAAAAACCACTAAAATTAAACTTTGGGGCTGAAGCTATAGTACAGTGGTAGGACATTTGGCTTGCAGTCGGCTGACCCGGGACAGACCCAGATTCAATTCCAGCATCCCATATGGTTCCCCCCCTCCCTGACCCTGCTGGAGGGATTTTTGAGCACAGAGCCAGAAATAACCCCTGAGCCATCCCATGTGTGGCCCCAAAACAAAAACAAAACAAAAATTAAACCTTGGTATGGGCTGGATGGTGATGAAGTGGTAGGGTGTTTGCCCTGCACGCGGCTGACCTAGGACAGACCTCAGTTTGATTTTTCCACCAAGGGCGATTTCTAAGCAGATCCAGGAATAAGCTCTGAGCACCACTGGGTGTGGCCCCAAAACAAAACAAAACAAGACAAAAATCAAACCTTGGCAATATCTAGGGATTACTCCTGGCTCTGCACTCAAGAATTATTCCTAGCAGTGCTCAGGGAACCTAAAGGGATGCCGAGAGTCAAACCTGAGTTGGCTGTGTCAAAGACAAATGCTTTACCTGTTGTACTACTGCTCTGATCCCTGAAGTAGGGGTCTTATAAAACTGAGCCCTTAACCTTTCATTTGTGCCTAGAAGTTTTAATTTTTGGATCACATCTGTTTGGACTCGGGGAATACTCCCAACTCAAGCAGTCAGGGCACCATGTAGTGCTAGAGATCATTCCCAGGACTCATGAATGCATAGTATGTGTACAGTATTTTTGTATTTATTTTATGTATTGTATTTATTTTGTATTTAGAAATAAAGGAACTTGGAGGGAAGGCCAAAGGAGACGGCTGGGCAGAGGCAGTTGGACAGAGGGGGTTGTGGGAGGGGGGGAGGAGAGGGAGAAGAGGAGGAGAGAAGAAGAGAGACACAGAGAGAGGGACAGAGGGAGACAGAGAGAGGGACACACAGAGAGAGACAGAGAGACACAGAGAGAGACAGAGAAACACAAAGAGAGAGAGACAGAGAGAAAGACAGAGAGGAGAGCCAGGAGAGGAGAGGAGAGAGATCGAACCAGGGAGGATTAGGCTCTTTTGGCAAAAACCTTTTGTCCCCCAAAACCTCTTTGTTTGGATCATTTATTGTGGATGATTATTACCAAGGTCTCCCCGAGAATGGGAGTTGGTCTCTCAATTTGGGAGATATTGGGGACCCTGGATATATTAGCAATGGACTCAATTTCATGCCACATTTTGCATTCGAACAGGGACCTGAACCCTCTGGAACTGTGAGAGACATGGACATGTTAAATTGGAAATTGCCTCTGTAGGCCCTTGGCTGGTTTTTGTGGATACTCACACTCACTATACCATCTATTATAAAAAATATCAGTTCGGCATTGTTCAAGTGCATCATTCTATTTGGTTGTAAACCACTTGGTTTGACACTAGCAAATATCATTGGCATTGGATGGCTGCTGTTTATATGTCAATCCAAAATGTCTATCCCAACAATTGCATTGCCTGTGCCTCCATTGGTCATAGTTTGTGGACTTTCTGTGCAGACTAATATGGCTTTGATGTGTATAGGAATTCGTTGATGGTTAGGAAATAGACAGTGTGAAAATTGTAAAGTGATGACCAGTATGGACAATACCAAGGTACGGGCTGATGAATCTGGCACCACCATCAAAAATATAGGCATTTTTCCCAGCAAAAAATTAACCCAGAGGGGTCTGGAGAGATAGCACAGCAGCGTTTGCCTTGCAAGAAGCAGATCCAGGACCAAAGGTGGTTGGTTCGAATCCCGGTGTCCCAGATGGTCCCCCGTGCCTGCCAGGAGCTATTTCTGAGCAGACAGCCAGGATAACCCCTGAGCAACGCCGGGTGTGCCCCCCCCAAAAAAAATCAACCCAGAAACATAATTTAGACACTCAGGATCCGAATCAAAATATTGACACTAATGACCAACCTCCAATGCGAAGCCCACAACGGAGTCCTAATTCTGTTCATGGTATGGACTCATATGATAGTGCCAACTCAGACAATGAACCACATTCTAGTACTCCACACCTCAGGCCTCAGAGCCTTGCACAGGGTACTTCAGCTCCATTACAGACAGTATATGTTTCAACATATCAACCTCTTGAAATGGAGGATGTTGAACAGTTTAAAAAAGCATGTAAAGATTTTGGGGCGACCTCTCCATACTGTCTGGAGATACTAAGAATTTGGTGTCAAAAAATAATTTGGACTTTATTAGATTTCAAAAACTTGCTGAAATATGCCTGCCATCAAAACAGTGAACTGAATGGAAAATGTTATATACAGAGGGTATGAAAACCAAATTGTATAGTCCAGATGGAACCAAAAAAAGAGTGGCAGGGGTTAATCTCTCGTATGAACTATTGATGGGAGAAAATCAATATGCAGATGTTCAGGCACAAGCAGCTTTACCTAAGAAAATCTCAAAAATAATTAAAGACATTGCATTGTCATCATGGGAGAAAATTGATATTAACAGCACTGGTGAGGGTACTTTTTTAAGAATTACCCAAGGTCCCAATGAACCTTATGTAGAATTTATGGCTAAACTCAAAGATGCTCTGAAAATACAAATAAAAAATGAGAAGGTGAGGAAATTTCTAGAAAAATGTTTGGCTTACCATAATGCAAATTCGGCCTGCAAAATCGTATTGGCTCCCTTGCAGGAAAAGGCTGATTTAAATGAATTTTTATATGCATGTAGGAATGTTTATGATATGCCCCACTCATTGGCAAACCTGGATCCAGTGCAGACCTTTGTGGTTGCTAAGGGAGCAGTGCCTTTCCACCTCCAGGGACAAAACACCTCCTGAAAGCCGGGTCTCTGTCCTAAATGTAAAAAGGGTCATCACTGGGCAATAGATTGCAGATCTGGAAATCTCTCTAATATTAACATAGGGAGAGGTGTTAACACAAACCCTGGGAGACAATTCACCTGTTACCTTTGTGGAAAACAGGGACATATCAAGATGAATTGTCGTCTTTTTTTAAATTCAGCTCTTTCGAGACCCACATTCACAATGCAGGGAAACTCCTACAGGGCCAACCCCCAGGCCCGTCCAAATCAAGGGAAAATCCAAATGGACATAAAGGTAAATTAGCAGAAGAATTTGGTCATCTTATTAAACTCATGGAAAATGGATGTAATAGATATATTAATCCAAAAAATTAAAACGACAATTGGCTTACTCAATGACCAATTTGATGGACATAACCAACAGGATTCTCAGGAATTATTAATGTTTCTTATAGAAGGACTACATCAGAATTTGCTGACTAAAAATTTGATGATAGATGAAGCTATGCACATTGAGGACAATGAAAAATATCAACAGTTTAGGGCTCGTAAATCTATTATATATAATCTCTTTCAAGGACAATTTAAATCTATACTACATGTTACCAAAATTTCATGCCACAGTATGGGCTCCAACCTTTGCACTATCTCCCAAAAACTGAAATCTGCAATGTAAGAACCTAGGTCCTAGACAACCATCTTGCTGACAGGTTTTTAAGATACAGGGAAAGGAACGTGGAAGTCTGTTTTATTAAAGGTGATTCATAAATTTCCTCTTGGACTGTTCCTCTGAGGCATACTCCAAAGTTTTTAAGTTTAAAGGAATATTTCTCATTCCGAGTTTAACATACATCTTGTTATTTATTTACTCACTTACTTACTTACTTACTTACTTACTTACTTACTTACTTACTGTGGGGGCCACACCTAGTGACACTCAAGGGTTACTTCAGGCTATGTGGTCAGAAATCGCTCCTGGTTGGGGATTGAACCGAAGTCTATCCTGGGTCAGCCATATGCAAGGCAAACACCCTACACTGTGTTATCACTCTGGCCCCGTGTTAATTTTTTAATGTTTTGAGAAAGGACAAGATACGGAAACATGCTTTTTTTTTCTTTTCGGGCCACACCCGGTGCTTGGGGGACCATATGAGATTCTGGCAAATCGAACCATGGTCCTTCCTAGGTCAGCCACATGCAAGGCAAACGCCCTACAGCTTGCACCACCACTCCAGCCCCAAGGAAACATTATATATATATATATTGTTTGTTTTTGTTTGGGGGGTCACAGCCAGCAGCATTCGGGGTTACTCCTGGTTCTACACTCAGAAATTGCCCCTGGCAGGCTCAGAGACTATATGGGATGTCGGGATTTGAACCATCATCCTTCTACATGAAAGGCAAACACCCTGCCTGGTCCCAAAAGGAAACATTCTTAACAACCCTTTCCCAGAAGTTTGCTAATCAGCCTCTAGCCTCTTTCTTTCCTTTCTTTTCTTCTTTCCTTCCTGATTTCTTCTTTCCTTTCTCTCTCTTTTTTTCCCTTCCTTCCTTCCTTCCTCCCTCCTTCCCTTCCTCCCTCCCTCCCTCCCTCTCTCTTTCTCTTTCTTTCTTTCTTTCTCTCTTTCTCTCTCTCTTTCTTTCTCTCTCTTTCTCTTTCTTTCTTTCTCTCTCTTTCTTTCTCTCTCTCTTTCTTTCTTTCTTTTTTTCTTTCTTCTCTTTCTTTCTTTCTTTCTTTCTTTCTTTCTTTCTTTCTTTCTTTCTTTCTTTCTTTCTTTCTTTCTTTCCTCCCTCCCCCCACCTCTTGACTAGGTTGCACAGAATCTTATAAATATATATCAAATAAAATCTCTTGCCAACTGCCAATATTGGCCACTTCAGTCATCTGCTGCCATACTCTCTAAATCCTGCCTTCTGCCTACTCTCATTAACTTCTCACATTTAGCCGACTCTACAGATTCTATCCCACTCTGGTTTTTGAATCTGTTGCTCCAGATCCTGTTATTCTGGATGCGTCTCTTTCCCACCCATGTCTCTTTCTAAAAGTATTCATCTAGTTTATGATTGATTTTCTGTTAACATAGACAATAAAAAAAAGGGGGGGGCCGGCAAGGTGGCACTAGAGGTAAGGAAGGATCGAGGTTCAATCTCCTGGCGTCCCATATGGTCCCCCCAAGCCAGGGGCAATTTCTGAGCGGTGTGGCCCGAAAAACACCATGACTCTGTGATTCTTGGCCCCAATTTTCTAGTGCACATTGGCATTCCTGTTAGATTCCCAAGAATGTCTTGGAACATCTGATCGCTTATCTTATCCTGTGTTCCAGAACAAGTTGTGTCAGCTGCTACTTGAACTGACCATGGCTAACCCTAGTTGAACAGCCGCTTTCTATGTGCCTGGCATCTGACTTACCACCTGGTTTCATGTGTCCACACTTGCCACACTTGGGTCACATCCAGCAGCACACAGGTGTTACTCCTGACTCTATGCTCAGAAATCGCTCCTGGCAGTCTTGGGGGACCATATGGGATGCCGGGATTCGAACCACCATCCTTCTGCGTCTAAGGCAAAGGCCTTACTGCTGTGCTATCTCTTTGGCCCATTGGTTTTTTTTTTTTGTTTGTTTTTGTTTAGTAAAATTTTGATTTTTTGGTTTTTTTGGGTCACACCCAGTGGTGCTCAGGGGATACTCCTGGCTGTCTGCTCAGAAATAGCTCCTGGCAGGCACGGGGGGACCATATGGGATTCGAACCAACCACCTTTGGTCCTGGATCGGCTGCTGGCAAGGCAAACGCTGCTTGTGCTATCTCTCCGGGCCCTGTTTTGTAAAAATTTTTTTGGGGGGGCACACCCAGCAGCACTCAGGGGTGACTCCTGGCTCTATGCTCAGAAATCGCTCCTGGCAGGCTCAGGGGACCGTATGGGATGCCGGGATTCAAACCACCGACCTTCTACATGAAAGGCAAACCTCCATGCTATCTCTCCAGACCCTGGCTTCTTTTATTTTGAACAAAGAATTATTTTACTGAACTATAATAATTTATAATAGTATTACTATTAATGTTTTAGGCTACACTGTACTGTGCCACCTTACCAGTAAATTAGCTAAGAATTCTTATTGATATGTCCCAAACACAACTCTTTGTTGTTGTTGTTGTTGTTGTTGTTGTTGTTTTGGGGGGTCACACCCGGCAGCGCTCAGGGGTTACTACTGGCTCTTCGCTCAGAAATCGCTCCTGGCAGGCTTGGGGGACCATATGGGATGCCAGGATTCGAACCACTGTCCTTCTGCATGCAAGGCAAACACCTTACCTCCATGCTGTCTCTCCGGCCCCCCCAACACAACTCTTATTGGGTCCGTGTATTACTTAAAAGTTTCTTTTGTTTTGTTTTTGGGTCACACCCAGTGATGCTCAGGGGTGGCTATGAACTCAGAAATCACTCCTGGCTTGGGGGACTATATGTGACGCCAGGGGATCGAACCTCTGTCCATCCTAGGCTAGTGCGGGCAAAGCAGACGCCTTACTGCTTGCACTACTATTCTGACCCCTTAAAAATTTTTTTGAGGGCCAAAGAAGTGGGGTAGGCACTTTACTTGCACACATTCAACCAAGGTTTGATGCTTGGAACCCTGTATACTCACCAGAAGTGACCCCTGAGCTCAGAGCCAGAATTAAATCTTGAATATAGTCGGGTGAGGCCTGGATATGGTTCAAAAACAAAACAAAAATGTGTTTGAGTTATGTAATTAGTCATAAATGTGTGTGTTTTGTTTTTAAGACCACACCCAGTAGTGTATGAGGACTGTGGTGTCAAGGACTAAACCTGAGCCTCCAGCATGCAAAGCATGTGCTTCTCATTGAGCTACCCAGCTACTCAACATTCTTTGTATATGTGCCTTTGTGCCTGGGATTGAACCAGTGCCTCATATATGCAGGCATTTTCTTTAGCCATCCACATCCTCATTCTATACATTTATCCTTACCTCAGAGGACCAGATAAAGTGTGAATCTGTGTCATCTGTTCACAGGTTGCAAGGCAAGGGCTTTCCCTGCTGTGCTATGCCTCCATCTCTGCATGCTCATCTTGCCTATTTTTTTGTTATTGCTTTTATGTGGGTCATATCCAAGGAAGCTCAGGGTTTACTCCTGGTTCTGCACTCAGGAATCATTCCTGGTGGTGCTTGGGGGACCATATGAGGTGCCAGGAATGGAAATTGAGTTGGCTACATGCAAGGCAAGTGCCTTTCCCCTCGTCTTGCCTGTTCTTAAATAATATTTTGGGGGTTCACACCCGGCAGCACTCAGGACCATATGGGGACCATATGGAATGCTGGGATTGGGCTGGAGCAAAATACAATGCCTGGAAATCAAGCCTGGGTTGGCCACATGCAAGGCATTGCCTTAACCTCTCTTCAGCTTCAAGACTGATTTCTCTAATTCTCAGGAGTATTTCTACTCTGACCATAGCTTCCCAGCTTGCATCAAGTGACCTGGATGGATGGTTGTCCATTCTATTTGAGCCCAAGGAATTTGCAGGCACTATTTTAATTAAATTTAAATTTTTGAAATTGAATTAAACATTTTTAATATGATTGCACCAAGAAATATGGTAATTTTATTTTCTTTTTAAAATATGCAGATTCGAGGCCAGAGAGAAAGAAGGGAGGTAAGGTGTTTGCCTTTCATGCAGAAGGATGGTGGTTCAAATCCCAGCATCCCATATGGTCCCCCGAGCCAGCTAGGAGCGATTTCTGAGCATGGAGCCAGGAGTAATCCCTGAGCATCACCGGGTGTGCCCCCCCCAAAAAAGATGCAGATTCTTGGGGCTGGAATGATAGCACAGCGGTAGGGCGTTTGCCTTGCATGCGGCCAATCCACGACAGACTTTATGGACCCATATGGTCCCCTGAGCCAGGAGCGATTTCTTTTTTTGTTTGTTTGTTTTTGTTTTTGAGCCACACCAGGTGACACTCAGGGGTTACTCCTGGCTATATGCTCAGAAATTGCTCCTGGCTTGGGTGACTGACACTGGGGGATCAAACTGGGTCCATCCTACGTCAGCTGCATACAAGGCAAATGCCTTACTGCTTGTGCCACCACTCTGGCCCCCGGAGAGCAATTTCTGAGTGAATAGCCAGAAGTAACCACTGAGTGCCACCAGGTGTGGCCTTCCCCCCCCAAAAAAAAAAGAGATGCAGATTTCGATTTACAATTGATATCCCTAAGGAATATTTTAGGCAAGAAATATTTATAAGGGCTCAAGTATGAGGCTCAGTGAGAGCTCACCTGTTTTAAATGAGTGAAGAGTAGTTCCATTGAGATCCTGGGCATTGTGACCCCTGGACATCAATCACAAAGACAAAGGAAGAGGGAAAATAATTCTGATATAAAATTTGTGGAGATGAGAAAGTAGTTGGATGTTGCTAGAGGAAGGATTAAGTTCTAAGAAAAACAAAAGCAAACAAAGAGGAAGTTGAGGTAAGAGCAAAGCTAGAGGAAGCTCATATCACAGGTCAGGTTTATTGTCTGAGGTTATTTTCAGTCCTGTAATGACTTCTGAATCACAGCCTCTTCAACTTCAGCAGGAGTTGTTGCAGGCTCTTGCACAATTCTTTATTTTTACTGCTTTCTTTTTCTACTTTCATATTCAATAGAGAAAAATCTAAGGGCTTTTTAAGGAAATGCAAAGTTTCATCTTCACACTGATTCAAGAATAGGCAGTTGTGAAGTAGTTGAAATGTCCTAGGTTTAGCTCTCTGGCTTAAATCTCAAACCTGCTGCTTTCTGTCAAAATCACTTTACATTCTGAACTTTTTTTTTTAGCTGGTTTTTGGGCCACACCCAGCAATGCTCAAGGGTTACTCCTGGCTACACATTCAGAACTCGCTTCTGGCTTGGACGGTTCGTCCTAGGTTAGCACATGCAAGGCAAAAACCCTATCGCTTGCCACCGCTCCAGCCTCACCATTATGAACTTCTAATTTATGCTCTAGAAAATGTGAAGAAAAATAAAAAAGAAAAAGAAAATGTGAAGGAAGAAAGGTATTTCTAGTTCAGGGAATACAGTAAGTGCACAATAAACACCAGCTCGGTCTCCTTTCCCAGTTCACACAGGACTGAGTTGTTTTTCTGGGTACCCTTGAAGAGTTGCGACGTACCATAGAAAACAGAGGGATAGATAAGACCAGTTCTTTGACCTCAAAGAACTCATGGTTTGTGGAAAGAGGAAATCTTACTAGATTAAATGGTTCAAACCACTGCCTTTAGATAAAAGAAGACATGTATGAGGCCGGAGAGATAGCACAGCAGCGTATGCCTTGAAGCAGCTGATTCAGGACCTAAGGTTGTTGGTTCGAATCCCGGTGTCCCATATGGTCCCCCATGCCTGCCAGGAGCTATTTCTGAGCAGATAGCCAGGAGTTAACCCCTGAGCACCACCGGGTGTGTCCCAAAACAAACAAACAAACAAACAAAAAAAGACATGTGACTGCAATTTTCAGATGTCAGTAGAGGCCCAGAGAGGCCAGATCATAAGGCAAGTAGTACAGGGTCAGCAATTCATCATATAGTGGAACAGGCAATGAGAGATTTTGTTTGCTTACTTATATTGTAGTTTATATATTTTGGGGTTTTTTAGGGGGCACACCTGGTGCCATGCTCAAGAGCTACTCCTGGCTCTATGTTCAGAAGTTGTACTCTGGGGATCATTAGCAGTGTTGGGGATCAAACTGTGGTACATACAAGGCAAGCATGTACTGTCTTTAGTTGAGGGAGGAATTTGGGAAATAAAATCATTCCAGTTTATAGCTCAAAAGAAAGGAATAGGAGGGGGTTAGAGCGACAGCACAGCAGTAGATGTCTTGCATGCAGATGACCCGGGCAGACCCTCGTTCAATCCCTGGCATCCCATATGGTCCTAGCCTGCCAGGAGTGATTTCTGAGCTAAGAGTCAGGAGTAATCCTTGAGTGATGCCGGGTGTGGCCAACACCCCTCCCCCCACAAAAAAAAGAGAGGAATAGGAGGCTAGAGAAACTATTCAGGAGGCATATATCCATCTACTCATCATCTAGATTCTACAGCAGTAAAATTCATTCAACTATACCCCCATCCTTTTACCTACCCATCTTCTTTCTTTTTATCTTTTTCTTCTGAGAGGCTCACACTAAGTAACACTAAGGGTTAAGACCACTACCTGCTCAGTATTAGGGTTGTTTTCAGTGGTTTTGGGGGACCACTAGCTGCCCAGTATTGAATGTAAGGCTCCCACACACAAACCATATGCTCTAGCCCATTTAGCTATCCCCACAGGCATCCATCTTATTTTTGATGCTTTTCCAAGAAACTGTAGGTTTCAATCTATGGGAAACACTTCGTCATGTTTATCATTAACTACAGAACAGTATTTTTTGTTTTCCTTTTATTTATTTCTGGTTTATGTTTGTCTTGATTTGTTTTGGTTTTATTAGGCCACACCTGGCAGTGCTCAGGGTGCTGATAACCACTCCTGGCAGGCTCGGGGGAATCATATGGAATGCTGGGAATAGAATCCAGGTTGGCTGTGTGTTAGGCAAACATGGTGTACTATTGTTCTGGCCCCAATGTATGTAGATTGTAAGTGCATATTTGACGAGTTTTAATAAATGGTACAGCCATGTACTTAATATCGCTAAAAAGAGGTTAAAAGTATCTTTTTTAACACTCTAGAAAGTTTCCTTCTTCCAGAAACAATCATTATTGTGACCCTTTTGGAGGTATGCTCAGGGAATGTTAATTAATACTGGAGACTACTCTCTTCAAGTATAGGCCAGTCCAGAAGGTTCAATGATAGAGTATGAAAGTACAATGCTGCTTGGGTCTTGCAAGACCAAAGACCAGTAGCGCTCTGGGGTTACTCCTGGTTCTGCACTCAGGATTCACTTCTGGTGGACTCAAGAGACCTTATGGGGTACCAGGGATCAAACCCAGGTTGGCTGAGTACAAGGCAAGCTCTACCCACTGTACTATCTCTTTTATTTTTTGGTTTTTGGGTCACACTCGGCAGTGCTCAGTGCACTTCTGGAAGGCATGGTGGACCATATGAGATGCCAGGATTAGAACCACCTTCGAACCTGGATTGGCTGCGTGCAAGGCAAATGCCTTACCTCTGTGCTATCTCTCAGGCCCCTGTACTATCTTTTTGATCCCAAGTCTTTTAAAATATTAATTAGCTTTTTAACCTGTCTGGTCCTTGATCTTATAAAACTTTTTTGATTTAAAAAATAAATGTGTGGGGCCGGCGAGGTGGCACTAGAGGTAAGGTGTCTGCCTTGCAAGCGCTAGCCAAGGAAGGACCGCGGTTCGATCCCCCGGCATCCCATATGGTCCCCCTGAGCCAGGGGCGATTTCTGAGTGTTTAGCCAGGAGTAACCCTTGAGCATCAAATGGGTATGGCCCGAAAAACAAAAATAAATAAATAAATAAATGTGTGAGTGCCAGAGGATAGTACAGTAGGTAGGGCACTTCCCAAGGCCAACCTGACTTGGGTCCCCAGAATCCTTGAATCCCTGGAATTTCTGAATCCCAGGAGTAATTTCTGAGACAGAGCCAAGAGTAAACCTGAGCATTGCCAGGTGCAGCTCCAAACCCACAAATTAAAAAAACTATTGTTGGAGCTGGAGCATTAGTGCAATGATAGGGCATTTGCTTTGTATGTGGCTGATCCAGGATGGACCTCGGTTTGATCCCCAGTGTCCCATATGATCCACCAAGCCAGGAGCAATTTCGTTCAGGGCTGCATATCAATGGTAGAATGCATACTCATATATATAAAATTCTGAATTCAATTCTCATGACCAAAAAAAATTAATTGTTCATCTAAAATTTAAATTTAATGTATGGGGCCAAAGAGATAATACAGTGAGTAAGGCTTTTGTTATACACAAGGCTGGCTCAGTTCAATCCCAGTACTGCATATGGTTTCCAGTATACTTCCAGAAATGAGATCTCAGCACAGAGCCAGGAGTGAGTCCTCAGCACAATCGGGTATGGAACAAAATAAAACAAACCCCTCCCCACAAACTGAATTAAATATCTCACTTTTTTTCTGATAAGCTTACAGGAAACAATTTTGTGAGGTGACTAGGAAGAAAAGCTTGTTTTGCAGACAAGGGAAGTCTTTTTTTTGCGGGGGGGGGGGGGTCACACCTGGCCGCGCTCAGAGGTTATTCCTGGCTCTACACTCAGAAATCGCTCCTGGCAGGCTCGGGGGACCATATGGGATGCCAGGATTCGAACTGCCGACCTTCTGCATGCAAGGCAAACGCCTTACCTCCATGCTATCTCTCCGGCCCTGGAAAGTCTTTTATTTTGTTTTGATTTTGAGTTTTGGACCACATTTATCAGTGCTCAGGAATCACTCCAGAAGGTGCTCCGGGGATATTATGTGGTGTTAGGGAGTGTTTTGTGCAAGCCAAGCTCCTTAAATACTGTGTTAATTCATTGGCTGAGGAATATCTTAAGGAGAGGAGAACATAGTCATAGCTCAGGTCTCTGTTTTATGGGGGACTCAAACCCCATGATGCTCAGGAACATTTTTTGACTCTGTGCTTGGAGCTGATCTTCCAGGGTTGGCTGTCTGCCAGGCAAACACCTTAACCTCTCAGCTTCTGCAACCTCAGCTCTTACATTGAAACTGAATGGGGATCCACTGGAAACCAAGCACTGTCTCCTCTCTACTTTATAATAAAGACTTTTGCAGGATGTGCATATCAGGATAAACAGAGCCAATTTTGCTGGGGAGACATCCCTGAAAGGTAGAGCCTTGTAAACCTTGCTTGAGCTTTGTCCCTCACACCATCTGACCGTATACCACCACTGACCTTTGCATCACTAGGTATAGTCTTGAGGACCCCTGTTCTATACCAGATGGCTGGACCATGGTGCTGAACCATCAGAACCTGCTTTGTCTATCTGGATATCTCTGAAACTGGGCCCCTGGGAGCATGGGAGCTCTACTGAAGAACCTCTACTGGAACAGAAAATAAACAGGATGTGTCATCACTTGCAGTCATCAGGTCATCTGGTCTCTTGAGTGATTGTGTGTTTTCTGGGCATTTCTTCCTTGTAACAGGCCTTAAGCTCTTCAGTTGAAACAAACATGAACAAAGAGGGTGTGTGTGCTTTGCCCCTCACATTCCTGCTCGGTTCATTTCTGCTTGCTATTTCCTGCCTATAGTTGTAATATACAGCCTTTGCAAAGGAGAATGTTATATAGAGTTCTTACTATTGGTCTAGCCCTTTGCCAAAAATCATGAGCTTGTTATTTAAGGGCCATGACAGGTAGCCTGTCCCTTTATGACCATGGTTTCAAAGTGATTTCTTTGAATCTAAATGTCAGGGTTCCAAAAGTCCCACTTCTGCATCTTCTCTCTATAGACACTTAGCTCTGCCATATTTCCTGTGTGCCTCTGCCTTTGGCAATTGAATGCTGGGTGACTCCAGGGAAGAGGGGGACAGCAGTGTGACTAAGTGTTCTGCAATGAATGCTAGTAATGACAGGCGGCATGTGGGCTGCTGAAGTTTCTCTCCCAACTCCTCCTAGCTTTGCATTCCTACTTTCTTCTCTCCTCTTATTTCCTAGATGCCAGGGAATGCTTCCTTCCTTCCTTCCTTCCTTCTTCCCTCCCTCCCTCCCTCCCTCCCTCCCTTCCTTCCTTCCTTCCTCCCTCCCTCCCTCCCTCCTTTCCTTCCTTCCTTCCTTTCTTCCTTCCTTCCTTCCTTCCTTCCTTTCTTCCTTCCTTCGTCCCTCCCTCCCTCCCTCCCTCCCTTCCTTCCTTCCTTCCTTCCTTCCTTCCTTCCTTCCTTCCTTCCTTCCTTCCTTCCTTCCTTCCTTCCCTCCCTCCCTTTTTGGGCCACACTGGGCAGCACTCAGGGGTTACACCTGGCTCTGAGCTCAGAAATTGTTCCTGGCAGGCTTGGTGGACTATATGGGACTCCGGGAACTGAACCTGGATCCATCCCAAGTCGGCTGCATTCAAGGCAATGCCTTCTTTCCTTCCTTCTTTTTTGTTTTTGGGCCACACCCCGTGATGCTCAGGGGTTACTCCAGGCTGAGAGCTCAGAAATCACTCCTGGACTGGGGAGCCATTTGGGACGCCAAGGATGAAACCAAGGCAAACACTGTACTGCTGCATTATGGTCCGGTCCCTTCCCTTCCCCTCCATTCCCTCCCCACCTCCCCAGGGTGACCTGGGTATCCACAGGAAGAGTACAGATGTGGCTTGAGGCTTGATCAATCACCACTCCTGCATTCTGACCCGGTTAATGCTAGCCTGACTTCTGAGTCAGAGAAGCTGCGACTTAGAGCCAAAGAGCATAGAAGATGAGGAAATGGCCAGGCTGGTATTCTCTGTCTTCACAAAGTCATTTTTTTCCATGGCAAACTACTAGCTAGCTACCCTGGATAGCCTAGACATAGACTCTATTTGGGGATGTGCTAAGGTTCAGAGTACTTGCCTAAGACCTCTGAATTAAGTGTTGACAGGACTGGATCTATTATCCATATGCCTTTGAAGAAAACTAAATTGTTTTGGTTTGGTTTTGTGGCCCACACCTGCAGGGTCCTGACTCCAGATCAAAATTAATTCATTCATCTTGTTGGCATTATCAAGAAAGTTAGGATAGGATAGTTTAATGGTTTTCAGATGTGACTTTGAATATTGGTATTACCTGTGAACCTGTTTGAAATGAAAATTATTAGACCCCTGGGGCCAGAGAGATAGCGTGGAGGTAAGGCATTTGCCTTGCATGCAGAAAGATGGTGGTTTGAATCCCGGCATCTCATATGGTCCCCCAAGCCTGCCAGGAGCGATTTCTGAGCATAGAGCCAGGAGTGGTCCCTGAGTGCTGCCAGGTGTTACCCAAAAAAAACCAACAAAATAAATAAATAAATAAATAAATAAATAAATAAATAAATAAATAAATAAATAAATAAAAATAAAAATAAAATTACTAGACCCAATTCTAGATTTTTCCTAACTCAAAATATCTAGGAGTGAACGAGGTTAAGTATATACATGATCCTGTTATATTTTGAAGTTTGAGAATCTGAGGCTGGAGTGATAGTACAGTGGGTAATGTTCTTGCCTTGCATACGGCTAACCCAGGTTTGATCCCTGGCATCCCATATGATCCCCTGTGCAATACCAGGAATAATTCTTTTGTTTTGTTTTGCTTTGTTGTTTTTTTTGGGGGGGGTCACAGCTGAAGGAGCTCAGGGGTTACTCCTGGCTCTGTGCTCAGAATTCGCTCCTGGCAGGCTCGGAGGACCATAGGGGATGCCAGGATTCCAATTAGGGTCCATCCTGTGTGGGCCTCATGCAAGGTAAATGCCTTATCACTATACTATCGCTCTGGCTTCTCAGGAATAATTTTTGAGCACTACTGGGTATGGCCCTACAAGCAAAGTTTGGGAATCTTTGCAGATTCAATATAGGGGTTACTCAGTACTGGGAGTATAGTACAGTGCCTTGATATGACCAATCCCAGTTCAATCTCTGGCACACTATTTGGTCCTCTGAACTTCCAGGAATATCCCCTAAGCATGATTGAATGTGATCCAATGTGATTCTTCCCCTGGTTTTCTCCGGGCCCCCAAATCAGCATCTGGTGTGTCCCCCCACCACCTGCCTGCTGGTTAGAACCAACCCTGGGATGCAGCTGTGCCTGGGTGACAGAGGGTATTGAGGCTTCCTCTGCTCCCCTCTTCTGTCTGAAGCCCTGGGGAGCCTCTCAGTAGCACGAGGTGCCCTGATGCTGGCCCCAGCCCCCTCTCTGGCCGCCTTTCCATGCAGACCCTTCTTCACTGGCAGCGTGAGTGGTTTCCATGGAAACCGGAAGTCGCCAGCGCCAGGGCTGCACAAACTCCACACTCAGACCAGGATGAGTGTTTCCTCCTCTGAGATGCTTCACAGGGTCCTAGGGATGGATTTGGAGGACTTCCTGATTTTCTAGAGCATTCCAGCCCACGTGGCCAATGGTGGTGGGAGCAAATCAGGGACACCCCAGTTCTCATCATCGTCTCCGAGTAGGCCTGTGCAGGTGTGAAAGTCAGCAGGAGACTGAGGCCCACCGAGCACAGTGCTGGATCCCTCAGGGAAGCCTAAGGAAGAAGGTTCTAGAAGGAGCTGGCACAAACATGTCACCCATGGACTTGTTTTATTTTTTGTCTTCGGGGTGACACCCAGTGATTCTGAGGGTTTCCTCCTGACTCTACTCGGGGGTCACTTAGGGGACCATATAGGATGCTGGGGTTCGAACTCAGGTCAGTTATGTGCAAGGCAACTCTCTCCTCACAGTGCTCTCACTCAGACGTCAGATTTGTTCTCTTCTTTCTTTCTCTTTCTCTTTCTTTCTCTTTCTTTCTCTCTTTCTTTCTCTCTTCCTCCCTCCCTTCCTTCCTTCTTTCCTTCCTCCCTTTCTCTCTTCCTCCCTTCCTTCCTTCCTTCCTTCCTCCCTTCCTTCCTTCCTCCCTTTCTTCTTTCCTCCTTTCCTTCCTTCCTCCCTTCTTTCCTTCCTTCCTTCCTTTCTACCTTCTTTCTTTCTTCTTCCTTCCTTTCTTCTTTCTTTCTTTCTTCCTTCCTTCCTCCCTTCTTTCCTTCCTTCCTTCCTACTTTCTTTCTTTCTCCTTCCTTCCTTCCTTCCTTCCTTCCTTCCTTCTTTCTTCTTTCTTTCTTTCTTTCTTTCTTTCTTTCTTTCTTTCTTTCTTTCTTTCTTTCTTTCTTTCTTTCTTTTTCTTTTTCTTTTCTCCCAAAAAAGTTTGATAAATTTTGGTATGTGGAGAGCATGCATTTTTGGAACATGACGCGTTTATGTTTTTCTTTGTTTTATTTTGTTTGTGGCCACACTGAAGAGTGGTAGGATTACTCATGTCTCTATACTCAGAAATTACTCCTGGAGGTGCTCAGGGGCCATATGGAATGCTGAGGGTTGAACCCTGGTCAGCTGTGTGCAGGAGTATAAACATATATTCAAGTAAATGTCTCTTGATATATAAATGCAGAAACATACTCAGTAATACCCTTTAACTCTATATATAGCTTACTGAATTTTTACAGAGAACATATGTGTGTACCAGCCCCCAGATCAAGATTCAGAATATGGTTATGTATATTTTTTGTGGGGGGAAGACCACTCCCAGTGGTACTGAGGGACCATATGAGACAGTGTGGATTTAAGCATATGATCATATTATTACCTGAAGGCACTCTAAACCCTGTATTATTCCTCAGGTTCCAAAAATTCTGAGTCTTGAGAAGCCTCTTTCTGGTCCCTTCTGGTATTATCTGCCCTCAAATTGCTATCTTGATAACTACCTTTTCAAAGCAAGAGTTTTAGATCAGCTGCTAAGGTGCTTGCCTTGTTCACAACTGACCAGGGTTTTATCCCTGGTGTCCAGATATAGTTTCCCATGATCTACCAGTAGTGAACCCTGAGCACAGAGCCAGGAGTAAGCCCTGAACACATCCAGATGTGGTTCAAAAGCCAAAAATCAAACACTTTAGCTTCTAGATATATCTCAGTGGTAAGATGCTTATGTGGGGAAGCTTTAGTAAAAAACACTGACCTCCCCCTAACCTTTAGGACAGGAAGCAAGGCTAAATTATATGCAGCTGTCTGTCTTTGACTCCCTGTTCTTCCTCTTGGCTGCATTGCATGCAGCTGTTCATTCCTAACCCAGACCATATATGTGTGGTATATATATCCTCCTTACTGCACAGCAGTGCGGAGGCCACCACCACTGTCAGGCCACCACCAATGCCTTTATAACAATGCACCATTTATTCCTCTTGGCCCTTTGAATGTTTCTTCTTGTGGGGAGGGGAATCTACTACATAACAACCAATACACTCGGGATTTATGTAGTTTGGAGTAGGAACACTCCTTGATAATTGGGGTCTGCTGCATAAGGACAGGAATTCCCTGAAAATGCTGGCTGGGTTAGAGAATCTATTATTGCTTATCCATTTTTTTGGGGGGGGAGGTGGATTATCTTTGACTGGGACACCTGAAGGGGCCACTTTCTGCTTTGTGCTTAGTGGTTGCTTCTGGTGGTATACATGGTATCATGCAGTGCTAGAACACGAATGTGGGGCTCTTATATTCTAATCATGTGCTCAGTGCATTAGACCCTGGAAGTTATCTCTCCAATTGATGTGTAGGCCAAACTTTTTTTTAGGCCAGACTTTAATATGGGCTGTCTGAGTGGTAATGGAAAGGGAGTTAGCATGACAAACATAGTACAAAAGATAACAGGAGAAATTAAAGCTAGAGGAAGATACTTGTCTGACTCTGGGCAATGAACAGAAAAAACACATTAACCTGGAATTTAGAAAGAACAAATAATCTATGAAGCAACATGCAGATTGGGATCCCAGTAAGTGAGACCCCAGATGGGATTCCATATCCTCAAAAGAAAACCATGAAGTTGAGATATAGAGGAATCAGATGGAACCTCCATTTGTTTGAAATCTGAAATCTGAAAATGCGACAGAAACATCCAGAAGGGATACACCCAACATGCTAGCACTCATTAAATAACTCCAGATGGAAGTCATGAGTGTTTCTGACAAAATCCATGAACCTGGTTCAGATCCTCTAGGTGACACTAGATCTCTGGGTGACCCATCTTCCACACATGTCACTTGAGAAGTTCCTCCTCTAGGAGGAAGATAGCCTAGCAGTTTCTTTATTTCTCTAAACCAGGCCTACTAGTTAATCTGCCTCTAAGAGAGGAAAAATTCAAAAGCCGGTTATAAAAGCTCAAAACTCTCTTCTAGACAATCCGATGGGGTAAGTGACAAGAACATAGCTCACATAATAACATTGCTGTTGCCTGTGCCTTGCTACCTAAGCAGCCAGAGTATCTGCGATGAGGAAAAGCTGGACCCTGAAGACAAAATATCGAACCATTTCTTGGACCCTGCTATCAATGTGAAGAGTATTGGGACTTCCAGTCCTGGAGGGAGATGGGGAGGTATTACATTTTGGTTTTTGGTTTTTGGGTCAAATCCGGCAGTGCTCAGGAATTACGCCTGACTCTGCACTCAGAAATCACTCCTGGCAGGCTTGGGGACCATATGGGATGACAGGATTGAAACCACCATCCTTCTGCATGCAAGGCAAATGCCCTACCTCTATGCTATCTCTCTGGCCCAGGGTGATGTTTTATTGTTTTTGTTTTTGGGCTATACCTGTTTGTGCTCAGGGCTTGCTCATGGCTCTATGCTCAGGGATCACCTCTGGCATGGTCATGATACTAATGGGATGCCAGAGATTGAACAGGGGTAGGATTTGAAAAAGTCAAGTGCCTTATCTGCACTTACTTGTACTATCTCTGGCCCAAGATCCCAAGATGGCATGATTCTTGCTCTCCAGATCATTTTACAGAAAAACTGAAGAAGCCTAAGGTTTACTGTGCCTCTCTGCACTGGCCTGATCATGGCAGTGGTATTACTTGTAGTGACAGGTGAGAATATGCTTTGTCTTCCTTTCTTTTTTCTTTTGCTTTTGTCTTCTTTTTCTTTTCTCTTTTTCTTCCTTCCTCTTTCTCTCTGTCTCTCTCTCCTTTCTTTCTTTCTTTCTTTTTCTTTATTTCTTTCTTTCTTTCTCTCTCTCTTTTTCTTTCTTTCTTTCTTTCTTTCTTTCTTTCTTTCTTTCTTTCTTTCTTTCTTTCTTTCTTTCTTTCTTTCTTTCTTTCTTTCTTTCTTTCTTTCTTTCTTTCTTTCTTTCTTTCTTTCTTTCTTTCTTTCTTTCTTTCTTTCTTTCTTTCTTTCTTTCTTTCTTTCTTTCTTTCCTTTCATGGTACTCAAAGGCTATTCCTGGCTCAGTGTTCAAGGGAGTGTGTAGTGCCAAGGGATTAAAATTGAGGTTTCTCCATGCAAAGACTACATCCATCCCTTGATCTATTTCCCCAGCCCAAGAATATTGATTTATTTTTGTTTGTTTTTGCCATATCCTACAATGCTCAGGGCTTATTCCTGGCTCTGCACTCAGGAATCACTCCTCGTTGTGTTCTGGAAACCATATGAGGTAACAGATATTGGACCTTGGTCAGCTACATGCAAGGCAAATGCCCTACCCGGTGTAATATTTCTCCAGCCCCAAATTAATATTTCTTAATTATGGGGGGGGCAGAGAGATAGCACAGCAGTAGGGCATTTGCCTTGTATGCACTTGATTCAGGACAGATGGTGGCTTGAATCCCGGCATCTCATATGGTTCCCTGAGCCTGCCAGGGATGATTTCTCAGCGCAGAGCCAGGATTAACCCCTGAGTACAGCAGAGTGTGACCCAAAAACCAAAAACAACAACAAAATTATGATATGGGAATTACCTACCCTGTTTCTAGCCAATCTTTAGTTCTCTCTGCCAACTTACATGAAATAAGATATCTCTCAAGTAAATTTATTTAAGCATTGTTACATTATCATGATGTTATTTTTTAAAAAATATTAGTGTGTTTATAATAGTATGATTATGATCTTAAGATGTTCTTTTTAACTTAACCTTACCAAAATCCTGAATAGGAGGGAGAATACAGTTTGAGGTATTTGCTTTGCATATGGCTGATCTTGTGTATTTCTTTTTTTTTAATTTTTTATTTTTAATTATGAGAACAAAGATGCAAAGAAAGAGGACAAGGTAAAGTTACAGTGGAAGGACAATCACCCATAACATAATTCTCAGAAGAAGTCCCCTTGCTGATATCTTAACTTTGAACTTTCAGCCAAAGAACATTAAGACAAATAAAACAGAATCCATATACAATTACTTTGTCCCTCAAGTCCCCAGATTGTAACATATTATAATATTTCTTAACAGCACACAAGGCAATCTAAAGCCATAGAACTTACTTAACTCCTTAAACATTAGAGGCATAGTATTTTTTACATTTCCATGTACATGCATATTAGCTTAAGTTAACCTCAAATTTTAAGTGGGTTTTTTTTAAGGATTAGAGTCAAAGGAGCACAGTAAAAACGGTGTTAGAGTGGCAATTGTTGTTTGCATAGGCCCACCAAAATATGAGGGGCATGGAAAGGAATAACCTTGGCCTAAATACAAAGAGACCCTACCCCTGAAGTTTCCTGGCATAAGACCAACTCTAGGCTCCAGGCAAGTTAGATTGTCCAATCCAAGACATTGTCTGTAGTGCCAACACACTTTTCACACAGTCTCTGTTGTTGGTATCATGTTTCTGTATTAAAGATCCTGGAATCTGAATATACTACATTGAAGTCAGGATGTGGAGCGTCCTCTCGTTTCACCTCACTATTAAAGGGCAATGCAGGAAGCCCTGTCCTGTAAGCAGGTCGTTGTTGTTATTAAGTCTTCTCAGTGTTAAGGGAAGTCTCTTTTGAGCAGGTCGATGTCTGAGCAGTGGTAGGGTCTTCCGTGGTAGAGGATTGCTTCCAGGTGATGTTATAGACAAACCTGGATGTTTCATGGATGGCTTCCCTGGTTCAGGGGTGAATGGAAAATGCCCTTTCTTCTGAGGCCTGTGCCAGGTCATTATGTCAATGTTCAGGATATAAGGTCCCTTTGCACTATAAGATTTGTGTATTCCAATTTCTATTAGATAGGATCTTATTTGTATGAGTAGTATTTTCCCATTTAATGTGCCTATGCAAAAAAGGAGCAATGCCACGTGGCATTATGGTGCCATATGGGGGCCATAAGAACAAGTCCAACAATCCCCATGACATGGTTCAATCATAAGCATTAAACTGGGGGACTCTTTCACCAAAATTCGTTGTTGAACAGCTCATAAAGAAAAGATAAAAAGTGGTTAGAATCGTCACTGTATAAGAGAATATTTAGTAAGACTTATAGTTGTTAGAGAAAAAAACACAAAATATTCTAAAGAAATATGTGTCCATTTTATGTCTTTTGAAACAGTTTGGGGTTGTTACACACAATGCACAGCTTTGGTCTGTGATTAGGATTGTGCAGTACTGAAGCTAAAAAGAGTAATGTGGGTTAGTGATGTTTGGGGGGGTGAGAGAGTTAAGGAGTAAAAATGAGCTTTGTAGGGGTGTGGGAAAGGGCAGAATACAAAATGGACATTCTGGATACGCAAAACATAACATAAAGATAAGGAATACTCTTAATACATTAAGTGCGCGCGGGGGCACTAGCCTCCGCGGGGTTTTCCATATGCAGAGTGGTCAGAAATTGCCAGTGACAAACTTAGAGCAACCGAGCAAATCTCAGCATACCCCAAGTTAGGACCAACCATTTCTGGCCACCTGGGCTGCCACCCCAGAAGGTCTGGAGGCTGGGAGCAGAAGAGGGGAAGGCTGGGGGCCTATCAAGGCTCCCAGCGCATCCAAGTTAGGGAGAAGGCCTTCCACATGAGGTCTCCCCCAACACCATGCCGGCTAGAGCTAGCCTCCAGCTCAAGCGAGGATCGAGAGAGGATTGTGTATTTCTTTTAACTTTATTTATATATTTATTTATTGGTTGGTTGGTTGGTTGGTTGGTTTTTGGGACACACCCAGAGGTGCTCAAGGGCTACTCTTGGCTTCTGCACTCAGAAATCACCCCCGGCAGGCTGGGGGACCATACGGGATGCCAGGAATCGAACCGCCAAGTTGGCCACATGCAAGGCAAATGCTCCACCACTGTGCCATCACCCCGGCTCCTGATCTTTGAATTCCAGCATTGCATATGATTATCAAGGAGTGATCCCTGAGTACTGAGCCAGAAATAAGCCTTGGCTACCACCACATATGCCCCAAGAAAACAGAAACAAACAAATAAAAAGCAAAACATGTTTTCAAGTATAAAACCCCATTGTACTTCCATCATCTAGTGATGAAACTATGACAGAATATGAGTTAATTTATTCCTTTGAATCTACCCAGAAATTAAAACTTCTTTTTAGGGATTGGAGTGATAGTATAGTAGGTAAGGTACCTACTTTGCCACAGATTTAATTCTGGGTTCGATCTTGGGCATCCCATTGGCTCACTTTGCCCCACCATGAATGATTCCTGAGTTCAGATCCAGGAGTAACTTCTAAGCATTGCTGCTGGTATGGCTCCCAGACCAAAACGAAACAAACAACCCCCCCAAACCTTCTCAAGAAAGATTTATATTCCACTATTCTCTACTAAATACTAAGTATCATGCTGCCCTTTTAAATTCAGGGGTGACTCTTGGCAGTGCTAGGAGTGCTAGGAGTGCTAGGAGTGGTGCTGGGACTTGAACCTGGGCCTCCTGTATGCAAAGCAAGTGCTTTCCAGCCCAATAGTAAATGAAAAATAGAAAATTCTTAGAATTCGGGCCGAAGCAATAGCACAACAGGTAGGGCGTTTAACTTGCACGCGACTGACCCAGGACCAACCCAGGTTCGATTTCCAGCATCGTGTATGGTTCCCCAAGCCTGACAGGAGCAATTTCTGAGTGCAGAGTCAGGAGGAACCCATGAGCATCACCAGGTGTGGTCCAAAAACCAAAAAAGGAAAGAAAGAAATGTATTGAGATTGTAGCAATATAGCTGGTAAGGTGTAGCTTGCACTCAGCTGATCTGGGTTTGATCCTTGGCATCCCATGTGGTCCCCCAAGCACCATCAGGAGTGATTCCTGAGTTTAGAGCCAGGAGTATTCCCTGAGCAATGCTGATATGACTCCCCAGACAAAACAAAACAAAACAAAATAGAAATTTATAAAAAAAATATCTTCCTTGACTTTTTTTTTTTTTTTTTTGGTCTTTGGGTCACACCCAGCAGCACTCAGGGATTACTCCTGGCTCCAGGCTCAGAAATCGCTCCTGGCAGGCTCGGGGGACCATATGGGATGCCGGGTTTCAAACCACCGTCCTTCTGCATGAAAGACATATGCCCTACCTCCATGCTATCTCTCTGGCCCCTGTTCCAGCTTTTTTGTAGTTGTTCACATATATGCTGTTCCGTGATTAAACTATTGCATGCATTCACCTAATAAACAAGATTTGCCCTTATCAGTACTTATTAAATATTGATTTATTTTTTTTTGGTTTTTCGGGCCACACCCGTTTGATGTTCAGGGGTTACTCCTGGCTAAGCGCTCAGAAATTGCCCCTGGTTTAGGGTGATCATATGGAATGCCGGGGGATCGAACCACGGTTGCGATCTTTTCTTGGCTAGCTCTTGAAGCATATACCTTACCTCTAGCGCCACCTCGCTGGCCCCTAAATTTTTTTCTTTTTTAAGTATCCGATATTCCCAGGTGGTCTCCCATCCAAGTACTAACCAGGCCCGAATCTGCTTAGCTTCCGAGATCAGAGGAGATCGGGCGCGTTCAGGGTGGTATGGCCGTAGACATCCAAATATTTTAATGTGGGATAAGGATGCACTGTGTAAAGAAACTAATTACTCCAGGGACCTTCCAACAGATGATGTAACACAGAGAGTATAAGGAAGATAGAGTTAGTGTAGAGATGTTATGTAAAAGGAAACTGAGTGAAGGAGGAAACTGATCATTATCCAGCTTTCAGTAATTTGATATTTTATTGGTTTGTTTGTTTGTTGAGTTTTTTTGTTTGTTTTGTTTTTTGGGTCACACCCGGCAGCGCTCAGGGGTTACTCCTGGGTCTACACTCAGAAATCGCTCGGCAGGCTCGGGGGACCACTTGGGACGCTGGGATTTGAACCATCATCCTCTGCATGCAAGGCAAACGCCCTGCCTCCATGCTATCTCTCCGGCTCCTGTTTTATGTTTTTGGAGGCCACACCTGGTAACGCTTAGGGGTTACTCCTGGCTATGCGCTCAGAAATCGTTCCTGGCTTGAACCTAAATGAGATGCCAGGGGATGGAACAGTGGTCCGTCCTAGGCTAGCGCCGGCAAGGCAGACGCTTTACCGATGCCACTGTTCCGGCCCCTGTTTTGTTTTGTCACCTAGTGACACTCGTGGGCATTCCTGGCTATGCGCTCAGAAATCGCTCCTGGTTCGGGGGGACCATATAAGACACTGGGGATTGAACCCAGGTCTGTCCTGGGTCAGCCGCTTGCAAGGCAAATGCCCTACCACTGTACTATCGTAATTTGAATCTACTAGTAATCAACATATTTTGCGTGTTTGAAGCCCTGGGTTTGACTCTCAGGCACCATAGAATTTCTGGGATGAATGATTAAAGGGGAATTTGTAAAACAGCAACAAAACAAAACAAAAACAGAATGTGGCCTGGGAAAACAGCTCAAAGGATTGGAGGATAGGCTTTGTGTGTTGGCTTCCATCGTTAGCACTGTATTGTCCCTCTTGCACAGTCAAATGAGCCCTGAACATCACCAGGAGAGTCACTAAGACAAAATCTAAAAAAGTTCACTAGAGAGAATTAGAAAAGGTTGAGGAGCCAGAGGTATGACAATCAGTAGCTGACATACTTAGTGTGTGGGAGACACTGAGTTAGATACCTGGCACCAATGACCCCCATCATGCTGTGTACCCCCACTTTACTTCAGGCAAGAGTAGCCTTGTGGTCCCAGCACTACGGGGCCCAGTACTGCTCAAATCATTCCTTTATAAGAAACCATAAGAGCTGGAGAGAGCACAGCACAGCACAGCAATAGGAAGTTTGCCTTGCAAGCGTGCAAGTCCAACCCAGGACTGACAGTGGTTCAAATCCCGGCATTCCATAAGGTCCCCTGAACCTGTGAGAGGGGGCGATTTCTGAGCGCAGAGCCAGGGGTAACCCCAGAGCACTGCCAAGTGTGACCTAAAAACCAAAAAAGAAAGAAAGAAAGGAAAGAAAGGAAGGAAGGAAGGAAGGAAGGAAGGAAGGAAGGAAGGAAGGAAGGAAGGAAGGAAGGAAGGAAGGAAGGAAGGAAGGAAGGAAGGAAGGAAGGGGAAGGAAGGAAGGAAGGAAGGAAGGAAGGAAGGAAGGAAGGAAGGAAGGAAGGAAGGAAGGAAGGAAGGAAGGAAGGAAGGAAGGAAAGGAAGGAAGGAAGGAAGAAAGGAAGGAAAAAAGAAAGAAGGAAACCATAAGTGAAAATTTTATTTATGTATTTGTTTATTTTTGCCACACCTGGCGGTGCTCAGGGGTTGCTCCTGGCTCTGTGTGCAGAAATCAACTCCTGGCAGGCTCAGGGGACCATATGGGATGCTGGAAAACCCAGGTTTGATTCGTGCAAGGCAAATGCCCAATCAACTGTGCTATTGCTGTGGCCCATAAACGGAAATGTTTGCAAATGTGAACTTGGGACTGGAAGAAATAGTACAAAGGTTAAAGCTCGGGGTCAGCGAGATAGCATGGAGGTAAGGCGTTTGCCTTCCATGCAGAAGAACGGTGGTTCAAATCCAGGCATCCCATATGGTCCCTATGTGGTCCCCTGAGCCTGCCAGGGGCGATTTCTGAGTATAGAGCCAGGAGTAACCCCTGAGCACTGCCGGGTGTGATCCAAAAACCAAAAAAAAAAAAAAAAGGTTAAAACTCTGAGTGTAGGATCACTCCGGAATTTGGGGACTGAATTCAGGTAAGCCTCCTGTAAGGCAAGTGTTGTACTTAATGCTGTACTATTGCTCTGTCCCTGCTCCCGCACAGAGTTTTTGGATTTTTATTGTTTTGTTTATTTGGGGAGCACAGCCTGGGGTGCTCAGGAGTTACTCCTGGCTCTGCATATGAAGAAATCGCTCCTGGCAGGCTCCAGTAACCATTTGGGATGCTGAACCCAGGGCTATCACTCTGGCTCCAGGCACAGACTTTTGATTTCTTTTCTCTGTTGCCAAGATCAAGCTCAGGGCAAAGCATGTAACTGTTGAGCTGCGTTCTTCCACCCTCTCCACATAGTTACTATAGCTCCCCATCCTTTTCTTTCTTCTAGTGTAATTCCTAGTGAATTTTCTGTTTTTTTTTTTCTTTTTTTTGGGGGGGGGGGGGCCACACCCGGTGACCCTCAGGGGTTACTCCTGGCTATGTGCTCAGAAAATCACTCCAGGGGCCGGAGAGAGCACAGCGGCATTTGCCTTGCAAGCACCCGAATCAGGAGTAACCCCTGAGTGCGTGTGGCCAAAACAAACAAAAAAATCGCTCCTGGCTTGGGGAACCATATGGGACACTGGAGGATAGAATCGTCTGTCCTAGGCTAGCGCGTGCAAGGCAAACGCCCTACCGCTGCTCTGGCCCTATTTTCTGGAAGAAGTTTAAAACCTTCCTTCATATTCAATTAATGTAATGTTTGATGTGTTTTGTTTTTCTTGTTTGATGTGTTTTAAATTGAAATGAAGTAACTAATAATTCAAACAATAGAAGTAGAAGATAGAAATATGGTGTCTGGGGCCGGCCAGGTGGCACTAGAGGTAAGGTGTCTGCCTTGCAAGCCCTATCCAAGGAAGGACCGCGGTTTGATCCCCCGGCATCCCATATGGTCCCCCCGAGCCAGGGGTGATTTCTGAGCTCTTAGCCAGGAGTAACCCCTGAGTATGAAACGGGTGTGGCCCTCCCCCCCAAAAAAAAGAAATATGGTGTCTGTTGCTTCTAATGCATTTCAAGGCAAAAGCACAAATATATGACTTAGTAATATTTTGAGGACTTCTTCCCTGGAGAATCTGAATGCACTAGGTAGATTTTCTTGCCTATGTGTTTTGTTTTGCTTTTTGGGGGGAGTTGAAGAGGGCAAGTTTATGATTAACTTGAATATATAACCAAGTTTTACTATAGTATAGCCATTAGTAATAAATCACAATAGTAAATAAATAAATACATAATAAATTTCATAAGATATGTAGAACTTGAAGGAAAATTACTGTAACTTAGACTCCTATGTTGGCTGGCAAAAACTATCACCACAAATGCCCCACATACCAAACTAGGAGCAGGAAAATTACTGTAACCAAAATTCCTAGACCAGCTTGCAGCAACTACAACACCCTTAACCACAGTCATTCATCTGCCTGAAAGATATGCTTATCTTGCATTTGAATCAAAGTCCCCCAACCACCTGTCAATACAAAATAAAAAGAACAAAGGGGTTGGCAGCACCCCAAATTTCAGGAACAGGTTTCTTCCAAATGAGGGCAACCAATAGGCTTCTGATGCCCCTAGAAACTTCTGGGCCTGTGGTTTTAGGGTATAAAAAGGCTTTGAACTGAAGGGTTGGGGTCACTGTGGAGACGGCCCTAACCAGTTAGTTTCTGTATTCTTCTGGACTCTGCTGTTGACCAGTCACTCTCTGTCTGTAGAGATAGCCCTGATCAGTCAGCTTCTTGACTTGTGCTGAATAAAATCTTTTAATACAGAGAACTTGCTCTGTGTGGTGTTTTGGATACCGAACCCTACCAGGAGCCACGTCCAGCTGTGCTCAGGACTTACTTCGAGCATCACTCTGGTTGATGATAGGGAACTATATGGGATGCTCCGGGATTTATTTCTCTGATACTAGGTTGGCTCTCTTAAGGAAAGCTTTGACACTGACATAGGAGGATCTAAAATTCCTTTGAAAAGTGGAAAGTAGTAACTTGCTTCACACACAAAAAGTGTTACATCACTTTCTATTGTTTTCATTAGGAAGAAATAGCTAAACAAGACATCGAAGTACCATGTCTAAGTACTTAGTTTAATTGTACCTTTGGGTCTATCTGCAATACAGCCTATTCTCAGAAAATCCACAAGATTGAAAGGCAGACTACCTGGGTTTTTTTTTTTTTGGGGGGGGTCACACCCGGTGGTGTTCAGGGGTTCCTCCTGGCTGTCTGCCCAGAAATAGCTCCTGGCAGGCACAGGGGACCATATGGGACACCGGGATTCGAACCAACCACCTTAGGTTCTGGATGGGCTGCTTGCAAGGCAAGTACCACTGTGCTGTCTCTCCGGGGCCTACCTGGGTTCTTATCCAACACAGGACTTAGCTTAAGTGTCTATAAAGTGACTATCTGAAAGTTCTTCTCTTTTAGGTTTGTTGTGAGGATTGAAGTAGTTTACTGATACACAGCTTTTACAACACTTATGTCACTAGCACCGTTTAGACGTAATTTTTTCCATCATCCCTACGCGCACTACGTTGAAAATTTGGATTTTGGGCCAGGGACATGGCTCAAGGAGCTGGAGTGCATATGTAGGAGACCCCATGCACGTGTGTGTGTGTGTGTGTGTTTGTGTATGTGCATATGTAGGAGACCCCATGCACGGGTGTGTGTGTGTGTGTGTGTGTGTGTGTGTGTGTGTGTGTGTGTGTGTGTGTGTGTGTGTGTGTGCTGCTAAATAAAGTTAGGGTTAGGCAAAATCTCTCATCCCCAGACCCCAGCAGTGTGTGTGTGTGTGTGTGTGTGTGTGTGTGTGTGTGTGTGTGTGTGTGTGTGTGTGTGTGCCCCTCAGACCCAGCCCAAGCTGGATCTGAACAGAATCAAAGCTCGGGAATGTATTTTCTCACGTCCTAGTGAGAACTAAGTCATGGGGTGGCTCTCCAAGTGGGACAAGCCACTCGCCGCAGCAGCAACACCAGCTAGCCCGTCGGAAATGCGCATGGTGAGATCCCCGTAGCAGTTCTACGGAATCACAAACGCTGGGAACGAGGCCCGGCAGTGGGATCCGGGGAGGCGCTAGAGGCCCTAAGAGAGAGCCCCTCCTCCTATTCGCTCTCTCGCTCGCCGGCGTCGGGGCAAACTCCGGTTCCGAGGCGCGGCCTTCCAGTCTGCCCGGGCGCTTCCCCGCGGAGGTCGGCTGGAGGGGCGGGGCGGGGCGGGGCGGCGCGCGACACGCAAGGCATCCTGGGACTTGTAGTCTCGGCGCGTGGCCGAGGGCGAAGCGCCTGCGCGCTGAGCGCCGGCTCGCTCGAGTTGCCGCCGCGCTCGGGGCTCGGCACCGGCTGCCATCTTGGTGGAGGGACGCTAGAGTCGCGGGCGCCGAGTCCCGGTAAACACCCGCGGACAGGCGTGGGGGAGTTGCGGGGCGAGCGCGGGAGGCCGGGCGAGAGGCCGGGGAGGGCCGGAGGAGCGCGGTGTCGGAAGCCGGGGCTGCTCTCCCCTCCCTCCCTTCCCCTTCTTCCCGAGGGCCGGTGCCCGCCGGCGGCTTCCCTCCCCGGGCAGGGCGCTCCCTCCGGCCGGAGTCGGGCCGGGCGGACGCGCGATCGGTGCCCGTCTGGCGGATCGTCCGCCTCCCCGGGTCTGGCGGGCGCCGGTCTGAGGAGGCCGGGCCTTGGGGGGCCCGGGAGGGTCCGGGCGCGCCCGCTCGCCCCTCAGGGCCACCTCCGGCCTCGGGCGCCTCGAGGGCGGGCGACGTGGCCCAGTGGGGGCGGCGGCCGGGCCCCCGCGCGGGTGCTGGAGCCTCGCCCTCCTGCCGCCTCTCCTCCAGACCCTTCCCGTCAGCCCTCCCTGACTCCTGCCCCCGGCCCAGGCGGCCTCGGGCCCGGCGGGCGGAACCCGTCAGGCGTCCGAGACGAGGACGACCCCGTGGGCGCGGCGGGGGGCGCGAGGTGGGGAGCTCAAGCCGGGGAGACGCGCGTGACGCGGCTTCCAGAGCGACGCCCAAGGCTCCCCCAAGAGGGGGGACCCCGGGGCGTGGGCAGGCGCGGAGCTCGCCCCAACGACCCACCAGACCCGGCCGGGCCCGGCGAGACGTCTCGCCTGCGTCTGGTCGGTCTTCTCCGCCCGCCCGTTATTCTTTGGAGGTTCTTTGTTGGGGTGGAGGCGGGCCGGGCCGGGCCGGGCCGGGAAGGGAAGAGCGCGATTCTTCTCTTCCTCCTGGAATGGCGAAGAGGCAGGCACCCCAGCCCTTTGGCACCCAGGCGTCTCCCACCTCAAAGCTCCCGTCTTCGTTGCGTAGAAAGGAAGGACGTGCGTCTCCTCCACCCTCACCGTCGGCTGCACCTTCTTTTGCTCTCAACTGAGACGAGTTGTCCGGGCCGAGGAGGGAGAGGAGAGGCTGTGCTATTGTGTCCTGATAGCTATGTTCACCTAAGGCGCAATTAAGCCCGAACATGGACGTGCAATTGCGTATTTGAACAGTGAATATCATTTTGGGGGGAGGGTTATCAGGTCAAAAGCAATTCCTTCTTATGAATCAGTAGTCAACAAGGGTGTAATAAAGCATGCAAAACAAGTATAGAATATGCTTCGATAAGTTCTGTAGGAAAAACATCTGTGTTTTTTTTTAACTTTGAATGGAAGAGACATACAGTATGTCCAAATTTTATCATTGTGGTAATTTGGGGTGCTTTTAATTTTATTTTTTTATTTTTTGGTGGGCCCACGACTGTCAGTGTTCAGGGCTCTGCACACAAGGGTCTTTCCTAGCAGGCTCTCGGGACTGTATAGAGATTGAGCCCAGGTCAGCCAGGAACAAGAAAAGCACCTGAATGGCTGTCCTTTCTCTTTCTGGCCCCAGTGCTTTTTATTTATTTAATTTGGTACTATAAAGTTAAAAAGTTATTGATGATTGGATTTCAGGCATGCAATCTTTCAACATCAGTGTACGCTTTGCCCCACCCATTTGCCTTCCAGTTACCAGTCTGTTTCTACCTACAAGCCCCCCCTTTTTTTAAATATACATTTTTGCACTGCGGTTTAACAGTACTGTTGCTCATAGTATTTCATACATAACCCTTTAGTCTGTCTTTTTTAATTTTTATTTAGTTTATTTTCCCTGTCAGGAAGTGAAGTAGGATTGATTGGACTTTTAAAAAGTAGAAACCAATAGGTTTCTATTGGCCCAAGAATTTAATTTTAATACAGGCAGCTAGAGGGTTGTGAGGATGATAGGGTATATGTGTGTGAAGCCCTAAGATCAATTTAAAAAATAATGCGTCTAGGGTTGGGGCGGTAGTGCTTTGAAAGAGCGTTTACCCTGCATGCGGCTGACCCAGGACGACAGACCCTGATTCTGTCTCATGCGTTATGGTCCCCCAAACCAAGAGCGATTTCTGAGCTCATAGTCAGGAGTAACCCCTGAGCATCACTGGGTGTGGCCCAAAAACCAAAAGGAAAAAAGGCATCTAAGACAATCCTGATGTTTCTGAGCCTCCATGGTAAATAATACTGTAGGCACGCCAAATGCTATTCAGAAAACTTTGAGACAGATGAAGAAATGACCAGTTTTGCTTGGGAGTTGACCTCTGTGGGGGTGGGCTATCATGTCATGATCTATACAATAGATGTAGTTGGGTTTTAGCTAAGATTTCCAGTGCTGTAGAGATGGTAAAGGGGAAGGACAGGACTGTGGAAACACTTCAGTGTTGTATGCAAATGCAGAGGACTGTGGAAGAAAAAGGACTGAGGAAACAGAAAGAGGGATGGTACTTATGAGTGTTTTGGTTGGTGAGACCTTTAAATTAAAATGAGAACTCTGGGGCCCGGAGAGATAGCACAGCGGCGTTTGCCTTGCAAGCAGCCGATCCAGGACCAAAGGTGGTTGGTTCGAATCCGGTGTCCCATATGGTCCCCCCGTGCCTGCCAGGAGCTATTTCTGAGCAGACAGCCAGGAGTAACCCCTGAGCATCTCCGGGTGTGGCCCAAAAACCAAAAAAAAAAAATGAGAACTCTGAAAGGTGTAAGTTTAAAGCTAAACATTTTAAATTTTATATTGAAGCATTAGACAGTTTTTAAACAGGAAACTGATATGAGTAATATGTATTTTAGAAAGATTGTTATGGTAATGTAAGGGAAAGATTTGGAAGGATCTGTCTGTTGGAGAGGTGGGGTGAGAGGTGGAAAGATGAGCTTAAAGGGAGCTTGGGGGAAGTTATAGGTAATAGCAGGTGATAGCATTGAGTTTTTATTGAACGAAACTTGCTTAGAAAGTTGAGAGAGGGAGAGGAAACACTTGTTTCTCCAGAGTGGAAATAAGTGAGCAAAGAATCAGAGACAAGTAATCAAAATACACATTCTAGGGAGAACATAAACTTGAAGAGCAAGTTCTCATTAGATTTTTACTAATATTACATTATTAACATATTTTAGGATGAGGAATTTGTTTAGAGCTAGTCTAAGTAAAGGGTTCCTTGTTTCTCAAAAGGGCCTAGTAACTGAGTTATAATGCCAAGTAATATTGATTAATGATGTAAAATCATATAGTTTATTAGCATCACTTAAAAATCAGAACCAGGGGCTGGAGCGGTGGTTCAGCAGTAGGGCCTTTGCCTTGCATATGCGGCTGACAGTAGGACAGACCGTAGTTCAATCCCCCTGCGTCCCTTATAGTCCTCCAAGCCAGTAGCAATCTGAGCACATAGCCAGACCCCTGAGTGTCACCCGGTGTGGGCCAAAAACCAAAACAAAACAAAAAAAAATAAATCAAAACCAGAGGGGCCGGAGTGATAACACATAGCGGTAGGGTGTTTGCCTTGCATGCTGCTGAACCAGGACAGACCCAGGTTAGATCACCGTTATTCCCATATGGTTCCCCTAACCTGCCAGGAGTGATTTTTTTTTCTTTTTTTTTTCTTGGTTTTTGTTTTTGTTTTGGTTTTTGGGTCACACCCGGCAGCACTCAGGGGTTACTCCTGGTTCTATACTTAGAAATCGCCCCTGGCAGGCTTGGGACCGTATGGAATGCTGGGATTTGAACCATAGTCCTCATGCAAGGCAAACGCCCTACCTCCATGCTATCTCTCCAGCCCCACACAATTTTTTTTAGAACAGGAGATTTGAACCCAATTATCTTCTACTTAACTGACAATCATTTAATTTTTTTTTTTTTGGTTTTAGGGTCACACCCGGCAGCGCTCAGGGGTTACTCCTGGCTATCTGCTCAGATTGCTCCTGGCTTGGAGGACTATATGGGATGCAGGGGGATCGAACTGTGGTCCATCCTAGGTCAGCTGTATATGCTTGGCTCTATGCTCAGAAATCACCTCTGGCAGGCACAGGGGACCATATGGGATGCCGGGACTCGAACCACCGTCCTTCTGCATGAAAGGCAACCCCCTTACCTCCATGCTATCTCTCTGGCCCCCAGGAGTAATGATTTCTGAGCACAGAGCCAGAAGTAACCCTTGAGCTGCACTGGGTGTAGCCCAAAAGCAAACAAACAAAAAATCAGAACTAGAAGCAAACATGATAGTACAGCAGTAGTGTGCTTGCCTGGCATGTGACCGACCTGGGTTTGGTCCCCAGCACATCATGTAATCTCTAGAGTCAGGAGTTCTCCCTGAGTTCAGAGCCAGGAGTCAGTCCTAAGTATTCCTCGTTTGGTCTCCAAAACGAAACTCAGCAATAACAAAAATTAAAACCAAATGTAGTGCTTGAGGAACTTAAAGAGTGAGTAAACCTATAGCTATCAATGCATTGTTTTTTATTTTTTTGTTTCTTCTTGGGGCTATCCTGGTAGTGCTCAGAGATTATTCCTGGCTCTGTGCTTGGAGGGATGTTGCTTTTGGTAGAGCTCAAGGGTTTTTAGTGCTGCGTATCAAACCCTAGCTTCTTGTATGCAAAGCATTTGTACTCAGCTTATTGATCTTTTTCTGTTATTTTCTGTTTCTATTTCTGTTATCTATTTCAAGTTATTTTTTGGGGAGGGTCCTCCTGGAACTGCCTTTAGGTCAGGGGACCATATGGGATGCCAGGGATTGAACCTGAGTTGGTTAGTTGTGTGCCAGGCAAGTACCTTACCTTTCTATACTATCACTCTTTTTGTTTGTTTTGTCTTGTTTATTGGCCACACCTGGCAATACTTAATGGTTATTCCTGGCTCAGCACTCAGGAATTACTCCTGGTTGTGCTTGGAAGACCAGTATGGGGGATCTATCTACCCACTATAGTATCACTCTGATCCCAGATTTAAGTCATTTTTATTGGGGGGTGGGAGGGAGGAAGGGAGAGAAAGAAGAGAGAGGAGAGAGTGAGAGTGAGAGACCTAAAATAATATGCACTATGCTTCAGGATGGGGGTAGCTCTAAAATGGGGAATACTAACAACATGAATGTTTTGTTTTGTTTCTTTGTCTCCCTTTCTTTCCCCCCCCCCCCCCCCCCCCCCCCCCCCCCCGCCAGTGAGGGTGCAAACTCAGGATCTCATGCATGTAAGGCAGGGGCTTTTCTTTTGAACTACATCCCTAATCTTCCTCTGTCAACATTATCGATCCAAGTTTGTTGAATGTTTTTCCTTTACAAATTTGGTATTTGAATTTTAGACTTCGAAGAGCCCACAGTGGCAAATATTTTTTGTATATAGGCCAGCAGTTTTTTTGTTTTTTTGTTTTTTTTTTTTTTTTGTTTTTGGGCCACACCCGTTTGATGCTCAGGGGTTACTCCTGGCTATGCGCTCAGAAGTCACTCCTGGCTTGGGGGGACCATATGGGACGCCGGGGGATCTAACCGCGGTCCGTCCTACGCTAGCGCTTGCAAGGCAGACACCTTACCTCTAGCGCCACCTTCCCGGCCCCATGGCCAGCAATTTTGATCTTGTTTTGTTTTTACTTTTTTGGCCATATTCAGCAGTGCTTAGAGCTCCTGACTGTGCTGAGGAATCTCTCCTGGCTTGACAGTATAAGGTTCTGGGGATCAAACGTGGTTGGCTACTTTCAAGGTGAGTGCTCTACTTACTATACTGTCACTCAGGCCTTATGGCCAACAGTGTTTGTGTAGCTGTGAGAAGCACTCTGTTAAAAATAGTTTTGCTCATATGGGCCTTTTGAAGCCTCCTGTGGACACATAGCTTTGTTATCTACTGGGTGGTACATGTGTGCCAGCTATATACTCTTTTTACACTAGTCTAACCTTTTTATTTTTATTTAATTTTGGGTCACATCTGTCTTGGGGGTTCTCTGAACTCTGTTCGGGTGGGGGATTACTCCTGGTGGTGGTGGCGGGGGGGAGGGGGGGAGCTATGCAGTGCCAGGGATTGAAACTGTATTTCTTGAGTGCAAAGTGCACTTAACCTGTTGAACTGTCCCTGGCTCCTTGTTTTGTTTTTGTGCTTTTGTCTAAGAAATCCTAGGCAGGTCAAGTAATTTTTAATTACTTAAAAAGTAATTAAGAATCAGAGGCTGGAGCCATAGTACAGCATGAAGAATGTTTACTTTCCCAACCTGGGTTTGATTTTTGGCATTCCATATGATTCCCCTGAGCACCACTAGGAGTAATTCCTGAGCACAGAGCCAGAAGTAACCCTTGAGCACTGGCAGGTTTGGCACAAAAAACAAAAAAAAAGTTATTAGAAATTAGGTTCTTTTTTGTTTGTTTGCTTTTGGGCTATACCTAATGTACTCAAGGGCTTACTCTTGGTTCTGTGCTGAGGGATCATAACTGGCAGTACTTTGGGGACCATATGGGGTGCCAGCGATCAAACCCAGACTGTTCATGTGCTTTACCTACTGTACTATTCAGAATCAGAACAAAGGGTGGTAGGGAAGTTACTTCTAGCTTTTATGCTTCTTGATTATTTAAACAGTTTAACAAGGAACTTGGAGCTTTAAATGAGTTTTGTTGTATTCATTCTGGGTTTTTTTTTTTATTTTGGGGTGAGTATTTGTATTGATAGGAAAGAATAACTTATTTGTTTTCTTTACTTTTCTTATTTCTCATTGCTCTTTCAATTATGCATTTTAAAAATAGTTTATATATTTAAAGCAATTTATACATAAATGTATATGTTTATTTCTATTTTTGAAAATTATCTAAGCTAATTTTGGACTCAGAAGCATTTTAGCAAAGGTATGTTGATTTTTTTGACTATAAATGGTACTGACTGAGTCAATATAAATCAGGAAGGAGGGTTGCAAAAACTGAATTACAGCATTCTTTTGTTTGGGAGGTTGACCCGCAGTTTAAAATGTTTTGGAAGTAAGCCTCACAACTAGAAGGAAGTAGTTAACCAGAAGTTGTTTTGTCTGCATCCTTCTTTAATCTTGCAATGTACTGTCCTTGGGAAATTGCTTCTAGCTTAGGTCTTTTGTTTTTCAGAATTGACACTACTGCATTTCTTGCAGTGATTTTTCTTCTTTAAGATGCCTCTGAGTTACAGGAATGGTTCTTATTAATGACCCCAGTAGATAAAGTTTGTGTTTGTAGATTATAGGCTATTATATCCACGTGGTCATTAGTCCATACTCTGTACATCTGATTTTTGCTTCTTTTGTGCAGAAGTTATTCCTTGCTTTGTACTCAGGAATTACTCCTGGTATTGTTCGGGGGACCATATGGGAGTGATGCTGGGGATCAAACCTGGGTTGTACAAGACAAGTACCCTACCCACCCTGTACTATCTTTCCAGTTTCTCTATGTATATCCTAAAGCCTATATCTAACCTTCCAGCCTGCCCTATTAAAAATTGCCCACTCTAGGCAAACTAGTTTGTTCAATTCAAGTCATTGTCTGTAGTACCAATACAGTTTAATTTTTCACGCAGTCTCTATTGTTGGCATCAGGTTTCTGTATTAAAGATCCTGGAATCTGCATATCCTACATTGAAGTCAGGCTGGTGTGGAGTATCCTCTAGTTTCACCTCACAATTAAGGGGCAATACAGAAAGCCCAGTCCAGTAAGCAAGTCATTGTTGTTAAGTCTTCTCAGTGTTAAGGGAAGTCTCTTTTGAGTAGATCAATGTCAGAGCAGCGGTAGGGTCTTCTCTGGTATAGGATTGCCTCCAGCTGATGTTATAGACAACCTTGGATGTTTCGTAGATATCTTCCCTAGATCAGGGGTGAATGGAGAATGCCCATTCTTCTGAGGCCTGTGCCAGGTCTTTATGTCAGTGTTCAGGGTGTAAGGTCCCATTGCACTACAAGATTTGTGTGTTCCAGGAAACTTCAGGGTAGGGTCTCCTTGTATTTAGACCAAGGCTTTTCCTTTCCATGTCCCCCATATTTTGGTGGGCCTATGCAAACAATATTTGCCACTCTAACACCGTTTTTACTGTGTTCCTTTGACTCTAACCCCCACCCCCCCAAAAAAAAAAACCTCTTAAACTTTTGATGTTAACTTAAACCAATATGCATGTGCATGAAAATATAAAAAATTACTATGCCATCAATGTTTAAGGAGTCACATAAATTTCATGGCTTTAGATTGCTTTGTGTACTGCTAAGAAATGTTATAATGTACTACAATCTGGGGACTTGTGGACAACGTAATTGTACATGGGTTCTGCCTTATTTTTCTTAATGTTCTTTGTAAGTTCAATATTTAGGCGTCATCAAGGGGATTTCTTCTGAGAACTCTGTTTATGGGCGATTGTCCTTCCACTGTAACTTTACCTTGTCCTCTTTGCATCATTGTTCTCATAATTAAAAATAAAAAATTGGGGCCGGGCGGTGGCGCAAGAGGTAAGGTGCCTGCCTTACCTGCGCTAGCCTTGGACAGGATCGCGGTTCGATCCCCCGGCATCCCATATGGTTCCCCAAGCCAGGAGCGACTTCTGAGCCACATAGCCAGGAGTAACCCCTGAGCGTCACCGGGTGTGGCCCAAAAACCAAAAAATAAAATAAAATAAAATAAAAAATTAAAAATTAAAAAAATTGCCCACTAAAACTATTTAAAAGACTGTGCTATCAGATTCTTAATGTCATCTCTAATCTGATTTGTTTAACTTTGAGAGTCAAGTGTTAATTAATAGACCCTCCTTCCCCTCTCAGGTAACATGCATTTAACTGTGGCCTTTTGGAGACAACGCCTTAACCGAAACAAGTGACTCCAACGGTGAGAACTTCAGGTATGGTAGTTGCAGTCTCTTAAAAGATTTGTGGGGTAAGAGTGTTAGGCTAGTCCTGGTTGTATAATTGATGTGGGAAGATGTTGGGGGAGACAGCAGTGTTGTATCAGTTGGTTGGAAATAAAGGGTGATTTCCATTTGATCTGAAATTCAAAGCTTCCTCTAAAAGGAATAAATAGCATGTGAGTCTTGTGTCCTTAATTTGTGTACTCTAACTTTTGTTTTTTTAGCTTACTTAGATATATTTTCCTAGTTGTGTTTGTTTTATTTTATAAATATCTATTACTGTTCACTTGACTATATATGTGTATGTATGTACATGGTTAAATTGTAAATATTAGGTCTGGGGGATCCTGAGTTTGATCTGATGCCACATACCCTATCCTACTCCCTTAATCCTCCAGGACTAATACAAGTGACTCCTAATACCACATTACTGTACCAACTACCAAACTGTCAGAACTGCACAACTATCATGGGCCCTGGGTCCCAGTGATAATTATAATATAATTATAATTATATTGGGTCCCTCAATAATTACAACAATAAGAAAAATAACAAAAACCAAAGTAAACAAAACATGGTATAGTGGGGGAAAAGTATAGAGGACTCAAAAAGAAAAGATAATGAGTTCTGATTTGATTATGCTGTTGACAAATTGACTTTTTGTTATTTAATCCTTTTTTTGGTTTTTGGGTCATACCTGGCAGCACTCAGGGGTTACTCCTGGCTCTATACTCAGAAATTGCCCCTGGCAGGCACTGGGGACCATATGGGATGCCGGGATTCGAGCCACCCCGTCCTCCTGCATGAAAGGCAAACGCCTTACCTCCATGCTTTCTCTCTGGCCCCATTGTTATTTAATCTTGCTGGAACACAAATATTTATATATCTGTAAGTAGATTTAATGATTCTTCCCTGCATCCTTGGTATTGTTGTAAGGTTCAAATTAATACATGTTAAATCCCGAAAAAAATGAATTCACAGTTTTATGACATTACCTAGACCCATAAGGTCTGAGAAATTGGTAGTAATATTAAAAGGAAAGGAAAATATAGATTCATTTTAAAAGGTCAGAAGAGAGAAAAGGAAGACTACTAGATAGAAGGAAAAAAGCATAGAAAAAAGTCAAGCAGTAAGAAAACGTGGAGAGAAAGAAGAGTAGGTCACTTAATAGGTAAGAAAGTTGAACAGCCAGAGTAGTCCCCTTTATTTGCCTAAACCTAATATTGTGACTTTTGTTTTGTTTTGGTTTTTGGGCCACACCTGGTGACACTCAGGGTTTACTTCTGGCTATGCGCTCAGAAATTGCTCCTGGCTTGAGGGACCATATGTGATGCTGGGAATCGAACCGCAGTTGATCCTAGGCCAGTGCATGTAAGGCAGATGTCCTACCACTTGTGCCACCATTCCGGCCCCAATATTGTGACTTTTGTCATCGTCATTACCACCTTCACATAAATCTCCCAAACATACTGAAATTTCTGTCTTCATTGTGAACCTCAAAGTTTATTACTTATGTGATATTTTATATTTAATGTATACTTTTGCTAGCTAATTGTTTCATAGAGGTTTGATTCCACAGACCAAGGCTGTGATTTAATTATGGTGTTCTTGGTCAGTAATAAAAAAATTTGTGTTTAATTTTTTTTATTTTTGTCACATCGGTTGTGCTCAGGGCTTACTCCTGGCTCTGTGCTCAGGGATCACTCTTGCAGGTTTGGGGGACCATATGGAATGCCAGGTATTGTATCTAGTTGGCTGCATGCAAGGCAAGTGTCCTACCTGCTGTTCTAATACTAAGGACCCTGTTCTTTTTATTTTGGAGCCACACCTGGCAGTGCTCAGAGATTACTTCTGGCAGTGTACAGGATTTTTTAATTTATAGTTTAGGGGGGAAAAAAAGGTGATGGAGGTACTTGGTGAGAGATACAAAGAAAGGAAGAAGGTAAAAGAGAACGATAAATGAAATGTTCAAGAAGTCTTTCAAGGCCTAAGAGATAGCATGGAGGTAGGGCATGCAGGAGGACAGTGGTTCAAATCCCGTCATCCCATATGGTCACCCGAGCCTGCCAGGAGCAAATTTTTTTTTTTTTTTTTGGTTTTTGGGTCACACCTGGCAGCACTCAGGATTACTCCTGTCTCCATGCTAAGAAATCGCTCCTGGCAGGCTCGGGGGATGCCTGAAGACCATATGGGATGTCGGGATTGGAACCAGTGACCTTCTGCATGAAATGCAAATGCCCTGCCTTCATGCTATCTCTCCGGCCCCATCCAGGAACAATTTCTGAGCGTAGAGCCAGGAGTAACCCTGAGAGCTGCTGGGTGTGACCCAAAAACAAAAACAAACAAACAAAAAAAGAAGTCTTCTTCCATGGAAAGACAGGAATTGAGCAGCAAAATTAAAAATTAGGACCAGGAAAGAAGATGGTGCTGTCTGCAGTAAAGGATAAAAGGTAGCCTTAATCTCCTTAATGGTTATTTAATAACTCACAAAAAGTTATATGCTGTGAAAGTTTACTCTTCATGTCTAATACTTCAAGTATTTCTAAAAATACTGCATTCTAAGCTCACTATTTTCTAAGGAAAAATAGTTCCTTTTTGTTGGCTTTTTGGGGGCCATACCCAGTGATTCTGAAGGCTTATTTCTGTTTCTGCATTCAGGAATCACATCGAGTGGGCTCTGGGGACCATATGGAAAGCCTGGAAATGAACCCCTATTGGCCTTTTGCAAAGCAAGTGCCTGATCCACTGTCCTATTACTCTACCCACAAAATAGTTCTTTGTAGAAAGAAAAGTGGGCCAACATTTAGGAGTTGGATTCTGTGTTAACCTTGATATTACTTGCCACCTGTATTGGACAAGTAATATCCCATTACTGATTTTAGTAAATCACTCAGCCTTCATTTCTTTAGTTGTCTTTGAAAGTATTGAACATGATCTCAGGATTTTTTTCTCAATCACTCACTAGTGTACTACATGATCCCTGAAATATCAGGAGGAGTAACCCCTGAGCACAGTGTGAGAATGTAGCCTAAAAACAAGAAGAGTAAAAAAGGGACAAGGAATAGACTCAGAAATTCTATTTCCTTGGAAAGCTTTGGTACAAAGAAAGAGTAAGTGGGGCTAGAGAGGAAGTACAGTCAGTAAGGTATTTGTTTTCCTTGCATGTAACCTGGATTCAATCCTTGGCATCCCATATGGCCCCCTCCCCCGAGCACTACACCAGGAGTGATTCCTAAGTAGAGCCAGAAGTATTCCTGAGCTTCACTGGGTTTAAAAAAAAAGGAAAAAAGTAGGTTTTAAAATTTAGTTTGGGAGTCAGAACCATGTACTGTGGGTAGGGCACTTAAGCACTGGCAGGAGTGATTCCTGAGCAGAGTGACAAGTAAACCCTGAGCACCACAGGTGTAAACAAAAAACAAAAAATAAAGTTAAATTTAATCTACTAGGGTGCTTGTATAATGGATATGGTTCTAACCCTGGATGCAGCAGACCCAGATATGATTCTTGGCACCCCATATTGTCCCCTAAGCATTGTCAGGAGTGACTCCTGAGCACAGAGGCAGGAGTAAGCCTTGAGCATAGGGATTATGGGTATGGTCCAAAAAGAAACAAAAACAAAAAATAAAATCAAATTTAATCTTTTATGAGTCTGGAGATAGAGTACAATGGCTGGGCAGTAGCCTTGCATGCAGTAGACCCAGGTTTGATTCCTGGCACTTATATTGTGCCCTGAACACTTACCAGGAGTGACTCCTGAGCACAGGGCCAAGAGTAAGCCCTCAGCACAGCCAGGTGAGGCCTAAAAAATAAATAAATAGGGACCCGTGAGGTGGCGATAGAGGTAAGGTGTCTGCCTTGCAAGGGCTAGCCAAGGAAGGACCACGGTTCAATCTCCCGGCTTCCCATATGGTCCCCCCAAGCCAGGGGCAATTTCTGAGCACTTAGCCAGGAGTAACCCCTGAGCATCAAACGGGTGTGGCCCAAAAAAAATAAAAATTTAAAAAATAGAGTCCTTGAACTAAATCTTTGTTCCAGATAATCACAAGGAATAGGACACTAACTAGTCTTAGGGATCATATTTTGGGACCTAAATATGACCCAAATTTTATGGTCTCATTTTGAATTTTTCCCCTCTCAAATGTAGGATCTTCACCATTTTGTAATTTGTATCTCCATCATGTGGGTTTAGTAAGAGTGTATATCCAGAGTGTTATTATGTAGATTAAATAAAAAATTGTAGAAGTTGGAGTATAGCCCAGTGGGTAAGTTAATTTCCTTGCACACAGCTGACCTGGGTTTGATCCCTGTTGTTCATGCCATATAGCTTGCCAGGAGAAATTTCTGAGCCAGGAGTAACCCCTGAGCACCTACAGGTGTGCCCTAAAACACAACAAAATAAAATAATAAGAGAATGTATTTTCACTTGAATAGTACTTTGTTCATAGCAAATATCTGTTCATTATGTTACTATTATTATTGTTATTATCATTACTACCACTTTGTCTTAAAATGTTCTTAATTCATTAATTCATTCAGTAAATATATATATAGGTGAATATTTTAAGTAGTAAAGATAGTAGTTTAAATGACTTACAGGGGCTAGATGAACATTTCAATAGTGATAGATCAGATTTGAACTTACTGTTAGTAAGTGCACTAGGGAATTTGTGTTCCTCCAGCCTTACTATTTGAAATTTAAGGTAGAATACACTAGTGTAACCATTTTGAAACATCCTATGTAGTGTTGGCTCACTATTAATCTAGGCAAGTAGAGACTGAGGTGGTTTGAATATATTTTTATTTGTAAAGAAAAGCCAGAGATCTAGATTTTGTGAGAAATCTTTATTTTTAAACATTGGCAGCTTATGAGTTCATAATATAAACATTGTGGACTAAACAAATCACCACTGTGGACAGAATTGGTCTTGTGGTTTCCCACTTTGCAACCTCTGATCTGTTTTTTGTTTTGTTTTTTTCTTCTTTTGGTTTATTGGGTCACACCCGGCATTGCTCAAGGGTTAATCCAGGCTCTGCAATCAGAAATCGCCCCTAGCAGGCTCAGGGGATCTTTTGGGATGTTGGGATTCCAACACTGTCTGTCCTGAATGTGCAAGGGCAAACGCCCTACCGACTGTGCTATCTCTCTCGGCCTTTTTTTTTCTTCTTGTAGTATAACCTATGGTTTTTCCCTTTACCCCCTTGGGAAGAAAGTCCTTACTCAAATATAGGTTGAAAATAGGGTCAGAGTAATAGTACAGAGGGTAGGTCACTTGTCTTGCATGTGGCTGACCAGGGTTTGATCCTTACAGCCTATATATATCTGAAGTCTGTCAGTAGTGATTCCAGAGTGCAGAGCCAGAGCTAGAAGTAAGCCATGATCAATTTTGGATTTAGCCTCCCTTAAAATCACCCCCCCCCCCAAATCTCCACAAGATTTAAAATAGTTCAAGCAGCTAAAAAGATAGCTCAAATGAATTGAGCAAATACTTTGTGTGTGGATTCCACCCTGGCACCCCATGGTTCCCTGAGACTATTAAGAGTAGCTCTAATTACTGTATCAAGAGGTGTGGTTCAATTCTTCCAAATCCATAACCCTCAAAAATACTTATAGCAATACCTAAAACAATCTTGGGCTGAACAAAGGGTATGCAAAAAAATTACAGAGGAATAAAGGAGCAAAGTTATTTGAGTCTGGAATTCTGAATAGGTAAGGTGCTTGACAGAATTAAATTTGTGGTGATGGTGGTATAATGAATAGATTAGTTGGGGCTTGTTAATTTGATTTTTGGACCACATCTGCTGGTACTCAAGAGCAAAGCATACACTCAGCCTATTGAACTCTCTAGGCCAGTTAATTGGAATTTAAGTTCTATTGAAGATGGTTTCTGTGGTGGTTTGGTAAGAAAATGTTTGGAAAATTGAAAGAGATCCTCCTTATTTAGGAATGACCAGTTGCTATAGGATGAACTGATAGTTTTTTATTTTTTTTTTTGTTTTGTTTTTGTTTTTGGGTCATACCCTGCAGCGTTCAGGGGTTACTCCGGCAAGAGGTTACTCCTGGCTTTATGCTCAGAAATCGCTCCTGGCAGGCTCAGGGGACCATATGGGATGCCAGGATTCAAACCACTGTCCTTCTGCATGCAAGAATTAATTCCCTCCATGCTATCTCTCCGGCCCCAGTTTTTGATATTTTATGAAGACTATGTGGTGAGGTCTACTGTATTTGCTAGATAGTGACAAATGTAAAGGACGGAACTGTGGTAGATAAAGAGGAATTTTTTTGTTTGTTTTTGTGTTTTTGGTTTTTTTTTTGTTTGTTTTTGGTTTTTTTGGGGACACATCTGGCAGCAAAGCTCAGGGTTACTCCTGGCTCTTTGCTCAGAAATTGCTCCTGACAGATTTGGGATGATGGGGATTGAACTCCGGGGATTGAACTCCGGTCAGCCACATGCAAGGCAAGTGCTTCCCCTATCTGCTGTATCGCTCTGGCCCCATGGGTTTTTGGTTTTGTTTTTAGGCCACATTCAGTGGTGGTCAGGGTTTACTTTTGGCTTTGTTTTCAGGAATTATTCCTGGGAGGTTTGGGAAACAGGATGGTGAGGATCAAACCTGGGTAGACTGCATGCAAGGCAAACGCCCTATCTGTCGCACTTTTGTACCAATCCAGGCATTTTTATTAGTGAGCCACACCATAGCCTCCCACCCCACTTTATCTCTTTTATTATGTTGTGGGTCTTGCCTTTTTTCACTTTTAGTTCCAGCACCTTTCTCAATGATGGCTTAATACATAGTTTTACAATATCTAGCTTTCTCCACAAGAAAAAGAAAAGACTAAGTAGTTCAACTGCTCATCACATTTTGAGTGTTGTGTTTTTGTTGATCTCATTTAACATCTGACTGTTTTCTTTACACTTTAGTTTATACATTGGATTTTTACCAAAGTTAAATACCACTGACAAGTGTTTTGCTTGCTGGAAAGATGTAGAATTTTGGTAAAGTATCTTGACTTAGTGATTTATGATTCAGAATGTTTTTTTTATTTTTTTATTTTTATTTTTTTTGGTTTTTGGGTCACACCCGGCGGTGCTCAGGGGTTACTCCTGGCTCTACGCCCAGAAATTGCTCCTGGCAGGCACAGGGGACCATATGGGATGCTAGGATTCGAGCCACCGTCCTTCTGCATGAAAGGCAAAAGCCTTACCTCCATGCTATCTCTCCGGCCCCTGATTCAGAATGTTTTAAGAAGCCATAAATGTTGAAGGTAGAATGTGTTTATTCTGTATAATCTGAGAAAGTGAGTGTTAGAATTTTCATTAGACCTTTTGTTCTGTTTATATTTTCTCACAGTTTTTCTTGACATACAGAAGTTATTCCTTATTTTGTTGTTGTTGTTGTTGTTGTTACTTGACTTTTTTTTGTTTTTTGTTTTGGTTTTTCGGCCACACCCAGTGATGCTCAGGGGTTATTCCTGGCTATGTGCTCAGAAATTGCTCCTAGCTTGGGAGACCATATGGGAAGATGGGAGATCTAACTTCGGTCCATCCTAGGCTAGCGCGGGCAAGGAAGATAGATGCCTTATCGCTTGCACCACCACTCTGCCCTCTGTTGTTACTTGTGTTTTGGGCCACACCCAGTAGTGCTCAGGGATTACTCTGGCTTTGTACTCAGGAATCACTCCTGGCAGTGCAAGGACCACCATATGAAATGCTGGGGATATGAAACCAAGTTGCGCGCGCGCGCGCGTGTGTGTGTGTGTGTGTGTGTGTGTGTGAAAGGGAGGGAGGGAGGGAGGGAGGGAGGGAGGGAGGGAGGGAGGGAGGGAGAGAAAGAGACAGAGACAGAGACTCTAACCATTGAACTATCTCCTCTCTGGCCCCCAGAGCCCTCCAGGAGTGATCCCTAAGCACAGAACCAGAAATAATTCCTGAACACAGTGGCATGTTCCCCCCAAAAAAAGCTATATACATAATATGCTATATAGTATTTTGGGCTATCCCTGGCAGTGCTAAGGGGTTAGTTACTTCCTGGCTATGCATTCAAGAATCACTCCTGTGGGCTCGGGGGACCATATGGAATGCCAGGGGTTGAACCTGTGTCAGCCACTTGCAAGGCAAATGCCCGCCCCCCTGTACTATTGCTCCTACCCCTGGTCAAGGTTTTTTATCTTTTCTAATTTTGGGGGGTTTTGCTTGGTTGGCTTATTTGTCTTGCAGATGTCTAGTTGTAAGAATTCTTTATGAATTTCTGATGTCATCCATTTATCATGCATGCCTTTTACAAATGTATTCCCCTGTCCTTTGTACCTTTCCTTTCTTCCTCCCTCCGTCCCTCCCTCCCTCTCTCCCTTCCTTCCCTCCCTCCTTTCCTTCCTCCCTCCCTTCCTCCTTTCCTTCCTCCCTCCCTCCCTCCCTCCCTCCCTCCCTCCCTCCTTTCCTTCCTCCCTCCCTTCCCCCTTTCCTTCCTCCCTCCCTCCCTCCCTCCTTTTCTTCCTCCCTCCCTCCCTTTCTCCCTCCCTCCTTCCTTCCTTCCCTCCCTCCTTTCCTTTCCTTCCTTCCTTCCTTCCTTCCTTCCTTCCTTCCTTCCTTCCTTCCTTCCTCCCTCCCTTCCTTCCTCCCTCCCTCCCTCCCTCCCTTCCTCCCTCCCTCCCCCTTCCCTCCTCCCTCCTTTCCTTTTTTGGGCCACAGGCAGCAGTGCTTGGTGCTTACTTTTATCTTTGTGCTCAGGGATCAATACTGGCCTAACTTGGGGGACCTCAACTCAGTGCTGGGATTGAACTTGAGTTGTCTGTGTTATGCAAACCATAGCCGTTGTACTATCTTTCCAGGCTCCAATTTTTTTTCTTTCATTTTTTTTTTTTTTTTTGGAGTGGGTGGATTGGTCCACTCTATAGCACTAGATAGCAAATCTGGGGCTCCTGAATGCAAAGTATGGAGCCCAATGAACCATTTCCTCAGCACTTTGTTTTCAATTTTTTTCCTTCTCTCTTCAAAAAAAAAAAAAAAAGATACCGGGGCCCAGAGAGATAGCACAGCGGCATTTGCCTTGCAAGCAGCCGATCCAGGACCAAAGGTGGTTGGTTCGAATCCCGGTGTCCCATATGGTCCCCCGTGCGTGCCAGGAGCTATTTCTGAGCAGATGCCAGGAGTAACCCCTGAGCACTGCCGGGTGTGGCTCAAAACCCAAAAAAAAAAGATACTTTATTTTGGCCAGAGAGATAGTACAGTGAGTAAGGCACTTATTTGGCATATGGCCTGAGTTAGATTCCCAGCACCCTGTATAGTTCCCCATGTAAGCCCTGAGCATTATCAGGTATTGCCCAAAACCAAGTTGTTTTATTTTTTAAAGATGTTCTGTTTTATTTATTTATGGGAGGTGGCGAGGATTTGGACTACAGTTGAGGGTAGTCGGGACTGTTTCTACCTCTGTGCTCTGGAATTGATCCCTGGATGTGTCTTTTGAATAGTAAAAACCTAATTTTTGGGGGTCACATTTGCCAATGCTCAGGGGTTACTCCTGGCTCTGCACTCAGGAATTACTCCTGGCAGTGCTCAGGGGATCATAAAGGATACTGAAGAATTGAAATCAGATCAGCCATAAGCAAAGCAAGCACCCTACCCCTCTGTACTAGTGCTTTAGCCTCCAAAACCCAGTTTTGATGAGGCTACGTTCCTCTTTTTTTTTTTTTTTAACATTTGGAACTTTGTGTCTCACAACTAAAATTGTTTTCCTGATTACATAACTCATTTAACTTTCCAGAATTTCTATTTGTTCACCTGTACAAACAAATTAGTGTGTAATAGTTTGATATCTTTGGACTACTTTTATTTAGTAACTTCTAGTACTTAGTCAAATTAGAGGATATTGTTTTGGAGTACTAAATTAAAAAGTGAAAATTAGAGTGTAGAATTGATTTAGTTATAGTATTTATAGTGAGGTTACCATATCCATTGGTGCTCAAGGCTTACTTTTGGTTATATGCTCAGGTTTCACTCCTTATGGCTAGGAATAAAACTGGGGATAGACATGTGCAAGGCAAGTGCCTAACTATCCTGTAAGATTTCTTACATGTTTCTTTTTGTTTTTTTGGATTTTGGGTCACATCTGGCAGCGCTCAGGGGTTACTCCTGGCTCTATGCTCAGAAATCGCTCCTGGCAGGCTCAGGGGACCATGTGGGATACCGGGATTTGAACCACCAACCTTCTGCATGAAAGGCATGCGCCTTACCTCCATGCTATCTCTCTGACCCTCTTACATGTTTCTTAATGTGTAAGTGGCTATTTATCTACCTCTACTTCAAGTATTTATACACATGGGTATAAGTGATTCTCTCTGATTTCTTTCCTTGGGGTCTAATGCAGTTTGAATAACAAAGTTTATGTCTTCATTTTAAAGAAAAAATTTTTTTGAAACCATTGTGATGTACAAAGTCTTTCATAGTTGGATTTCAGATATACAGTGAATCACTACCAGTGTCAACCTCCTTCCACTAAAGTTTTCAGAGTGCATCCTATACCATCATCCTTTGCCTGCTGGTCTACCAGTGTTACCGGCCCATTTTAAGTTTAGGTTGTTTAGGTTGGGTCTCTTGATTCTATTGCTGTTGACTTTGGCTTGGATATTTAGTTTTGAAAAACTTTGGCCTAAAAAACAGGGTGTCCCTTCATGTCCTTTAGGCATGAAGCATCTTGCCATAAGACCAATTACAGGTTCCAGGCATACTAAGTTGTCTGATTCCCGAAGTCTTTCTTTAGGGTCCCAGGAAATGTTCTTCTCTGTCATGGTTGTCAAGTCAGGCTTCAGTGATCTTTGCTTTTACACAAATCCTATGTCAAAGTCTGGGTGTCATGGAGTGTCTTCTGGTTTCATCTCACTGTTCAGCAAAGCAAGGAAAACTGCCCTGAAAGCAAGTTGTTGCTGTTTCCAAGTCATTAGGGTCTCATATAAACACATCCTGTAACAAGTCAGTTCCTGGGCAGCATTAGGGCCTTCTCCCAGTAGAAGTTCAATTCCTGGTGCTGGTGTAGAAAACCGGTTCCAAAGATGGGATCCAAGTTTTGGGGGTGAGAGGCCGATGTCTGATCGACTGAAGCCTAAGTCACATCACTGTGACAAATATTCAGGGTGAAAGCTTTCATGCAGTAAAAAAAATTTAAGAGTTTCTATTCCTGTTTTCTTACCCTACAGATAAGAACTTCTTTTTGTATTTTAATATGCCTATGCAAAAAGAAATAATACCACAGGATATTATTGATGCATATGGGGATAAAAATAACAAGCTAAGCAACCCCTATAATCTGGTTCTAACACAAACTCAGAACCCCAGAGAAACTTATCTATTAGAATTTTCTACTAAACATTCAAAAAAAAAAAAGCAGTGGGGAAACTCCATCTATATAAGGAAATATACAATAAAATTATATCTATTAATAAAATATTAATATTAATTATATATAATATAAATATTAATAAAATAAAGAAATATACAAGGGAAATATACATATCCACTTTAAGTCTTTTGAAATAGTCTGGGGTGGGGAATAAAATCTGGACCACAGCTTCAGCCAGAGATGTGGTCTGTGGAGTCTGAAAAATAGCTCCCAGCAATCATGTACCAGGAAATGTCCTCAGCTTTTGGCTTCTTTTAAAAATCATTCAAGAGGGGTTGGAATGCTAGTATAGCATTTACTATAGCTTGCGACTGACTCAACTTTAATCCCCATACCGAGCACTTCTAAGAGTAATTCCTAAGTGCAGAATCAGGAGTGACCCCTGAGCATCTCTGGATATGGTATCCAAACAAACAAACAAAAAAAGAAAGAAACATACATGAGTTTATATAGCTAGTATTAGTTTATTTGATAGTTCCTAAATAGTGTTTAGAAGTGTGCTAAGAAAACTTTGTTGGTGGGGCCAAAGCAATAGCACAGCGGTAGGGCATTTGCCTTGCACACGGCCAACACAGGATGGATGGTGGTTCAAATCCCGGCATTTCATATGGTCCCCTGAGCCTGCCAGGAGCAATTTCTGAGGGCAGAGCCAGGAGTAGCCCCTGATTACTGCCAGGTGTGAAACATTCCCCCCCCCTCACCCCGCCAAAAAAAAAAAAAAAAAAAAAAAAAGAAGACTGTTGGAAAGCTATTAATAGTGACTATCAGTCTTATATTTTGAGAGTTCCTGACTATTAAATAGTGGTCAGAAAGAGAACAATATTTCTAGTAGCACAAAGTAGTTATATTTATCAAATATATTAACTCCTTTAATTGATAATAAATAGAAGCACTAGGGGAAGACACCAGTCTGTAACACTACTACACCATGTTCCTAACCTGCTAAACCTCAGGGTACAGGAAATAGATCAGGTGCCTGATCAAGGCAGCCTGAGTCCAGGAGGGTCAGCAAAGAAAAAGATACCCAGAAAGAGAGTAATTTTTCTTGACACAGTACTTTGTTCGTCCATAACAAACACTGAACATAGTTGGAATCTGGCAGTAAATTTACAGTTGTAAAAATAGATACATTGCACATGGCCGACCCAGAACAGACCCGGTTTTGATCCCCACCATTCCATATGGTCTCCTGAGCCTGCCAGGAGTGATTTCTGAGCACAGAGTCAGGAGTAACCCCTGAGCTCCGCCAGTGTGGTCCAAAAACAAACAAACAAAAAAAGATCCAATGGTAAAGCAGTGTTTATAGAACTTTACAAGAGCTTTACAGAAAGTATTTGTAGAATTTTACAAGGAAAGATGGGGCCAGAGAGATAGCATGGAGGTAAGGCATTTGCCTTGCATGCAGAAGGACGGTGGTTCCAATCCTGGCATTCCATATGGTGCCCCAAGCCTGCCAGGAGCGATTTCTGAGTGTAGAACCAGGAGTAATCCCTGAGCGCTGCCGGGTGTGACCCAAAAACCAAAACCAAAACAAAACAAAACAAGACAGAATTTTATAAGGAAAGAAAACAGGCCAGAGTGATAGCATAGCAGACATCCCATATGGTCCTGAGCCTGCTAAGAGTGATTACTGAGTGCAGAGCCAGGAGTAAGGCCTAAAAAAATAAAAAGAAAAGGAAAGGAAATATCCTACCCCATCCAAAACTTGGGAGAAGAGATGTAAGAAACTTCCTCATACAAGCAAGACTGACTGATCAAAAAGAACACCACCAGTGTTGGGTGTGGATATAGGGATAAAGTTACCCTCATTCACTGACTGTTCTTGGGAATGTAGGCTGGTCCATTTTTTTGGAAGAACATATGGGCATTCCTCAGATAACTAGTAATTGAGCTTTCATACAACCCAGCAATTCCACTCACAGGAATCTACCCCAAGGACCCCAAAGCACGATGAAGAAAAGACATCTATACTACTATATTCTTTGCAGCAAAAATCTCTAAATAACCCAGATGCCCCAAAACAGATAAAGAAAGTGGTACTTACTACCTGACCCTTTATAAAGTCATGCGGTTTTCTGATACATGGATCTGGAGATTGTGTGAAATGAGTCAGGGGAAAAAGACAGATATAGAACGATTTCACTCATATATGGGACATAAAGAAACATATTAGGGGCCGGAGAGATAGCATGGAGGTAAGGCGTTTGCCTCTCATGCAGAAGGTCATCAGTTCGAATCCCGGCGTCCCATATGGTCCCCCGTGCCTGCCAGGAGCAATTTCTGAGCCTGGATCCAGGAATAACCCCTGAGCACTGCAGGGTGTGACCCAAAAACCACAAAAAAAAAAAAAAAAAGAAAGAAACATATTAAAGAAATAATTAGTGTCCAAAGGTAATAGAAACAAAGAGCAGGAGGACTGCTCTCCTTAGTAATCTTGCCATGAAGAGACGACAATAATAGTAGAGGGAAGTGGTCACAATGAGGGAAGTGTTATAATGCAGGGCTGGTAAGATGGTACAGTTGGTTTTTTATTTGTTTTTAAACCATATTTGGCAGTGCTCAAGGGTTATTCCTGACTCTGAGCTCAGAAATTACTCCTCGCAGGTTTGGGGTACCATATGGGATGATGGAGATCATAGCTGATGGAAATCATACCTGTGTGCAGGGCAGACACCCTCTGTGCAGTGCTATTGCTTGGCCCCAAGGGAACAAGATAAAATTTTGAGCACTACTTGGTAATTTGGCTACCAGGTGTGAACACAGGAACCATTATTTGTTTTATGGTTCCACTTCCAACTGGAGTGAAAATGAAATCCCTTATTCCCAGTAATGGTTGTGGTGACTAAAAATAGATTTTTTTTTGTTTTTGTTTTTCGGGCCACACCCGAAATTGCCCCTGGCTTGGGGGACCATATAGGACGCCGGGGGGACCATATGGGATGCCAGGATTCAAACTGCCGTCCTTCTACATGCAAGGCATATGCCCTACCACTGTGCTATCTCTCCGGTCCCTATTTTTTAATTTTTTATTATTATTTTATTTCTGAGTCACACCTGGTAGCACTTAGGGGTTACTCCTGGCTCTGCACCCAGAAATTGTTCCTGGCAGGCACAGGGGACCATATGGGATGCCGGGATTCGAACCACCGATGGTTCGAACACCGATGGTGTTGCAAGGCAAACACCCTACCATTGTGCTATCTCTCTGGCCCCTAAAAATAGAATTTTTAAAATTTTTTAAATTTTAAAATTTATCTCTCTGGCCCCTAAAAATAGAATTTTTAAAATTTTTAAAATAGAGTTTTGATATGTAGCTCTATCACCTAATAAGTTTTGAGAACATAACTGAATGATCCTTTATACCAGTCAGTATGTAATTACCGTAACATGTTTGGCTTATTTTAGTTTTATTTTTCTGAATACTACTGTGTATTTTGTAGTTGCTTATTGAAGCAGAAAGTATAGTTTAGAGTTTGTTACTTGCCTTGCCAAGCATAGAACACAGAATCAGGAGTTAGTCCTGATCACAGCTGGGTGTAACCCAGAAACAAAACAAATCAACAACAGAAGAATACAGGCTCTATGTTAGAGAGGGCAAAGTAATTTGTTTTTGTTATGTTTTGTTTGGGGGACACATGTTGCCACTTGGGGATCAGTCCGGGCAGTGCTCAGGAGACCATTTGCTTGTCAGATATTGAACTGATGTTGTTAGATTGCAAGACAAATTCTTTAACTCCTGTATTATCTCTCTGACCAGGAAATAATGTTTTGCATGTGATTAACTCTAGTTTAGTCCCTGACATCATATATAGTCCCCTAGCACCTACATGAGTCACTCCAGAGTAGAGCCAGGAATAGCCCTAGAGCAATGCCAGGTGTGTTCCAGAAGTGCAAAAAAGGGGGTGGGGAATTAAAAAAAAAAGTGATAAAAGAAAATACACAATCTGTATAAAATTATTGGAAGGTCTTTTATATTAGAAATAGATGAGGCCTATAAAAATAAGTACAGATGACTGTTAGATTTTTTTTTTCGGGCCACACCCACTTGATGCTCAGGGGTTACTCCTCAGAAATTGCCCCTGGCTTGGGGGGACCATATGGGACGCCAGGGAATCGAACCGTGGTCCTTCCTTGGCTAGCGCTTGCAAGGCAGACACCTTACCTCTAACGCCACCTCGAGGGCCCCATTTTTTTTGTTTTTTGTTTTTGGGCCACACCCAGTGATGCTCAGGGGTTACTCCTGACTAAGCACTCAAATCACTCCTGGCTTGGGGACCATATGGGACGCTGGGGGATTGAACAGTCCGTCTAGGTCAGCCACTTGCAAAGCAAATGCTCTACTGCTGTGCCACTGCTCTGGCCCCAGATGTTATTTCCTTTTTGGGGGGGGTGGTTTTTTATTTTGTTTTGTTTTTGGTCACACCTGGCAGCACTCAGGGGTTCCTTCTGGTTGTACACTTAGAATTGCTCCTGGCATGCTTGGGGGACCATATTGGATGCCGGTATTAGAACCACCATCCTTTTGCATGCAAGGCAAATGCCTTACCTCCATGCATATTATCTCTCCAGCCTCCCCCAGATGTTATTTTTTTTGGGGGGGGGTCACACCCGGCAGCGCTTAGGGGTTACTCCTGGCTCTATGCTCAGAAATCGCTCCTGGCAGACTCGGGACCACATGTGATGCCGGGATTCGAACCACCGACCTTCTGATTGCAAGGCAAATGCCTTACCTCCATGCTATCTCTCCGGCCCCAGATGTTATTTCTTTATTTTTTTGTTTTTGTTTTTGGGCCATACCCGGCGGTGCTCAGGGGTTACTCCTGGCTTTCTGCTCAGAAATAGCTCCTGGCAGGCACGGGGGACCATATGGGACACCGGGATTCGAGCCAACCACCTTTGGTCCTGGATTGGCTGCTTGCAAGGCAAACCCCGCTGTGCTATCTCTCCGGGCCCCAGATGTTATTTCTTTTTTTTGTGGGGGGGGAGGGGTCACACCCGGTAATGCTCAGGGGTTACTCCTGGCTATGTGCTCAGAAGTTGCTCCTGGCTTGGGGGACCATATGGTACAACGGGAGATCGAACCACGGTCCGTCCAAGGCTAGCGCAGGCAAGGCAGGCACCTTACCTTTAGCGCCACCGCCCGGCCCCCCCAGATGTTATTTTTTTTTTTTTTTGGGCCACACCCGTTTGACGCTCAGGGGTTACTCCTGGCTATGTGCTCAGAAATCGCCCTGGCTTGGCATATGGGACGCCGGGGGATCGAACCGTGGTCCTTCCTTGGCTAGCGCTTGCAAGGCAGACACCTTACCTCCAGTGCCACCTACCCGGCCCCCAGATGTTATTTCTTAAAGTAAACGAAACATCATAAGATCCCATGTGTAATAGCATATATAAAGTATGTATTTTAAACATAGACATATAAGGAAGAAACATAAAAATACAAAAAAAAAAAGAAAGAAAAGAAAGGAAGAAAATAAAACCCCAACCCTATCAACCCAACCCTATCAACATGTGGTTTGCCTGTTGCTGCTTATAGGACAAGTTGTTACTAAAACACTCAGATGAAATGTGTGAAATCGGGGCCGGAAAGGTGGCGCTAGAGGTAAGGTCTGCCTTGCAAGCGCTCGCGTAGGGGGGACCGCAGTTCGATACCCCGGCGTCCCATATGGTCCCCCCAAGCCAGGGGCGATTTCTGAGCACATAGCCAGGAGTAACCCCTGAGCGTCAAACGGGTGTGGCCCAAAAACCAAAAAAAAAGAAAAAGAAAAAAAGAAAGAAATGTGTGAAATCTTGTTTGTCTTTGGATCACAGCTGGCAAAAGGGGTTATTCCAGCCTCTGCATTCAGGAATCACTCTTGGTATGCTCTGGGGTTCAAAAAGGATGCTGGGATTGAATCCAAGTCAGCCACTTATGAGACAAGTCCTCTACCTGCTGTACAATGCCTTTGACCTCTGTGTGAAATTCTTATACTTTTATGGGAAAATGTTAAGATTTCTTTTTGCCTCCAGGAATGGTTTAGTACCTTCTTTCTTCATTAGACATTCTATTGTCTTTATTTTTTTGTTTGTTTTTTTTGGGGGGGGGTCACACCCAGTTATGCTCAGGGGTTATTCCTTGGCTATGTGCTCAAAAATTGATCCTGGCTTTGGGATGCTGGAGGATTTTGGACCATACCCAGTGGCTCTTAGAGATGGGTTACTCCTGGCTCTGCGCTTAGAAATAACTCCTAGCAGGCTCAGGGTTGTATGGGATGCTGGGGATTGAACCCAGTTCAGATGCATGCAATGAAAACAACTCTGTCCACTGTTCTATTGCTCCAGACCCTACATTTGTTTCTTATTAATAAAATTTAGGGGCTGGAGAGATAGCACAACGTTAGGGTGTTTGCCTTGCACGCATCTGATCGAGGACAGATGGTGGTTCAAATCCTAGCATCCAGTATGGTCCCCTGAGCCTGCCAGGAATGATTTCTGAGCACAGCCAGGTGTCGCCACTGGATGCTGCCGGGTGTGATCCAAAAAAAAAGTTTTTTTAGTTTAATATATTTTGGGGGGGGGCCACACCCGGCAGCGCTCAGGGGTTACTCCTGGCTCTCTGCTTAGAAATAGCTCCTGGTAGGCACGGGGGATCATATGGGACGCTGGGATTCGAACCAACCACCTTGGGTCCTGGGTCGGCTGCTTGTAAGGCAAACACCGCTGTGCTATCTCTGGCCCCTAGTTTAATATTTTTATCCTTATTCCTAAATCATGCATGCACTTATTATTATAGTACTTAAAACTTCTCTGTCTACTTCATCATTGTTTTAACTATGAATATGGCACTTAAAATCATAGAAATTGTTTTTTTCTTTTTGAAGTTACGATGTACAAAATCAAGTTGTCAGGAGCTTCCTCCCAGGAAGAATCTTCTCTTGTTTTTCTAGCTTCTGGTGATTCCAGATGCTTCTTGACTTTGTGGCTACATAGTTCCAATATGCCTGTCATTAAATGCCCTCTCTCTCTCTCTCCCTCCCTCCCTCTCTTCCTCCCTCTCCCTTTCTCTCCCTCTCTCTCTCTCTCTCTCTCTCTCTCTCTCTCTCTCTCTCTCTTTCTCCCTCCCTCCCTCTCTCTCTCTCTTTCATATTGGTTTTGGTTTTTGGGCCACTCTCTCTCTCTCTCTCTCTCTCTCTCTCTCTCTCGTATTGGTTTTGATTTTTGGGCTACACCCTGTGACACTCAGGGGTCACTCTTGACTATGCGCTCAGAAATCGTTCCACCCCCCATTTGTTTATTTAAATTTAAAAAAAATCTCTCTTTTAAAGTATCATCCTCATTGAATTTAAGCTTCACTTGAATAATTCAAAATTATAGTGCATTTTTTGGTTTTGGTTTGGTTTTTATGAGGGTGAATTACTCCTGGCAGTGAAGGTGGGACCATGCAGTGGGGGCTCGAACTGAAGGCCTCTTATATGCAAAGCTTAGACTTAGCTCACAGAGCTATATTTGTCCCAATTTTTGTTTGTGGGGTGCACATGGCAGTGATCAGGAACTATTTCTGTTGGTGCTTGAGGGACCATATGGGATACTGGAAATTTAATCTGGGTCAGCCACCTGCAAGGCAAGCACCCTACCAACTGTACTATCTCTTTACCCAATCTTGAAGTTCTTAGATCTACAAAGGGACTGGAGATTTGGCTCAGCCGTATTGTGCATGCCTTGCTATACATATATAAAATATAAGTTCTTTGATACTACAGGGTGTCAATAGCACTGCAACCTTGAGACTTTGCATTAAAGTGCAGCCTGTTATATATCAAAGCATTTCCATAAGACGGAAGGTGGGTTCGCTGCTGAGAGCCTAAGTGTTGGAGAGCGAGGTGCTGGGGGTCTTTTGGGACCATTTATTAGCTGACTCTGGAGCTGGTAGTAGGCTGACAAAGGGCTCTGCACACGACCTTCTTACCCTTTTACCCTCCTGTCTGTGTGGATTATTTGCTGCAGATAAAATTACCAAGATCTCTCCCCCATTCCCCAAGGGAATAGGAGAATGGGAATCAATTTCTCATTCTGGGAGCTCTTTGAGGATCCATTGATTACCAGTCAAGGAGCAAATGGGACCCAACACAGCCCACTTACCCAAGAGTCACCAGACAGTGGCCGCTGTGTCCCCTGAACACCAGTTCCCTGAACTACCCCAAATCTTGGTAACTTAGATTTCTGGTCACACCACAGCCAGGTGTATATGCCCACCACAACTAGAAAGATGTGTGTGGATACTTCCTAACCACTGACAGGCACCACTATATGTATGTCTATTTACAAGCACTCCACCAAAGGGTTTCAGACCTCATTGAGCACTGTGGCTAATTCCGCAATCACTTTCAACTTGATATTTAATACCTGGTATTAAATATTATGCTATTTATGCTCATTATGTTAAAAATATGAGCACTACTTTCATGTCTGTGTCAGACTCTTGGTCATCATAGTATCAACAGCATTAGCATGGGAAGGAGAAACAGGGAGGGAACAAAATATTAATAAAAAAAATAAAGCATAATGGCTTTAAAATAACAAATGGGAAGCAGATGTTTTATTTTTCATTGTATTTATTTATTTTTGGATTTTGGGCCACATTCTGTGACGCTCAGGGTTTACTCCAGGCTATGCTCTCAGAAATCACTCCTAGCTTGGGGGAACCATATGGGATGCTGGGGGATCGAACCACAGTGCGTCCTAGGCTAGTGTGCTCGAAGTAGATGCCTTACGGCTTGTGCCATGGCTTCAGCCCCTGGAGACAGATGTTTTTAAAAATAATATTTTCATTTAAGCACTGTGATTACAAACATGTTTGTAGTTGGGTTTCAGTTATAAAAAGTGAACATCCTCCTTCACCAGTGCAGCCTTCCCACCACCCACCAATGTCCCCCATCTTTTTCCTCCCCCACCTCTTGCCTGTATTCAAGACAGGTATCCTACTTCTCTAACTCACTACCTAATTATTATGGTAGTTGTTAGTATAGTTATTTCTCTTGGCTGCACTCACCACTCTTTGTGGTAAGCTCCATATTGTGGTCTGGCCTTCCAGCCATCATCTCTATTGTGGAGACAGATTTGTAAACAGGTTAGAGATAGCTAGTGAGTACTTCTAGGTTTAAGATGATATAGCACTTCATAGGTAATTACCTTAATTTTAAAAACAAAACCACAATTAAATCAGTTTTATGGATGTGCCTCAGAGATTCAATAGTTTGCTCAAGTATTAAATAATAGAGCTGAAATATTGTTAGATCTGACCCCAATGTCAGCATATTTAATTGTCTGTAATAATTTACTTGCTATGCATGCTATCGGGTTGATAAGAAAAATTCATTATTTATGCCCTGGAGTTTAGGAAAGATTACCATATGAGATGCTTGGACATATGGATTTTTGTTGTTGTTGTTGTTGTGGTTTTTGGGTCACACCCGGCAGTGCTCAGGGGTTATTCCTGGCTCCAGGCTCAGAAATTGCTCCTGGCAGGCACAGGGGACCATATGGGGCGCCGGGATCCGAACCGATGACCTCCTACATGAAGGGCAAACGCCTTACCTCCATGCTATCTCTCCGGTCCCGGACATATGGAATTTAAAGAAGGTGTAGTAAATATTTTTTCTTTCCTTTTTCTTTAAAGTGAAAACAGGTGTTATTTGGAGGTACTAAGGAAGGGGAAGGAGAGGATAAGAGAGAAAAAAAGAGAGTAATGAGTAATGTGCTCAATAGAGTATGTAGGCTTTTTCAAAGGCAGAGAGAGAGCCCTGATATACAGCCCAGCGTGAAAGTAGGAAAGTAGACATCTCAAGAGGGGAGATGTGGATGACATGCAGTTAGTCACCATGTTCCCAGGCATTTTTCTTTTTCGAACCACATCTTCTGGTATGGGTAATTTATGCTATGGGTAGTTGGTTTTTTTTTTTTTTTATTTTGGTTTTGGTTTTTGGTTTTTGGGCCACACCTGGTGCTCAAGGGTTACTCCTGGCTATCTGCTCAGAAATAGCTCCTGGCAGGCACGGGGAGGACCATATGGAACGCCGGGATTCGAACCAACCACCTTAGGTGCTGGATCAGCTGCTTGCAAGGCATACGCCACTGTGCTATCTCTCCAGCTCCTATGGGTAGTTTTTGGTAGAGGCTATTCATGGTTTGGGCCATTCATGGCAGTGTGTGGAATTACTGTGATGCTCATGAGACCATATGTTGTTTAGGATTAAACATAGCCCACTGACATACAAAACAGGCACTTCATAGGTTTAATGACTATATTCATAATTCACAGTGTCACATGAAGGAATCAGCAAAGGAGAGTGAGAAGAAAATTTATGGTAGGGCATAGACTTAGAGAATGGTTTTGAGAATTGAAGAAGTTAATCCTAGAAGTATTGATCAACCATGAAGATTTTGCTTTCTTTGAGTAGAAAGACTGGGCTGGGTGACTATCGGAATTGAAAACTGAACAGTGTAAAGCCTAGGCTATTTGATCTTCAGTGGGACACAGAAATAACATAATTAGCACTATATATAAATAAGAACTTTGTGATGTTTACAGTATCTCCTTTGCTGTATTCAGGTTTGCTGTCCTTTTGGTGGTATGTCTGACAGTGGATCACAACTTGGTTCATTGGGTAGCCTGACCATGAAATCACAACTTCAAATCATTGGTAAGCCTTAAAAAAATTTTCTACTACCAGTTTCCCTTTTAAGATAAAAAAAAAAAAAATCTGAGAATATCTTCTAGTGACTTAAATCAGGGATAAATTGATATTACTTTTTTTTTTTTTTTTTTGGTTTTTGGTTTTTGGGCCACACCCGGCAGTGCTCAGGGTTACTCCTGGCTGTCTGCTCAGAAATAGCTCCTGGCAGGCACGGGGGAACCATATGGGACACCAGGATTTGAACCAACCACCTTTGGTCCTGGATCGGCTGCTTGCAAGGCAAACGCTGCTGTATTATCTCTCTGGGCCCAAATTGATATTTCTTAACAAATTAAATGTTTTAGATGCATAAAAAGTATTGTTTTGGTATGATCCTGGGTGTTTTTATGTTATTTTCCATTAAGCATGGCTATTTCGGCAGTGGATATTTTTTTTTTTTTTTTTTTTTTTTTTTTTTGGTTTTTGGGCCACACCCTGTGACGCTCAGGGGTTACTCCTGGCTATGCGCTCAGAAGTTGCTCCTGGCTTCTTAGGGGACCATATGGGACGCCGGGGGATCGAACCACGGTCCGTCCTAGGCTAGCGCAGGCAAGGCAGGCACCTTACCTCCAGCGCCACCGCCCGGCGATATTTTTGTTTTGATTTGTGTTAATAGCTTTATTGAGAGATAAAAGCCAGTTAGAGGTCAGTGATTATCAGAACATTCAGAGTGGTGCAACAATTATCACAGTCACTTTTTTTGTTTTTTGTTTTTTGGACCACCCCTAGTGATGCTCAGGGGTTACTCCTGGTTATGCGCTCAGAAATTGCTCCTGGCTGGGGGGACTTATGGGATGCTGGGGGTTGAACCAAGGTCCATCCTGGATCAGCCAGGTGCAAGACAAATGCCCTACCACTGTGCTATTGCTCCGGCCCTTATTTTATTTATTTATTTACTTATTTTGATTTGGGGGCCACAGCTGGCAGTATTCAAGGGCTACTCCTGACTCTGCACTCAGAAATTGCTCCTGGCAGACTCAGGGGACCATATGGGATGCCAGGGATTGAACCCAGGTCTGACGCATGCAAGGCAAATGCCCTACCCATTACGCTAATCACTCTGGCCCCCATAGTCACTTTTAGATCATTAATGTTACTCTAGAAAGAGACTGTTTCCCTTAGTAGTCTTTCCCTTTTTCCAAAACCATTAATTTAGTTTAATTTATACTGAATCTCTTATAAATTGAATTTATAAAATGTATTCCCTTTTATCTCCACCTTCTTTCACTTAGTATATTTCCTTTTCCTTTTTGTTTGTTTTTGATTTGGGGCCACACCAGGTAATACTCAAAGCTTACTCCTGGCTCTGTGCTCAGGGATCACTCCTGGCAGACCATAGAGGATGCTGAGTATCTAACTTTGGTTGGCTACTAAATAATTGCTCTAGCCCCACTTAGCATATTTTCAAGATTCATCCACAGTGTATCTTGTATTAGTATTTCATTTCCTTAAATTACTCTTTCCCCCTTCCCATCTCTATTGTTATTTATGTGATTACTGAATTGCCTATGCTAATTGTGATGTTTACTTTTGGTTATAGTGCTTACTCAGGTGGTTGCACACTTGGTGGTGGTATTTGCTATGAATCGCACACTTGATGTTTTCAAGAGATTGGTCATTTTAGTTGTACTTTGGATTTCCCAAATCACAGAGCTGGTGGGATGGTACCAGAGATTGAACTAGCAACCCCATCTCATACATGCAGGCAGTTAATTACTCTTATTATTGAGGTATGTTGGGTCTCTAAGAGTACATGCAGGTGTGTATGTATGCCTTCATTAAGTATATTTGACTGTACCATTGAACTATATTCTGGTCCTTTAATTTTTGTTTTGTTTATTTTGTTTTTGGGCCACACCCATTGGGTTACTCCTTCTCTGCACTCAGGAATCATTCTTGGAGGTTTTGGGAGGCTATATAGGAGGCTATATAGGCTATATAGGAGGCCAGGGACTGAACCCAGCTCAGCTGTGTGCAAGGCAAATGCCTTACCTGATGTACTATTGCCCTGACCCCTCTTTTTCTTTTGTTGCCAAAAAATATCCTTGACAATCAATGGACATTTGATTTTTTTGTTTGGTTGTTTTGGGGCTACACCTGGCAGTGCCCAGGGGTTACTCCTGGCTCTGAGCTCAGGAATTACTCCTGGTGAACTCAGGAGACCATATGGGATGCCTGTCATCGAATCCAGATTGGTACTTTTATGGCTCTTATGAATTCTTTTTCTTCTTATACTTTTTTTTTAGTTTTTTTGGGTTGTATCTGGTGATTCTAGGATATACTCATGGGATTGTGCAGGCATCACTTCTAGTATGGGTTTAGGAGACCATATAGAGTGCCAGGAATTGAAACTGGTTGGCAGCATGCCAACGTTTTATATATGCTTTCACTTCTAATGAGTGCATATTTGGAGCAAAATAATTATATCAGATGGTATTCATGAATATTTAGCATTTCGCAAGAGTTCCAAATTATTCTTTTTGGGGGGGCTTGAATCACACCTGGTAATGATCGGGGTTACTCATGGCTATTCACTCAGAAATTGCTCCTGGCTTGGGGGTACCATATGGGATGCCAGGGATCGAACTCAGGTGCGTCCTGGGTTAGCCGCGTGCAAGCATCCTACCACTCTGCTATCACACACACACACACACACACACACACACTTTTTCCCCAGAGTTTTTGAGTCTTATAGGAAATGGTCAGGGGTTACTCTGTACTCAGGAATCTCTTCTGGTAGTGCTCAGGGGAACCATTTATAATGCCAAGGATCAGCATTGGTTCAGCCATGTGCAAGGCATGCTCCCTAACCACTGTACTATGACTCTGACCCTGCAAGATAGCTTTTCTTAAAAGTCACTTAGATCTGTGGTCATGTAGATCATAGAGTGGGGAGGGCATTTGCCTTGCACATGTCTGGCCTGGGTTCTATCCCACTATCCCATATGGTCCCCCAAGCACCGCCAGGGGTAATTCCTGAGTACAGAGCAAGAGCAACCCCTGAGTACCACCGGGTGGGGCCCATAAGCAAACAAACAAGCAAAGAGTGAAAGTCACTCATTGAGAGAAGGAGAGTATTCTGAGGTCAGTGTTCAAGAGAGAACCCTGGCTTTGCCAAGTGGAAAGGGCAGAAAAATAGACACAAGCAAATGAGATAAATGTTTAAGTATACAGGCTTGAGGGCCCAGAGAGATAGCATGGCGGCGTTTGCCTTGCAAGTAGCCGATCTAGAACCATAGGTGGTTGGTTCGAATCCCGGTGTCCCATATGGTCCCCCGTGTCTGCCAGGAGCTATTTCTGAGCAGACAGCCAGGAGTAACCCCTGAGCAACGCCGGGTGTGGCCCAAAAACCAAAAAAAAAAAAAAAAAAAAATACAGGCTTGAATCCACAAAACATCCAAGTTTGTCTATAATATCACCTGGAAGCAATCCTCTACCAGGGATGATCCTACTGCTGCTCTGACATCGACCTGCTCAAAAGAGACTTCCCTTAACACTGAGAAGACTTAACAACAACGACCTGCTTATAGGACAGGGCTCTCTGCATTGCCCTTCAATTGTGAGGTGAAACTAGAGGACACTTCACATCCTGACTTCAATGTAGGATATGCAGATTCCAGGATCTTTAATACAGAAACGTGATACCAACAACAGAGACTGTGTGAAAAATAAAAGTGTGTTGGCACTACAGACAACTTAGATTGGACAAACTAGCTTGCCTGGAGCCTAGAGTTGGTCTCATGCCAGGCAACTGCAGGGTTAGGGTCTCCTTGTATTTAGGCCACGGTTTTTCCTTTCCATGTCCTCCATATTTTGGTGGGCCTATGCAAAAAATAATTGCCACTCTAACACCATTTTTACTGTGCTCCTTGGACTCTAATCCTTAAAAAAAAAAAAACCCACTTAAACTTTTGAGGTTAACTTAAACTAATATGCATGTGCATGGAAATGTAAAAAAATTAGTGCTGCGGCTGACCTGGAGAAGCCAGGTTGAGGCTTTGAAAAAAAAAATACTATGCCTTTAATGTTTAAGGAGTTACATAATTTTTATGGCTTTAGATTGCTTTGTGTGCTGCTAAGAAATATAATGTATTACAATCTGGGGACTTGAAGGACAAAGTAACTGTACATAGGTTCTGTTTTATTTATCTTAATGTTTTTTGGCTGAAAGTTCAAAGTTAAATATCAGCAAGGGGACTTCTGAGAATTTCGTTTATAGGTGATTGTCCTCTTTGCATCTTTGTTCTCATAATAAAAAATAAAAAATAAAAAATACCCCCCCCAAAAAAAGAATACAGGCTTGAAGAGCAAGACTGAATTATAATTTATTTATTGTTTTTGTTTGTTTGTTTGTTTTGTTTTTTGGGTCACACCCGGCAGTGCTCAGGGGTTACTCCTGGCTCTACACTCAGAAATCGCTCCTGGCAGGCTCGGGGGACCATATGGGATGCCGAGATTCGAACCAATGACCTTCTGCATGAAAGGCAAATGCCTTACCTCCATGCTATCTCTCCGGCCCCTTCAATTTATTTTTTCAAAGAATTTCTACCATCCATTTTACATTCGTTTTGTTTTGTTTTGTTTTGTTTTGTGGCCACATCCAGTAATAGTCAGCCCTCACTCCTTATTTTGTGTTTAGATTATATATGATGCCAGAAATTGAACTGAGGTTTGCTACATGGAAAGCAAGTGCTCCACCCCCATTTTACATTTTACATTTCTAGCAGCTATGAGGATTACAATTTTTTCACATCTTTACAGTGTTTACATATTGGAGGCAAATTAATTTTACGTGTAGTCTTCTGAAACATTTTAAATACAAGCAAGGTTTGGGACCCATCTAACAGTGCTCAGGGCTGCTCCAGGCTTCTGGAGTTGTTCTGGGGACCAGGCTCTGCCTGAGATCGAGTCCCAAGCCTCCTGCATGCAAAGCACAGTGAGTGGGGCCTTTGCTTCTTATGCAACTGACCAGGTATTCCATATGGTCCCTTGTATACCACCAGGAGTAATCCCTGAGCATTTCTGTGTGCAGCCCCCCCAAAAATAAGTAAATAAAACCCAATACTTAGTACATTGTATTCCTACCAAAAAACCATGACTTTCCTTCCTTCCTTCCTTCCTTCCTTCCTTCCTTCCTTCCTTCCTTCCTTCCTTCCTTCCTTCCTTCCTTCCTTCCTTCCTCCCTCCCTCCCTCCCTCCTTCCCTCCTTCCCTCCCCTCCCCTCCCCTCCCTTTTCTCTTCTCTTCTCTTCTCTTCTCTTCTCTTCTCTTCTCTTCTCTTCTCTTCTCTTCTCTTCTCTTCTCTTCTCTTCTCTTCTCTTCTCTTCTCTTCTCTTCTCTTCTCTTCTCTTCTCTTCTCTTCTCTCGTTACACCTGGCAGCGCTCAGGGGTTACTCCTGGCTCTAGGCTCAGAAATCACTCCTGGCAGGCTCAGGGAACCATATGGGATGCCAGGATTTGAACCACCGACCTGCTTGCAAGGCAAATGCCTTACCTCCATGCTATCTCTCCAGCCCCTCATGACTATTTTTTCATAACTGTGAAATAGAATTTAGTTTTGGCTAAAGCATTTTTCATGTTTTTAAATTCTTTTTTGTTTATTTGTTTGTTTGTTTGTTTGTTGGCCACACCCGGCTGTGCTCAGGGGTTACTTCTGGTTATCTACTCAGAAATAGCTCCTGGCAGGCACCGGGGACCATATGGGATGCTGGGATTCGAACCAACCACCTTAGGTCCTGGATCAGCTGATTGCAAGGCTAACACCGCTGTGTTCTCTCTCCGGCCCCGTTTTTTTAATTCTTATTTTAATATTTTTCTGCATCTTTTTATGAGGTGCAGCCTTTATAAAGGAACCATTTACACTACACAATGTGAGTCACTGGGTTTTCTTTTATCTGTTTGTTTTTGGATCATTCACAGCAATGCTTAGGGTTTGAATAGTCTGCTCTCAGTGACTTTGGTGGGTTTTAGGGACCATGTAGGTATTGGGGATTGAATATATGTTGGCTGCATATAAGGTAAGCACTTTACCCACTGTACTGTTTAGATGGCCCTTAAGTTAATTTTCACAGTATCCATACCTGGGGTAACCAGGGCCATATTAACAAGTGTTGGGGTGAAATGGAGTGGTATGCAGTGCAAAAGTAGAATTCGGGACTTAGCTGGCCCTAATGTTGAGTATGAACCAAATTTAGTTCAGCCATGACATAGACCATAGAAGTTTTATATGACTTACTATGGCTTTTGACCATAGAGATAGTAGCCATTTCCTAATTGGTTTTAGCTTTCTTTTGTTTTTTTTGTCTTTGGGTCACACCCAGCTACACTCGGGGGTTACTCCTCGCTCTGCGCTCAGAAAGTGCTCCTTGCAGGCACAGGGGGCTATATGGGATGCCGAGATTCGAACCACCGTCCGTCTTGGGCCTGCTGTGTGCAAGGCAAACTCCCTACTGCTGTGCTATCTCTCTAGCCCCATGGTTTTAACTTTTATCATCTCGTTTATTCTACTGTTTATTTTCCTGGACTCAACACCTTTATTTGTTTGACCTTGTTCACTTTACCCTCCTGGCTCCCAAAATAGGTTTGATAAAACTTAAGAATTCATTTTTACTAACTTTAAATTGTTCAAAGACATAAAATGACTCAAAACCAGGTAAAAGTTTTGACTTCCTTGGGGCTAGAGTGGTGGCACATGCAGTATGGTTTCTGCCTTGTCCACGCTAGCCTAGGAGGGACTAAGGTTCGATCCCCCAGTGTCCCATATGGCCCCGAAAGACAGGAGTGATTTCTGAGCGCATAGCCAGGAGTAATTCCTCAGTGTGACTGGTTGTGACCAAAAAAAACAGAAGAAAAAAGTTTTGACCTCCATTCAGAATAGCAGGATCAAAAAAATCGCCCATGGCAGGCCCGGGGGACCATATGGGTGCCGGGATTCGAACCATCAACCTTCTGCATGCAAGGCAAATGTCTTACCTCCATGCTATCTCTCCAGACCCTAAAATTACATCTTGATATTTGGATATAGTTACAAAATGGAGCGCAGAGAGATAGAACAGCAGAAGGCTCTTTCTTTTTTGGTTTTTGGGTCACACCTGGCAGTGCTCAGGGGTTATTCCTGGCTCCAGGCTCAGAAATTGCTCCTGGCAGGCACGGGGGACCATGTGGGGCGCCGGGATTCGAACCGATGACCTCCTGCATGAAAGGCAAACGCCTTACCTCCATGCTATCTCTCCGGCCCCAGAAGGCTCTTTCCATGAGCACAGATGACTGTGTTTGATCCTTGGCCCCCAACCACCCAAAAAAAATTTGCTTTCTGCTGTGAGTAATTGAATTGGTTGAGCAAAGGCATTGTTTCTTAGACTAGCTATGTCCTTGTTATAAAGAAAATTATAAAGTGAATCAAACAAGGCTGGTAACTTAATCAAATTAAGAATTATTATATAAAAAATTAATGAAGTAGAGGGCTGAAGCAATAGCACAGTGGTTAGGGCAGTTTGCCTTGCTTGGCCGATCTAGATTTGATCCCTGGCATTCTATGTTTCCCCAGGCTGGCAGGAGTGATTTCTGAGTGCCAAGTCAGGAGGAAAGCCTAACTGTCCCTGGGTGTTGCCCCAAACTCCTCCCCACCTTTCAAAACATAATGAAATAGAACTATACAGAAATATGAAAGTGCCACGATTGCAAAGATACAAGTTTCTTATATGAAAATGCAATGGGAGCATGGATTCAGGAATAATTTAGCTCCTTATATTTATAAAAGCAGCCTATTGGGGCCGGAGTGGTGGCACAAGGGGTAAGCCTTGCCCGTGCTAGCCTAGGACAGACTGTTTTGATCCTCGGGCATCCCATCTGGTCCCCTCAAGCCTGGAGCGATTTCTGAGCACATAGCCAGGAGTAACCCCTGAGCATCAATGGGTGTGGCTGAAAAAAACCAAAACAAAACAAAAAAAGCAGCCTATCAAAGAAAAGGCAACATTTGTCTTTGAAGAAGTAGGATTTTATTACAGGGAAAAGAGTGATCTTAGGGGCCATTCGTAGGCTTTGTGAGGTGCAGCAAGTAGATAAAAAGGTGTTAGAATATTAGGCAGTGGGACTAGGTAGGATTTTGTGTGTGTGTGTGTGGTTATTTTTTTGGGGGGGGGCCACACCCGTTTGATGCTCAGGGGTTACTCCTGGCTATGCTCTCAGAAATCGCCCCTGGCTTGGGGGGACCATATGGGACGCCGGGGTATCGAACCGCAGTCTGTCCTAGCGCCACCTTCCTGGCCCCATAGGTAGGATTTTATATAGGAAGAAAATGAAATTGTGTACAATAAATAATGTAAAATGCTCCATAAGTATTTGAACTTCATTTTGTAAGCTATAGAGAATTACTTTAAAGTATTGAAGTGATAACAACTGTTTTAGGAAGATAATTCTAGTAATTAAGAAGGATTGGATTGAGAGGTGAGAGTAAGAACTGAAAATTGTTGATCTCCTTGGAGTAACCCAAATGTAAGATGATACTGTCATTTTCTGGATCCTTTTAGTTTAGAATTTTGAAACTTTTTTCTTTAAGTTACTCTTGGAAAGCATCACATTGGTGTATTTCTTTCTTTTTTTCTTTTTTTTTTTTTTTTTTTTGATCTATTTCTTTTCTTCTTTTTTTGTTTTGTTTTGTTTTGTTTTTGGGTCACACCCTGCAGCACTCAGGAGTTACTCCTGGCTCTACGTTCAGAAATCGCTCCTGGCAGGCTTGGGGGACCATATGGAATGCTGGGATTCGAACCACCATCCTTCGTGCTAGTCAAACGCTTTACCTCCATGCCTCTCCAGCCCCTGATCTATTTCCTTTTTTTTTTTGGGGGGGGGCCACACCCGGCAGTGCTCAGGGGTTACTCCTGGCTGTCTGCTCAGAAATAGCTCCTGGCAGGCACAGGGGGGGGGGGGGGCCATATGGGACACCAGGATTCGAACCAACCACCTTTGGTACTGGATCGGCTGCTTGCAAGGCAAATGCCCTGTGCTATCTCTACGGGCCCCCTGATCTATTGCTTAATACAAGAACTATGACACAGATTTTATGTAATCTGAACTTTGAAGGTTTTTGAGGATTTTGGGGCTGAGTGCTGCTCAGGGCTACTCCTAGTTCTGTGCAGGAGTAGGGTGTGGAACGGAAGGTGTTCCTCCAGCAATGCTCTAGAGCAGGGGTCCTCAAACTTTTTAAACAGGGGGCCAGTTCACTGTCCCTCAGACCATTGGAGGGTCTGACTATAGTAAAAACAAAACTTATGAACGAATTCTTATGCACACTGCATATATCTTATTTTGCAATGAAGAAACAAAACAGATACAAATACAATATGTGGCCCGTGGGCCATAGTTTGAGGACCACTGCTCTAAAGAGTATGGTAGTACTGGGAACGGAACAAATATTGGATGAAATGCCTTAATCTCTGTACCATATCCCTCAGCCTCTGAATTTTGAAATTTGAATATTGAAAGAATCTATCTCAATCAGTCTTTGCTGTGACCCTTAGATAATTTTTTTAATTGTGGTGCTTGAACATTTGAAAGTGACACACATGGTTGTGATATGTCAGAGGCCACATGATTTGTTTAGCATAACCTCCCAGATTGTATTTTGATAAGTGTAACTATTTGATGGATTGAACCCAATACATTTGCTTTTTGTTTGTTTCTTTTGGTTTTTGGTTTTTGGGTACTCCTGGCTCTCTGCTCAGAAATCGCTCCTGGCAGGCTCCGGGACCATATGGAATGCCGGGATTCGAACCACTGTCCTAATGCATATCTCTCCAGCCTCTTACATTTACTTTAAAGTATTTTCCAGAGGGCCAGAGAGAGAGTACGGGATTATGATGTTTGCTTTGCATGGACTAATCCTGGTTCAATTCCTGGTATCACTATGAGCACTGCCAGGAGTGGTCACCTGCCACTGCTGCCTCACTTTTAAAAGGCATTTTTTCAGAGATCTTCCCATAATCCTTAATACCAAGTCATGATTTGCTATGAAAGCCTATTTTATCACATAGAATTTTCTCTAGAATATTGCCTCCTTTAAAGTCAAGGTCTTTTTTTTTTAATGGCCCAGACGGTTTTATTCACATGATAGAAATTCGTATATCACAAATCTGAATGTTGAAAGTGACAGTGGGGGCCCAGAGAGATAGCACAGCAGCGTTTGCCTTGCAAGCAGCTGATCCAGGACCAAAGGTGGTTGGTTCTAATCCCGGTGTCCCATATGGCCCCCCCGTGCCTGCCAGGAGCTATTTCTGAGCAGACAACTAGGAGTGACCCCTGAGCACTGCCGGGTGTGGCCCAAAAACCAATAAAAAAAAAAAAAAGAAAGTGACAATGGATCTGCAGATCGAAATATAGGTGAATGGGGCCAGAGTGAGAACCTGCCAAGAGCTATTTTTGAGTGCAGAGCCAAGAGTAACTCCTGACCGATGGGGGGGGGGGGGGGATGGACGGGGAGAGGGAGAAGGAGGAGAGAGAAGAGAAGAGAGAGGAGAGAGAGAGAGGAGATATTTAGGTGAATGATGTTTATTTACTAGGATAAGAGGAATTATGAAGCTCATGGTGATCAAGACAGTATTTTTGTTTAGGTATCATTGCATTGTAAAGCCAAAGTTACAGGTTTTCATTTTGTAATGTTTTGGAGAAAATTGCTTTTTTGAGTAAAAATAACTGATTTTATGAAATTCACTTGATTTGAAGGATGAACTACAACTAAATGTTAAAATATTCCTCCCCTTTTCTCTGTTTTCTTAGTTATTTCAGCAAAACTTAAAGAAAATAAAAAGAATTGGTTTGGACCAAGTCCTTATGTGGAAGTCACAGTTGATGGACAGTCAAAGAAGACAGAAAAGTGCAACAATACGAACAGTCCCAAATGGAAACAACCTCTTACAGTGTGAGTTTGACAGCATTTTCTTTCTTTTTTATATTTTTAATTGTTATTTGTATGTTTTGGTTTTGTTTGTTTGTTTGGCCACCGACAACACTCATGGCTTATTCCTGCCTCTGCGCTCCGAAATCACTTTTGGCGTGCTCAGGAGACCATATGGGATGCTGGGAACGGAAGCTGGGTCTGTCCCAAGTTGGCCATTTGCAAGGCAAACACCCTGCCACTGTGTAGTCCTGTTGAAAATATTTTCTACTATTTTTATTTTTTTCATTTATTTTTGTTTTGTTTTTGGGCCATATCTGGGGACGCTGGGGGATCGAACTGCAGTCAGTCCTAGGTTATGCGTGCAAGACAAACGCCCTACTGCCTGTGCCACCGCTCCGGCCCCTAATTTTATTTTATTTAATTAATTAATTTATTTATTTATTTTTGGTTTTTGGGTCACACCCGGCAGTGCTCAAGGGTTACTCCTGGCTCTGTGCTCAGAAATAGCTCCTGGCAGGCACGGGGGATATGGGATGTGAACCAATGACCTTCTGCATGAACGGCAAATGTCTTACCTTCATGTTATCTCACCGGCCCCTATTTTTATTTTTTTAAGCAGGTAAGCTGAAATGTAATTTAAATTTTTTTTAAATTTTCTCACTTGACCTTTTTGATTCATTTCTCTATTATCTTCCCTCTCTCCTCTTCCCTCCCCATTTCCAACCTTACTTTCTCCTATTGTCCTTTTACTTTCCTCTTTTTACCCCTACTTCTATTATTCTTCCTTTAGCTATCTTTTTTTGTTTAGATAGTTCAGTTTTTTCAGTTCATTTTTTTCTTTACCAACTATAGTTGATAGCTTTTTTTATTTTTCTTTCCCTGACGGGATAAACACTGCTGTGCCTGGGGAATGTTCACAGTGGTACTTAGTGAACAATGTGATTCTGGTTCTGGGAATTGAACCTGAACCTTCCATATGCATGCATAGCTATTGTACTATCTCTCTAGCCCCAAATTAATCTAACTTTTGCCATTGCCAAACAACTGGAAGACCCCTTAATCATGGTCTTTAGGAGAACTTAGAAGCTCTTTTAAAAAAAAAAAAAAAAAGTTAGACCCATGCCAGGCAGTGTTCAGGAATTCTTCTTTTTTGGGGGGTGGGTGGGTGGGGGGAGTCACCCCTGGCAGGCACAGGGGACCATATGGGATGCCGGGATTCGAACCACCCACCGTCCTTCTGCATGAATGGCAAACACCTTACCTCCATGCTATCTCTTCGGCCCCAGGAATTATTCTTGACTCTGCACTCAAGAATCCTGGTGGACTTAGGACTATATGGGATCCTGGGGATCAAATCCTGGTTGATTGTGTGGAAGCCTAGAGCCCTCCCTGCTGTATTATCTCTCCAGCCCTAAAATATTTATTTGTTTTTGTTTTGGGGCCACACCCAGCAATGCTCAGGGGTTAGTCCTGGTTCTACACTCAGGAATCACTCCTGGAGATAGGTACTCAAGGACCACAAGAGACGCTGACCAATTGTATGCAAGGCAAGTGTACAATCCACTGTTCTCTTATCTCTCCAGCCTTTAGCATTTCTTTTCTTTTTTTTTTTCCTTCCTTTTTTGGGTTTTTGGGGCACACCTGGCAGCTGCGCTCAGGTGGTTACTCCTGGCTCTGCACTCAGAAATTGCTCCTGGCAGGCTCAGGGGACCAAATGGGGTGCCAGAAATCGAACCCAGGTAGGCAAACGCCCTACCACTGTGCTATCCTTTTCTTTTTTCTTTTTCTTTTTTTTTTGGGGGGGGGGTCACACCCAGCAGCGCTCAGAGGTTACTCCTGGCTTAACGCTCAGAAATCGCTCCTGGCAGGCTCCTGGGGACCATATGGGATGCCGGGATTTGAACTACCAACCACCTGCATGCAAGGCAAACGCCTTATCTTCATGCTATCTCTCCGGCCCCGATCCTTTTATTTCTTTCTTTTTAAAAAAAAAATATATTTTATTAGCAGTCATTTAATTTAATTCTTTTAGGGCAGACATTTTATTAGCAGTCATTTGGTGTAATTAAATCTTTTAGGACCAGAGGTGTAGCTCAGTGGTAGAGAACTTGCTTGCAATTCTGAGCGTTGGCTTTGACTCTTGACACTGCCCTCACCCCAAGTTCAGAAAGACTTTTTTTTTTTTTTTTTTTTTTTTTTTTTGGTTTTTGGGTCACACCTGGCAGTGCTCAGGGGTTATTCCTGGCTCCAGGCTCAGAAATTGCTCCTGGCAGGCACAGGGGACCATATGGGGCGCCGGGATTCGAACCAATGACCTCCTGCATGAAAGGCAAACGCCTTACCTCCATGCTATCTCTCCGGCCCCATGCTATCTCTCCGGCCCCCAGAAAGACTTTTGTTTTTGTGTTTTTTTGGGGGGCTTTGACTCTTGACACTGCCCTCACCCCAAGTTCAGAAAGACTTTTGTTTTTGTGTTTTTTTTTGGGGGGGGGTACTCCCAGTGGCTTTCAGGGGTTATTCCTGGCTCTGCATTTAGTAATTGATCCTGGCAAGCGCAGGGGACCATATGTGATAACGTGATTCGAACCACTGTTCATCCTGGATTGACTGTGTGTGTGCAAGTTAAACGCCCTACCATTGTGCTATCTCTCCAGCCCCAGAAAGACTTTTTAATATTCAAAGTACACTGGGCCAGAGTAATAATACAGCAGGAAGAGCATTTGCCTTGCATGTGACAAATGCAGGTTCAATCCCTTTTGGTCCCCTAAGCCTACCAGTCACTACTGGTAGTGATTTCCTGAGGGCAGTGCATTTCATTGTTAACTTAGACTGAAATAAAGAACTATGAGTAGCTTACTTTTTATTGATTGATTGATTGATTGGTTGGTTGGTTAGTTGGATTTGGGGCTACACCCATTAGTGCTCAGGGGTTATTCCTGGCTCTGTACTCAGAAATTGCTCCTGGTATACTCAGGGGACCATTTAGGATGCCAGGGATTGAACCTGGATCAGCCAGCCACATGCAAGGCGAATGTCCTACCCACTGTGCTATTACATTGCTTTGGCCCGTTTTTAAATTTAAAAGTTTGTTTTTATGAAGAAAAAACAAGGCTTTATTCTTTCAAAATAGAGGGGCCAGAGTGATAACTTATTGTAATTTTTGTTTGGGGGTTACTCCTAGTTCAGTTTTTGGGGATTGCTCCTGGTTGAGCTCTGGAAACTGCGGTACCAGGGATCAAGCCTGGATTTTCTAAATGCAAAACATGCTGTTAGCCTAATGAGCTATCTCACTTAGCACATACTTTTTTGTATTCTTAATATATACTTATCTTTCCTGGTTATCTTTCTAGGTTAGTAAATAAACATAGGTCTAACATCCCTTACAGAACTAAGTGATCCTAAATATGGATGAGTTGTCAGTCATTTTAATCCTTCCCTATGAATGGATCTGGAGAGATAGATAGTACAGCAGGTAGGGTGCTTACCTTACATAAGGTTGATCCAGGTTTGATTCCTAGCATTCTTTATGGTCCTCCAAACCTTCCAAGAATAATCCTTGAGAGTAGATCTAGAAATCCTAAGCACTATAAGTGTTGCAATGTACATTCATGTGTATACTGTATGTTGGTGTTTCTATCCAATATGAATTTATAGGAAGTAGGCTATAAGCTTAGATTACTACTTGTTGACAGATCCTCAGATATTTTTGTTATTTTTTATATATTAATTTTTGGGTTTGGTCTATATCTATTAAGTGCTGAGGGATTATTCCTCTGCTCACAGATTACACTTGGCAGGGCTTGGGACCATATGGTTGCCAGGGATTGAACCCCAAGCCTTGCTAGGAGTGATCCCTAAACCAGGAATAAGTAAAACCTGTGCACAGCTTAATCCCATCACCAGAAAAGAAGGGGAAAAAAATATCATGTACTCCAGCCCATTGAGTTGCCTTAGATGTAATTGAACATCTATAAAGTGGAATTAAATGTTTTACTAAAATGGAGGGAAAAGCAAGAGTTACTGGCATTTATTGAAAAGTATAATTTATTAACATATTAGCTGGGAATCAATTTTGTTACCACATCAAATACAGACAAGGGACCTGAACAATAGTACAGTGGATAGGATGAACTGGAGGTTTGATTTCTGTCACCCTGTATAGTTTGATGAGCCAGGATTAATCCCTGAACACCACCAGTCTGGCCTGAAAAAAAGAAAATCAAATACAGACAAGGATTTAGGTATCGTGTACTACCAGGATCAAATGGGGCATATATGTACACTAGCCTTTTGACCTGTTCCCAAAGAATATATAAATATAATTATAATACAAATATATATGTGTGTGTATCTACACAAGATTTATTTATATTTATTTATTTATTTATTTATTTATTTGCTTGGGCCATATCCAGCATTTGGTACTCAGGGTTAATTCCTGCTGGTGCTTGGGGTACCATATGGAATGCTGGGCATCAGACCTGAGTCAACCACATGCAAGGGATGCTCCCTGATAATATACTATTTCTCTGGCCCTAAGATAGATCTTTATAACATTATATATACTGTATGTTAATTGCTAATTCATATATTCTTTGATTTGGAAATTACTACTACGGCTAGTATTCTTCATTGGCATTTAGCAAGGCATAAGTTAGTTATTTGAGACAGCTCTGGATATTTAGCATTTATTCGTGAGAAATTTAGGATATCTTATTTGTAAATTGTTAAGTAGCTACCTAAGAATATTTTTGTTTGTTTGTGTGTTTTGGGTCACACTTGGTGATACTCAGAAGTTACTCCTGTCTATGCACTCAGAAATTGGTCCTGGGTCAGCCGTGTGCAAGGCAAACAAATGCCCTACCACTGCGCTATTGCTCTGGGCCAATAATTTTTATTTATTTATTTGATTTTTGGGCCTCAGGGGTTCCTCCTGGCTCTTCGCTCAGAAGTCGCTCCTGGCAGGCTTAAGGAACCATCTGGGATGTCAGGATTCAAACCACCATTCTTCTGCATGCAAGGCAAACACCCCACCTCCATGTTATCCGGCCCCGCCCTAAGAGATTTTTTAATATAAAATCTTTGGGTTTTATTTGTGGGGGGTCACATCTAGAGATGCTCGGGAGTTATGTTATTGCTGGCTCTATACTCAGGACTACTGATAGTGCTTGAGGAATCATAGATGCGGGGTATTGAACCCATGTTGGCCATAAGCAAGGCAAGCATCCGACTACGTGCTATACTATCTCTCCAGACCCTCAATAAAATTTTAATGATAGACTTTTACCTGCAATTGTAGTAGGTCATCGACAGAGTGACACTATATGCTTTACTTAACCTCTCTGAATTTAGTTTCTTTTTTTTTTTTTTTCTTTTTTTTTTATTTATTTTTATTTTTTTGGTTTTTGGGCCACACCCTGTGACGCTCAGGGGTTACTCCTGGCTATGCGCTCAGAAGTTGCTCCTGGCTTCTTGGGGGACCATATGGGATGCCGGGGGATCGAACCGCGGTCCATCCTAGGCTAGCGCAGGCAAGGCAGGCACCTTACCTCCAGCGCCACCGCCCGGCCCCTGAATTTAGTTTCTTTGAAATAAGAATTTCATATGTGAATTTGCTTTTATGTACTGCAGAAATATTACTAGGTTTTAAGTTTCTGAAAGAAAATTTTACTTATAGGTGGGATTGGGGAGTAGTTGAGCCATACCCAGTGATGTTTGGCAATTATTCCTGGCTCTCTGCTCTGGAATTGCTTTTCATGGTGCTTGAGGGCTCATATGTTATGCTAGAGTTTGAATGTGGGACTCCTGCAAGCGAAGCATGCCCTTAGTTTGTCCCAGCAATTTTACTTTTATTGAAGGTAATCATGAAGTTGCCCTATTTAGCCACAAGAAAAATGACCATATAGGCAGGTAGCATTCAAATACAATTTTTATATGATTACAGAATGTAGACAATGGTGGTTGTATAATAAAACATAAAGATGTTCAATAAAAGGATTTTAAACAGTAAAACCTAATTGTAATTATTTTGAATGCCATTATGACATTCATTGAAATAAGTATTTTGCTTTTTTTTCTTTCAGCATTGTCACCCCTGTGAGTAAATTACATTTTCGTGTATGGAGCCATCAGACACTGAAATCTGATGTTTTATTGGGAACCGCTGCATTAGATATCTATGACACATTAAAGTCAAACAATATGAAATGTAAGTATGTAAAAGTATAGAAAACTGTGCTGCTGAAGTGAACACTAGAAGTCGTTCTTTTTTTAAAAAACTTTATTTATTGATTGGTTGGTTGGTTATTAGGCCACATCCAGTGGCGCTCAGGGACCACTCCTGGCTTCTGCACTCAGAAATTGCCCCCAGCAGGCTAGGGCACCATATGGGATGCCCGGGAATCCAACTGGGTTCCTCCTGGGTTATCCACATCCAAGACAAATGCCCTACAGCTGTGCTATCGCTCCAGCCCCTAGAAATTGTTCTTTTCTAATGTAAGAAATTCATATACCAGGGGCCACACAGCAGTTGGATGTTTGCCTTGTAACATGACTGACCCAGAATGGACCTTGGTTTGATCCTGGCGTCCCATATGGTCCTCTGAGCCAGGAGCGATTTCTGAGCGCAAACCCTGGGGTAACACTTAAGCATCAATGAGTGTGGCCCTGAAACCAAAAAAAAAAGTGAAAAGAAATTTATATATGCCAGATTTGTAGAATGCTGGTCACAATTTATTTTCATAAAATCATGGAGGAAGAGAGGCTATGCCTGGCAGATGCAGCAGATGTAGCTAGGCTGACTCCACCTGGCAGCAGAGACTATGATAGTGCCAGTGATTTTGAACCAGGGTTGCAAAGGATGTTTTTGTTTTTGGGCCACACATAGTGATTCTTAGGAGTTATTTCTGACTTTGTGCTCAGGAATCTGTCATGGTGGGCTCAGGGAATTATACGAGATGCTGAAGATCAAACCCAGGTTGTCCAAATGCAAGGCACTATCCACTGTACCCTCTGGCCTCCAGAGTTGCATTCACATGCAAAGGAAGTGCCTTACCTCCCTTTCCTCCTGTTCTATCACTCTAGCCTTTTGTAAGTGAATTTTATACTAATTAAAGAATTCTGAGGAACCTTGGTTTGACCATGCAATTTGGATCTGATATTTTTAGTATCTAATCAATAGATATTTAAAACAAAAACAAAGAAAAGATATTCTTCAGATAAGTACAGTTACTGTTTTATGAATATGTATATTTTTGGAGAGAAAGTATTTCCTTTTTTCTATGTAGATATTTTGGTGATCTAATTAAATTGACACAAGAAAGATATTTAGGAAGTAAAAACAATAGCTTTATGTATACAGAGTCCCTAGTTAGAAGGGACCCAGCAAAGTGTTCAAGAGCATACAGGATTTTTTTGTTTGTTTGTTTTTTGGGTCACACCAGGCAGCGCTCAGGGGTTCCTCCTGACTATACGCTCAGAAATCGCTCCTGGCAGGCTCTGGGGACCATATGGGATGCTGGGATTCGAACCACCATCGTCCTTGCAAGGCAACCGCTTTACCTCCATGCTATCTCTCCGGCTCCTTTTGATTCGTTTTTGTTTTGGAGCCACACCCAGCAGTGCATAAGGGTTACTTCCGGTTCTGCACTTAGGAATATCTCCTGGTGGGCTTGGGGAACCATGTGTGGTATTGAATTAAACTCTGATTGCATGCAAGTGCCTTACCCACTGTTCTATTGCTCCAGCCCAGCCATCTAGTTTTTATATTTTATGACAAGAATTGGCAAGGAAAAAAAAACAGTTGGATTTGTATGTTAACATGGAAGTAACAAAGTTTTTTTTTTTTTTTTTTTGGTTTTTGGGCCACACCCATTTGACGCTCAGGGGTTACTCCTGGCTATGCGCTCAGAAGTCGCTCCTGGCTTGGGGGACCATATGGGACACCGGGGGATCAAACCACGGTCCGTCCTAGGCTAGTGCTGGCAAGGCAGACACCTTACCTTTAGCGCCACCGCCCGGCCCCTATTTTTTGTTTTTTTACCACACCTAGTGGTGGTCAAGGTTATTCCTGGCTCTGCACTTAAGAGTTAGTCCCAGGGCCCGGAGAGATAGCACAGCAGTGTTTGCCTTGCAAGCAGCCGATCCAGAACCAAAGGTGGTTGGTTCGAATCCCGGTGTCCCATATGGTCCCCCGTGTCTGCCAGGAGCTATTTCTGAGCAGACAGCCAGGAGTAACCCCTGAGCACCGCCAGGTGTGGCCCAAAAACCAAAAAAAAAAAAAAAGAAGAAGAGTTAGTCCTGACAGGCTCCAGGGACTATATAGGAAGCTGGGGGTCTATTCTGGTCCTGCCACTTGCAAGGCAAAAATCCTACTGGCTGTGCTATATGGTTCCAGCCCCTAATTTTGATTTATTATTCAGCTTTTCTATCTTTTTTTGTTTTGTTTTGTTTTTTGGGCCACACCTGGAAACGCTCAGGGGTTACTCCTGGCTATGCGCTCAGAAGTCGTTCCTGGCTTGGGGAACCATATAGGACACGGGGGATCGAACCGCGATTCATCCTAGGCTAGCGCTGGCAAGGCAAGACACCTTACCTCTAGTGCCACCGTGCCGGCCCCAGCTTTTCTATTTTTGATGATAAGGATACTCACTATCTTTCTGTTTCTGGGAGAGAATTTTATTTCCTTTCAAGGACCCAAGGGGGGTGTGACAAACATTCCTTTTAACACCTACAATTTATCAGGTAAATAACTTGTTTTTCTTTTTCTTTTTTTTGGGGGGGGGGTGGGGTCACACCCAGCTGCTCTCAGGGGTTACTCCTGATTCTATCTCAGAAATCACTCCTGGCAGTCTCGGGGAACCATATGGGATGCTGGGACTCGAAATTCCATCCTTCTGCATGCAAAGCAAATGCCCTACCTCCATGCTATCTCTCTAGCCCACTTTTTTTTTTTTTTTTTTGTGCCACACCAGGCAGTGTTCAGAGGTCACTCCTGGCTCTGCACTTTGAAATCACCCCTAGCAGGCTCAGGGGACCATATGGAATGCCTGAAATTGAACCCATGTTTGTCCTGGGTCAGCCACATGCAAAAATGCCCTACCACTGTGCTATTGCTCTGGCCCCAATAAGTAACATTTTTTAATTTTTAATTTATTTTATTTTTGGTTTTTGGGTCATGTCCATCAGCGCTCAGGGGTTACTTCAGGCTCTTTGCTCAGAAATCGCTCCTGGCAGGCTCCAGGGAGCATATGGGATGCCGGGACTCAAACCACCATCCTTCTGCATGCAAACACCCTACCTCTATGCTATCTCTCCAGGCCCTACAATAAATAACTTTAATAATATTCTTTTTTTGTTTTGTTTTGTTTTTGGGCCACACCCGGCTGTCTGCTCAGAAATAGCTCCTGGCAGGCATGGGGGACCATATGGGATGCGGGGATTCGAACCAACCACCTTAGGTCCTGAATCGGCTGCTTGCAAGGCAAATGCCGCCATGCTATCTCTCTGGCCCACTTTAATAATATTCTAAGCTGGCATATTTTGGAGTCTTGGAATACCAGAATCCCATGAGTATCTGTTTGCATTCCTATGGCTATGATGCTGCCACTGTGCAAAGCTGATATATAAGAATTTGAAATAGGGCCTGGAGAGATAGCACAGCGGCGTTTGCCTTACAAGCAGCTGATACAGGACCTAAGGTGGTTGGTTCGAATCCCAGTGTCCCATATGGTTCCCCGTGCCTGCCAGGAGCTATTTCTGAGCAGACAGCCAGGAGTAACCCCTGAGCACCGCTGGGTGTGGCCCAAAAAAAATATTGAAATATACTTGATTTAATGTCATGAACTCTTGAATCCCATGATCTTCTAAAACTTGTTATTACCGTTTTTAGGCCACACCTGATGGTGTTCAGGGTTTATGGGCTTATTTCTGGCTCAGAGATCACTCTTTTGTTTATTTTATTTTTTAAAAGAATAAGTTCTGGGCTTCAGTGTGCAGCATGAATATACTTAATAATATTGTTTTATATAGGTGAAAATTGCTGAGGCATTTTTTAAAAATAATACCTTTATTTAGACACCATGATTACAAACATGTCAGGGATCACACTTGACAGGGTTCTGGTGACCTTATAGAGTGAATTACCTTATGGAGTAGTGACTTTGGAGTGCTGGAGATTGATTGCTGCAAGTAAGGCAAGTGCCTTACCTTTTGTATTATTGTTCTGAACCCTACCTATAATTTATTCTTACATTTTGTTTTCACCCAGTATAATTCAGGCCTGTATTACCAAATAAGCCTTATTTTTTATTTATTTATTTATTTATTTATTTGGTTTTTGGTTTTTGGGTCACACCCGGCGCCGCTCGGGCTACTCCTGGCTCTATGCTCAGAAATCGCTCCCAGCAGGCTCCGGGGACCATATGGGATGCCGGGATTCAAACCACAGTCCTGCATACAAGGCAAACACTTTGCCTCCATGCTATCTCTCCGGCCCCAAGCCTTACTTTTAAGTTTAATTTATTTATTTTGGGGATTTGGGCCACATTCAGAGTGCTTAAGGGTGACTTTTTTTTTAATTATTTTTTTTGGTTTTTGGGTCACACTTAACTGTTTTCAAGGACTTAACCCTGACTATGCTCAGAAGGCTTTGAGTGAGCCTCTCTGGTCCTGGAGGTTAAATCACAGTAGGTGCCTGCAAAGCAAGTACCTAATCTGTGTACTACCTCTCTGGCTCTGGCTGACATATTTTATAAATATGTATAAAATATTTATATGTATTTTGTACAGACCCGGGTTTGATTTCTGGCATCCCACATAGTCCCCCGAACCTGGCAACGATTTCTGAGCGCAGAGCCAGGAGTAACCCCTGAGCACCACCGAGTGTGGCCCCAAAAAAAAAGAAGAAAAGAAATTTGAGATTGAGGTACTTAGTATTTTACATCATGTATGCTAAGCATTAGCAAATTAAAAAATGTTTTAGTGTTTATTTTGAAATCTTGGATGAAGTATAAGAACAGTTGCTGTATATATAATTATAATTTTTCTGGCATAGTTTTTTTTAACAATGAAGATTACCTTTAAAAATTAACTCTTTTGTCGTAATTTTAATTCCTTTTTAGTCGAGGACGTTGTTGTGACTTTGCAACTTGTAGGTGACAAAGAGCCAACAGAAATTATAGGAGACTTATCAATTTGTCTTGATGGAATGCAACTAGAGTCTGAAGTTGTTACCAATGGTGAAACTGCTTGTTCAGAAAGTAAGTAATCACATTTTATAAAGGTTATTCTTTAGTGATTCTTCCTTTTTTTTTTTTTTTTTTTTTGGTTTTTGGGTCACACCCGGCAGTCCTTAGGGGTTACTCCTAGCTCTGCACTCAGAAATTGCCCCTGGCAGGCAGGGGGGACCATATGAGATGCCAGGATTCGAACCACCATCCTTCTGGATGCAAGGCAAACGCCCTACCTCCGTGCTATCTCTTGGACCCCTATGATTCTCCTTACATTAACCACTATATATGGTATATGTAATTATTGATATATTTCTTTTTTTTCTTTTTCTTTTTTTTTTTTTTTTTTTTGGTTTTTGGGCCACACCTGCTGTCTGCTCAGAAATAGCTCCTGGCAGGCATGGGGGACCATATGGGACACCGGGATTCGAACCAACCACATTAGGTCCTGGATCAGCTGCTTGCAAGGCAAATGCCGCTGTGCTATTTCTCCAGGCCCTGATATATTTCTTAACATTAAATTTTTTTTAAGTTGAATCACAGTGAGATACTGTATTGCAGCGCTCATCCCTTTACCAGTGTACATTTCCTTCCATCCCAGTTTTCTTTCTGTTCCCACTCCCCCCCAATGCCTACCTTGATGGCAGACATCACCCCCCAATTTTCCCCCTTTTAATCATCATGGTTTGCAATACTTTTAAGGGTATCATGCATAACACTTTTGCCTTTCAACATTCACTTCTTATCAGAATGGTCATTCATTTCCAGCTGTCCTTTTCATAGTGGTCCCTTCTCAGTCTCAATAGCACCCTCTTCCCCTCGTCTTTGTGGCAAGCTTTCTACATGAATTTGTCCTCTTGGCCCTGCTCACCCTTATCTCTTATCTTGAGTGTTATTATCATAGTGTCTTTTTTTTTCAATTCCACAAATGTGTGTGATCATTCTATGTCTGCCCCTCTCTTTCTGACTCATTTTAGGCAGCATGGTATTCTTAGTGTCCAAAAATGTATAAGCATATTTCATGACTTCATTTTTCCTAATGCTTGCATTACACTTCATTGAGTATAGGTACCCTGGTTTCTTGATCCTCTCATCTGTTCTTGACCTCTTAGGCTGTTTCTTAATTGTGGCTATTGTGAATAGTACTACATTGAACATAGGAGATGTCTTTTCTACATTGTGTTTTCGGGCCCCTGAGGTATATTCCCAGGAGCAGTATTGCTAGGTCAAATGGAAGCTCAATTTTCTTGTCTCCTATTTATTTACCCTATCTATATTGTTTTTTCCTTCATCTTTTCTTGGAGCTCACTAGAGTATGTCTTCACTTGTTACTTAGGCTTTACTCTGCTGCTTAGGCCTTACAGTAAAGTTTTCATTTCACTTACTAAATCCTTGAGTTCTGCTATTTTTTGGTTTTTGGGTCACATCCGGAAGTGCTCAGGGGGTTACTCCTGGCTCCACTCTCAGAATCACTTCTGGCAGGCTTGGGGACCATATGGGATGCTGGGATTCGAACTAATGACCTTCTGCATGAAAGGCAAATGCCTTACCTCCATGCTATCTCTCCGGCCCTGGGTTCTATTTTTCCTGATTTATTTTTTCTCATTTCTTCTCTCTTGTATTTTATTAGCAATCCATTCCATTCTTTCTTTGAGTTCATTAAACATTTATCATTTTCTTTTTGATATTCTTTTTTTTTTCTTTTTTATATTCTTATCAGAAATAAAGTGCCTGGTTATTGTTGTGTTTTCACAGCTATCATCTTGGTTCACTAAGCCTGGTAAGGTTCTGCATTGCTCTTTGTAACTTTTGCAGTCTGGAGGTATTTTTTGTGTGTTTTGTGGATAGGTGACTAGACTTAGGAGTCAATGTATGCTTTCTGTGAGAGGAATAAGTGATATATCCTGATGTGGAGTGAAATGTCAGTTTCTTAGTGCACCTTCTTCACTGGGTTCTGAGATGTTTTGAATTCCCATATCCAGGGGTAGGGTGAAACTGGGGCCTGCTGGGTGGTAGGCAGGCTTCACAGTGGTCCTGACCTTTTTGTTTTGTTTTGGGCTACATTCAGCAGCTCTCAGGAGTTACTCCTGGCTCTGCACTCAGAAATGACTCCTGGGAGGCCAAGAGACTGACTGTAGGAATGCTGGAGATCTAATGTTGAGTCAACTGTGTACAAGGCAAACACCCTCCCCACTGTTCTCTTGCTCCAGCCCCTGGTCCTAGCACAGAATACTGCGTTGGTGAAATGAAACTTGATATTGTACCCTTTTAGGCTTGCCTGAAAAAAAGTAAGGTGCTTAGAATGTTGGTTGTGGGAGAGGCAAAGTACCAGGATCCTATTACCGTACAAACCGAGTTTTTTGGGCACAAAATGTGTGCCAAATAACCCGAACTTGGCTTCTACTTGGGTCCTTGATTATTTGATTTGGTGTGCGTGCGCCAAATCAAATGCACGTAGTCTCCAGTGTCTTCTGCTGTCTGCTGGAGGAGGCAATGCTTCCGCTCAGTCCACAAGTAACGGCTGAGCTGAAGAGGTAGGCAGATGGACTGAACTGGATGCCACTGAACTATTTAACCCACAATATTCAGTGTCACATTTAATTAAGTGAAAAACCCATTAAGGCAGTAAAGTCGTGTAAATAAATGTTTGTAAATCCTGAATCCTTATAATCAAGGGTTTTGGAGTATAAGAATTCAGGATTTTTAACCATTTATTTACAATGTTTTACTGTCTTAAAATGGTTTATTAAAGTTGTCATTGAATACTATGAGTTAATGTGGTATGTTAATGGTATACAGTATATCAAACAATCATGTAAATGTAATCATGTACTTATTTACTTACTTACTGATTTCTCAATTATTGTAATTGTTTTGAGTATGTTTTTGTGTTTTTTTTTTGGTTTTTGGGCCACACCCGGTAACGCTCAGGGGTTACTCCTGGCTATGTGCTCAGAAGTTGCTCCTGGCTTGGGGGACCATATGGGACGCCGGGGGATCGAACTGTGGTCCGTCCAAGGCTATCGCAGGCAAGGCAGGCACCTTACCTCTTGCGCCACCGCCCAACCCCATGTTTTTATTTTTGAAATTTACCAGTGGCTGCTACATTTTCCACCTCAGCTTATATTCGAGTCACCAAGTTTTCCCAGTTTTTTAGGGTAAAATTAGGGTAGGTCGGCTTATACTCGAGTAGATACAGTATTTGTATTGGAGAGACGGCACAGTGCATTACTCTGGGGATTTTTCTAGCACTGTGCCCCGGGGGCCATGCATATAGTGAATCGATGAACCCTAAGCCTCTCACATGGAAACCGTGTGCTCAGCTTATTATGCTCTTACACAAAATTTGAACTTTATATATGACTGGTACTCTCTTTTGAGGTGGGTTGAAGGGGCTTTCATGCAGTATTAAAGGATTCTAGAGAATACTCCGTGGGTGGAAGGTTCAATGCTAGGGTTCAATTGTTTAGTCATGACTCAGGTCCTGAGTGCTGGTGGCTACCAGGGTCATTCTAGCACTATTTAGTTATATTCTAGGCCATACCCCCATGGTGCTGTCTGCAGTAGGTAGGAAGGTGGTGCTAGAAATTGTATTTGGTTCCTTGCCTTTGCAAGGTAAGTGTCCTGACTCCCTGGACCAGGAATATTGCTTCTGTGTCAGATTTTGAAAACAGGTTTTAAATTTTTTTTCTCCTATTGAAAGCATAAGATTAGATCTCGGGCCAGCGAGGTGGCACTTGAGGTAAGGTATCTGCCTTGCAAGCACTAGCCAAGGAAAGATCCTGACCGCGGCTCTATCCCCCGGCATCCCATATGGTCCCCCCCAAGCCAGGGGCAATTTCTGAGCGCTTAGCCAGGAGTAACCCCTGAGTATCAAATGGGTGTGGTCCAAAAAAAAAAGATTAGATCTCAGTAATCTATGCCATAGATTTTTATGACTCTATATGGAAGTGAAGAAATGATCCTTAAGGGGCCAGAAAGATTGCACAGTATAGGATGCTTGCTTTGCATGCAGCTGACCTAGGTTTAATTCCTGATGCCAAATATTTACCCCCACTTCAGGAGTAATTCCTGAACACAGAGTCAGAAGTAAACACTGAACCAGGTGTGGCCCAAAATTCGAAAAACAAAGGTGGGGCTGTAGAGATGGTATAGAAGCTAAATCATTTTGCCTTGTAGGCAGCTGACTCAGGATTGATAACTTGCACCACATATGGTCTCCTGGTCACTGTCAGGAATAATCTCTGAGCACAGAGTCAGTAGTAAGGTATGGAGAACTGTTGGACACAACCCCTGCTACAAACCTCACCCCCAGCTTCAATCCCCTTCACTCATACACCTCTATAAAAATAATCTTTGTCCAGTGATGGCTAACCTTTTTGAGCCCGAGTGCCCAAACTGCCACACAATGCCCGGTCATCCCAATGGCCAGTCCAGCACTGCTGCCAGGTGAGCTGCAAAGCAGACACTGGCAAACTCGCCTCCTGCCGTGCCGCAAATCTTAATTGCGGACCCCTTCCCATGTGCCAGCTGCAAGGCCTTCTCGTGCCACCGCTGGCACGTGTGCCATAGGTTTGCCATTGAGCATAGACTGTTAATGTATCAATTTTGAGAAATAATAGCTAATTTTCACTCATACTTGTTTAGCGTTATTACATGAACTAGGCAGTGTACTTGGGTTTCTTAATCCTGCTCTGTGAAGTAAGTGGGTTCCCCCTCTGTTTTATGTATAAGGTAAAAGGCATAATAGATATCTGAAATTTACATAATGAAGTTGTAACACAGACCCGGGTAGTCTGGCTTCGTAGTTCTCATGATTTTTAAATAAGGGGCCAGAGAGATAGCACAGTGGTCGGGCGTTTGCCTTGCACACAGCTGATCCAGTACAGACGGTGGTTCGAATCTCAGCATCCCATATGGTCCCCCATACCTGCCAAGAGCAATTTCTGAGCACAGAGCCAGGAGTAACCCCTTAGCGCCACCAGGTGTGACCAAAAAAAATACACACACACACACACACACACACACACACACACACACACACACACAGAGCAATAAAACTTATATAATTATCGAAAATATTCAGAAATAGCAATTTTTAGATTTAAGTGAATTTTTCTAAATGAATTTCTTAAATTTTGAGAAAATTTTTTTGGATTTTTAAAAATGACTTTATTTAAACTTTTTACAAGGTTGTTCAAAATACAGTTTTTTTCTCATTATTACAAAAAGTTTTTCATGATTGAAAAATAAAATGTACCTTTACTAGTATACATTTCCTGCTACCAATGACCCCAGTTTCCCTCTTGTCCTCCTATGCTCTCCCTTGCCTGTCTTTCTGACAGACATTTTTCTCCTCTCTTCTGCTCTCTTCCTCTCTTCTCCCCTTTCCTTTTTATTACTGAATTGATTTTCTTTTTTTTTCTTAACCTTATTGATTGATTGATTTCTGGGTCACACCCAGCAGTGTTTAGGCGTTACTCCTGGCTCTGCACTCAGAAATTGCCCCTGGCCAGCTTAGGGACATATGGAATGCACCCAGGTCAGCCTCTTGCAAGGTAAATGCCCCACAGCTAGCCCCTGAATTGATTTTCTTTGTACAGACATATCACATTTTATCTATTCACTTTTGCTTTTGTTTATGTTTTTGGACCACACCTGGTGGTGCTCAGCAATTACTCCTTTGCACCCAGGAATCGCTCCTGGCAGGGTTTGGGGGACCATATGGGATGCTGGCAATTAAAACCAGGTCAGTTGTGTGCAGGGCAAATGCTTTCACTCTTGTACCATTGTTTCGACTCTTTACCTATACCATTTTGTTCAAAAATAGACCAGATGAGACACTTACTTTGATAGTATGATGTAGAATAATGACAATTCGGCAATAGTTTAGAATAAAATATATTTATTTGGGCCGGAGAGATAGCACAGCGGTGTTTGCCTTGCAAGCAGCCGATCCAGGACCAAAGGTGGTTGGTTCGAATCCCGGTGTCCCATATGGTCCCCCGTGCCTGCCAGGAGCTATTTCTGAACAGACAGCCAGGAGTAACCCCTGAGCAACGCTGGGTGTGGCCCAAAAACCAAAAAATATATATATAAATATATATACATATACATATGTATATTTTTATTTTATTTATTTTATTTTATTTTAGGGGCCTACAAAATAGTCTTTAGGGAACCCAAGGAATATTCCTGCAATACTTGGCCCACCTTTGTGGGTCTGTTGATGTAGTGCTTAGGCTCAGTAATTATTGCTGTTCACAAGCTCAGGCGGTTATTCTGGACTAGGGATTGAACCTGGAGCTTTTGATATGCTAGACATGTGTTCCAGAACTTTGTGCTATCTCTCTGACCCAACTCAATGTTTATTAATTTACTGTTTAAAGTCATGGTTTAGGAGCTATCATTCTTTTTGTTGTTATTGTTTTGTTTTGGGGTCACACCCGGCAGTGCTCCTGGCTCTACGCTCAGAAATCGCTCCTGACAGGCTTGGGGGACCATATGGGATGCTGGGGATTGAACCTGGATCAGCCATGTGCAAGGCAAACACCCTACTCACTGCGCTATTGCTTTGGCCCCCATATGTACCAGATCAGGATGGCGAACACGAGGCCAGCCAAAATGAATGCGGCTCTTTGCCTCTTATCATTATTTTGTATATTGTTCTGCTGCTTCTGAGGAGGGATCTCTGAGGAGAGATCTCCGAGTGTGGAGTCCTGTCTCCCATCCCTCGGAAACAACTGCACTGGCCAGCGAGTGGGGGGTAGGGGGGGAACCCGTGTGTCATATGTTGTGTCACATCTTGCCGTTAGTTCTTAGTGTGGAGGACGCAGCACACCCTCACCATCACTGCAGGATTTTGACCCTCACTCAAAATGGCAAAATGCAATATGTGTTTAATATATTATTGTTAAAATTACATGCTTTTGTGTGAGTGTCTGTTTTGGCAGGTCACTGCGCCGTGTGGCTCTCTGACTCTCACAGTTTAAAATTTTGGCTCTTTGTGTCTAACTTGTTCGCCACCCCTGTACCAGATTGTTAAGCTTGATTTTTTTTTTTTTTAATTAAAAATTTTTTTTTCTGTGGGTTGTTTCCAAGTGGTATTCAAGGAGCTCTGGGACTACACCTGGTGATTCTTTTTGTTTTTGTTTTTTGGTCCACACCTGGCAGCATTCAAGAGTCACTCTTGTTCTGTGCTCAGAACTTACTCCTGGCAGGCTCAGGAGACAATATGGGATGCCAGGAATCAAACATGGGCCTGCTGTGTGCAAGGCAAAAAACCTCCCCACACCTGGTGGCTCAATGCTTGGGCACAGTACATGGGTTGATTGGGCCATGTAATGCTGAGGACCTCCAGGGATACAGCTAGCAATGCTATTGAACTGGGCATGGGTGTGTAACTTGATTGTACCCAACTACTGTAGTCTGTGTCTGGCCCCTAAATATGTGATCTTTGTGGCAGTTTGGGGGATGAAGATTTATCCACAACCTACACTTTTCTGGGGCATTTCCTGGGTCTGTGCTTAGCACCATAATGGTGCTTGGGTATCATACAAAGTACTGACTGGCTATCTATCTCTTCATCCATTCATCCATCCATCCACCTACCAACAGGCTACGAATCACATCCGGGTTAGCCATGTGTAAGGCAACTGCCCTTCCCGCTGTGCTGTTGCTCCACCTCTTTTTTTTTTTTTTTCTCTTTTTTTTTTTTTTAAGTAAAAAATAAGTTTTATTTGAGGAAGGGGGAGAGAGAAATGCATTCTAAAGAGAACATAGGCTTCTCTAAATGTGGAGAGAGAGCCCAGGACACATCCATCACTAAAGTATGCAAGTATGAAAGTACACAACTTAAGGGGAAGATGTTGGCGATATGCGCTCTGGTAACGCATGTCCACAGCAGTGACACTTGGGCCCAGGGAGCACATGTGTACTACTCTAACACTTCTACAGTAAAATGGCCCTTATGAATCTTTTTTTTTTTTTTCCTTTTGTGGTTTTTGGGTCACACCCAGAGGTGCTCAGGGGTTACTCCTGGCTCCATGCTCAGAAATTGCTCCTGGCAGGCACGGGGGACCATATGGGATGCCTGGATTCGAGCCGATGACCTTCTGCATGAAAGGCAAATGCCTTACCTCCATGCTATCTCTCCGGCCCTGGCCCTTATTGAATCTTAGGAATATTTACCATTAATAAAATTTGAAGATTGTGTGAACATATGGCATATTTGAAGGTGCTTTAATATCTGTACCTTCCCCCTTTTCTTGAAGCCATTTTTTAGATTTTTGCAAGAGGTGTTAGTGGATTTTCTGTTTTTGTAATTAATTTTACTCATCATCCTGTTGGTAAATAGCACCCTCTTGGTGAGGTATTTGGAATTCAAAGGAGGCTAAGAAGCTACTAGACCTGAATTGTAATTATGAAAAACATTTCATAAATGATGAAAATGGTTTGAAAAATATACCTCACTAACATCTCAGTAAGTATTTACATAAATAAAAATTTGGTGAAACTCATTTTAATCATATAAGCATTGTATTTTTTTTATTAATGTCATGTTAGAATTGAAGCTATATGTTCTTTTCTTGATTCAATTAAGAGATTTATTACACAGCATATTTAGGGAAAAAGTAAATACATTTTTGAAACTCATTTTTACTAGATTTTATTGATATTAAAGGTGCTCCACAGAATGATGATGGTTCCAGATCCAAAGATGAAGCCAGGTAAGAGCTCACTCAGTGCTTAATGCAAGTATACAGAAGGATATAGGAAAATTTAACTTTAATTTTAGTCAAAATTAAATTTAGCACTGTTCCTCCCTCTTCCCTCTCTCTACCAGCTCTCCATTTGTTTCTTCCTTTCTTCCCCTCTATACTCTACCCTTTCTCCTCTCCTTCTCCCTTGCTCTCCCTGTTTCTCACTTTCCTCTTTCTCTCCCCTCTTTCTTCCTTCCTCTCTTTGTCTCTCCTCCCTCCCTCTCTGCCTTTCCCACTTTCTTTCTCTCTCCACCCTTCTCTTTCCACTCTTACCATGTCTTTCTCTTTTCCCTCTTCCTCTTTCTTCTCCCTTTCTCTAGTCCCCTCTTCCCCTCTTTCCCTCTCCCTCTAACTCTCAAAAAGAGAAAGAAAAGGAGGTAAGGGCATTTGCCTTGCATGCAGAAGGATGGTGTTTTGAATCCAGGCATCCCATATGGTCCCTTGTGCCTGCCAGGGGCGATTTCTGAGCATAGAGCCAGGAGTAACCCCTGAGCACTGCCGGATGTGACACAAAAACAAAACAAACAAAAAAAACATAAAAGTTAGTCTATGGATCTGGAGCTGGAGTATACAACTTGGATTGTGCATGACTGACCCGGCCCAGGTTTGATCCCTGGCATGCCATATCATCCTTCTACTCTACCAGAACTGATCTCTGAGCATAGAACCAGGAGAAAGCCCTGAGCATTATGGGTATAGCTTCTAAAAAATGAAAGAAAAAAATAACACTAGACTATAATCTTTTGGTATATGTGAAAGTCATGACAATGGCGTGCATTTTCCTTCATTAGAATGGGCAGAAATTTGTATCAGCTGTTTTTTGGGGGACGCTCAGGGACTACTCCTGGCTATGCACTCAGAAATCATTCCTGGCTCGGGGACCATATGAGACCATATTCGGTCCATCCTGGGTCAGCCGCATGCAAGGCAAACGCCCTACCACTGTGCCACTGCTCCAGCCCTCTTGTATATTTCTTATGACCTTTTTTTCTTCGTTCTCTAGAGTTGTCTATCCTGTCCATAAATATTTGAGCATTTGTATAAGTCAGATGTTTATGTATGATGAAGTAAAAACTGAAAGTACAAAGGAAAAATGTCATAGGAGGTCTTAATTAGTAACTAAATGCTTTTGAAAGATAATGATGGTGGTGAGTTAACACTGATATCCTATATAGTGTATAGATTTCCATACAGATTTGCAGAGTTTTAGATTTTTAGTTCATTGTCTTTAAAATGTAATTTCTCATTAAGGAAGGTCTTATAGCCCCCTCTTGCCCCCAGGATATTTTAAGGGAACCACAGATGATAATCGCATAACTTGGGAGAGTGTCATGGCATAAGACTAGGAGGCTTACTGGTTGGACAGGGGATTATAGGAAAGAAAACTGGAATGAAATTATGGTTGGAAAAAGGTTGAGAAAAAGTGGTTTAAAAAAATTGAAAAAAATCCCAGTGCTATTTCAGTGTGACCTGTTTCTTAAACTTAAGAGTGTTTAGAGTCACCTAGAGGGCTTATTCAGAGAATTTTTGAATTTTTCCTAAGACATCTGAATTTTTATTCTAGTACCAATTATTAGATCTTAAAGCCCAAGATTTGTCTTTCTCAGTACTTTCTAGGTGATGGTTTCATACTGTTAGAACAGGGTCTATAATGGGTCAACAGAGGTATTTGTGAAGTTATAGTATACAATGGGAAAATCTTTTCATTTAGGTAGCACGGTAATATCTTTTTTTTTTTAATTTTTGGCAGGGGAGGAGGGTGGAGTTTGAGCCATACCCAGCAGTCCTCAGGAATTATTCCTGGCTCTGAACCTAGGAATTACTCCTGATGAACTTAGAAAACCATATGGGATGCTAGGGATCAAAAATGGGTGGACCACATGCAAAGGAAATGCCAACCCACTATTCTATTACTTTGGCTTATTTATTGTTTTCTTTTTCTTTGAAGGGGAGGTGTTTGGGACCATATTTAGTAGTACTAGAATTTATACCTAACTCTGTGCTTATAGATCACTTCTGGCAAAACTTAGAGTACTTGCCAGTGACTAAACCTGAATATGCTGCATTCCAAAGCAAGCATCTTACCTGCTGTACTGTTTCTCTAGTCTTGGGCAAAATTCTTTTTTTTTTTTTAAGATACTCACAAATGTCAATACTGTGTGGAAGAAAATTAAATCTGATTACTCAAGCCAGGAAAATTTTTAATTGATTTCCTTTTTAAAAAAAAAAACTGTATTTATTTTTTGGGGCCACATTCAAGCAGTGCTCAGGTGTTACTCCTGGCTCTGCTCTTAGAAATCACCCCTGGCAGGCTGGGGCCAGACCATATGGGATGCTGGAAATCGAACCAGCTCCCTCCCAGTTGGCCACATGCAAGGCAAATGCTTTACCACTGTGCTCTCTCCCTGGTTCTTAAATTGATTTCTTAAAAAAAAAAAAAAAAAAAAAAAAACTAAGACCTTTAGAAGACTTTCAGTTCTGATATACAAACAGAGCTCTATTTTGGGGAATGGGAAGAAGAGTTGGTAGATGGAATATAGCATAGTACATAGGTGTGGGGGTCTTAGGGACTTTGCTGGTAGTGAGGTGAGACAATAGTATATTCAAGACAGTAAATGTCAACACCATTTAAATACGTTATTTTAACTATGATACATTTTTAAACGTATTTTACAAGTATCATCAGCTTATTAATAAATAGTTATAAAGATACATAAAAATTCTGTATATTTAAAACTATAAAATTAAAAGCAAATAACATTTATACTTAAAGGATAAATATGAGAAATGAAAGTTTATCAGAAGCTATAGCTAGTAATAAGAAAAAAATCATAATAGAAGAGAAAGTATACAAAAAACTTGGACCTTATGGAAGAAGAAACTCAGATGACATATTATTAGAACAAGGGTTAAGATGCTTACCTTTCATATGGCTTTCCCCAGTTTGATCCCTTGCCCCTCAAAAGCACCACTGAAAGTGATCCCTGAGCTCACAGCCAGGAGCAAGGAAAAGGAGATAGGAACACTATTTAAATAGTTTAGGGGGTTGAGCATTTCAAATCTTACAGTTGGAAAAGCAGATCGATTATTATTTTCAAATATCTTCTATGGACTGGGGAAACACAGTTCAGTGTGTAGAATATACTTGGATTAAGTCCCTGGTACCATATGACATATGAGAACTGATATATGTAATCTGAAAACAAAACAAAGATTTCTTTTTAGAAATTGGCAGTCGAGATATGGTTTATAGAACTGGAGCATGTATTTTGCATGCTGGGGCATGTATTTTGCAACTGGAGCCCTGGGTTTGATCCCCAGAGCTTGTAGAAAATTCTGAACTTCTGAACTTGGGGGCATTGCTATGTATGGTCCAAGCACCAAAAGAAAAAAAATTAGCAACTATTTATACTTGGCCCAGTTATTCTAGTCTGTCAATCAGTCTGAAGCAGATAGAAAGGACTTCCAGAACTCAATCACACTAGGCTTTTTTTTTAACCCCCAGGTATTGGGTGGCTCCAAAGTAGTACTTATGGACAAGGGACCACTCCTGGCTGTTAGTTAAGTGTAGAGCCTGGTAATATGACACTCTTTGGGCTTAGTGGTGGTAGGGGCCACCAAGAACTACACCTGGCAGTACTTAGGGGACAACCAGGCACTGCTAAGAATTGAAACTTAGTCCCAGTATATGCAAAGCATGCTACCCCTGGCCCCCATACTCTGTGTGTGTGCACAGACACTTAAATTCAAAAGACTTGTGTCTATGTGTGTTTAAATTCAAAAGGATTTTTTTCCTCCTTCAAACCCCCCCCCCCCATCTTCTCCTAATTGTTCCCCAGAGTGAACAGTGGATCAGATGACCCTGAAGATGCAGGATCTGGTGGTGATAGAAGGGTCAGTGAGAATAATTCTCCATCACTTTCAAATGGCAATTTTAAGCCTTCTAGGCCTCCAAGACCTTCACGACCACCTCCTCCTACCCCACGTAGACCAGGTATGTAGTACAACCATATACTAAGGAAATAACTGTAAGCCTGAATACAGATGCATCTAGACCCTTTCAAAATGTTGGTTTCTGGGGGCCAGAGCAATAGCATAGCAGGTAGGCATTTGCCTTGCACATGTCCAACCTGAGTTCAATCCCTATCATCCTTTATGATTCTCTGAGCCTGCCAGGAATAATTCCTGAGTGTGGAACTATAAGTAACCCCTGAACGCTGCTGGGTGTGATCCAGAAACCAAAAAAGCACACATAAAAATTGGTTTATGATCTGCAGGGTTTTATGTGCAAAACAATGTTAAGGATATGAAAAAATGGCTAAGAAACTATGATACCAGGGGCCGGAGAGATAGCATGGAGGTAAGGCGTTTGCCTTTCATGCAGGAGGTCATCAGTGCGAATCCCGGTGGCCCATATGGTCCCCCATGCCTACCAGGAGCAATTTCTGAGCCTGGAGCCAGGAATAACCCCTGAGCACTGCTGGGTGTGACCCAAAAACCACCAAAAAAAAAAAATGGTACCAATGCTTTCCCATTCTAAAAGATTTTCTGATGGAGCTAAAGAGATAGTACAGTGGGTAATATACTTCATAGGAAGTTAGCCCAGGTTCAATTTCTAGCATAATAATAATTTTTCTGGAGGCCAGAGCAATAGTGTAGTGGGTAGGACTCGTGCCTGACATGGTCAACTTGGGTCTGATCCTCAGTACCCCCCCCCCCCAAATATGGTCTCCCGAGCCCATCAGGAGTGATTCCTTCATGCTGAGCTAGGAGTAAATCCTGAGTACTTCTAGGTGTGGCCCCAAAGCAAACAAAAATGTTTAAGTGCAACTAATTAATGGTGTCTATTATTTCTTAAATAATTTTCATCTCTGTATCTACATCTTAAAATTTATATTTGTATTCTTTTATCTGCTTTTCAAAGCTAAAATTCTGTCCTGAATTCAGATTTCTGAGAAGAGGTACCCCACCCCCTTGTTTTCCTCAAATCTTTTTTTTTTTTTTTTTTTTGGTTTTTGGGTCACACCCGGCAGTGCTCAGGGGTTATTCCTGGCTCCAGGCTCAGAAATTGCCCCTGGCAGGCACAGGGGACCATATGGGATGCCGGGATTCGAACCGATGACCTCCTGCATGAAAGGCAAACGCCTTACCTCCATGCTATCTCTCCGGCCCCTTCCTCAAATCTTTTATAGCTTCTGTCAATGGTTCACCATCTGCCACTTCAGAAAGTGATGGATCTAGTACTGGATCTCTGCCACCAACAAACACAACTTCAAATACATCTGAAGGAGCAACATCTGGATTAATAATTCCTCTTACTATATCTGGAGGCTCAGGCCCTAGGCCACTTAATACTGTTACTCAAGCTCCTCTCCCACCTGGGTAAGTTAACTATCTCTTGTTATTGTCATCATAGTCCTTGCTGCTGCTACTGTATACCAGGATTTTACATTTGGCTGAGTGCTTGCATATACTTTGTTGTGATGTGTGGAGTGTCAGAATTGTGCTGGAGATTACTGTTGGTGATGTAGGGTGGTACTGGGGATCATATGTAGCAGCCTTGTGCATACCAAGGATAAGTTCTCTACCACTGAGCCATATCCTTAGGCCCAAAACACTTTTTTTTTTAAGACTTCTGCTTATGTTTAATAATGAAAACAGTATTGAACTTGTTTGTTTGTTTGTTTGTTTTTTGGGGTTGTTTTTTTTGGGGGTTTTTTTTTTTTTTTTTTTTGGTTTTTTTTTTTTTTTTTTTGGTTTTTAGGTCACACCCAGCAGTGCTCAGGTGTTATTCCTGGCTCTATGCTCAGAAATCACCCCTGGCAGGCACAGGGGACCAACCATATGGGATGCCGGGATTTGAACCACTGTCCTCCTGCATGAAAGGCAAACACCTTACCTCCATGCTATCTCTCCAGCCCTGTGAACTTGTTTTTTATAAAAACTGCCGTCAGGGGGCCGGAGCAATAACATAGCAGTAGGGCATTTGCCTTGCATGGGACCAGTCCAGGACGGACCTTGGTTCAATCCCTAGTGTCCCATATGGTCCTTGAGCGATTTCTGAGTGCATAGCCAGGAATAACCCCTGAGCCTCACTGGGTGTGCCCCCCCCCCAAAAAAAAAACTGCCTTCAGGGGCTGGCATGATAGCACAGCTGAAAGGGTGTTTGCCTTGCATACTGCTGACCCAGGTTCGATCTCCAGCATCCCATATGGTCCCCCGAGCCTGCCAGGAAGAATTTCTGAGCACAGAGCCAGAAGTAACCCTTGAGAGCCACCAGGTATGGTCCCAAAACAAAAGCAAAATAAAGCCAACAAAATTGTCTCTAAAGATGAACTGATAGTACCACGGTTAAGTCACTGCCTTGTATGAGAATGACCCTGGTTTGATCTAAAAAAATACATATAGTCTTCCGAGCACCACCAGGAGTGATTCCTTAGCACAGAACCAGGGTGCTCAGACCCCTTAGCACAGTAAGCCCTGAGTGCCACTGGGCATGGGTCAAAAACCAACACACACACACCCCAAAAAAAAAAGGCCACTATCTTCATACTATTTTAACTAATTTATTTGTGGGATCAAGAATAAAACTGAACAAAACTTTGTCTCTTTTTGGGGGCGGGCCATAACTGGTGGTGCTCAGTGTTACATCTGGTTCTGTTCAGGAATTACTGTCATCAGGGTTTGGGAGACTCTATGAACTGTTGGGGGTGAGCTGAGCCAATGCTTGCAAGGCAAGCAAGTACTATCTATCTCTCTGGCTCCATTACAGACATACTTTTTAACTTCAATTCTATAATATGGTCATGTAAGAAAAAAAGAAAGAGGATTAAAAACACAGGCTATTCAGAGAACTATCATAACTAAACATTTTTGGGGGGCCCATACCCATTTGATGCTCAGGGGTTACTCCTAGCTAAGTGCTCAGAAATTGCCCCTGGCTTTGGGGGACCATATGGGATGCCGGGGGATCGAACCGTGGTCTTTCCTTGGCTAGCGCTTGCAAGGCAGACACCTTACCTCTAGCGCCACCTCACCAGCCCCCCCCCTTTTTTTTTTTGGTTTTTTGGGCCATACCCGTTTGATGCTTAGGGGTTACTCCTGGCTAAGTGCTCAGAAATCGTCCCTGGCTTGGGGGGACCATATGGGACTCTGGGGGATCGAACCGCAGTCCTTCCTTGGCTAGCGCTTGTAAGGCAGACACCTTACCTCTAGCGTCACCTCGCTGGCCCCTATCATAACTAAACTTAAAGATTTTTGTCTTTAAGGTGGGAGCAAAGAGTGGATCAGAGTGGACGAGTTTACTATGTTGATCATATTGAAAAAAGAACCACGTGGGATAGACCAGAACCTCTACCTCCTGGGTAAGTATCTGAATTATAGAAGCTGTAGAGAAGTGTTTCTCAGCCTTTTCCTGGCTATGGTTCCTTTCTGATCTTTGTTTTCTTCCTTAGGACCTTACCCCTAACCTACCCTTGCTTTGTGCCATTGTCCGTCTTTTAAATCATTTTTACTTTAGGACCTCTTGCATTATCCTTGGGTTACATGGGGTAGGGGTGTGGTTGTATGGTTCCTGATTGAGAAACACTGATGTAGATCATGGGAATTCTTGCCTACATTCCTACATTTCCATTTGTCAGTCTTTTTTTTTTGTTGTTGTTGTTGTTTGTTTTTGTTTTTGTTTTTCTGGCCATACCTGTTTTTTTTTTTTTTTTTTTTTTTTTGGTTTTTGGGCCACACCCTGTGACGCTCAGGGGTTACTCCTGGCTATGCGCTCAGAAGTTGCTCCTGGCTTCTTGGGGGACCATATGGGACGCCGGGGGATCGAACCTCGGTCCATCCTAGGCTAGCGCAGGCAAGGCAGGCACCTTACCTCCAGCGCCACCGCCCGGCCCCTGGCCATACCTGTTTGATGCTCAGGGTTTACTCCTGGCTAAGGGCTCAGAAATTGCCCCTGGCTTGGGGGGACCATGTGGGACTCTGGGGGATCGAACCGCGGTCCTTCCTTGGCTAGCGCTTGCAAGGCAACCACCTTACCTCTAGCACCACCTCACCGGCCCCCTTTTTTTTTCTGTATTTTCTTTGTTCTGTGGTATGTGCAAACTAGAATGCAGACAGAATTGATTGGGCATGATGAATGATTTAGGGGTTAAGGGGTGTACACCTGATAGTGCCTAGGGATCAAGGTTGCCGGGGATCAAATCCAAGGCTTCTGACTACAAAGCATGCACTTTGAGCCATTTTCTTGCCCTTGATGACAATGCATGGTTTTTATCTCCATTTATTTCTGATTTGTGGATTTCATAGGTCTTACTACTTCTAGGCTTCCCTTTATGAACTTTATCTAACTTAAATGATAAGGTTAGTTTCTTGAAGAGTAGTTATTTAATTGAAGTGCCATTTAATTCATATTTGTGTCACAAGTATTTGTCTAATTGGATTTGTTTTGTTCTAACTTAGCTGGGAACGACGGGTTGATAGCATGGGGCGTATTTATTATGTTGATCATTTCACAAGAACAACAACTTGGCAGAGGCCAACATTGGAATCTGTTCGTAACTATGAACAGTGGCAGCTCCAACGGAGTCAACTTCAAGGAGCAATGCAACAGTTTAACCAGCGGTTTATTTATGGGGTGAGTTGCCTGTTTCCTTATAAAACAAATGAGCTTATTTAATTTTTTACCTTTACCTGTATATGAAATAGTAGAAGTTATAACTAAGATAACAACTTAGTTTTTGCAGTTAATATTGATGGATCTTGACTTGAATTTTCCATATATTATTTGTTCTTTTTTTTTTTTTTTTTTTTTTTTTTTTGGTTTTTAGGTCACACCCGGCAATGCTCAGGGGTTATTCCTGGCTCTATGCTCAGAAATCGCCCCTGGCAGGCTCGGGGGATCATATGGGATGCCGGGATTCGAACCAGAGACCTTCCACATGCAAGGCAAAATGCCTTACCGCTGTGCTATCTCTCCAGCTCCATATTATCTGTTCTTTTTGAAGTTTCCTAAAGTTAAACTTTCTTTCTTTTGCTAATGCAAAAAAAAAAAAAAATGAGGGTAACTTAAAATTACTGTGTTTTTTTATTTTCAAAGTCAAACCTTTTTAAGTATAAAAGTAAAATCGGGCTAGAGAGATAGCATGGAGGTAGGGCATTTTTTGTCTTGCATGTAGAAGGACGGTGGTTCGAATCCTGGCATCTCATATGATCCCCCAAGCCTGCCAGGTTCTGAGTGTAGAGCCTGTGTGCTTCCGGGTGTCACCCAAAAAAAAAAAAAAAAAAAAAAAAAAAAAGTAAAATCAGCTTTTTTTTTTTTTTTTTTTTTTTTGGTTTTGGGTCACACCCGGCAGTGCTCAGGGGTTACTCCTGGCTGTCTGCTCAGAAATAGCTCCTGGCAGGCACGAGGGACCGTATGGGACACCGGATTTGACCAACCACCTTTGGTCCTGGATCGGCTGCTTGCAAGGCAAACGCCACTGTGCTATTTTCTCCGGGCCCCAAAATCAGCTCTTAAGTTTAACACTTATTTAGCATTTGAAATCTGGTTTAGCAAGTAGTTAACAGTAGTGATTTTATTTAGTCACTTTGTCACATCAGAAAGTAAATTTACGAGGCTGGAGACATAGCATAGAGGTAAGGCGTTTACCTTTCATACAGAAGGACAGTGGTTCAAACCCGGCATCCCATATGGTCCCCTGAGCCTGCCAGGAGCGATTTCTGAGCATAGAGCCAGGAATAACCCCTGAGCGCCGCTGGGTGCAACCCCTCCCCCCAAAAAAAAAGTAAATTTACTATATAAGTTATTCAATGCCTTGTGAGATTAAAGAAATTTGATTTCGGGCCCGGAGAGATAGCACAGCGGTGTTTGCCTTGCAAGCAGCCGACCCAGGACCAAAGGTGGTTGGTTCGAATCCCGGTGTCCCATATGGTCCCCCGTGCCTGCCAGGAGCTATTTCTGAGCAGATAGCCAGGAGTAACCCCTGAGCAACGCTGGGTGTGGCCCCAAAAACCAAAAAAAAAAAAAAAAAAAAAAGAAATATGATTTCTTGAGCTGTGGATATAATTCAGTCAAAGAATTAAAGAACACATGGTGGGGCCCGAGAGATAGCATTGGAGGTAAAGCATTTGCCTTGCATGATGCAGGTCAGTGGTTCGAATCCTGGCATCCCATATGGTCCCCCGAGCCTGCAAGGAGCGATTTTTGAGCATAGAGCCAGGAGTAACTCCTGAGTGCTGCTGCATGTGACCCAAAAACCAAAATAAATAAATAAGAACACTTGTATACAAACTTAGCTTTACTTCCCAGCACCAAAAAAATTCTTTTAGGGGCCAGAGACATAGTGAAGCGGTAAGGCGTTTCCCTTGGACGAATTCTGGCTTCCCACATGGTCCCCCAAGCCTGCCAGGAGCAATTTCTGAGCATAGAGCCAGGAGTAACCCTTGAGCATTGCCGGGTGTGACCCAAAAAAAAAAAAAAAAAAAAAAAAAAAAACCTTTTAGGATTATGCTAAGTATTTTGGGGAGAGGGGGCCTACAGTCTACATATTTTCCTTTATAGTCTACAGCATCAGTAGCCAAAGAGAATACAACAAGTAGGGTGTTATATAATAACCCTATATAATCACCAAGGCCATGCTAGGGAGGTATCCCATTGCAGAACCAGAAGTAAGCCCTGAGTTTTTTTGTTTTGTTTTGTTATGTTATGTTTTTAAAGAAATTATCTTTGGGGAAATCTGATTCTCTGTGTTAAATGAGGGATTTGTTTAAAATATATATAAAATTGGGGCCGGGCGGTGGCGCTAGAGGTAAGGTGCCTGCCTTGCCTGCGCTAGCCTAGGACGGACCGCGGTTCGATCCCCCCGGCGTCCCATATGGTCCCCCAAGCCAGGAGCGACTTCTGAGCGCATAGCCAGGAGTAACCCCTGAGCGTCAAACGGGTGTGGCCCAAAAACCAAAAAAAAAAAAAAAAAAAAAAAATATATATATATATATATATATAAAATTAAAACAGTAAATCCAGCTTCCAAGAATTCAAGGAAAGCTAATTTTCACTCAATTGCCATTTCATTCCCTCCAACACCATTATTATCATCCATCTTAGAATCTATATGAGTGAATTCTCACTAAACAATACTTTTGTTCCTTTTCTGCATATTTCCTTATATTTCTAAAGTCGATGAATTCACTTTTCTCATTCTCTTCCGTTTACTATTTGGTTATAAACTTCCTTTCATATAACAAATTATTTTTTTTGCCATCTTGTGTAAACAGCTGTTACCTTATTATCCTTCCCAGTGTTTTAGAGATGAAATTAATTTGTCTCGTCTGCTTTATCTTTTTTTTTTCATATGCTGTTTTACATCTTTCTTTCTAAATTATAATTACCTTTGGTATGCCTGGCCAAATTTTTTCTAGGTTTGAATGTCTAGCTTGCCTGCCTTTAAAGCTAGTTTCCACATGGGTGTCCAGTGTGGAAAGAGCATGGGCTTTGGAGTCAGAAACATCTGGGTTCGAATCCTGGTTCCACAGTTACTTTCTCTGTATGACTTTAAGTAAGTTTCTTAATCTCATCAAGACTCATTTATCAATTTAAAAATTCATATATAAAACATATACTTCAGAGGATATTTTTGAGGAATCTGTAAAATATGTTCCAAATGTTTGACACATACTAGATATATAGAAATGCTAGTTCTCGGGCCCGGAGAGATAGCACAGCGGTGTTTGCCTTGCAAGCAGCCGATCCAGGACCTAAGGTGGTTGGTTCAAATCCCGGTGTCCCATATGGTCCCCCGTGCCTGCCAGGAGCTATTTCTGAGCAGATAGCCAGGAGTAACCCCTGAGCGCCGCCGGGTGTGGCCCAAAAACCAGAAACCAAAAAAAAAAAAAAAAGAAAAAAGAAATGCTAGTTCTCACCTTTCCCTCATATCCATACTAGTGAATTTGACCATTATCTCATGTTTACAGTACAAAACATCTTATAAAAAATTTTTAGAGCCAGAGCGATAGCACAGCAGTAAAGCGTTTGCTTTGTACGCAACCAACACAGGATGGACCCTGGTTCAAATCCCAGCAATCTCATATAGTTCCTGGAGCCTGCCAGGAGTGATTTCTCAGCGCAGAGCCAGGAGTAACCTCTGGGCATCGCCGGGTGTGACCCCAAAACAAAATAAAAAAAAATTTTTAATATAGAAATTTTGGAAGCTCTTATAGTTATAAACTTTACACTTTGATACTCAGTCTTTCACAATTTTTTGAATGAACTTAAACCTATTTGTCATGTCTTTTCTTTTTTCTCCTCACCTACCCAAAATAATGGGACCGATTTTTAGAAATTCTTGTTCTTTGCTCTTGTTATAGAATGGTGCTAATTCATAACTTAAATAGCCTAGTTACCCATACACACAATCAACAATAAGAATTAAACTAGGGGGCCAGAGAGATAGCATGGAGGTAAGGCGTTTGCCTTTCATGCAGAAGGACAGTGGTTCGAATACCAGCATCCCATATGGTCCCCTGTGCCTGCCAGGGGCGATTTCTGAGCATTGAGCCAGGAGTAACCCTTGAGCACTGCTGGGTGTGACCCAAAAACCAAAAGAAGGAAAAAAAAAGAATTAAACTAAGACTGTTGAGATAGTACTACAGAGAGGGCTCTTGCTTGCATTTGGCCTATCAGAGTTCAATCTCCAACATCCCATATAGTGCCCTGAACCAGGAGTGATCCCTGAGTGCAGAGCCAGGAATAAGCCTTGAACAGGCGGGTATGACCAATAAACAAACAAAAAATAATTAAACTGGATTTCCTTAATACCAATTTCTAAACAAGTAGTGCGGTGGTAGATTGTTACTTGAAATGCATTTGTGATGTATGTGAAGTAACCCTTCGGTTCCAGTTACAGGGAAGTGTATTCTCATACACCTAGCATTTTTTTAAATCTAAGAATAAATGCAAAATTGTGTAATGACTTCCTGGACCTTGACTTCATTGTGCATGTCTCAAAAATGGAGCTCTATTTTGTCACATATCACATTTTCCAGACATGCATCTGTCTCAGTTTCTGTAATGTGTCAAGGAAACAAAACAAAAGAGACAGTGGTTGAATTATTCTGGATTATTCATACATTTAAAATAAATGTAATGTGAAGACTTTGGATTCATATTGAAAAGAATAAACCGGGGCCGGAGAGATAGCATGGAGGTAAGGCGTTTGCCTTTCATGCAGGAGGTCATTGGTTCGAATCCCGGTGCCCCATATGGTCCCCCGTGCCTGTCAGGAGCAATTTCTGAGCCTGGAGCCAGGAATAACCCCTGAGCACTGCCGGGTGTGACCCAAAAACAAAAAAACACAAAAAAAAAAAAAAAAAAAAGAAAGAAAAGAAAAGAATAAACCATCAAAGACAGTTAATTTGGGATAAAATATAGACAATAAAATTAACAGATTTCTTGCTAGGTATAATAATTTTGTGATTATGTAAGTAAATGCCCACAAATTTTAGAAATGCATACTAAAATATATTAGGGATGAAAAAAGTATCTGATCTTTGCTTTAGCTAAAAATAGGGACTAAAAGTGAAATATGGTAGGGGATGGGCATGCCAACCTGGGTTCGATCCCCAGCATCCCATATGGTCCCCAGAGCCTGCCAGGAGTAATTTCTGAGCTCAGAGCTAGGAATAACCCCTGAGTGCCTCTGGGTGTGGCCCAAAACCCAAGAATGATCCCTGAGCACTGCTCACAGTGCTTTCCCACCCCTTAAAAATTAAATTAAAATTAGGAACATAAATGTGGCAGGATCTTATTAAATTTTTAATTGGGTGCCAAGTCTATAAGGTGCAATGTCCTCTTGTATTTTTTTTCGTAACTTAAAGTTAGTGTTTTTTGTGTGTTTTACTAAAAAAAATTTTTAAGAGGCCTCAGATTGTCCCCCCACTTTGTTATACATTTAAACCAAAATACTATAAGACACTCATTTACCCTGCAGAGTTAATGAGTTAATGATATAACTTTTCTTTTTAAGCAAGGGAAGATTCCTATCTTTCTTTTATCTAGCCAAACCCCTCTTTCCACCAGTTTGATAATGCAAATAGAAATGTAAGAAGTTTTCTAAATAGTTCTATGTTTTACAGCTCCTTCCAACTGGAATTCCTTTCTTTTAGTCTTAAAATAATCTGTTCCTCCTTCCCCATACTCATCCAGAATTCTTTAGTATTCTTTGTGAGCTTAACTTTTTTGAGTTAGAGATAGATTTTTCTGTCATACCATGACTGAGCACTGTTGTTTATAAATGACTTTGACTCACTGATTTGTAGCTAAAGAAAAAGTATTGGGGGAGGATTATACATTTGTAATATTTTAGTTTCAAATAATTTTAAACAATAACATTTTTAAGATTTGATTCTTTTTCTCCACCAGAATATATTGACTTTTACTTATCCACATCAGTGTGACACTTCCTATGATGTGGATTCTGAAAGAGTTCGTGAATAGGGAAGGCATATCAGAATTCATCTGGGTGTTTTTATGTCTTCTGTTTGTATTGTTCATTATTTCACATTTCTCCCCTAGAATCAAGATTTATTTGCTACATCACAAAATAAAGAATTTGATCCCCTTGGTCCCTTGCCACCTGGGTGGGGTAAGTATGTGATTCTTTTTTCCTTGACTCACGATATTTTCAGTGATACTCTTCATTGAGGAATTAACTGAGAAACTTTTGGGTTGTGTTGGTTCAGTTCATCATAACAAATAGGCCCAAACTTTCTAAGATGACTCGTTATTAAAAACTTTTATTGGATTTTAAAATTATTGTACTCTTCTAAAGTTAAAAGATATGTTATCACTCTGCAGCACAACAATCTAGACTTTAAGACATTATGCTTAGTGAACAAAAGGCAATCTCAAAAGATATTAAATATATTTAATTTATATATTAATATAGTGTTAATTATATTTCTTATTTATAAAAATAAAAGTTTAATTATATAGCATTCTTTAAATGATTGCACTATAGAGATTTCATAGAGAATAGTAGTTGCTAAGAAGAGAAAGCCAGTTGTGAATGAGGGGGTTAGCAAATCCAGGAGGTAACACAAGTAGTTCTTAAGTATGGTGGAACAGTACTATTTATTGACTATATATTGATGAACACAGATCTATACATGAAATAAAGTGCACAAAACTATACAGTCATGCAAATGAATTGTCTTAAAGATTGATGAGGGACAGGAGAGATAGGCCAGGAAAGTCTAGGAAGTGAGGCACTTGCTTTGCATGCAGCTGATAATGGTTGATTCCTGACACTGTCTGTGGTCCTCAGTACACTGCCAGGACACTCTTAAGCACACTGAAACAGGAATAAACCTCGAGTACCACTTTGTGTAGCTCAAGCTCCCTTGCCCCCAAATAAATAAAAACTGATGAAACTTGAGTGAAGTGTGTCCTTGGCAATATATCAGTATCTATTTCCTTGTTTTAATGTTGTGCTAAAGCTAAATTGTAGTTAAAATAGCATGTAAAAACAATTTTTGCAAAAGTCTGAGAATAGTCATTACTCCAAAGTATTTTTATTGCATTCTTGCTTCCAAAACAATTCAGAACTTGATTGGATATGCTTTACCTGAAAGAACCAGAGGAAAGAGGATGTGTTAGATTGGTGACTTTATGCCCTGCATCTCTCTTTATAAGGAGGCATATAAGTGAGCTTGGTTATAAAATACATTTGGTACCTTACTTTTTAAGTGGGCCTGGACAGATAATATAGGAATTAAGATGTATGGTTTGGCCAACTAGATTCTAGCCCCAGCACCACATGTTCCCTAACTGCATCAGTGGGTGCAGTCTTGGGAATTCCAGATCATTGTCAGCTGTGGCCCTGACGGCCTCCCAAACATGACTTTGGTTGCCTGGGTCAAGTTCCACAGGACCCAAGCAGCACTACATATTTGGACCCTCACTTGGAACCACATGCTATATTGACTTAAGAATCAGAGGGAAGCTTCGCCATCCCAACTTCTTCCAAAACATAAATAAAAAGAAAGCTCAGTGAAGGGCCAAGGAGATCGCTGAGTGAATTCTTAGTATGTGCCTCTTGGGTTCAGTCTACAGCTCCAAACAGTCCCCAAGCACCTCCAAGAGTTTCCCTAAGCATAGAGTTGGTAATAGACTTTGAATGCTGATGAGTATGGCTCAAACCTCCAAAAGAGAAAAGAAAGAAAGTACAAGAAACCAAGGGGAATTTTGTGAAATGGGATGAGAAAACAGAATAGAGTTCTAAAACATGAGACAAGAGGGAAAGCGACATCTTCAGATGCAGTGAATTTTAAAAAAAAAATGGGACTCTGGGGGCCAGAGAGATGGCACAGCAGTAGGCATTTGCCTGGCATGCAGACTGACGTGGTTTGAATCCCGGCATCCCATATCCCCCGTGCCTGCCAGGGGCAATTTCTGAGCACAGAACCAGGAGTAACCCTCAAGTGCTGCCGGGTGTGACCCAAAAACCAAAAAGGGGGGGGGGGGGGGCTCTGGTACCCACACCTTGCATAGAAAGTTACTATAGATAGTTAGGATGTTAGAACTAAGTATATTAAGGAACAGGATGCATTTGTAAACATGTCTTTCCTAGTTGAATAATGCCTAGCGTATAGCAAAGAAGCAATTAAATTATAAACACTTTTGGGAGGGTCAGACCTGGCAGTGCTCAGGAAAGCATATGCCCTTAGTACTTAGGGACCATTTCTGGTCGTTTGGGGAGGATTGTGAGGTGCTTGGAAGACTGTGAGGTGCCAGGGATTGAACCAAGGCATCTTTCATGGAAAGCATACAGTCTATCCTGTTAAGCTTTCTCTCTGACCTTAATTTTATTTTTATTTGCCTGGAGCTGTTATAGGAGACTTGAAAGCAACTTGGGTTTAGATCTCCTGCTTATAAGACATGCTCTTTGCTGCTGACCCACACTCTCAGTCCATAATAATATTTTAAAACTTTTTAAGATGTGATTATAAAACTACAAAATCAGTGAGAAATGGGCAAGTTTAACTCATTTTACTTTGAGAAAGAAAACTGCCAATGCTAATGTTTATCCCTTTTTTTCTGTTTTTAATTATTTAAGAGAAAAGAACAGACAACAATGGTAGAGTGTATTTTGTCAACCACAATACTCGTATAACCCAATGGGAAGACCCCAGAAGTCAAGGGTAAGAACTTTCAGTTTAGTAGTATATAGTTCGTGTTAAAGATTTTACTGATTTCTGACTTAATTACAAAAAATATTTGTATGAACTATAAAAGTCCCTGAATAGCCAAAGCAATCTTAAGAAAACAAAGATGGAAAGCATTACATTTACCAGTTACAAAACTAATAAGTAGGCTGGAGAGGAGCTGGAAAATATAATTAATAGTAGATAGGGCGCTTGCATTGCATGAAATCAACCTAGGTTCTATCCCCACCATCTGGTCCCCTAAGCACCACCAAGAGTGATTCCTGAGTGAACTGTCAATAGTTATCCCTGAGCATTGCCAGATGTGACACCCCCTAACCCAAAAAAGAATAGGGCCAGAACAGAATGATAATACAGAAGTAAGGTGCTTGCCTTGCATGCAACCAACGCAGATCCAATTCCTGGCATATTCATATGGTCCTCCAAACCCAGCCAGGAGTAATTTCTTAAGCTTTGAGCCCTGCTAGATGTAGGCCCCTCCCTTACTCCCAGAAAAAAATAATAGTAATCAAAACTGCATATACTAGAATAAAGGTAGAATTCAGAGTCCTAGATTTTTTTTTTTTTAACATTTATTTATTTTGGTTTTTGGGCCATACCTGGTGGTGCTCAGAGGTTGCTCCTGGCAGGCTCGGGACTATATAGGGTGCCAGAATTCGAGCCTAGGGCTGTCCCAGGTTAGCCATGTGCAACACCTTACCACTGTGCTATCATTCTGGCCCCAAGAGCCCTAAATTTTTGAACAGTTAATCTATGACAAAGGAGTATATGGAGCTTCTGAAATGAAGCAAAGAAAAAAAAAAAATCTGTTCAACAAATGACGTTAGGAATATTGAATAGTCACATGTAAAAAATGAAATTAGGGGGCCCGGAGAGATAGCACAGCGGCGTTTGCCTTGCAAACGGCCGATCCAGGACCAAAGGTGGTTCGAATCCCGGTGTCCCATATGGTCCCCCGTGCCTGCCAGGAGCTATTTCTGAGCAGACAGCCAGGAGTAACCCCTGAGCAATGGCCGGGTGTGACCCAAAAAAAAAAAAAAAAAATGAAATTAGGGCCTGGAGTGAAAGTACAGCGGGTAAGTTAGTTGCCTTGCACACGATCATCCTGGGTTTGATCCCCAGCACCCTATATAATCAATCCCCTGAGGCTGCCAGTAGTGATTCCTGGGCACAGAGCCAACCCTGTAGTACTAGGTGTGGCCCAAAACCAAAACAAAACAAAACAAAACAAAAAGAAATTAGAACCTTAATTTAGGTTTTTAACTTCACTAATTAGAAATTAGTTTTAGTACTTAGCAAACAATTGTCTGACATATTTCTCTCTCTCCTCTCTCTCTCTCTCTCTCTCTCTCTCTCTCTCTCCTCTCTCTCTCTCTCTCTCTCTCTCTCTCTCTCTCTCTCTCTCTCTCTCTCTCTCTCTCTCTCTCTCTCGCTTACTTAGTCAATTAAATGAAAAACCTTTACCTGAAGGCTGGGAAATGAGATTCACTGTGGATGGAATTCCTTATTTTGTGGATCACAATAGAAGAACTACAACCTACATAGATCCCCGCACCGGAAAATCTGCACTGTAAGTTTTCCAAACATTGTAAATTAAAATATTTTTGTTTGTTTGTTTTTGTTTTGTTTTGTTTATTTGGGTCACACCCGGCGGTGCTCAGGGGTTACTCCTGGCTGTCTGCTCAGAAATAGCTCCTAGCAGGCACGGGGGACCATATGGGACACCGGGATTCTAACCAACCACCTTTGGTCCTGGATCGGCTGCTTGCAAGGCAAACACCGCTGTGCTATCTCTCCGGGCCCTAAATTAAAATATTTTTTTTTTTGGTTTTTTGGGCCACACCCTGTGACGCTCAGGGGTTACTCCTGGCTATGCGCTCAGAAGTTGCTCCTGGCTTCTTGGGGGACCATATGGGACGCCGGGGGATCGAACCGCGGTCCGTCCTAGGCTAGCGCAGGCAAGGCAGGCACCTTACCTCCAGCGCCACCGCCCGGCCCCCTAAATTAAAATATTTTTAATGGGCCGGGCGGTGGCGCTAAAGGTATGGTGCCTGCCTTGCCTGCGCTAGCCTTGGACGGACCGCGGTTCGATCCCCCGGTGTCCCATATGGTCCCCCAAGCCAGGAGCAACTTCTGAGCACATAGCCAGGAGTAACCCCTGAGCATTACCGGGTGTGGCCCAAAAATCAAAAAAAAAAAATTTTTTTTTAATGAGGATTTCAATTTCATATGGAGATGCTGGCAGTATTTAATGGTCATGGCCACTTGGTGGTAGTGTTGTGCAGTAACTTTGTGTGTCAATATTATAAACTTAGGGGGTAAAGATGTTTCTCCTGCATACAGCTGACCCCAGTTTTAGCCCTGAAACTACATGTGGTACCCCAAGCATCACCAGAAGTAAACACTAATTACAACTTGGTGTGTCCTCAAAATACAACAAACAATAAAATACTAAAATACTACTGTAACCATTAACCATTTATCAAAACTATATATATATATTTTTTTTGGGGGGGGGGTCACACCCGGCAGCGCTCAGGGGCTCCTGGCTCTACATAGGCTCAGAAATCGCTCCTGGTCCCCCAAGCCAGGAGCAACTTCTGAGCACATAGCCAGGAGTAACCCCTGAGCATTACCGGGTGTGGCCCAAAAACCAAAAAAAAAAAAAAAAAAGGAAAAAAATCAGTATAGAATGTCATCTAAGATTTTAATAAAATTTTATAAAAATTTATTTCAATTATATTTAATTAAATTTTAATAAAAATTAATAAAAATTTGATAAGGTCTATAATGCTGTTTCTTTCTTTTTCTTTTTTTTTTTTTTTGTGTGTGTGGTTTTTGGGTCACACCCGGCAGTTGTCAGGGGTTATTCCTGGCTCCAGGCTCAGAAATTGCTCCTGGCAGGCACGGGGGACCATATGGGACGTCGGGATTCGAATCGATGACCTCCTGCATGAAAGGCAAACGCCTTACCTCCATGCTATCTCTCCGGCCCCTTTTTTCTTTTTTTTTTTTATTTTAATTTTGCTCAGGGGTTATTCCTGGCTCTATGCTCAGAAATCACTCTTGGCAAGTTCAAGGAACCATATGGGATGCCAGGATTCGAACCACTGACCTTCTGATTGCAAGGCAAATGCCTTACCTCTATTCTATTTCTCTGGCCCCTATAATGCTGTTTCTTATGTTTGCTTTTTAGGTCTCTACTTATTCACTAAATAGTTTATATTTTTATTATTCTATGAAGTAAATTGCTATCCTGTATTCTACTGTGAATATTGAATTGTTACTATTTGGTCATAAAGTCAAAATTCAGCCACATAAATATATTATCATTTTTATTAATCTCTCCAGATTTTTTTGTTTTGTTTTTAAGTTGTTTTGGGACTAAACCAGGAAGTGCTCAGGGGTTATTCCTGGCCCTGTGCTCAGAAACTACTCCTGGCAGGTGTGGGGGAACCATATTAGATGCCAGGGATTGAACCTAGGTTGGCCTTGTGCAAGACATACACCCTACCATACTCTCTACTATCACTTCAGATACATTCTTTGTTATTTCTATAGCAAAGCAAACACTTATAGGTTTGCCTATCTTGTCTGGTTTTTTCTTTTTTTCAGGGGGCCAGCAAGGTGTATTTTGGGCCACACCAAGTGTGATCCAAAAGTTACTTTTTTTTGTTGTTGATGGTTTGTTTTGTTATTTTGGGGACACACCCCACAGTGTTCAGGGTTTTACTCCTGGCTCTGTGCTCAGAAATCACTTCTAGCAGGCTTGGGGGACCATACGGGATGCTGGGGATTGAATCTGGGTCAGTCACATGCAAGGCAAATGTCCTGCTTGCTGTCACTTTAGTCCCTATCTCCAGAAGTTACTCTTAACTCTGCACTCAGAAATTACTCCTGATATGTTCAGGGTGCCAGAGATTGAGCCAGGGTTGACTATGCACCATATTAACACTCAGTCCCTATCTTGTTTATTCTTTATGTTTTGTTTTCTATGTTTGGGGGCCCAAGTTCTTTTGAAGAGCTAACTCCTGGTTTTATGGACTCATGTTTTGCTGTCTTGATTTCTGTATCATTGATTTCTGCTCAGATTTTATTCCCTTCCTTGTACTACTTTTTGGGTTTATTTGTTCTTATCAGGAGTCTGAAGATATATGTTTAGGTTGTTGATTTGAACTTTTTTTTCCCTTAGTTGTAGAGCCAGTCGTGGGCAACCTTTTTTTCATCTGAGCCAAATCTCGCCAAAACTGTGATTGAAATTTATTTTGAGAGCCACAGTTTTAAAACCGAAAATATATAGGATGGTACAGAAAGGTACACAGAAAGTGACGCACCCCCATACCACATGACCCGACTGGAGCTGTGTGGAACCGGCCGTCAGGGCTGCACACAGGGTGTGCACTGTCAGGCTAGGAGCAGAGTCCTGACTCCTAGAGCAGCTGCCCGGCACACAGAAGAGCTGCATTCAAAAGTGTAAAGAGCCTCATGTGGCTCTGAAGCCGCGGCTTGCCGACCGCTCGTGTAGGCCTATCATACTAGTTTTGTTTGTTTGTTTGTTTGTTTTGTTTTTGGGTCACACCCAGCTGCACTCAAGTGTTACTCCTGGCTCTATGCTCAGAAATCGCTCCTGGCAGGCTCGTGGGACCATATATAATGCCAGGATTCGAACCACCATCCTTCTGCGTGCAAGGCAAACAAACGCCTTACCTCCTTGCTATCTCTCCAGCCCCCTATCATACTAAAATTTAAATTAGTTCATAAAATATGTGATAGGAAATTATTTTTAAAATCACTATTAGAAAATTGGGACCAGAACAATAAGTACGGTGAGCACTTGCCTTGCACATGACTGACCCTGGTTTAATTCTCAGCACCATTATGGTCTTCCCATGCCTGCCCCAGGAGTGATCTCTGAGCACTGCCAGATGTGACCCCAAACCAAACACAGACACAGACATAAACAAATTTACTGATATATTCTATATAATATTTAATAAAATACAGTCATCCCTTCAACAACATTGATTGAATTGTACATGTTCTCCTCTGCCTACTATTAGATTTGACTGTACTTAAGAGAAAATGTAACTCTGGCTCTGAAAGATCAAAATCTATTTCCACATATTTAAAATCACCCTGGGTAAATGTTTCTTAAAATGATATTAAGAGTATGCTATACTCTATTTGTATTTGACTGTTGAGTACTAGGGGGCTATATTATTTTGCTTTTCTTCAATATTTTACCTTACAAGAAGCTGTTTTAATGTCATACTAACATTCTTTCATAGAGACAATGGACCCCAGATAGCCTATGTACGGGACTTCAAGGCTAAAGTGCAATATTTTCGTTTCTGGTGTCAGGTTGGTATTGATATTGTATTTCTGTGCTCCCCTTTCTTTATAATATTCTTTATATATACTGTCAATGATACTGAAAATAATTAGCTTTTAGAAAAACTTTAGAAATTTTTAAAAAATTGGCTTTTAGGTAAAACTGTTACTTTTCTTTCTGTTGTTGTTTTTATTTTGGGGTCACACCGGTTGCACTCAGTGGTTATTCCTGGCTCTAGGCTCAGAAATTGCTCCTGGCAGCTCGGGGGACCATATGGGATGCCAGGATTCAAACCACCGTCCTTCTGCATGCAAGGCAAATGCCCTACCTTCATGCTATCTCTCCAGCCCCAAAATGTTATTTTTAGATCTTTGTCTTCTTTTTAGGGCAAAATCGTTTTTTATCAGATGATTTGTGGCTTTCTGTTACACAGAAAAATTAACTTGAAACTGTTTTAGCAATATTTTTTTTTTTTTTTGGTTTTTTTTGGTTTTTTTGGGTCACACCCAGCGGTGCTCAGGGGTTACTCCTGGCTGTCTGCTCAGAAATAGCTCCTGGCAGGCACAGGGGACCATATGGGACACCGGGATTCGAACCAACCACCTTTGGTCCTAGATCGGCTGCTTGCAAGGCAAACTCCGCTGTGCTGTCTCTCCGGGCCCTGTTTTAGCAATATTTTTTAATATTCTTTTTGTAGTAGCCATTTACTTTGAGAGTGCAGAAACCTTCAAATAGTTGAGTTAAAAACATTATTTTTATCTATAAGTTGTAACTATTCCCTTGGGAGTTTCCTGTGATCTTAGGGCATGGATTTAAATTACCTTTTGGACTGTTATTCCTTCTCAGCCTCCTTTCATTCTCCCCCTTGATCCCCTTTTAATCCCCCCCTCTGCTGTCTCTCTTCTCTTTTTCATAATACCTTCTTTTAAGTTATTCTACTTAAGCAACTTCAAAATTTCATTAGTTTTAAATTTTTATTTTGTTTTTTGTTTTTTTGTGGGTTTTTTTTGGGGGGGGTTTTGGGCCACACTCAGCGGTGCTCAGGGGTTACTCCTGGCTGTCTGCTCAGAAATAGCTCCTGGCAGGCACGGGGGACCATATGGGACACCGGGATTCGAACCAACCACCTTTGGTCCTGGATCGGCTGCTTTCAAGGCAAATGCCGCTGTGCTATCTCTCCAGGCCCAGTTTTAAATTTTTAGGTTGCACCCAGTAGTGCTCAGAGTTTATTCCTCACTGCACTCAGGGATCACTTTTGGCTGTGTTTGGGAGTACATATCAATGCTGGCTGAGGTTTGAATCTGGATTGGATGTGTGCGTTGCTAGTGCCTTACCCACTTTAATATCTCTTCATCCCAGTACCTTCAAACTGCAAACATGCAAGCAGTAAGAATCTGAACTAGCCTGGCCAGAGCAATAGCACAGCAGGTAGGATGTTTGCCTTACATGCGGCCAACGTGGTTTCAATCTCCTGTATCCTGCATCCCATATGGTCCCATGAGTCTGACAGGAGTAATTTCAGAGCACTGAGCCAGGAATAACCCCTGAGTGCCACGGGGTGTGGCCCCCAAAACAATGTAAAAAAATAATCTGAGCTAGCTTTTTGAAAATAAATTAGATTTATTGGATATTATTTATATAAGTATTATTCACATAAAAAAAATTTTTTTTTGCCTTTTGGGCCATACCCAGTGGCACTCAGGTGTTATTCCTGGCTATGTGCTAAGAAATCTCTTGGCTTGGGGGACCATATGGGATGCTGGGGATCCAACCTCCGTTAGTCCAAGGTTAACGCATGCAAGGCAAACGCCCAGCCACTTGTGCCATCGCTCTGGCCCCAGTTGAAATTTTTCATTTTGGGGGGAGAGGTGTTAAATTTTGGGCCACACCCAGTGGTTATTCAGGGGTTATTCCTGGCTCTGCTCAGAAATCATTCCTGGCAGAGTTAGGGGACCATATGGGATGCAGATCGAACCCGGGTCCTTCCCGGGTTGGCAGCATGCAAGGCAAATGCCCTACTCCGGCCCAAAATTTTTCATTCTTATACCAAATCAATAATTAGCATAAATGCTTACAAATGCATCATTAAATGTTAAGTATAAATTAATATTAAAAGTCTACTTGTTTCTCTAAGCAAAGGTCACAGTAAATAAAACTACCTTTTAGACTGGCTCACGATTTGCAGCTCAACAGAAAGAGTGGTGAGTGCAGTTAGAGTAATAACTACACTGACAACTATCACAGCAATGTTAATGAATGAGAGAATTAGAATGCTTGTCTCAAATACAGGCAGGTGGGTGGGAGGAGGGAAATGGAGGACATTGGTGATGTGAATGTTGCATGGGAGAGGGGGCTGTTCTTTATATGGCTGAAACTCAACTACAAACATGGCTGTAATCAAGGTGCTTAAATAAAGATAATAAAAATTAAAAAAAATAAAAAACTACCTTTTAGGGGCCAGAGCAAGTATGGCACTTGCCTTGCACATAGTCAACTCAGATTCCTTGCACTCTGTATGGTGCATTGCCAGCTGTGGCCCAAACAAAAGAAAAAGAGCTTTACCTTTTGGATATTTTTAATGGTCATTACAATGGCAAGAATTGACTTTGGTTATTTTTATATTTCAGCAACTGGCCATGCCACAGCACACAAAGATTACAGTGACAAGAAAAACATTATTTGAGGATTCCTTTCAACAGGTAATGTTGCAACAATTCAACTCTCTATCAACTGGCCCAGAATCCCCATTGGATGCCAAAAGTTAAAATTCTTTTTATGAAATCCTTCAATTTTAAGTCGAATCCCACTCCCATCTACCTTGATACTTAAAATTTAGGACTATGCAGATAGTTTTGAATGTGTATTTTGTGTATATGTATATTTTGTGCTTTTCAATGTCTATTACTCCAATGATGAATAAGTAAGGTTTCCTTAAGCTAAATATTTTATTTGTTGTTGTTGTTTTTGGACCACACTTGGTGATGCTCAGAGGATACTCCTGGCTATGCACTCAGAAATCACTCCTGGCTTGGGGGGGGGGGTCATATGGGATGCTGCGGATCGAACCCAGGTTCGTCCTGGTCAGCTGCATGCAGGGCAAATACCCTACTGCTGTGCTATTGCTCCAGCCCCTAAATATTTGATTTAAAATAGATATTTGAGTAAGAAAAGTGGGATTTATTAGTCAAGTGTTGAAATATCTATTTGAATGTTACTAGCTGTGTAGAAAAAGAAAGGGAGCAATTCTGTGCTCTGTTGTATTACTTGCTTTTTGTGTGTGTGGTGCTAGTAGGGGTGGAACCAGTTTGTAAGCATGTTCACTACCACTGAGCAACATTCTTATTCTTATTTGCATTTTTGCAAGTATTTGCAGAGACTAAGTTTTTTTTTGTTTTTTTTTTTTTAATTGTTCAGAAGTCCCCTGTTGGTGCTTAGGGTTCAGACCCACTCCTCACATTGTGGTGCTCTGGACCGTCTGTTGAGAACCAAACCCAGGCCTTCCACATACATGGTGTGTGCCTTACCATTGAGACCTGTTTTGTTTTATTTTGTTTTGTTTTATTTTGGGGTCACACCAGCAGCGCTCAGGGTTTACTCCTGGCTCTATGCACAGAAATCACTCCTGGCAGGCTCGGGATCATATGGGATGCTGGGATTCGAACCAATAACCTTGTGCATGAAAGGCAAATGCCTTACCTCCATGCTATCTCTCCAGCCCGAGACCAGTTTCTTAGTCATTTAATTTCATTCTTTTTTTTTTTTTGAGTGTGAGGGTGGACCATACCCATCAGTGCTCAGGGCTTATTCCTGGCTCTGTGCTCAAGATTACACCTGGCAGGGCCTTACAGATCATATACTGGCAGGAACTGAACCCAGAACCAGTTGCAAACTGTAACTTTGCTTTGGAAAACAAGATTTACCAATAGTAAAACGTTAAAATTAGAATAATCCTTTAGGCCTTGTTTTGTAGCTGTATGTAACATGATACTTATCAAATCCTTAGGTTAATTTAGCTACAATTCAAGAAGGGCAACCTGAGTGCAAAAGAAAAAGAAATGGTCTGAAGTAATTGATTATAGGTGACCTCTAGCTTTCAGAGAGTCATGTCCCCCCACCATTTTTTTCCCCAGAGAGTGGTTTGGGGTACTCCTAGCTCTGTGTTTGACTGTCACTCCTGGCAACACTTAGGTGACTGTAGAGCCAGGGATCAAACTGGAATCAGCCACATACAAGGCAAGCAGCATAATCCCTGTACTCTTTCTCCAACCCATGTTCATCTTTTTATTTTGTTAGGAGTGATCAGTGGCAATGCTCAGGTTACCATATATGTTGCCAGGAATCAAACTAGGGTACTCATTTGGAAGGCAAGCACCTTACCTCCTATGCTTTTTCTCCAGTCCCGTATATTCATTTCTTTTGGTTTACTGTCACACCTGGCTGTTCATTACTTACTCTTTGCTTTGAGCTCAGGGCTTACTCTTGGTTGGCTCTGGAGAACTATATGGGGTACTGGGGATAGAAACAAGCTTTTTACTCACTTTACTGTTTCACACGTCCTCTCATTTCCTTTTTTATTTTGGAGCTACAGCCAACAGTGCTTAGGGCTTACTCTTGCCTCTGTGTTCAAGAATTACTCCTGACTGGCTTGGGGACCATCTAGGGTGCTGGGGATCAAACCTGGGTTGGCTATGTAGAAATCAAACACCCTCTCCCTCTATATTAATCTCTTTAGTACCTCCTCTCATTTTCTTATAAGTGTTTGGTTATTAATATAGAAGCAAAAAGCCAGTTGAATTGGCATGCTGTTGTATAGAGGCATATAGCTTTTTAGTGACAGTCAAAGCATTCTTTTTTTGGTTTTGTTTTGTTTTTTGGGCCACACCCGTTTGATGCTCAAGGGTTACTCCTGGCTAAGCACTCAGAAATTGCCCCTGGCTTGGGGGGACCATATGGGACGCCAGGAGATCAAACCTCGAGCCTTTTTTGGCTAGCGCTTGCAAGGCAGGCACCTTACCTCTAGAGCCACCTCTCCAGCCCCTAGTCAAAGCATTCTTAAAGCTATTTAGAAAATTGACTCATCCCGGAGAGATAGCACAGCGGCGTTTGCCTTGCAAGCAACCAATCCAGGGCCAAAGGTGGTTGGTTCGAATCCCGGTGTCCCATATGGTCCCCCGTGCCTGCCAGGAGCTATATCTGAGCAGACAGCCAGGAGTAACCCCTGAGCAACGCTGGGTGTGGCCCAAAAACTAAAAAAAAAAAAATTTGACTCATCCCATCAAAATTTTGAAGCCATTCCTCATTTTAGTCATTAACAAAATTTCAGATTCTGGATTTTTTTAGGGGGGGGTTAGGGGGTACCCTTTTAGTATTGCTTAGTGGACCATGTCTCTTGGGCTTTTTATTGTTTTGTTTTGTTTTGGGGCCATACCTGGCGACGCTCAGGGGTTACTCTGGCCATGCACCCAGAAATCATTCCTGGCTTGAGGGACCATATGGAATGCTGGGGGATCGAACCATGGTTTGTCCTAAGTTAGTGTGTACAAGGCCCTATTGCTTGCGTCACCGCTCTGGCCACTCTTCAGGGATTTTTGTTTTGGGGTCACACTCAGCAGCGTTCAGGGGTTACTGCTGGCTCTGTATTCAGAAATCGTTCCTAGCACACTTGGGGACCATATGGAATGTTGGGAATTGAACCCAGTTCAGCCATATTGCAAGGCAAATGCACTACCTTCTGTGCTATCGCTCTGGCCTCAATATCTTCGATTCTTAGCTTCTGTGTAATTACTTTATGGTTTTATGGTTACTACATGGTCAATTTTTTTTCTACCTATTTTCATAGAATACAGTTTGCTATTAGCAGTACTGACATGATGTAAAACATGACCTATTTTTCTTTTTTGTAAACTCCAAATCACTTTATTTTTTATATATATATTTCTTTATTTTAATTAAATAATTTTTATTTTGATCAAAGTGGATTACAAATCTTTCACAGTAATATTTTAGATACATAGTGACATTGAATCAGGGCATTCTCACCACACCACCAGAGTTGTCCTCCCTCTACCCCTGTCCCCAGCATGCATCCCATATCCCACCTCCTTTGTGCCCCGGGCTGCTAGTATAAGTGGCTCCCTCTGTGTCTAGCTTATTGTAGATTGGGTTTCAATTCTGTTGTTGTTGGCTTTGGATTTGGTGTTTAAGTCTAATAATTTTTTATTTCTATTCAGTATTCATACAACTGTTTGGTCTTGGTACCCTCTGTTATTTCCCCCCTCAATTTGTGAGGCAGAACAAGATGTGGTTCTGTTGGAGGAAAGAAAGGGGGGGGCAAAAATCCAACAAGCAAAAAAGAACTCGAAAAACACCACAACAATAAAGACAACAACCAAATAATAACCATGGTCCCAAAATAAAAACAAAACAAAGCCCCCCAAAAAACAAGCAACATCAACAATAACAAAAAAAATTAATTTGTGCTTTTATTTTTTATCATAGGCACAGTAAATATTGGGGAGATTAGAAAGGGAATTCCCATGGGGCTGGGAAAGTGGCACTAGAGGTAAGGTGTCTGCCTTGCAAGCCTAGCCAAGGAAGGACTGCAATCCCCCGGTGTCCCATTTGGTCCCCCCAAGCCAGGGGCAATATCTGAGCGCTTAGCCAGGAGTAACCCCTGAGCATCAAACGGGTGTGGCCCAAAAAACCAAAAAAAAAAGAAAAGAAAAAGAAAGGGAATTCCCTTGGCCTAAGACAGTGGTCAGCAAGCTGTGACTCACGAGCCTAATGCAGCTCTTCTGTGCGCTGGGCTGCCACTCCAGGAGTCAGGACTCTGCTCCTAGCCTCTGTCAGTGCATGCCCTGTGTGGCTCTCAAAATAAATTTCAATCGTGGTTTTGGCGAGATTTGGCTCAGTTTAAAAAAAAGGTTGCCCACTACTGGCCTAAGAGATACAGGTTTCTCCACCCTTGAAGCATACTGTCATGGGAATAACTATAGGCTCCATACATGCTCTTTTACTCTCCCCTAGGCCCTTTTGTGATATCTGGAAACTTTCTGCTCAGTTGTGGATGATATAATCAGGCCTCTGTAACTAGAGATCTTGGTATTTGCACAGGTCATAGGATGGAGACTAGAATGAAGTCTTTCTTTTTTTTTCTTTTTTCTTTATGAAGTCTTACTTTACGGTTCTAGAAGTTCTGTTCAATAACTGTAGTTTTAATTAGTCTTCTGTAGTTGTGGTCTTGATTTTTGCACCGATCCTAGAACAAAGCCTAGGATAGAGTCTTTCATTATGTTTCCAGAAGTTCTGCTCGGTTGCAGCCAGACCTCTGGGATTAGAGATCATGATTGTTTTACAGATCAGATCATAGGCCAAAACCTAGAATAGAGTCTTTTTTATTGGTCACAGGATAAGTTCTGCCCAGTCATCGTTGTCACAGTCAGTCTTCTGTAGTTAGCGATATTGGCTTTTGCACAGATCAAAGGATGATGTGTCTTCTGATTTTATCTTATTCTTAGGTGGTGAGGTAAGATAACCTGCTCTTAAACCAAGTTGTTGCCATTTCCTCATTGTCAGGATGTAATATCAAAACTGGTTCATGTTGGTGTCAGAGCAATATTAAGAAAGTCCTGGGGTGGGCCCAGAGAGATAGCACAGCGGCGTTTGCCCTGCAAACAGCCGATCCAGGACCAAAAGTGATTGGTTCGAATCCCGGTGTCCCACATAGTCCCCCGTGCCTGCCAGGAGCTATTTCTGAGCAGACAGCCAGGAGTAACCCCTGAGCACTGCTGGGTGTGACCCAAAAACGAAAAAAAAAAAAATGTCCTGGGGAATGGGGCCCGGAGAGATAGCACAGCCGTGTTTGCCTTGCAAGCAGCCAATCCAGGACCAAAGGTGTCCCATATGGTCCCCCCTGCCTGCCAGGAGCTATTTCTGAGCAGACAGCCAGGAGTAACACCTGAGCACCGCTGGTGTGGCCCAAAAACCAAAAAAAAAAAAAAAAGAAAGAAAAGAAAGAAAAGAAAAGAAAAGAAAAGAAAAGAAAAGAAAAGAAAAGAAAAGAAAAGAAAAGAAAAGAAAAGAAAAGAAAAGAAAAATGAATGTCCCAGAGGGAGTTTGGTTCCTGGAGCTGTTGCAGAGAACCATGTTATCCATGTCTGAGATCTAGGGTTCCAGGTTGGACGGTTACTGTCTAATCACATGTAGTCTAAGTTAGGATCACATGACATGTTCAAGGTGGGAGGAATCCCTGTATTGTAAAATGTATCAATTTTTTTTTTTTTTTTTTTTTTTTTGGTTTTTGGGCCACACCCTGTGACGCTCAGGGGTTACTCCTGGCTATGCGCTCAGAAGTTGCTCCTGGCTTCTTGGGGGACCATATGGGACGCCAGGGGATCGAACCGCGGTCCATCCTAGGCTAGCGCAGGCAAGGCAGGCACCTTACCTCCAGCGCCACCACCCAGCCCCAAAATGTATCAATTCTTATCCCTAGTAGATAAAAGCTTGTTTCTATACGTAAAATTTTCCCTTTCTTTAGTATGCCTTTGCAAAAAGAAATGGTACTGTATTATATTGCTGGTGCATTTGAGGGTAAGATTGTCAGGCTCCATCATCTCTGTGCCCTGATTTTAACCTGAACTTTTGTGCTTTTATCCCAGGCAAGACTTTTTCTTGTAGGTTTTTGTACTAAGCAGAACCAAAACAGGTAAAGTTAAGAAAAAGAAGAAAACAAAAACAAGACCAAAATATATATATATATGTTATATATATTATATATGTATATATTTATACACTCAAATATATGTAAAGGAAAAAATAAATAAGAGTGAGTTTAAAAAAGTAATTAAGGGAACAAAGTGATACAGGAGACTATCTTACATTTGGGGATAAACAGGTTAAGAGGTAGTATTACAGATTTTAAAACTTATAAAGGAAATATAGGTTTCCCCATTGTCTTTTGAGATATTCTTGTGGAGGATGGAATCCAGGGCACATTTTCATCATACACCCTGGTCTTGTTGAGCTTGAGAAATGATTTGCGGCTGAAAAGCCTTGGGTAGAGTTTTTACACTAGGGGTCCTTCTGGAGCCCAATCTGGTATCAAGCAACATTCCACATTTGGGGGTGGGGGGGAACTTGAGAAGGAGGGTCACAGAACATGAGTCAGCAGGGGTGTTGATTGTGATTTCTTGCCCGGGGACAAGATGTGGGGTTGAATGGGTGTCCCTGGGCCCGGAGAGAGATAGCGTAGCGGTGTTTGCCTTGCAAGCAGCCGATCCAGGACCAAAGGTGGTTGGTTCAAATCCCGGTGTCCCATATGGTCCCCCGTGCCTGCCAGGAGCTATTTCTGAGCAGACAGCCAGGAGTAACCCCTGAGCGCTGCCGGGTATGGCCCAAAAACCAAAAAAAAAAAAAGAATGGGTGTCCCTTCGCTTTGGATGGCTTATTGGGTGATGGCTTATTGGGGCAGGAGGTTGATTTGATACCTAATGGGTTAAGAACTGAGAATAAAGAGTGTTAATAAGGCGGGATATCAGATTGGGATTGGGGGGGGGTGAAGGGATAATAGGATTTCTAATGGGGGGAAGAGGGATAGTATATAGGAAGGGATATATATATATATAGGGGCATGGTTTGTTTACAATTTAGGTTTGGCTCTCATAGAGAAGTCCTCTCTCTTATGTACTTATGCCCACATAAGGACATACATTAGGCAGGGATCTCAAACTCGCGGCCCACGGGCCATTTGAGGCCCTCCATACAACATTTTTGGCTCTGCCTAGGGGAACCTTTTTTTGTTTTGTTTTGTTTTAGTTGTTTGGGTCACATCCCCCAATGTTCAAGGCTTACTACTGACTTTGCACTCAAGGATCACCCTGACTTTGCCTCCTGGGACCCCCAGATAAATTGAGTTTGAGACCCCTGCATTAGTGATTATTCTTAAGGTGTTGTTAGAGGTCTGACCCTAATAGGATGGGTCTGAGTTCATAAAGACTGGTTGAATTAAGATAAATTATTAGCTTAGGTATAGCTTCAGAGAGGAGGGGCTGAAGAGATAGCATGGAGGTAGGGCGTTTGCCTTTCATGCAGAAGGACGGTGGTTCAATTCAAATCCCGGTATCCCGTATGGTCAACTGAGCCTGCCAAGAGCGATTTCTGAACGTAGAACCAGGAGAAACCGCTGAATGCTGCTGGGTGTGACCCAAAAACAAAAGAGAGAGAAGGGGGGGAGGAGAGAGAGGAGAACAGTAAAATAGGTAAATATATTTAAAAATATAAATTTAAATAAAATCAAATTATTGAGATTGGCATTTCGTCAGTGATAGGGTTGGTCCTTGCTAAATGAAGGTTTCAGGGTTATGGTCCCGCGAGCTTGCTAAGAGCAGTTTCTGAGCTTAAAGTCAGGAGTAACCCCTGAGCTCTGTCGAGTATGACCCCCTCCCAAAAAGAAAAGAAGAAAAAATGATGAGAAAATAAATAAAGCTGTGGTGTTAATTCTCAGTTACTTTTTTCCCTATTTTTTCCTAATATTACTTAGTGTTAGCAATGTTCTGTTGACCTAATTTTGAAAAGTAATTCATTAGTTTCACAAAGGAAAACCCCACATTATATTATATTAATTATATATTATTATAATATATTATATTATGGCCATATTATAGCCCAAATGACGGTTATGTGTACAGAAAGGAAAATCTTACTAGAGTTGTAGGATATACAACTTGTAAATTTACCTGGTAAATTTTACTTTATTGGTTCTACTGAGAATGAGTTTTCCAAATTTGGCTCTTTTCTCTCAATCACTTGTTTTAATTCTAAGTAACCAATACACTATTAAGTGTATCACTTTGCTGTAAAACAACCTTAAACCTGCACAAGACCTGAGTTTGATCCTCTGCACCTACTACAAAAAAGAAAAAAAAGGGTATGATGATGTCTACAATTGCTCTGCTCTGAGCAAGTATAAATGGCTTTAGAAATAAAAGCTGGATGGGGCCGGTGAGGTGGTGCTAGGGGTAAGGTGTCTGCCTTGCAAGCACTAGCCAAGGAAGGACCGTGGTTCGACCCCCAGGCGTCCCATATGGTACCCCCAAGCCAGGGGCAATTTCTGAGCGCTTAGCCAGGAGTAACCCCTGAGTATCAAATGGATGTAGCCCGAAAACCAAAAAAAAAAAAAGCTGGAGCGATATCACAGCAGTAGGGCATTTGCCTTGCACACAGTTGACCCAGGATGGTCCCAGGTTCCATCCCTGCCGTCGCATATGGTCCCCCCCAGCCTACCTAGAGCAATTTCTGATGGCAGATCCAGGAGTAACTCCTGAGTGCTACCAGGTGTGGCCCAAAAACCAAGAAAGAAAGAAAAAAGAACAGCTTTAGAAATAACATGAAGGGTTTTGTTTTTGTTTTTATTTGTCTTGTTTGCTTTTGGTTATTAGGCCACACCCCATGGTGCTCAGGGATTACTGCTGGCCTTGTGCTCAGAAATCACTCCTGGCAACCTTGGGGGACTTTACTTTTTATTTTTTGGGGGAGGGGGAGGCGTTTACTACTGGCTCTATGCTCAGAAATCTCTCCTGGCAGGCTCAGGGGACCATATCGGATGCTGGGATTCAAATCACCATCCTTCTGCATGCAAAGCAAATGCCCTACCTCCATGCTATCTCTCCAGCCCCAGCCTTTGGGGACTTATTGGGTTGTTGGGAATCGAATCTGGATCGGCAGCTTGCAAAGCAAATGCCTTCCCCACTGTGTTATTTCTCTGCCCCCTAATGTGAAGGTATTTTAAGATCAATTGGTGGTAAAATCAAATTTAGGGAATCATAGGAAAAGAAATGTAGTGCAGTGATAAAGTACCTACTTTGCATGTGTAAGGAAGTCCCTAGGTTTGATCCCTGCAACCTGCAACCCCCATCCCACCCCTCACATAATCAAAATCTTTTGCTAGAGCAAAAGACAGTGGATGGTATGTTTGCCTTACATTTGGCTGATCTGGATATGATCCCCAACATCCCATATGGTCCCCGAGTCCACCAGGAGTGATTCCTTAGTACAGAGCCAGAAGTAACCCTGGAGCACTGCGGGGTGAGGCCCAGAAAACAATGAAAAAAAAGGAAAGTAATCATTTAAATTATAAGGATGTATAATATATAAAATATGCTTAAACTTATCTATCTTTTGCAAATGAAGTATTGACTAGACTAAAAAAAAAAAAAAAAACATTACATTGTGGGGTAATAGTGATTTCCAACCTGGAAGTAGCAGAATGGTGGGTTTTTAGCAATTGTTTTTTTTACCAATTCCTTTATGATATTGTTTTATAGATAATGAGCTTCAGTCCCCAAGATCTACGAAGACGTTTGTGGGTGATTTTTCCAGGAGAAGAAGGTTTAGATTATGGAGGTGTAGCAAGGTAGTATTTATATGAATACTCAGAACTTAGGTTTATTCTGTCAGAGGTATCATCGCTTGCTAATATTATTTCAATCTTCTATTTCAGACAAAATCTAGCAAATTATTGTACCTTAGTATTTTGCAATTATAGTGAACTTTAATCAGCATTTTCTATAAGTCAACAAAAATCTATGGATTTTACCCATATCATACATTAAACGCTTGGGGTAGCATTATGAGATAGAATTTCACAATGATTAGGCTTGGGGACTCAACTGAACATATTATTAAATTGTAGGCCTGGATGCAAACTTCACATCATCACAGCCATTGTTAATCCACCACCTCAGGCTTATTTCACAGAGCACACAACACCATTAAATGATCAGGTTACTTTCCCCAGCACAGGTTATCTGATAAACTAGTCATCAGTTTCATAACTAAGATTAATAGTAATTCTGTTTTAAGAATGTAGACCCTGGGACCGGAACGATAGCACAGCAGTAAGGCGTTTGCCTTGCACATGGCCATCACAGGACGGACCCCAGTTCGAATCCCCACAACCCATATGATCCCCTGTGCCTGCCAGGAGCGACTTCTGATCTCAGAGTCAGGAGTAACTCCTGAGCGCCACTGGGTCTGACCCAAAAACCAAACAAACAAACAAAAAAGAATGTAGACTCTATTGAATTGAAATGTTCAATTCTACTCTCTTTAGAGTTTCTTACCCAATTAGACTTAAATGTGCATGCATGTGTGTATACACACACACACACACACAGAGCTTTAATAGTATGGAAAATGTCTTTGGAGTTGAGACCATTTAATCCTTTCTCTGTGTTTCTGTAGCATAACCTAGGCCAAATACCTTCATTTATAAATTAAGAATAGTTATACCATGGGCCAGAGAGATTAGTATAGCAGTTAGGGTGCTTGTCTTGCATGTAACAAATTTAGGTTTGATCTCACCCCATATGATCCCCTTGCTAGGAGTAATCCAGAGCTCTGTATCTCTGAAAGTATCTTAGAATATTTCTTTAAGATTATTGTGAAGAATAAATATATTTATTAATAACCTGCTCAAATGCTCAGTATGGCTGGATTTGTTGGAGTCGGGGGCTCAACCTTTGGTGCCTCGGCTAGAGAGATAGTATAACAGAAAGGGCATTTGCTTTGCACACAGCCAACCTGGATTCATCGTCGGTATCCCAGCTGGTTCTCGAAACCCACCAAAAATAATTCTTTTTTTTTTTGTTTTGTTTTGTTTGGTTTGGTTTTTGGTTTTTGGGCCACACTCAGCGGTGTTCAGGAGTTACTCCTGGCTGTCTGCTCAGAAATAGCTCCTGGCAGGCACGGGGGACCATATGGGACACCGGGATTCGAACCAACCACCTTTGGTCCTGGATCGGCTGCTTGCAAGACAAACGCCGCTGTGCTATCTCTCTGGGCCCCAGAAATAATTCTTGACCAAGAATAATCCCTAAAGACTATTGAATGTGGGGCCGGGAAGGTGGCGCTAGAGATAAGGTGTCTGCCTTGTAAGCGCTAGCCAAGGAACGGACCGCGGTTCGTTCCCCCGGCGTCCCATATGGTCCCCCCAAGCCAGGGGCAATTTCTGAGCACTTAGCCAGGAGTAACCCCTGAGCGTCAAATGGGTGTGGCCCAAAAACCAAAAAAAAAAAAAAAAAAAGACTATTGAATGTGACTAAACTACAAAACTAACCAAAAAAACAACCAATGGATATTCATGGTTCAGAGCTATATGTTCAGGGATCCTTTCTGGCTGGGCTCAGGTATTGTATGGGAATGCCAAGAGTCGGACCTGAGTCAGCCCACATGCAAAGCAGATACCCTATCTGCAGGACTCTCTGGCCCTAAGACTGTATTTTAATCATTTTATTAATGTTGAATTTCAAAGACCTATTTCAATTTTAATCACAGGTAAGACTAGATATGAATAGAAATAATTTTGTGTGAAGTAAAGTGACTCAAGAAGGAAGCAGTCATTAAAAAGTCAGCAAGGCTAAAGAGATAGTATAGTGGTAGCACATTTGTCCTGCACACAGCCAACCTGGGACAGACCCAGGTTCAATCCCCCGGCATACCATATAGTCCCCAAGCCTGCCAAGAGTGATTTCTGAGCCGCAGAGCCAGGAGCCCTGAGCGCTGCTGGAAGTGAAACCCCCCCTCCGCCCCCCGCCAAAATCAGCTGCATTAGAATATGAGCAACATTACTACTGAAGTAAACTCAGTCAAGGGACTAATAAGACAGTATATCTGGTTCACCTAGACTGGAAAGATAGTGTAGCAAGCACTTGTCTTGCATGCAACCAATGTAGGTTCAATCCCTGGCACCACATTTTGTCCCTTGTGCACTAAGTAAGCCCTGAGCACCACAAGGTCTGGCCCCAAAATAAACAAAACAATCTTAAACAATCACCACAGACTTACTCTACCTATACTTCCAGAACCACTTGTTTTATATAGTACTATAAATTAAAAATTGGTTGATATGGGGCCGGAGAGATAGCATGAAGGTAGTAGGGCATTTGCCTTGCATGTAAAAGGACGGTGGTTCAAATCCCGGCATCCCATATGGTCCCCCGAGCCTGCCAGGAGCGATCTGAGCATAGAGCCAGGGAATAACCCTGAGCACTTGTTGAGTGTGACCCAAAAACCAAAAAAATTCATTGATATTTTTATAGCATTTGAATTATAGCTTCTCAGCATTTTCTATTAAGTAAGTGGCCTCTGAAATTGGAAGGTTTTTTCAAATTTAAACAGCATTTGGAGATTGTTCTGGCTTAATAATACAAAGAACGATAATTATTTCAGCTACTCTAACAAATAGGTAAAAATAAATTTCAATCTTATGTGTGCATTAATTTCATAATCATAATATTTCCTCATTTTAATATCTCAAACTTGGGCTTTGTATCACAGTTTTAGTTGAGAAAAAGTTGTAACTTGTCAGATATTTCTTCAACGTGTCAATGTTTTAATACTTGGAGTAAATAGTATGTAAATATCTCTGTGGTCTAATGCCTTTTGTGGCAGTAATACTAAGAATTATTTTGAAAAAAAATTAAAAAAAAAGAATTATTTTGGTTATAACTATCACTAAAGAGTGAAAATTCCTAAGAAATTTGTAGTGATGTTCTGATTTGTTGGCATGGTTACTTAGATTTTTTACTCAATTTTCTTTTGATTTCAGAGAATGGTTCTTTCTTTTGTCTCATGAAGTGTTGAATCCAATGTATTGCTTGTTTGAATATGCGGGAAAGGATAACTACTGCTTGCAGATAAACCCTGCTTCTTATATCAATCCAGATCATCTGAAATATTTTCGATTTATTGGCAGGTTTATTGCCATGGTAAGTATGGCCATAGACCTCTGTTTTCATTCATAATTTAGTAAGACCAAAGCATCACTTCTGGGGCAAAAGTATAGTAGGTAGGGTGCTTGCCTTGCACAGGGCTGATCTGGGTTCAATTCCTGACATCCTTTTCGCCCCTCTGAACACCTCCGGGTGTTGGGCCCCACAGAAAGAACTTTTTTAAAGCATTATTTCTCTAAGTGTCTCCTTTACAATTTCCTCATTACTAAAATAACTTAGAAATCTGAAATGAGGTTTGTTCTACTTGCTTTTTCTCCTGTAATGTGGTAAAAGAGATTCTATGACAAAGTAGCTTTATTGATGTGATTTCTGTGGGAGTAGGGAGGGATCTGCATGCTCAGGATAGCAAAGGGCTCTTCTCAAGGATTCTCCGCAGTCGTTGTCAGTGCAGTGCAAGGACCTGCTGCTCAGACCCCGTGGTGACACAGAAATGGAGTTGACTATATAGAAAGCCTGTGTCTTAACTTTGGTTCTGTCTTGCCCCTAAAATTACTCTTATTGGGATATTATTATTTACTTGTAATGTATTAGTAATTAGTGTTTAGTTAGTGTTATTCTGTAGTACCTACTGCCAGAATTGAGGGAGCTTTTATTTAAATGAAGAGCTCTGAAATAAAATATCTAATATAAATTGTTGGCTTTTTTGTTTTGTTTTCTTACATAGGCTCTGTTCCATGGGAAGTTCATAGACACGGGTTTTTCTTTGCCATTCTATAAGCGTATCTTGAACAAACCAGTTGGGCTCAAGGATTTAGAATCTATTGATCCAGAATTTTATAATTCTCTCATCTGGGTGAAGTAAGTTTATTTCTGCTTAATTTATCAACATATAAGCTATTTTTCATTGATACGTATTTAGAGTATATGCATGTAATTATTTAAGTGATTTGTAATCTAATCCTGTCTAATTCAGTGTGACAAATTTTACATAAGTGTGTAACTTGATCAGAAATGACATATTCACAGTATAAAATTTATAATTTTGTGCTCTGATATAATGGATTAATAGGATATTTAAACAAAATTCTTTGGTTAAAAATTATAATTGAAATATAATGAAGTGTTAATTTCATTTGTGCAGAGAAAATAATATTGAGGAATGTGGTTTGGAAATGTACTTCTCTGTCGACAAAGAAATATTAGGTGAAATCAAGAGCCATGATTTGAAACCCAATGGCGGCAATATTCTTGTAACAGAAGAAAATAAAGAGGAATATATCAGGTGAAAGAGAATTCTTTTGATCTTGTTTTACCTTTTAGATGTATACAGTATTATTATGCATTAATACTAGTGAAGAGCGGGGCCAGAGAGGTAGGGCGTTTGCCTTGCACACCGAAGGATGGTGATGTGAATCCCAACATCCCATATGGTCCCCTGAGTCTACCAGGATTGATTTCTACATGTAAAGCCAGGAGTAACCCCTGAACGCTGCCTGGTGTGATCTAAAAATCCCAAAAAAAGAAAAAAATACCTGTGAAGAGTGTTTTATTCCCCAGTGCTGTGCATCAAATCCCAATTCCATGTATATAAAACATGTCTTTAGGGGCCAGAGAGATAACATGTCAGTGGGGCCATTTGCCTTGCACATGATGGATGGTGGTTCAAATCCCAGCATCCAAATGGTCCCTGAGCGCTGCCAAGTGTGGCCCAAAAAAGCAAAAAAAATAAATAATAATAATAATGCATGTCCTTTGCCACTGGGCCACATTCTTGGTACTAGTACTATTAGACAGGAATTAGATTTCTCACATCTTGAATTCCAGTTTCTGGGTCTCAACCTTTTCTAACAGGGTTGGGGGTTGGGCCACACTGAGCCTGGCTCAGTGGTTACTTCTCACACTGTGCTCAGGAATCACTCTGAGCAACTAGATGCGGTACAAGGGCTGGACCTAAGTATCTGTAACTGTTGAACTATCTCTGGCCTGCCAGGAGCGATTTCTGAGCTCAGAACCAGGAGTGACCCCTGTGGGCCGCTGGGTGCAGCTCAGAAACTTAAAAAAAAATTGCTTAACTGTGGTGCTTGCCACAATTGAGTGCAAAGTCAGTAGTAAGCCTTGAACATTGGGGGGTGTGACCCAAACAACTAAAACAAAACAAAAAAAGATTCCTCTAGGGCAGAGTCACAAAATATTTTATGGAGGGCTGCAAACAGCCCGGGCCACGAGTTTGAGACCCCTGCATGATGTTTGACCTGATGAAGTGCAGAGCTGGAAGTTCAGTGCTTGAGTATCACTAGAGCCTCACCATTAATGCTTGTGGGATCATGTATTGTCAGAAATTGTAATTTTAGCTGTTAATTATGTATTCTATGTAGTTACAAAATGTATATATAACTATAATTATAAAATGAAAAGAAAATTAAAATTGGGGCCAGGTATGGATAGTAGTATCATGAAGTTACTGATGTTAATATTGCATCTAGATTTTCTACTTGTGGTTCATTATATTCTGCTTTTACAACTATTTAGGTTTTTCATAATTATCATGTCCTTAAAATGAATTTTTTACTTAGAATTTAATAGTAAAATTAAATTTCCTAATAGCTGTTTTGTTTTAATATTTATTTACCAGAATGGTAGCTGAATGGAGGTTGTCTCGAGGTGTTGAAGAACAGACACAAGCTTTCTTTGAGGGTTTTAATGAAATTCTTCCCCAGCAGTATTTGCAGTACTTTGATGCAAAGGAACTAGAGGTAATGGATTTTTTTTCCATTCTCTGTTGCATGCTAGTCTATGTAGCACTTTTATATAGGTTATACAGTGACCTTAAAAAACGATTTGTCTTTTGAATCCTCCAAGGTCCTTTTATGTGGAATGCAAGAGATTGATTTGAATGACTGGCAAAGACATGCTATCTACCGTCATTACGCTAGGACAAGCAAACAAATAATGTGGTTTTGGCAGGTTAGTCTCAACTTAATTCTGTTGGCAGGCATTGGAGTATATTTTTGCACTGTCATATTTTTAAATTATTTGCCATATATGAAAATGTCAGAGAACATAATGGACTAATGTATTCAGACCCTTTATTCTGTGCATTGTAATAATACTATTATAATACTAAGAGTACAAGAGTTGCCAAATAAACAACATACATTTTTATTAGCATAGGAGATTGTTTATAGACCACACCTAGCAGTGTTCAGGTTATTCCTAGTCTATGCTGAGGGAAATCTATGTGGGTCTGGGGTTCAAATCAGGGTCAGAAGCATGCAAAGCAAGTTCCTTACCCCCTGCACTCTCTCTCCAGTCCAGTAACATCTTGCACTTTTTCCTTAGGGTTTATTTTCTTTTCTTTTTGGGTGGGTCACACCCAGTGGCACTCAGGAGTTACTCCTGACTCTGTGCTCTAAAATCGCTCCTGGAAGGCTTGGGGGACCATATGGAATGCCGGGAATCAAACCAGGGTCTGTCTTGTGTTGGCTGCACGCAAGGCAGATGCCACAATTGTGGGGTTTTTTTGTTTGTTTGTTTGTTTTGGGGGGGGGATTGGGGTTTGGGCCATATTACTCCTGGGTATGTGCTCAGAAATCGCTCCTGACTTGGGGACCATGTGGGACTCCGGGATATCGAACCGCAGTCCATCCTAGATTTGTTCTAGGTTAGCGCATGCAAGGCAAATGCCCTACCACTTGCGCCATCACTCCGGCCCCTTGGTTATTTGGGGTGTGTTTTTTTGGTTTTGTTTTGGGTTTTTTTTTGTTTTGTTTTTTTTTTTTTTTTTTTTTTTTGGGGGTTTTTGGTTTTTGGGTCACACCCGGCAACGCCAGGAGTCACTCCTGGCTCTATGCTCAGAAATCTCTCCTGGCAGGTTCAAGGGACCATATGGGATGCCAGGATTTGAACCACCATCCATCTGCATGCAAGGCCAAAGCCCTACTGCTGTGCTATCTCTCAGCCCCACAGCCCCTTGTTGTTGTTTTTGAGCCATGTCCAGAAGTGCTCAGGGTTACTCCTAGCTCTGTACTCAGAGATCACTTTTTTTTTTTTTTTTTTTTTTTTTTGTATTTTTGGGTCACACTGCAGTGCTCAGGGGTTACTCCTGGCTCTATGCCCAGAAATCGCTCCTGGCAGGCTCGGGGGACCCGTAGGGATGCCGGAATTCGAACCACTGTTCTTCTGCATGCAAGGCATAAACCTTACCTCTATGCTATCTCTCCAGCCCCTCAGAGATCACTCTTGACAGTTTGGGGAGACTATATGATATGCCAGGAATTGAAACCAGATTGGGTACATGTATGACAAGAGCTATGCTTTCTCTCTAACACCTGCATCAAACTCTTTGACCTAAGTAACTACATGTTATCCTATGGACCAAAGAAGGGGAAAGAGGGCTGCCTATGAAGAATTGATGTTAAGATAGAGATGAATAAGAAACCCTGAGTCCTAAGCTTGTGCCTTTTTAAAAAATCTCCTTAATAGAATATGATTATAAGATTTATGTAGAAGAGCATTTGCATGGCTTTGACACAGATATGGGTATACAGAGGAAAGGAGTTGTCATCTAGTGCATCTGACACCACAATTCAGGATTTGAAGTGATTGGTTTTTTTCTTTGTATGCTGGATATAATGTGATTGTGTGTCTTTGTATGTCTTTAAATGTTTTCTCAACAGTTCGTTAAAGAAATTGATAATGAGAAGAGAATGAGACTTCTGCAATTTGTTACTGGAACTTGCCGATTGCCAGTTGGAGGATTTGCTGACCTCATGGGTATGTATTCAAGATTATTTTTCCATTACAGAGAACTATTTATTATGCTGCCATTATATGATAATATCTACAATTCCCCCCCCACCAATAATATCTACAATTTATCATAAATAACAAAGTCAAATAACAATAAATTAATAAGAACAAAGCTATTTTTTCCTTCCTTCTTTCCTTCTTCTCCCTCTTTTCCTTCGCCTTTTACCTTCATTTTTCTCTTCTTCCCTCCTCTTTGTACTGCCACCAGTTGAACCTGTAGTGTCATACATATGGCAATCCTAGCCTTGCAAGACATGTGTTCCAAGTTGGTGAGTCATTTCCTGAGATATCACAGCCATATCCAGTGGTGTTCAGAGGTTACTACTGGCTCTATGCTCACAAATTATTCCTGGCAGGCTCAGGAGAACCATAAGGGCTGCCTGGGATCAAACCTGGGTCAGCCGTGCAGAAGGCAAATGCCCTACCAATTGTGCTGTTGCTCCACAGCCCTTATTATTAATAATATTATTATCATCATTGTTATTATTATTATTTTGGTTTTTGGGTCACACCCATAGGCGCTCAGGGGTTACTCCTGGCTCTGAGCTCAGAAGTCACTCCTGGGGGCCGGAGCTGTGGTGCGAGAGGTAAGGTGTCTGCCTTGCAAGTGCTAGCCTAGGATGGACCGCGATTTGATCCCCCAGCGTCCCATATGGTCCCCCAAGCCAGGAGCGATTTCTGAGCGCATAGCCAGGAGTTAACCCCTGAGTGTCATCCGGTGTGTGCCCCCCCCCAAAAAAAAACTCACTTCTGGCAGGCTCGGGGACAATATGGAATGCCGGGATTCAAACCAGTCCATCTGGGGTTGGCCAGGTGCAAGGCAAATGCCCTATCGCTGTGCTATCTCTTTGGCCCCATCCACAGCCATTTTTTAAAACTGATAAGTTAATTTGAAGGGGCTGGACCAATTTTACATCTGGTATGTGATTTGCCAGGTATATGACTGACCTGGGTTTGATTCCTGGCACCCACATGGTACCCTAAGCTTCACCAGGAATAATCCTGAGTGTAGGGCCAGGAGTAAATCTAAAAGAATGTCTGCTTTGTGAAAGAATAGTTGGGACTAGATGATGTATGTCAAAACAATTTAAGAAGGATATATCACTATCTATTATTAAATTTTACTATCAGGGCCCGGAGAGATAGCACAGCGGTGTTTGCCTTACAAGCAGCCAATCTAGGACCAAAGGTGGTTGGTTTGAATCCCAGTGTCCTGTATGGTCCCCCGTGCCTGCCAGGAGATATTTCTGAGCAGACAGCCAGGAGTAAACCCTGAGCACCGCCGGGTGTGGCCTAAAAAACAAAAAAAAAAAAAAGAGAAAAAAATTTTACTATCAAACAAAAGAGAGAAAGAGAAAAGGATAGCACAGTGGTAGGATGTTTGCTTTGCACACAACCAACCCAGGACAGCTGAAACCCCTGATCACGTCTGGGTGTGACCCAGAAATAAAAAAAAATTTTTTTAGCTATCATTTTTATATCATTAAATTTTACTCTTCTGGGTCCAGAGTGGTAACACAGCAGTAAGACATTTGCTTCGCACACAGCTGACCCAGGACAGTTGCAGGTTTGATCCCCAGCATCCCATATGGTTCCCTCAGCCAGGAGCAAGTTTTGAGCGCAGAGCCATGAGAAACCCCTGAGCGCCTCTGGGTGTGACCCAAAAACAAAAAAAAATTTTTTTAACTATCATTTTTATCTATCCTTTTTATATTATAAATTTTACTCTGTTGGTGCCAGAGTGGTAACACAGTGGTAGACATTTTCACGCAGCTGACCCAGGACAGATGCAGGTTTGATCCCCAGCATCCCATATGGTCCCCCCAGCCACCAGCGATTTCTGAGCACAGAACCAGGAGTAGCCCAATTGCTGCCGAGTGGGCCCACAAAACAAAAACAACAACAAAATTTACTCTGCAGTAAGAATACATAAAAATATTTCAGAGACTGTTATTTAGGAGGTAAATAGACTGAAATTAAGAATACAGGTCCCAAGAATGTATGTAATAGTTGTATGCCTTAGGGACACAGTGTCAGCATATTTGAAAATAATAAGCATCCTAAAAGTTAATAATTTATGTAATACAGCCTAATACCTGTTTCATAAAAGCTTTATTAGTGAAATTCACTAAAAACTTTCAGTATGTCTCTATTTTAGTATTTGTAAGTAATTCATACTCTCCAGTTGTTATTAACATGAGGTTAGAAACATTTATATTGGGCCCGGAGAGATAGCACAGCGGCGTTTGCCTTGCAAGCAGCCGATCCAGGACCAAAGGTGGTTGGTTCGAATCCCGATGTCCCATATGGTCCCCCGTGCCTGCCAGGAGCTATTTCTGAGCAGACAGCCAGGAGTAACCCCTGAGCACCGCCGGGTGTGGCCCAAAAACAAACAAACAAAAAAAAAAAAAAAAAACATGTTTAGTAGAGAGTAATGTATAGGATTACTTGTATCTTCTTAAAACATATGGCCCCGATATGCCCCAGGATATTTTATTGGGGCCATGGCAAGATGTGAGGGGCCAAACAGTAATATGAGGAACAGAAAAGGGATCATGGTCAGAAAAAGTTGACAAAGATACCCATGACATTTCTCAAAGTGGATCAAACACTTCTGAAATTCATTTGGAACAATAAACACCCACGAATAGCTGAGGCAATACTTGGGAAAAGGAATATGGGAGGTATTACTTTCCCAAATTTAAACTGTATTACAAAGCAATAGTTTTCAAAACAGCATGGTATTGGAATAAAAACAGACTCTCAGATCAGTGGAATAGGCTTGAGTACTTGGAGAATGTTCCCCAGATATACCGTCACCTAATTTTTGATAAAGGAGTGAGAACTCCTAAATGGAACAGGGAAGGCCTCTTCAATAAGTGGTGTTGGCACAACTGGTTAGCCACTTGTAAAAAGGCGAACTTAGACCTCCAGCTAACACCATGTACAAAGGTAAAATCTGGTCTCTGAAACAGTAGAAGAATCAGTTAAATTTCTAGATTCAGTTTCGCCATTGCAAAATAAATAGTATTTCCCTTTTATAATCAAGAAATAAAAAAACGGGCCCGGAGAGATAGCACAGCGGTGTTTGCCTTGCAAGCAGCCGATCCAGGACCTAAGGTGGTTGGTTCGAATCCCAGTGTCCCATATGGTCCCCCTTGCCTGCCAGGAGCTATTTCTGAGCAGACGGCCAGGAGTAACCCCTGTGCAGCGCCGGGTGTGGTCAAAACAAAACAAAACAAAGGTAAAATCCAAATGGATTAAAGACCTAGATATCAGACCTGAAACCATAAAGTAAATAGAACAACATGTAGGTGAAACGCTCCAAGACATTGAGACTAAAGGCATCTTTAGGGAGGAAACAGTACTCTCCAAACAAGTGAAAGCAGACATAAATAGAATGGACTATATTTTTTGTTTTTTTGGTTGGTTTTTGGTTTTTGGGCCACACCCGGCGGCGCTCAGGGGCTACTCCTGGCTATCTGCTCAGAAATAGTTCCTGGCAGGCACAGGGGACCATATGGGACATTCGAACCAACCACCTTACGTCCTGGATCAGCTGCTTGCAAGGCAAACACCGCTGTGCTATCTCTCCGGGCCCAGAATGGACTATATTAAGCTGAGAAGCTTCTGCACTTCAAAGGAAATAGTGCCCAGAATACAAGAGCCACTCACTGAGTGTGAGAAACTATTCACTTAATACCCATCGGATAAGGGGCTAATATCCAAAGTATACAAGGCATTGAGAGAACTTGACAAGAAAAATATCATCTAACCCCATCAAAAAATGGGGAGAAGAGAAGAAATAAACAGACACTTTGACTAAAAAGAAATACAAATGGCCAAAAGGCACATGAAAAAATATTCCACATCACTAATCATCAGGAAGATGCAAATCAAAACAACTATGAGGTACCATCTCATAACAGATTGCCGCACATCACAAAGAATGAGAACAAGCAGTGCTGGCGGAGATGTGGAGAGAAAGGAACTCTTATTCACTGCTGGTGGGAATGCTGTCTAGTCCAACCTTTATTGAAAGCGATATGGAGATTCCTCCAAAAGCTGGAGGTTGAGCTCCCAGACGATCCAGCTATACTACTCCTATGGATATACCCTAGGAACACAAAAATACAATACAAAAATCCCTTCCTCACATCTATATTTATTGCAGGGCTGTTTACAATACAAATTGAGGGGCATCTGCTCAATAGATGAATGGCTAAAGAAACTGGTACATATATACAGTGGAATATTATGCAGCCGTCAGAAAAGATGAAGTCATGAAATTTTCCTATACATGGATGTATATGGAATCTATTATGCTGAGTGAAATAAGTCAGAGGGAGAGAGATAAACACGGAATGGTCTCACTCATCTATGGGTTTTGAGAAAAATAAAAGATATTTGTGTAATGATTCTGAGACAAAATAGAGGAGCACTGGAAGGTCCAGCTCACGACATGAAGCTTACCACAGAGAATGATGGGTGCAGTCACAGAAATAATTACACTGAGAACCATAACAAAATGTGATTGTATGAGGGAAGTAGAAAGCCTGTCTAGAGCACAGGCCAGTGTGGGGTGGGGAGGAGGGACACTTGGGACATTGGTGATGAGAATGTTGCATTGGTGAAGGGTCTTAAAAAATTAAAAAAGTCATAACACTCATCAGTTAATTTTAGAATAATAAAATTAGTCATTGTGGTCATTAAAAAGAAAAAAAAGCAGTAAGGAAGAAGAAAAACCTCAAGTATAAAAGAAAACCGTAAGAAACCAGATCTTCCATTTGAAACAAAACAAAAAAAAAGAATCTATACTCTATTTAGTTACAGTATTCTAATATAAGTATGCTTCTGAATAGAAAAGAGAATTCATTCAGTCTGTCGAGGAACATTGTAAGTTTGTCCAAGGCCACAAACAGACTACAGGGCTTCTGATCTTTAAATATATGTCATAAAACATCAGATGTGGTGAGAAGAAAAAAAGTTGACAAACACTGCCCTTAACTATTAGTGTTAAATTCACTGAGATCTTTGCATTATATAAAAGCTTAACATTGATTTCTTCAAGAATATGTTAGATAAGACTACATTTTCTATTCTTGGCTATATTTTGACAAGAATAGTTTTCAAACTTTTTCCTGACACTTATTAAAATACCTCTAACTTACCCTCACTTCCAAAGTTTCTAAGGTAGTTTCTTCGGTAGATTTGAAATTTGTGATTATAAGACATTTGGTAGTGGTAGATATTGATGGTAATGGCAGTTTGAGAATCATTGCACTACCAAATTTAATGATTTTACTATATTTCAGGGAGTAATGGACCACAGAAATTCTGCATTGAAAAAGTTGGGAAAGAAAATTGGTTACCCCGAAGTCATACCTGGTAAGGAAAATGAGAAATAAGTAGAGAAGATAGTTTCATTTTCCCCTTATTGACCTATAGATTTTTTTTTATTTATTTATTTATTTATTTATTTTGGTTTTTGGGTCTCACCCAGCAGCGCTCAGGGGTTACTCCTGGCTCTATGCTCAGAAATCGCCCCTGACAGGCTCGGGGGACCATATGGGACACCGGGATTCGAACCACCGTCCTTGAGTGTGAAAGGCAAAAGCCTTACCTCCATGCTATCTCTCCGGCCCCCAGATATTTTTTTAAAGTATGAAAGGTATAAACAAATGAATTGGTCTAATACAAGTGTCTACCATAGAAGTTAATTGAAACACTTACTTTCTGTCTGAAATGCTTCCCTGCAGGGGTTCTCAAACTTTTTAAACTTGGGCAGTTCCCTCAGACCATTTTAGGGCCAGACTATAGTTTTAAAAAAAAAGAAAACTATGCACAAATTCCTCTGCACAAAGCATATGTCTCGTTTTGAAGTAAAAATAAAATGGTAACAGATATGATATTTAAAATGAAGAACAAGTAAAGTTCAATTAACAAACTTAGCAGTATTTCAGTGGGAACAATGGTCCTGCTTTTGGCAGGCTGTATTTGCCCAAGACTGAGAGGAGGAGTCAAGAGACAGAAAGAAGGGTAGTCAGAGGATGCAGCGCACATCCCACATAGGCACACTGCAGGACCAGGATGAGCCAGCAGCTAAGCAGGACAGGCTTTGGTGGCAAAAACAAAAGGCAGATGGATAAATGTCCTCAGCGGGCCACATGTGACCCACAGGCCTTAGTTTGGAGACCCCTTGACTATAGGAAAAGCAAGTGGAAGCTGCAGATTTTGTTTACCTGTAATGTCATTCTCTCCAGGTTACTTCTGTGACTAATACTAATATCCTATAGATATTTAAAGTCCGTTGGAAATAGTATTTGTCCCATCATACTGGATTATTTTTCACAGCTATATGGAGCCATAATTTACATGCTATAATGTTATTTTCCACAATAAAGCCAATCGGATTAGCACCTTAGACTTCTGTCAACAGGGTTAGTCACAAAGATAGACTCTGTGACTTATACAGATTGCATAGTCATCTCTGAACAAGGGAATCAACTATTTATTGAACACAATTCTGCTCACCTACCGTGACTTTAAACAAGTGAACCTTTGTTAAATTGATAATTGATTGGTACATTATGGACAGTTAGCAGGTAACATCAAAAAGTAACAGATATGAAAGGATATTTACCTGGCATATCAGCAAGCACCTTTTAAATATATTATTAGATGTTGAAGCAGTATACAGTTGGTAAGGTGCTTGCCTTCCATGCCTCTGACCTAGATTTAATTACAAACACCCATATAATCCCCTCAAATACTGCCAGGAATAAGCCCTGAGTATAGCTGTATGTGGCTCCCAAAAAAAACTTGAGGTTTTTTTTTTTTTTAAACATAGTATAAAGTCGTAATATTTTTCTATTCTATTCTTGCTTGGGTGCATATTTGCAGTCCTCATGTCTAAACTAGTTTTATTCTACTTTTGCCGGGGCACACTTTTGTAACCCTGATTGTCTAAACTCATTTTATTTTGGGGACTATCCTAACTTTGGGGTTTTTATTAGGTCATAGTTTTCTAAAAATTGTAATATTTGTCCATTTTAAGTCAGAAATATTAGTTTACTCACAGACAAGTTGTAGCCATAACTAAAGTCCAATATCAGGTCACTTCTGGTAGAGTTCAGGGGAGGGTACCAGGGATCAAACCTAAGTAGGTGTCATATAAGGCAAGTTCCTTACTGCTGTACTGTCTGTGTAGTACAGCATCTCTCCCCCAACCTCTTTTAATGTCATATCTAGAAAACTCTGCTCTGAATATAGGGGGAAAAAAATCACAGCTAGATAGCTATTTGGAGAGCTATATTCTATATAGTAAACAAATTTTACTTTCTCATAATATGTTTAACTGCAGATTAAAAGGGATAGAAAACTGAAAATTATAATATCTTGGAATTTTTTTCTTTTTTTTTTTTTTTGGTTTTTGGGCCACACCCTGTGACGCTCAGGGGTTACTCCTGGCTATGCGCTCAGAAGTTGCTCCTGGCTTCTTGGGGGACCATATGGGATGCCGGGGGATCGAACTGCGGTCCGTCCTAGGCTAGCGCAGGCAAGGCAGGCACCTTACCTCCAGCGCCACCGCCCGGCCCCTGGAATTTTTTTCTAAGCCAACAAAATTTGGTTTTTTGTTTGTGAGATTTTGGCGTTTGCCTTGCAAGCAGCTGATCCAGGACCAAAGGTGGTTGGTTCGAATCCCAGTGTCCCATATGGTCCCCCGTGCCTGCCAGGAGCTATTTCTGAGCAGACGGCCAGGAGTAACCCCTGAGCACCACCGCGTGTGGCCCAAAAACCAAAAACCAAAAAAAAAAAAAAAAACAGTTGAGTGCTCAGGGATTGCTCTAGTGGTGTTCAGGGAACCATGTAGTACAAGGGATCCATATAGTCCCCCAAATTCCTTTTTTTTTTTTTGTTTTGTTTTTTTGTTTTTGGGTCACACCTGCCGGGTCCAGGGATTACTCTTGGCTCTGCGCTTAGAAACCACTTCTGGCAGGCACGGGCGACCCTTATAGGATGCTGGGATTCAAACCCTGTCCGTCCTGGATCAGCTGCATGCAAGGCAAGTGCCCTATCACTGTGCTATCTCTCCAGCCCAACTCCAAGTTTCTCTTGTAGAAAGTACTGAGCCCGGGGCCGGTGAGGTGGCGCTAGAGGTAAGGTGTCTGCCTTGCAAGCGCTAGCCAAGGAAGGACCACGGTTCAATCCCCCTGTGTCCCATATGGTCCCCCCAAGCCAGGGGCAATTTCTGAGTGCTTAACCAGGAGTAACCCCTGAGCATCAAACAGGTGTGGCCCCAAATACCCAAAAAAAAAAGAAAAAAAGAAAGTACTGAGCCAGCAGTTGTGACCCAAAACTCAAAATAATAGGGGTTTGATATTAGAAGGGTTAAGGCTTGCATGTGGTTGACCCAGTTTGATCTGTTACTACATGGTCCCTCAGTTCAGTCAGGGTTTTTTTTGGTTTGTTTTTTTTTTTTTTTTTTTTTGGTTTTTCGGGTCACACCCTGAAGTATCCATTACCATACTAAACTTGTTTCATTTTCACTCTTCCCTGAAGAGAAAATATTTCTTTTTTACTAAAGAAATAAAATCTAGGGGCCGGGTAGGTGGCGCTGGAGGTAAGGTGTCTGCCTTGCAAGCGCTAGCCAAGGAAGGACCGCGGTTCGATCCCCCGGCGTCCCATATGGTCCCCCCAAGCCAGGGGCGATTTCTGAACACATAGCCAGGAGTAACCCCTGAGCGTCAAACGGGTGTGGCCCAAAAACCAAAAAAAAAAAAAGAAATAAAATCTAAAAAAATAAAATAAAATAAAATCTACGGGACATCGAGATAGTATAGCAGGTAGAGCATTTGCCTTACACATGTCCTACTCTTGATTTCCAAGACCCCAAATTGTCAACTGAGAACTGCCATGGAGAAACAGGAGTAAGCCCTGAGCATCACCAGATGCCAAAAGCAAAAGAAACCAAAATTTATTAAAGAAAAAAAAAGAAAGAAAGAAAAGAAAAAAAGAAACCAAAACTTGGGCTCTAGAATATGAACCCATTTCTGCATGACCTTAAAATTAGTTACATACATGGGGCTGGAGAGATAGCACAGTGGTAGGGAGTTTGCCTTGCATGCTGCTACCTGGGAGGGACCCTGTAGGATCTGCAGCATCCCATAATGTCCCCCAGCTTGCCAGGGGCATTACTGAGTGCAGAGCCAGGAAGTAACCCCTGAGTGCCACCCGGTGTGGCCCAAACACCAATCAAACAGTAAATAAAGCTTAAAAAAGTTAGTTACATACTAATGCCCATATGATTCTCCTATATATATTTCCTTTTCTTGAGCTAACATTTCTTACTTTTAGTTTTAACCGCCTGGACCTGCCACCGTATAAGAGCTATGAGCAACTGAAGGAAAAGCTGTTATTTGCCATTGAGGAAACAGAAGGATTTGGACAAGAATAACTTCTGAGAACTTATACCACTAGAGGACAAGAACTTAATTGGAATATTTGGAATATTTGTTCTTTTCCTTCTCTGCCTGTTGCACATCTTGTTGTAAAATTGGACTGTGACTGTAAAATTGGACTGAGTGTAAGTAAATTAATGTTACCATTGAGATTTATCTCCCAATGAATGATTCTGGATTGCTCCTTTTCAGAAATCAGATATGCAAACAACTAGTAAAAACCTTACTTAATATGAAATTTAACACAACAGTGAATTCCATATTGTCTTATACCACTAGATTGTTTCCTTAAGAGTTTTGTATACATGTGTCATAAATCTCACTTGGGAATAGGTTTTTCCTTTGAGACTGCATATGTGCAGTGAAGTCCTTTGGGAACTGCAACATTGAACAACATCTTTCTGTTAGCCTCTTCTCAGGAGGTATTTGTTAAAAGTGCAAGTTTAGCCCAGCTGAGACATGAGCAGACCTCTGGCTTGTGCTCTCCCTCTCATTTCAGCCTGGCCTGACTGTTGTCTTCCCTTTCCAGAGCATGAATTCATGCATCATTTTGATGCTATTCCTGGAAATTGATGCAAGACCTATGCATCTCTCTATAAAGTAGTTTTATTCATTTGAATTCAGGGAGAAGGATCCCAGTCTACAAATGACTTTAGAACTTCTTCATTTGAATATTTGATTGTTTTAATTGCCTTGCAGATACTAAACTTTACAAATGATATTAACACTGTGCTTCCTTTATGGTCATTTATAAAAGTTTACTGTAATTGGGATTAATTTAGCTGAATTCATTGAAGGCTATCATCAGTTTTGTACGTTCCTATAATATAAAGTCATCTTTATAATTTTATCATAATCTAACAACAATCACAACTAAGTGTTTTTTTGCTAAGGATTTAAGTGGTTTCTAGTTCAAATAGAGGTCAATGAAACATCCTTTAAAATTACAATTTCTTTAGGAGCAAGAATAATAATAGAACAGTGGTTAGGGCATTTGTCTTGCACAAAGCTGATCTGGATTCAATACCTGGTACCACATCTGGTGCCCTGAACCTACTAGGAGTGATCCCTGAATGCAGAGCTAGGAGTAACTCCTGAGCACAGCCTGGTATGGCCCAAAATCAACCAAAAAAAATTTACAATTTCTTTCAGTAGTATGGTATTGGCTAAAAAGAAGGTAGGGGATTGAATTAATCAAAGTTTTCAAATTTACCATTTCTCTGACACTACAGTAGTAATTATTTCCCTTTACATTGCCCCAAATTAGATTGTTATCCTTTACAGGCAATATAGTCTTTGCCTCTAAAAAATATTAAAAGGGTTTCTCTTCTTGTTTTATGATTGTTCCATTGGTAAACATTTTAGTGCACTTTTTAATGTAATATCATTACAGTTAATTTTTCTAACTTAGACTCGCTCAGACTGTCAAGCCAGTTGCATGTCTATCATGGCTTAACCTTGAGGAGAGCTTCATAATTTGTGAAAAAGGACTTTGGCAGGTTTTGTTAGGATAGTAAGAACACAGGTAGCATAGCAAACCTCTATTCATTGGAAAGAAATTGTTTCAGTTCCTAGCTTCTTTTCCCTTTACACCCTCAAACAAAACACATTTAAGCATGTGTCTGTACTTCAAAACACTGCCATCACAAATGCAGATTTACATAGTGAAAAGAATTGCCTCATTCAGAAATCATCAGTAAAGGGAGAAATTTGGTCTCCCCAATCCTATCTGGTTTTTGTGGTTTTTGTTTTGTTTTGTTTTGTTTTTTAATTCTGCATAAGTCCAGAAGATGTAGTATGTTCTCTATAAACCCTAGTTGTTTTCAAAGTAGGAGCTCTGCCTATTTGTTGGTAGGGAAAGAAAAAATGCTATTGCTTTGTCTTTTAGAGCGAATGTCTGCCAACTATCCACTCATATAAATCTGAACTTTGGTAATTTATGGCTATGGAGATTATGCCTTCTATAAGTTGCTTTTGATAGGTTACTAGAAACTGATGAATTAAATTAAAAAATAGTGTAAGAAAGTCGACTTTTTTGTTTAACAGAATGCTTGGTTCATTCACATAGAAGTATTATGAAATTGTATAAATATCACCTAAAAGGCTTTCTGCCCTATATTTTTAAATACAGAAGTTATATTTGAAGTAGATCTGGCCCTAGTTCTATAGGGCTTGGCTATTTAATATTTTTTATGGAAGAAATGTTTAATTCTGGAAAAGGTAAATGCTTGTATATATTTTTTGCAGCCTGAGATCTCCCTTACTTGTTTTTCTTTTAATTTAAGTGGCCACATGTATATGTCTTCCCTGCTGTGTTAGGAAATGGGGGCTGGATATCCCAGGAATCAGAAGTTATATAAAAGTACTGCAATTAGATAGCTGACATGAATACCAAATGCTCTTAAATTTAGATCCAAAGTGAACATTTGGAAATAGATTTATTGTAAGTATTTAATTAGAATGATTTTCTTAAATATAATCTAAATTGCTATTACAGTCCTTTTATTTTGTAAGCATTGTAAATGCTAATCCTGTTTAATTTTTTTATTGCATGTTATGTTGAAATAAAAACTAAGTAAAATGAGCAATTGCCTTATTCTTCTGCTCTTTGGGGAGGTTGGGAAGGAAGCATTTCATAGCCTGGGTCAGTAGGGAAGAATCTCACTTGTTTCATCTATAAAGTGACATAACTGATCCAGCAGCTCATACTAATTAATTTCTACTGTCTTATAATAGAGTGCAGAAGAATCAAATTTCACAAAACTTACAATAACTCTATTTGAAATTCAGGTTACTAACTTTTCATCAGGCTATTGACATACAATGTCAAAAAATACAGCAGAAATTTCAGAGAAAAGTGATTTGCCTGCCCACAAATGTCTCAACCTGAACGAACGATTTAAATCAAGCCCACTCTACCACTTTTTAATCTGATTATAATCTGAAACCATTTATATAACTCATGGAATCAGGAGTTCTCTATTTTTATATTCTTCCTTATTTTTGGATGTAAACACACACATCTAATCTATTTTAGATTGATTATTTCTATTTCTATTGGTATTGTTGGTATCTCCAGCCCCCTCATTTCTTTTTTGAACTTTAGATTGATTTTCAAAAATATCTGTATATATGCAATGTTTTCATGAACTAAAAACCGGGAATGGCAGCACTGGATTGTATATTTACTGTATTGGAGTTCCTTTGCTTTCTTGAACTGTAATTTTAAATACTCAGGTAACTCTACAAATGTCACGGGGAGTCAAGTGCTTTTACAGGGTCCTTCAAGGGGCCTTCTCACTTGAATTTCCTTAAAGGATGTAAAATTGTGTTTATAATTAAACTTTTTTTTTTGTTCTTCATTTGCACACTTTTATGTTAGTCTTGAGTAAAAGGGTTTTTCCCACCTGCAGAGAAGCTCTCAAGAGGGCCAGGTTGTATAGATTTCTGTCTCTCTGCTGATCTAAGTGGGCAGTTTACAGTCTGTTTGCACTGTGGAGTGAGTAAGAAAAATAGAGTCCATAAAGGTAAAAATGGATTTTGCACCCATGTTAAAAAGAGCCCCAGGACAAAGACTTAAACTTTTTTGAAATGACTAAAAATATGGAGAGATAGCACAGCAGTAGGGCATTTGCCTTGCATGCAGCCAATCCAGGAAGGACTGTGGTTCGAATCCCAGCGTCCCATATCCAAGACTGCTGGGGCGATTTCTGAGTGCAGAGCCATGAGGAACCCCTGAGTGCCACTGGGTGTGACTCAAAAACCAAAAATAATTAAAAAAAAATAATGACTAAAGATGATAGGAGACTCCACTATGGGTACTGAATTGAGAATCAGCTAGTTACTGAGATCAGTTGTTTTCAATGAGTTGTCTGTCCTGACTAGCTTCAATCGATCTTTTTAATACATGTCAGATAAATGTGGTCTCATTTAAAAGAACTTAAAAAAAAAAAAAGAACTTTAGTGAGGGAGATGGATTATAGTATAAGGTTCTTGCTTGCACACTGCCAGTTTGGGTTCAATCTCGAGCATCCCATATGGTCAAGTCCTCCAAGCCTGCCAGGAGTGATTTATTTTGGGGGGGGCTACACCTGGCAGCACTTGGGGTTGACTCCTGGCTCGACGTTCAGGAATCACTCCTGGCAGGCTTGGGGAACCATATGGATGCCGGGATTCGAACCAACATCCTTCTGCATGCAAGGCAAACGCCCTACCTCCATGTTATCTCGCCAGGAGTGATTTCTGAGTGCAGAGCCAGGAGTAATCCCTGAGTGCTGCTGGGTATGGCCCAAAACCCAAAAATAGTAATAAAAATGGAGATGACTATCTCTCAACATGAGGATCTTCATGGAAAAAAAAAAAAATAAGTCCATATGGTTTTCCAGCCCCAAGTCTGCAAAGCCTCAAACTAAGACTTATAGTTGACTGTTATTCTCTGGACTTTCAAGGACTGTCTGGGGCCAAAGCCCCAAATACTACAACGTGTGGGGTGTTTAATTCCCCAAGCCTGCCAGAAGTAATCCCTATCACTATCAGGTGTAATCCAAAAACTGAAAAGGGAAAAAAAAAAAAAAAGACTGTTAAGAGTTTCTCAAGGGGCCAGAGAGATAGCATGGAGGTAAGGCATTTGCCTTTCATGCAGGAGGTCATCGGTTTGAATCCCAGCGTCCCATATGGTCCCCCGTGCCTGCCAGGAGCAGTTTCTGAGCATAGAGCCAGGAGTAACCCCTGAGCACTGCCGTGTGTGACTCAAAAACCACAAAAAAAAAAAAAAAAAAAAAAAAGTTTCTCAAAGTGCTCCACTGTGAAAGACCTCCAGAATTTGTAGTTTTACCCTCAGATAACCAAAAACATCCTTCTGTTCCTTTTCTTTTTTTTTTTTTTTTTTTTTTTTTTTTTTGGTTTTTTGGGCCACACCCGTTTGACGCTCAGGGATTACTCCTGGCTGTGCGCTCAGAAATCGCTCCTGGCTTGGGGGGACCATATGGGACACCGGGGGATCGAACCGCAGTCCGTCCAACGCTAGCACTTGCAAGGCAGACACCTTACCTTTAGTGCCACCTTCCCGGCCCTTTGTTCCTTTTCTTTAGTTCTAGTTCAGACTTGGTGTTCTAATTAGTCTTCTCTATCCTAACAACCACCATAATCACTTAGATCCAAAACAGCTATTACTTGCTTTTATGTCCTAGCTATTGCTAGGTAAACTAAGCGTGTTTAGTTTACACTTAGTCTTTGCAAACACTCAGTGAGGAGAGATACAATAATTTCTATTTTACAGTAGGAAAACAGAAATGGGGGGGGCGGCGGAGTGATAGTACATCCAGGTAAGAAATTTATTTTGCAGGTGTCCAACCCAGGTTCTATCCCTGGCATTCCATATGGTCCTGCAGCACTGCCAGGAGTAATTCCTGAGTGCAGAACCAGGAATTAGCTGAGCATAACTAGGTCTGATCCAAAAAAAAATAGAAATGGAAGTTCATAGTAAATTATTAATGAAGTGAATTAGTAAATTTAAATTAATAACTTACAAGCAGTGTAAAATAGAATGCAGAACTGTCTAGTTTCAAACCCCGTATGTTCAAAAGTTTTGCTGAGGGCCAGAGAGGTTTTATAGCTAGTAATGCTATAAAGTAAAGGTTTTATAGCTAGAAGCTGACCTGGATTTGATCCCTGGTACCCCATTTGGCCCCTAAGCTCACCAGAAGTGATCCCCAAATAAAGAGCAGGAATAAGCCCTGAGCACAGATAGATATGTCTCCCCCTCAAAAATAAACATTTTGTATGGAGTTGTGGTGCAAGCAGTAAGACGTTTGCCTTGCACGCACTAACCTACGGTTCGATCCTTCAGCATCCCATGTGGTCCCCCAAGCCAGGAGCGATATCTGAGTGCATAGCCAGGAATAACCCCTGAGTGTCACCATGTGTGACCCAAAATCCAAAATTAAAAAAAAAAAAAAGTTTTGTAGGGCATAGCAGTAGGGTGTTTGCCTTGCACAAAGCTGACCCAGGACTGACCCGGGTTCAATCCCCAGCATCCCATATGGTCCGCCGAGCCTGCCAGGAGTAACACCTGAGCACCTCTGCATGTGGCTAAAGAACAAAAAAAAAAAAAAAAAAAATTTTGTAGTAGTTGGTAGTAGCAACCAGAATTGCAGCTTAAAAGGCTGCTGATGTGGGGGCTGGAGAGATAGCATGGAGGTAAGGCGTTTGCCTTTCATGCAAGAGGTCATCGGTTCGAATCCCAGCGTCCCATATGGTCCCCCGTGCCTGCCAGGAGCAATTTCTGAGCATGGAGCCAGGAGTAACCCCTGAGCACTGCCGGGAGTGACCCAAAAACCACAAAAAAAAAAAAAAAAAAAAAAAAAAAGGCTGCTGATGTACTTTGCATACATGAAACCTAGATTTAGTCACGAACATTGCATGATTCCCCCAAGCACTGCTAGAAGCCACCTCTGAGCATCACTGGGTATGAGCCCTGTCCTACCCCCCAAAAAAAACTTTGTTATACTGATATAAACTTAACTCTAGGAGTCCTCCATAGCCAAGTCAGAGTTTCAACAATTGGGTCTCTAAAGTCAGTCAAATCACTTAAAGGTTTTGTCATTACTTTCTACCCACTCTCATCAGTCTATGCTGCTTTAGAATCTAGGAAGACCTCACTCATTCTCCATTACTTAAAATTTTAGCGGTTCTACACCACAGGACAAACTACAAAATATATTAATACTGTATTCCAAGGTTGCCAAGGGCCAATGTCTAGCTCCTTCATCTTCTCCAGTTACATGAAATTTTTGTTTTGATTTTTGTTGTTTTGTGACCACACCCAGTGGTGCGCAGGAGTTACTCCTGGCTTTGCACTCAGAAATCATTCCTAACAGGCTTGGATTTGTGATGCTGGGGGTCGAACCCAGGTAAGCCACATACAAGGCAAATGCCCTACACGTGTGACCTGGTTACATGAATTATTGACTTTTTAGTTTTTGTGATTGTAATCTTGTAAAAGTTTACCCCAGACGGGCCAGCCAGAGTGGTGGCGCAAGCAGTAGGGCTTTGCCTTGCACATGCTAACCTAGAACAGACTGAGGTTCAATCCTCCTGTATCCCATATGGTCCCCCCAGTCAGGAGCGATTTCTGAGTGCATAGCCAGGAGTAATCCCTGAGCGTCACCAGGTGTGGCCCCTACCCACAAAAAAAAGTTTACCCCAGAGTACTAATCCATATTTTCTTCTGTAGGATGATCTGATGTACGTATATTCCAGAATGCTTTGAAGTTTAGCCTACTTTTATTTTGCTAAATGCTGCTAATATTTCCAGTATTAAGAAATCATAATTTGGGGCCGGAGAGATAGCATGGAGGTAAGGCATTTGCCTTTCATGCAGAAGGACGGTGGTTCGAATCCCAGCATCCCGTATGGTCCCCTGTGCCTGCCAGGGACAATTCCTGAGCATAGAGCCAGGAGTGACCCCTGAGCACTGCCGGATGTGATCCAAAAACCAAAAAAAAGGGCCCGGAGAGATAGCACAGCGGCGTTTGCCTTGCAAGCAGCCGATCCAGGACCTAAGGTGATTGGTTTGAATCCCGGTGTCCCATATGGTCCCCCGTGCCTGCCAGGAGCTATTTCTGAGCAGACAGCCAGGAGTAACCCCTGAGCACCGCCGGGTGTGGCCCAAAAACCAAAACAAATCGTAATTTTGGGGCTGGAGAGATAGCACAGCGCTAGGGCGTTTGCCTTGCATTCGGCCAACCAGGGAGGGACCCGGTTCAATTCCCAGCATCCCATATGGTCCCCCAGTCTGCCAGGGGCAATTTCTGAATGTAGAGCCAGGAGTGACCCCTTAGTACCACTGGATGTGGCCCAAAATCCAATCAATCAAAAAGAAATCATAATTTCTTAGTATTTAAACTGAAAAAAGAAACTTGGGGGGGGGGGATATATCAGGGTATACAGACCAAAAGGGCAGACGAGCCTGCACATAAAGGAGCCCAGGTTCAATACTTGGTACTTTGTGTTTTCATTTTCTTTTTGTTTTCTTTTTTGTTTGTTTGTTTATTTTCTTTCGTTGTTGAGAAGTGAGCACAACTGGCAATGCTCAGGGGTTACTCCTAGCTCTGCACTCTAAAATTACTTTTGGCGGTGCCCAAAGGACCCTGTGGGATGCAGTGATCAAACCCAGGTACTGCCCACTGTACTATCTCTCTAGCCCTGTACTCATTTATTTCCCACCTTTTCCCATTTCCCCAGGAGCAGCTCCAAAATAAAACAAAAAATTCTCGCGGCTGGAGAGATAGCACAGCAGTAGGGCCTTTGCCTTGCATGCGGCTGATTCAGGACAAAGTGGTTCGAATCCTGGTATCCCATATGGTCCCTCGTGCCTGCCAGGAGTAACTAACCCCAGAGTGCCAGCCAGCTGGTGTGACAAAAAAAAAAAAAAAACCTGAACAGTAAAGCTGTTGCAAAGATAGTATAGAGAACTGTACACAATTTTTCAATGAATATAATCTTGCATTAACTTGCAGTACTTGGGGATCAAACCTGAGTCCAGTGCAAGGTAAGGAGCTCTAATCCGCTGTACTACTCTCTGGCCTGCAGTAGAAAACTTAATGGAAAAGACTGGTAAAATCTGAATGGGGGGGGGGTGGTCAGAGAGATAGCATGGAGGTAAGGCATTTGTCTTTGCATGCAGAAGGTCAGTGGTTCGAATCCCGGCATCCCATATCGTCCCCAGAGCCTGCCAGGAGGGATTTCTGAGCATCAAGCCAGGAGTAACGCCTAAACGCTGCTGGGCGTGACCCAAAAACAAAAATCTGAACGAGGGTTGGCTGTAGTTTAAGTTACTTAAATAGTTTGAGGTCATTTTACCAGGTTAATGGAATATTATATTCGTGCAGTAACCCCTTTAGCATTGCTACAGGGTGTATCCACTCACACACACACCCAAAGTTTTCGTCTCTAATCTGTAGTAAGGACCTTATTTATTTGTCTTTCTTGATCTTGACAGAACAACCATATGGACTAGGTAGGTGCTGGAGCATTGTCAATTTTCCTCTTGCTTAATGCTTTCTCATGGAATTCTGTGATGGTGAACGCACATCCAAGTATCCCATTACCAACTTGGTTTTCTTGCTTTATAGCCCGTCGTGATAGAATGCTCCTAACTGCTGACTGAACTACTAGGTGACACTTTAGTTAGGTCGTTCACTTTGAATGTAGCAGACTCGTTTCAAAGGAGATTTTTTTAGGACACATTCTTTAATGGGGTCCTGAGACTACTGAGTATTCAGGTCACTAATAAGGCACGCGGTGTTTTGGGGGGTAGGGAGAAGGGGGCGTGTACTGCCCAGGAGGAACCCAAGGTCTCCTGCCAACTACGCTTTGCTTAATTACACTGAGCTATATTCCCAGCGATGGCAGTGTTTTTGTTTTTGTTTTTGTTTTTTGGTTTTTGGGCCACACCCGGTAACGCTCAGGGGTTACTCCTGGCTATGCGCTCAGAAGTCGCTCCTGGCTTGGGGGACCATATGGGACGCCGGGGGATCGAACCGCGGTCCGTTCAAGGCTAGCGCAGGCAAGGCAGGCACCTTACCTCTTGCGATGGCAGTGTTTTTAACATATTCTTTCTGCTAGAGAACGAAATCATTTCCGTGGCCTGCGGAGTAGGTTAAATAGCTGCAAACTCTTTCATAGGACTGCTAGGAGAAGGGAAACCCCGTTTACAGGTGAGAAAATGAGAGTTGCACAAGGCAATGAGCTGAGCTCGGATTCCAGTGTGCAGACTCCCGGGCTAGCTCGTCGCTTCATTTTCCTACGGTCTCGTTCGTTCATTCGTTCGTTCCAGTGAGCCCAGCCTTCGGCCCGCAAGCCTGTCAACCCAGGGCAGAGATTTAAAAGACAACAGCGAGGGGCCGGAGAGATAGCATGGAGGTAACGTGTTTGCCTTTCATGCAGAAGGTCCGTGGTTTAAATCCCGGCGTCCCATATGGTCCCCGGAGCCTGCCAGGAGCGATTTCTGAGCATAGAGCCAGGAGTAACCCCTGAGCACTGCCGGGTGTGAACCAAAAAGCAAAAAAAAAAAAAAGACAACAGCGGAGCGGAGCGGTGGCGCAAGCGGTAGGGCGTCTGCCTTGCACGCGGCTGACCTAGGCCGGATCGCGGTTCGAGCCCCACCCACCCCCGGCGTCCCATAGGGTCCCCGAGCCAGGAGCAAAGATGTCTGAGCGCAGAGCCAGGACGAACCCCTGAGCGTCACCGAGTGTGGCCCCAAGACAAAACCACCACCGCCTCGAGGCTTGGAGGACAGCGCTCAGTCCTGGCAGGAAGGCAGGCCCAGGTCCGGTCCCGCCTCCTGAGCCACCGAGCCCGCCAGCGGCGACGACTTCCGAGCAGAGCCGGAAGTGGGCTCGAGTGGGCGTGGCCTCCGACCAAGCCCAATCCAAATGGCCACAGCCTCGGCGCTCGCTCCCGCCCCTTCCGGCGTCACGGACGCTGGGAAATCTGGGCTGAGCCCGGCGCTTTGGGTGGGGCCGATTCGCTTCCGGCGGCTAGAGCCCGCCCACCCGCAGCCAGGCCGGCTCCTGATAGGCTGCCGGCGTTGTCGGTTTTGGAGAGTGCTCCGCGCAGGTGCAGGGAGAGCCGGGCGGGGCTCCGAGCTGGCGAGGCGGAGGTAATCGGTCGAGATGGTGAGTGTCCGTCCGTCCGTCCGTCCGAACTCCCGGTGCCGGGGGCCGGCGGCCTCAGGGTGGCCCCGCGCTCTGCCTGCGGGGCTGGGAGTTGCCGGCTGTCAGTGCGAGTCCCGGGCGGGCCTTGAGCTTCGCGGGAGCTTCGGCGCTTTGCGCGTGAGGCGGGCGCGGCCTCCGCCAGGCTGCGGCGAGGGGCGGGCGCGGGGACTGGAGCCAGGCACAGCGGCGAGGAGTTGGCCTTGCACGCGGCCAGCAGGACGCACCCTGGGTCGAATCCCGGCCTCCCATCGGGTCCCCGCAGCCTGCCAGGAGGAGCCCCGGAGCCGCTGGGTGTGGCCCAAAAACCAAAAAAGCCAAACTCATCCCTTAGCACCGAGCTGGGAATAAACCCTGAGCGCTGCTGGGCATGGCAAAAATAAACAAACCGGGCCTCGGGTCTACCCGCGTTATCTGTTGGGGTTGGTTTTCGTTTTTGTAGATGCAGGGAATGCGCCTTTGATGCTCAGGGGCCACTTCTAAATACCACTCTTAGATATCCCTTGGGTCGGGGCGGAGAGATAGATAGCATGGAGGTATGGCGTTTGCCTTGCATGCCGAAGGTCGGTGGTTCGAATCCCGGCATCCTATATGGTCCCCCGAGCCTGCCAGGAGCGATTTCTGAGCCTAGAGCCAGGAGTAACCCCTGAGTGCTGCCGGGTGTGACCCAAAAACCAAAAGAAAAAAGAAAGAAATCCCTTGGGTGGGGATTATTATGCCCAGTGAGCTGTCGAGCGAAGATTGCTGAAGCAGCTACATGCTAGGCAAACGCCTTACTTTTTGTAGGTTAAAAGAAAAGTCCTGGGGCTTGAGACTTAGCACATATGTAGGACGTTTGCCTGGCATGCAACCTGCCAGGACTAACTGAGCGGCGCCGAGTGTGACCTCTCAAAACAAAAAATAAACAGAAAAGAAACATCTCTTTTAATTTTTTCCTTCATTCTTGCTAGTATCTGTGAACAGATGTGGTACTTCTGACATGGGTAGTTTGCATCTTGGTGAAATTTTCAAATTGTTCCTAAAGTGATAAGTAATCCATAATTATTTTCATTTCTATTAAATCAGTATGACATAGAGAGTTAAAAAGTTGTTGATTGGGGCCGGGAAGGTGGCGCTAGAGGTAAGGTGCCTGCCTTGCCTGCGCTAGCCTAGGACGGACCGCGGTTCGATCCCCGGCGTCCCATATGGTCCCCCAAGCCAGGGGCGATTTCTGAGCACATAGCCAGGAGTAACCCCTGAGCGTCAAATGGGTGTGGCCCAAAAACCAAAAAAAAAAAAAAGTTGTTGATTAAAAAATTGAACTTTGGAGCCAGAGTGATAGCACAGCGGTATGGTGTTTGCCTTGCACGCTGTCAACCAGTATGGACCCGGGTTCAATCCTCAGCATCCCATATGGTCCCTTGAGTCTGTCAGGAGCGATTTCTGAGCACAGAACCAGGAGGAACTCCTGAGCGCAGCTGGGTGTGGCCCATAAAGTAAAATACAAAAAAATTTTTTTGAACTTTACCCATACAATGTTCCATTATTGATCCCCTTACCCACCACCAGTTTCCTCAGTTTGCCCCACTCCCAGCCTGCCTTTATGGCACTTTTTTTTTTTCTCTTTAACTTTTAGGCACCATTGTTTGCAGTTTAATGAAGGGTTATACTGCCCATCACTTTCTTTTTTTGGTTTTTGGGTCACACCCGCTCAGGGGTTACTCCTGGCTCTACACACAGAAATCGCACCTGGCGGGCTCAGGAGACCTTATGGGATGCTGGGATTCGAACCATTGTCCTGCATGCAAGACAAATGCTTTACCTCCATCCTATCTCTCCGGTCCCTCATCTGCTCTTAATCTATAATTCTTACGTGGTTAGACTCCATCTCCAGGTATTTTCAGGTTTTTGATTTTGGATTATTTTGTTTGTTTGTTTGTTTTCTTTGGGGCGGTTGGCCACACCCTGTGATGCTCAGGGGTTACTCTGGCTTGGGGGGACCATATGGGACAACAGGGGATCGAACTGTGGTCCATCCTAGGCTAGCACAGGCGAGGCTGACTCCTTACCTCTAGCACCACCTCTCTAGCCCTTTTGTTTTTTGTTTTTGGGTCACACCCAGCAGCACTCTGTAGTTACTCCAGGCTCTGTGCTCAGAAATCACCCCTGGCAGGCTCTGGGATGCTAGAATTCAAATTACCCACCATTTGTCCTGGATTGACTGCCTGCAAGGCAAACGCCTTATGAGTGTCCTATTGCTCTTGCCCCTGGTATTTTCATTGTTGTTTTGATTTGCATTTCCCTAATAATACTTATTGGTTTTCTCCCTTCCTTCCTTCCTTCTTTCCTTCCTTTCTTCTATCCTTCTACTCCCCTCCCCTCCCCTCCCCTTCTCTCCCCTCCCCTCCCCTCCTCTCCCTTCCTCTCCCCTCCCTCCCCTCCTCTCCTCCCCTACCCTACCCTACCCTCCTCTCCCCTCCTCTCCTCCCCTACCCTACCCTACCCTCCTCTCCCCTCCCTTTCTCTCCCCTCCTCTCCTACCCTACCCTACCCTACCCTCCTCTCCCCTACCCTCCTCTCCCCTCCTCTCCTCCCCTACCCTACCCTACCCTAACCTACCCTCCTCTCCCCTACCCTCCTCCCCTACCCTACCCTGCCCTACCCTAACCTACCCTCCTCTCCCCTCCCCTTCCCTCCCCTCCTCTCCCCTCCTCTCCCTTCCTTTCCTCTCCTCTCCTCCCCTCTCCCCTCTTCCCCTCCCCTTTTCTCCCCTCCCCTCCCTTCTGTACTCATAAATTTTAGAGATTGATTACTTTTCTTAATCACTGTTACCTTTTACTTTAATATTTGTTTCTTTTTTGTTTGGTGTGGGGGGGGTTTGGGGTCACACCCATCTGCACTAGGGTTATGCCTGGCTCTGAGTTCAGAAATCGCTCCTTGCAGGCTCAGGACCATACGGGATGCTAGGATTTGAACCACCATCAGTCCTGGGTGGCTGTGTGCAGCAAGGCAAACGCCCTACCACTGTGCTATCTATAAGGCAGGCCCTTTGACCCTATTTTCATATTTGGTACAAATCCTATTAGATTTTTGTTTTGTTTTGTTTTGGGGGCCACACTAGTTTGATGTTCAAGGGTTACTCCTGGCTAAGCGTTCAGAAATTGCCCCTGGCTTGGGGGGACCATATGGGATGCCGGGGGATGGAACCGAAATCCTTCCTTGGCTAGCGCTTGCAAGGCAGACACCTTACCTCTAGCGCCACCTCCCCGGCCCCCCTATTTGATTTTTATGCTGTAGAAATTTTACATTTTGGGGCCCAGAGAGATAGCACAGCAGCCTTTGCCTTGCAAGCAGCCGATCCAGGACCAAAGGTGGTTGGTTCGAATCCCGGTGTCCCATATGGTCACCCGTGCCTGCCAGGAGCTATTTCTGAGCAGACAGCCAGGAGTAACCCCTGAGCAACGCTGGGTGTGGCCCAAAAACCAAAAAAAAAAAAAGAAAAGAAAAGAAATTTTAGGTGGCGGGGCGGCCCTGGAGCTGGGGCTGGGGCTGGGGCTGCTGCGCACCGGGGTGCTGGTTCCGTGGCTGCGGAGCTCCAGAGCTACTACTGAATTTCCTCTGGAAGTGAAGTAGAATTTCCTAAGAACATAATGGATGGAGAAAAGAAAACCTATGGTGGCTGTGAAGGCCCTGATGCTATGTACGTCAAATTAATATCCTCTGATGGCCACGAGTTTATTGTAAAAAGAGAACATGCATTAACATCAGGAACAATAAAAGCCATGTTGAGTGGCCCGGGTCAATTTGCTGAAAATGAAACCAATGAAGTCAATTTTAGAGAGATCCCTTCACATGTTCTATCCAAAGTATGCATGTATTTTACCTACAAGGTCCGCTACACTAACAGCTCAACCAAGATTCCTGAATTCCCAATTGCACCTCAAATTGCACTGGAACTGCTGATGGCTGCGAATTTCCTAGATTGTTAAATAAAATAAATTATAATTAAAAAAAAAAGAAAGAAAAGAAATTTTACATTTTAAGTTTAGTAATCAAATCAGTTTATTTCTTTATGAATCTTTTGCTTCAGATCCTTCACCCTCCTGTGCTGAATCAATAGCTTTTCTTGTTACTTATTTTTCTTTTTTTTCCTCCTTTGTGGCTAAACTGGGGTTTGATTTAAAGCCCATCCTCCTGGACCCAGTACAGTAACTAGCACCCTACATATTTTGAGATCTTTGGACCTAATGGCCCCTACTCTTCAACAGCCAGTAGCCTAGCCCCATCCTATTGGTTGTGCCAGGTTGGATTTTAGGAAATAAGCTTCTTAAATTTTGCTTTATATCTCAGTTTTGATTATCAAAAAAAATTATAGGGGAAATGTGGGGGAGAACATGATTTATATGCTAAAAATGTAATACTTCTGGGGCTGGAAGCAGCGGCAAGCTTAGGGCATTTGCCTTGCACACAGTAACCTAGTACGGAACACGGTTTGATACCCCCAGTGTCCCATAAGGTCCCCCAAGCCAGGAGCAATTTCTGAGTGCATAGCCAGGAGTAACCCCTGAGCATCACCAGGTATGGGCCCCCCAAAAAAAAACAAAAGCCAAAAAAGTTAATATTTCTTTTATTGTTATTTTTGTTTTCAGGCCACACCCAGCAGCACTCAGAGCTTGCTCCTGGCTCTGCACTCAGAAATTGTTCCTGTTAGGCTCAGGGAACCATATGGGATGCTGGAGAGCAAATGTGATTCCTAGGTCCCTCCAGGGTTGGCCGTGTGCAAGGCAAATACCCTACCAAAGTTTTCATTTCTTAAACTTTCTTTCATAAAATATACTATAAAGATTTTGTAAGCAGAGAGTATGGCTGAGTGAGTGATAGAGCAGGTTCCTTGCATGCATGAGGCCCTGGACTTGATTTGCAGTACAGGAGTGGAGTGGGGGTGAGTTGCTGCTGTTAAACGGTTGCAAAAACAATTTTCTTTTTTTTCTTTTTTTTTTTTAAGTATTTACTGGGTCTCTTTTATCCCAGATGTGGGGCTATAAAGCCTGGGACCCAGGGTGATTTGTGCCTGGAAGAGATATGCACACTCATTATAAGTGCTTTGACAGGGCAAGAGAGGACCAGTTTTCTGGTCTCCCAGAAGAAGCTCTTGAACTGATAATTTATTTCTGTTCAAGCTCATAGCAGGCTGTGCTTGCCCTCTGCAGTCCATTCTGCATACAGCAGCCAACTATCTTTTGAAATATTCTCCATTCCTCACCACCAAACTTACTTACTCTATGACTCCCCAGATCATGCCTTGCATGTGGCCAACACAGGGCAGACCCCCATTTGAATCCCAGTATATCCCATATGGTCCCCCGACCCTGCCAAGAACAACTTCTGAGCATAGAGCCAGGAGTAACCCCTGAGCGATGCCAGGTGTGACCCCAAAAAAAAAAAAGTTTTGGTTTCAGAGAGAGAGTACAGTTGGCAAGAAAGAAAGGAGGGAGGGAGGGACTCCATTGAGTTTGAGGCTTAATAAATTATATGGAGGATAATACAGAATAATCTATGGGATCTTGTTAGAATGAAAAGGGAGACAAGTTTGAGCATGTAGCTGAAGAATAGAGGGATAATAAAGGAAGAAGTGATACATAGAAAGCCTTGCATGGCCATGTTGAGAACCCTAAAGAGCTGATTGTCCCTCTGTTTACAAATGCCTCTTATACTATAATGCCCCATCTGCTCATTAATTTCTAGAGAATCAGGATAATAAGCCTCTTCCTCATGCACTTTGCCTGAGGCCATGCATCATGTAGTCTCAGATGCCATTGTACTAAATCACTGAGTCTATCCTCAGAGACTTATTTTGCTTCCCTTGGAATGTTTTCAGTTGTGCAGTTTTGGCCACACATGATGTCTTCTGTGCGGCACCATTGTTTGGATTTTCTGTTTTTTCGAATTATTAATCTTGTTCCCCCAAGTATGAGTCAAGGATGTTTTGTCTTCCTTGAAATGCTATTTATACTCTCAGCTGCTTTCTGAAGAGGGAAGGAGCTGGGTGTGTGGGCCAGGAATTCTGCCTCATGTTAGAGATGGAAACAGAAGTCATGGGAAGTGGTGAGGACCACTCAACCCTTTGAGGAACTCAAAGTGTCTGGCTCCTGGGTGTTACCTATTGCTTCTATTCTGTGAGTCATCTTCTGGGTATATGAATTAATCCATTACACTTGGTCCTTCCTAAACGTGGTTTTGTTTTCTCTGGCAGGCAGAAGTGGAGGAGACACTAAAACGACTACAGAGTCAAAAAGGAGTGCAGGGAATCATCGTGGTGAACACTGAAGGTACTTCCTTCCTTATATGCAGGAAGGCCCCTAGAAATAGCCCAAATGCACGATCACACTCGAGTTTAGTAGGCCCCTTTGTCTACATACTCTTTTTCTGTTTGTTTTTTTTTTTTGGGGGGGGGTCACACCCAACAGCGCTTAGGGGTTACTCCTGGCTCTTCACTCAGAAATCGCTCCTGGCAGGCATGGGGGACCATATGGGATGCCGGGATTCAAACTATCCTTAAGCATGTACGTCAACGCCTTACCTCCATGCTATGTCTCCGGCCCCATCTCTACATATATATTTTTTCAGCTTTTTAAAAAAGAATACCTGCAAAGCCAGGAATATGAATCAGTAGTACTTACATGTGCCCTTCAATTCCAGGTAAAAAAACCCCCCCCCAAAAAAAAAAAAAACCTAAAATAATATTTTTTCCTTTGAGTTTTGGGCCACACCTTTCAGTGCTCAAGTGTTACTCTTGGCTCTGCACTCAGGAATTACTCCTGGCAGGCTTAAGGGACCATATGGAGTACCAGGGATTGAACCCAGGTAAGCCACATGCAAGACAAGCCCCTCTAAAAAAATTTTATTTTTGTTACTAGTTTTTGGGTGCATCTAGTAGTGCTCAAGGGTTACTCTTGTTTCTGCACTTATAAATCACTCCTGGGGCCGGAGAGATAGCATGGAGGTAAGGCATTTGCCTTTCATACAGAAGGACGGTGGTTCAAATATCGCCATCCCCGCTAAAGGTAAGGTGCGCCTGCCTTGCCAGCGCTAGCCTTGGACGGACCGCGGTTCGATCCCCCGGTGTCCCATATGGTCCCCCAAGCCAGGAGCGACTTCTGAGCGCTTAGCCAGGAGTAACCCCTGAGTGTTACTGGGTGTGGCCCAAAAAACCAAAAAAAAAAAAAAATCGCCATCCCATATGGTCCCCGACACTACCAGGAGCGATTTCTGAACGTAAAGCCAGGAGTGACCAAAAAGAAAAAAAGAAATAAAAAGAAAAGTCACTCCTGGCAGGCTTGGGGAACAATATGGGATGCTGCAGATCGAACCTGGGTTGGCTGAATGCAAAGCAAATGTGCTATCCCTCAGACTAAAAAAATATTTGTGTTTTTATTTTGGGTCACACCTGGCAGCTCGGGGAACCATATGGGATGCTGGAATTCGAACCATTGACCTTCTGCATAAAAGGCAAGCGCCTTACCTCCATGCTATCTCTGTGGCCCCAAAAAATATGTTTTAATAAAACAATTATTTTCAGGGGGCCGGAGTGATAGCGGTAGGGCATTTGCCTTGCACGCAGCCAACCAGGGACAGACCTGGGTTCAATTCCCAGCATCTCATATGGTCCCCTGAGCCTGCTAGGAGTGATTTCTGAGCACAGAGCCAGAAGTAACCCCTGAGCACCACCAGGTATAGCCCAAATCCCCCCAAAAGAACAATTATTTCCAGTGTTTACTACAATTGGAATTATAAATTATTTTAAAAGGGAACATTTGCTCTGTCCTACTTCCTAAGAAAGCATAGTTTTCTGTATGTCATCTTTCTTAGTTGACTAAATCTTATTTTCTCCTGATAATTATAGTTGTTACTATTTTGAATGTTTAACTCATGAGCTATTTTTTCCTTTGAATATGATCAATGCTTATTAGCCTTCTCCAATTTGTTCGTTGCTTTGGTCGGGGGCCAGGAGTCACACCCACTGGTGCTCAGGGGTTACTCCTGCCTTTGCTCAGAAGTTCCCCTGCAGGTTCAGGGGACCATATGGGATGCCAGGATTCGAACCACTATCCTTCCTGGATTGACCACGTGCACGGCAAATGTCCTACCGTTGCGTTATCTCTTTGGCCCCTCATTGCTTTTTTTTTCTATTGATTCTGCACTACCCAACTTCTTTGCCTTTAACTGTTCTCCCTCTTCTGTAATGGTAATTCAGTAACTAGAGGAATACAGATACTGATGGTCCCAGGCTACAGTAAATATGGTGAAAAGGTCACAAACATTACTCCTGTGCTTCTCTTTCTCAGGCTTCCAACTCTACAAATATACTCTTTTGTTTATTTTCTTTTTTTTTATTGTGACCAATGTGAATTAAAAGTCTTTCACACACATGTCTTTCACAATTATTTATATATGTTTTTCTTGTTTTTTTTTTGGGTTTTTTTTTTTTTTGGTTTTTGGAATTTGGGTAACACCCAGCAGCACTCAGGGGTTATTCCTGACTCTATGCTCAGAAATTGCTCCTGGCAGGCTCGAGGGACCATATGGGATGCCAGGATTCAAACCACCGTCCTTCTGTGTCCAAGGCCTTACCACTGTGCTATCTTTCTGGCCCCTCACAATTATATTTAAGGTACATAGTGACAGTAAATTAAGGCCATACCAACCACCTGTGTTGTCCTTCCCTCCCTCCCTGTTCCCAGCATGCATCCCAAACTTCCCCCATTTGCCCCCTAGACTGCTAGTGTAACAGGTCCCCTTTGTATGTTTTTTTTTTTTGGGGTGGGGGGGGGCCGTACCCGGCGGTGCTCAGGGGTTACTCCTGGCTCTCTGCTCAGAAATAGCTCCTGGCAGGCATGGGAGACCATATGGGACACCTGGATTTGAACCAACCACCTTAGGTCCTGGATTGGCTGCTTGCAAGGCAAACACTGCTGTGCTATCTCTCCGGGCCAGGTTTTTGTTTCTGTTTTTTTTTTTGTTTTTTTTTTTTGTTTTTTGATTTTTGGTTCTTGGGCCACACCCGGTGGTAAGAAGTGCTATGAAGATATCCAGCTGAGCTTCTCTTCTCTTGCTCAGTGCATTCAAAGAGCTCTCATTTGTTCAAGACTTTTTTATCAGTGCCAGGAGCCAAATCCATGTGAAACATATCCACTACCACTGAACTGCTTCCCCCAGTCCATGGAAAAGCAAAATATACTTATAGGAAGTAGAAAGTCAAGTATGACCTTGGTTAAAATATTCCAAGTAGGGGCTGGAGAGATAGCATGAAGGTAAGGCATTTACCTTTCATGCAGAAGGTCATCGATTCGAATCCCGGTGTCCCATATGGTCCCCCGTGCCTGCCAGGAGCAATTTCTGAGCCTGGAGCCAGGAAAAACCCCTGAGCACTGCCGGGTGTGACCCAAAAAAAAAAAAAACCACAAATAAATAAATAAATAAATATTCCAAGTAAGGCCAGAGAGATAGCATGGAGATAGGGCATTTGCCTTGTATGCAGAAGGACAGTGGTTCAAATCCTGGCATCCTAAATGGTCCCCCAAGCCTGCATGAGCGACTTTTTTTTTTTTTTTTTGGTTTTTGGGTCACACCCGGCGGCAGCGCTCAGGGGTTACTCCTGGCTCCACACTCAGAAATTGCTCCTGGTAGGCTCAGGGTACCATATGGGATGCCAGGATTCGAACCACCATCCTTCTGCATGCAAGGCAAACACCCTGCCTCCATGCTATTTCTCCAGCCCCTGCAGCAGCGGTTTCTGAGCATAGAGCCAGGAATAACCCCTGAGCACTGCCGGGTATGACCCAAAAACCAAAAAAGGAAAATGTGTCCCAAGTAGACAGAGCTTATTCTTATTCTTTTTTTTTTTTTTTTTTTTTTTTGTTTGGTTTGGTTTGGTTTGGTTTTTGGTTTTTGGGCCACACCTGGCGGTGCTCGGGGGTTACTCCTGGCTCTCTGCTCAGAAATAGCTCCTGGGGGCCGGGCGGTGGCGCTAAAGGTAAGGTGCCTGCCTTGCCAGCGCTAGCCTTGGACGGACCGCGGTTCGATCCCCCGGCGTCCCATATGGTCCCCCAAGCCAGGAGCAACTTCTGAGCGCATAGCCAGGAGTAACCCCTGAGCGTTACCGGGTGTGGCCCAAAAACCAAAAAAAAAAAAAAAAAAAAAAAAAAAAAAAAAAAAAAAAAGAAATAGCTCCTGGCAGGCACGGGGGACCATATGGGACACTGGGATTCGAACCAACAACCTTTAGTCCTGGATTGGCTGCTTTCAAGGCAAACACCGCTGTGCTATCTCTCCGGGCCCCCAGAGCTTATTCTTTAACTTAAAATTATATGAAGAGGGGCCAGAGAGGTGGCACTAGAGGTAGAGTATCTGCCTTGCAAGCACTAGCCAAGGAAGGACCAGGGTTCGATCCCCCGGCGTCCCATATGGTCCCCCAAGCCAGGGGCAATTTCTGAGCGCTTAGCCAGGAGTAACCCCTGAGCATCAAACGGGTGTGGCCCGAAAAACCAAAAAAAAAAAAAATTTTATGAAGAGCCATAGCTATAGTAGACCAGGTAGGCATTTGCATTGGACCCAGGTAACCTGAGTTTGATACCCAGCAACCCATATGGTTCCCCAAGCCTGCCAGGAATGACCCCTGAACACCACCAGGTGTAGCCCCCACAAAAAAAATAAATAAATTTGTAAACAAATCCTAGTTCATGTCTGCCCTGAAGAGCTGGATAATCTAAAGCAAATCTCTTCCCCTTTCAAACCTCAGCTGTCTTTTAGTCCAAGTAACATCTTTTTAGGTACTTTTTGTTCCAAGACAAAAGACTCTCCTAAATGAGACTAGAATTTTTTTTTTTTGGGTCACACCCGGCAGTGCTCAGGGGTGTCTCCTGGCTCTATGCTCAGAAATCGCTCCTGGCAAGCTCGGGGGACCATATGGGATGCCGGGATTTGAACCACCGTCCTTCTCCATCTAAGGCAAATGCCCCACCACTGTGCTATCTCTCCAGCCCCGCGACTGGAATTCTTTTTTTTGTTTGTTTGTTTTGGTTTTTGGGCCATACCTGGCGTTGCTCAGGGGTCACTCCTGGCTGTCTGCTCAGAAATAGCTCCTGGCAGGCACAGGGAACCAAAATGGACACCAGGACTTGAACCAACCACCTTAGGTCCTGGATCGGCTGCTTGCAAGGGAAACGCCGCTGTGCTATTTCTCCAGGCACTGGAATTATTTTTTTAAATAAATTCTTTATATAAGCAGCGTGGTTGCAAAAATGTTCATACTTTCAGTTTCAGTCATAGAATGTACACACTTCACCAATGCACTATTTCCGCCACCAGTGTTCCTGGTTCCCTCCCATCCATACTCCCTTCCTTTCTCTGCTCTCCTCTCTTCTCCTTTCCTCTTTGACACTGTGGTTTGTACTATCATTAATTAAAGGGCACTGTGCATATCACTTTATCCCCTTTCAGCATCCAGTTCTTGTCCAGAATAAGTTCCAACTATCATCGTCATAGTGGACCTTTTTCTACTCTTAACTGCACTCACCGCTTTTTTGTACAAGCTTCCTACCAAGACTAGTCCTCTTAGCCCTCATCTCTATTGTCTCTGGATATTATTAGCATACTGCTTTTTTTTTCCTTATTCCCACAAATGAGTGAGATTATTCTATGCCTGTCCCTCTTCCTCTGACTCATTTCATTCAGCATAATAGAGACTGGATGTTTTGACCCCAAATCAGGAAAGAGACCCAGTGCCTGAGAACTCTTAGGCTTTCTACCAGTTATCACAGATCAGGAGCTTCATTCTTTATTAAATTTCATTAAAATTAGCCAGAGCAGGGGCCAGAGCAATAGCGAGCAGTAGGGCATTTGCCTTGCACACTGCTGACCCAGGACGGACCTTGGTTCTATCCCCGGCCCCCCGTATGGTCCCCAAGCCAGGAGCCATTTCTGAGCGCATAACCAGGAATAACCCCAGAGCGTCATCAAGTGCTGCCCAAAAATAAAATTTTGCCAAAGCTGTAGCACAGTGGTTAGGGTATTTGTATTGCACTTGGCCAACTCGGGGTCGATCCCCAATATCCCTTATGGTCCCCCAAACCTTCTAGGAGTAATTTCTGAATGCAGAGTCACCCCTTAGTGCCACTGAATGTGGCCCAAAAACCAAAAAATAACTCCTAGGGCCTGAGAATATAGTTCAGCAATAGAGTGTGTTCTTTGGGTTCAATCCATAGTACCAAACAGGAAAAAAATGCTTCTAAAGTCAAGCTTTGTTTTTGGGAAAATATAACCCCAATGCTTTGCTTCTCAATATTAATGAACTTTGTCTTTATACACTAATGTGACTAAAAATAGAGAAAGGAATCAAAACTTGAGCTGGAATTCTGACTATCTATGGTGTGATTATGGACGATTTCAAATACATTTAGTCTAAAGGAAACCTTTAAACAGTGCCTGGTTTACAATAAATGAAATTCACAGAACACCATTTTATTCTGTGTACTTTCTCAGAGTATCTATTAAGACAAAGGTGTTTGTCCATTTTTTCAGATGAAAAACTCAATCAGAGAGAGAGAATCACCTGCTTAGGCCCCCTTTCCTTGGGTGGAGATCGTAAAAACTTACTGTTTCATGGGTCCTTTAAGCCTCTGGAAGCTTCCATTAAGTATGATTATTAGTTCAGGGGCCGGAGAGATAGCATGGAAATAAGGCGTTTGCCTTGCATGCAGCAGGTCGGTGGTTCGAATCCCGGCATCCCATATGGTCCCCTGAGCCTGCCAGGAGTGATTTCTGAGCATAGAGCCAGGAGTAATCCCTAAGCGCTGCCGGGTGTGACCCAAAAACCAAAACAAAAACAAAAAAAAGATAGAAAGTATGATTAGTTCAGACAGTAGTGTCAGGTATTCTTTTTATCTCTTCTAGGTCTGCCTCTTCCTGCACTATGACTCCCTTAACCACCCCAGCCCTGGAATGATTGTTCCCTGATGATGATGAATCCTTGTCCTGATCACTTGCCTTTTGATATCTCCACCCTGACCAAATTCAAAGGATGTTTCATTATAAAAGCACAAATCTAAACAGTTCTACCAAGAACTTAAAGGAACATTCCATTCTGTTTCCTGCCATTATATGCTGCTGCCCTCACAACACAAAATATTAAAAAAAACTCGGGGCCAGAAAGATAGCACAGCAGCGTTTGCCTTGCAAGCAGCTGACCCAGGACCTAAGGTGGTTGGTTCAAATCCTGGTGTCCCATATGGTCCCCTGTGCCGGCCAGGAGCTATTTCTGAGCAGATAGCCAGGAGTTATCCCTAAGCACTGCTGGGTGTGACCCAAAAACCAAAAAAATTAACTCAAATGGGCAAACTTCATGAGGGCAGGGATCTTTACTTGTATTTACTACAATATTCCCAAGCACCTGAAAGAATGTTAAAGCAACATTGGTTTATTAATGTTAGCTAGAGAACCTGGAGAGGTGGTAATAGTGGGTAAAGTGCTGGCTTTGCACTGTATCCAGAACCACATAAGGTATGATGAGCTCCTCCAGGAGTGATCCCTGAGAGCAGAGCCAGGAGTAAGCCCAGATCACCACTAGGTGTGACCCAAAAATAAATTAATAAATAAATGTGAGTTGGGGAAAAAAAAATGTGATTTGGGGGTAGGGATACAGTTTATGGGACAGGGGCTATTCCTGCAGGTCTTGAACCCTGGCACCTTTTTGGCCCCTAAGCACCACTGGGAATAGCCCTGGGGGTTCCTAGCACTTCTGGGCCTAATCATTAAACAATAAAGCCCTAGATGGAGTGGCCCACAGACTTTCTGCATAATGATTGGGAGAACCTCCAAAATAAGCAAGAGCCAGAGAAATAATACAGTAAGTAAGGTACTTGCCTTGCACACAATAGACCTGGATTTGATCCCCAGTACCACCTATAGTCTTCCAAAACCCTGCCAAAAGGAAGCCCTGAGCACTGCCTGAGGCCTAAAAACAAGCAATCGTTAAATCATAAATTTAAAAAAAAAAATCTTTTTTGAACATGTATTTTTCCAGTTGATGAAGCTATGTGTGGTGGGAGGCTACAACTGTGTCATCTTACTGATTAGAGTCCTGCCTCCATATTGACCAGCCACTGCTGTCAGGCACAGTTTTTGGTTTGTTTGGTTTTTGGGTCACACCCAGCAGCGCTCAGGGGTCACTCCTGGCTCCACGCTCAGAAATCGCTCCTGACAGGCACGGGGACCATAGGAGATGCCAGGATTCGAACCATGGACTTTCTGCATGAAAGGCAAACGCCTTACCTCCATGCTATCTCTCCGGCCCCATTAGGCCATTTTTGTTTTATTTTTGGTTTTGGGTTACACCCGGCGGTGCTCAGGGGTTACTCCTGGCTCTAAGCTCAGAAATCACCCCTGTCAGGCACAGGGGACCATATGGGATATCAGGATTCGAACCACCGACCTGCTGCATGCAAGGCAAACGCCTTACCTCCATGCTATCTCTCCAGCCCCCATTAGGCCATTTTTGAGGTATCCCTCAGCTCTGACCTTTTATGAGTTAAGGATTTATCTTTTGTCTTTGTTTAAAATTCTCTGGGGAGCCAGAACGATAGCACAGTAGAGGAGCATTTGCCTTGCATGCTTCTTTTATATTTGTGTGTGTGTGCGCGCGCGCGCGTTTTTGTTTTTGGGCCACACCCTTTTGGTGCTCAGAAATTGCCCCTGGCTTGGAGGGACCATATGGGACGCTGGGGGATCGAACCACTGTCCATCCTATGCTAGTGCTTGTAAGGCAGACACCTTACCTCTAGCGCCACCTCGCCGGTCCCTTTTTTTTTTTTTTTTTTTTGGTTTGGTTTTTGGTTTTTGGGTCACAGCCGGCAGTGCACGAAACCATGCGGGATGCTGGGATTTGAACTACCATCCATCCTGGATTGGCTGCATGCAAGGCAAACTCTGCTATCTCTGGCCCCACCTTGTATGCTTCTGACCTGGGACAAACCTAGTTCGAATCCCGGCATCCCATATGGTCCCCCAAGCCTGAGTGCAGAGCCAGGAATAACTCCTGAGTGCCATCAGGTGTGACCCAAAAACAAAACAAAAATACTATTTCTGGGGGCCAGAGTGATAGCACAGTGGCAGGGGATTTGCCTTGCATGCGCTGACCCATGAAGACCTGGGTTCGATTCCCAGCATCCCGCATGGTCCCCTAAACCTGCCAGGAACGACTTTTGAGCACAGAGCCAGGAGTAACCCCTGAGTGCCACCGGGTGGCCCAAAACAAAACAAAAAGTAAAATAACATTCTCTCCTGAGGCTAGAGAGTACAGGAGAAGGGAACTTGTCTTCTGATTGACCTAGAGTTGATCCCCAGCACCCCCATATAATCTTCCAGAGCACCACCAGTGTGACCCAAAAACAAAAGAAAATTCTTGGGTTCATGTTGTGACACCTCCATGTTCTTTTATTTTGTCTTGGGCCATTTCTGGCTATGCTTAGGGCTTACTACTGGCCCTATTTTTTGGAGGACAAACCTAGACCAACACCATGCAAGGCAAAGCATCTTATCTGCTCTCCCACCCCAGTATTTTTTTCTCTTTTTGACCAAAACAAGTGGCTAATTTAATTTCTTTTTTTCTCTTTTTCTCTTTGTTTTTGGGCCATACCCATTTGACGCTCGGGTTAGTCTGTCCTACGCTGGAGCTTGCAAGGCAGACACCTTACCTCTAGCGCCACCTTCCTGGCCCTAATTTAATTTCTTGCTTTTCTTTTTTTCACAAAATTTTATTGGTATAAATAGAATAAAACATGAGGGGCCGGGCGGTGGCGCTCGAGGTAAGGTGCCTGCCTTACCTGCGCTAGCCTAGGAGACGGACCGCGGTTCGATCCCCCGGCGTCCCATATGGTCCCCCAAGCCAGGAGCGACTTCTGAGCGCATAGCCAGGAGTAACCCCTGAGCGTCACCGGGTGTGGCCCAAAAACCAAAAAAAAAAAAAAAAAAAAAAAAAAAAAAACCATGATAGTATTTATCTCTCTATTCCTGAAAGTAGACTTCATGACCACTCATTAATCAATAGGTGTTTAATGCAGTCCCTCAAAGGACACTGGTAAACAACTCAGACCTGGTCCTAGCCCTCAGGGGACTTAGTCTACTGGACGTACATAATCATTTCATTCATAAAGGTATGCTAGCAGGCCAGTGCAATAGAACAGCAGGTAGAGCATTTGCAATGGCAGTTTAAAGGAACTGTTGCAGAGGAACACCGCATGATATTAGGATGCATAGTAGAATGGGGCCACTGACCATATCTGGGGGTGGAGCAACTAGATGTAGACAAGGACTAGGGAGAGACTTGAGAGAACTGGAGAAGATTGGTTCCTGGACTAGGGATAAGAGTAAAGAGGATAGGAGCCAGAGAGATAGCACAGCGGTAGGGCGTTTGCCTTGCAAGCAGCTGACCCAGGACTGATGGTGGTTCGATTCCCGGCATCCAAGTGGGCCCTGGTGCCTGCCAGGAGGGATTTCTGAGCACAGAGCCAGGACTAACCCCTGAGCATTGCTGGGTATGCCCCCCCCCCCCAAAAAAAAAAAAAGAGGATAAAGCACTCACTTGACTGATTCCAGTTTTGTCCCCACCAGTGTGTGTGGTGAGGGCCCGGAGAGATAGCACAGCGGTGTTTGCCTTGCAATCAACCGATCCAGGACCAAAGGTGGTTGGTTCGAATCCCGGTGTCCCATATGGTCCCCCGTGCCTGCCAGGAGCTATTTCTGAGCAGACAGCAGGAGTAACCCCTGAGCACTGCTGGGTGTGGCCCAAAAACTAAAACAACAACAGAAAAAAAAAACCCACTGGGCCCGGAGAGATAGCACAGCAGAGTTTGCCTTGCAAGCAGCCAATCCAGGACCAAATGTGGTTGGTTCAAATACCGGTGTTCCATATGGTCCCCCGTGCCTGCCAGGAGCTATTTCTGAGCAGACAGCCTGGAGTAACCCCTGAGCAGTGCCAGGTGTGGCCCAAAAACCAAAAAAAAAAAAAACCACTGTGTGTGGTAAAGTGTGCAAGGAGTGGCCCTTTATAGGTTTTGTGTTTTGCCTAGAGACCAACAATAAAAAGTATATTTAGGCAACCTAAACATGGCCAGGTATGACCCAGAATCAAAGTAAATATTAATTTAAAAAATAAAGAGAAGGTCCAGGGGTAGGAGTGATAGCACAGTGGGGAGAGCATTTGCCTTGTACACAGCTGACCCAGGTTTAATCCCCAACATCCCATAGGAGCCTGCCAGGATTGATTTCTGAATGCAGAGCCAAGAGTAATTCCTGAGCACCACTGCACCGAGTGTGACCTCATTGCTCCCCCAAAAAAGAGAAGGTCCAGAGGCTTAATTAATCACCAAAACTTTGCCAAGCCTTGAGGCTAGGCCCTGAGAGTTACCTAAGGATAAGATTTATCCTGAATGTGATATTGATAGCAAACCAGCATAGTATGTAAATACTTGAGGGGTGGTTAAATGAGGGGCTCCCCAACTGTTTTAGGTGACAGCTAATTGGGCTGGGTAGTTCAACATGTGGACCCAACTGTAGTGCTACAAGGACCCTTAGACCCTCTGGATAGACCCAGGGCCCTCCAAGGACCCTAGTGGTGCTGGAAATCAAACTGGGGTCAGCCCCACATCCCCTAGCTCCTTGCTATCTCCCCAGCCCTAAGTGAATACTCTTGTGTCAACATTCTTTTTTTTTTTTTTTTTTGTGGTTTTTGGGTCACACCCGGCAGTGCTCAGGGGTTATTCCTGGCTCCAGGCTCAGAAATTGCTCCTGGCAGGCAGGGGGGTGGGGGGGGCGACCATATGGGACGCCGGGATTCGAACCGATGACCTACCTCCTGCATGAAAGGCAAACGCCTTACCTCCATGCTATCTCTCTCCGGCCCCTGTGTCAACATTCTTAAGTGAATTAAACTATATTTAACTCATAACATCACTTTGAAGCCCAGACATTTTACAGATGAGGAAAAAGACTGAGAGAAACCCAAGATACAAGACCATAGAGCCAGGAAAGTTCAAAGCCTTTGGATCACACTGTTGAGTTGTCACCCCATCAAGCAAGGCTTTGTGGAGTCCTGGTGAGCCTGTTATTGTCATTCAGGGCTCAATAGCACCCTGGTAACCTGTAATCTGTCCTTTAATGAGAAAAATAAATGAATAAACCACTATAGCTTGTCCTTCTGACTTTGCTTCACTCAAAACAGCTGTTCTAGGGGCCGGGGCAGTGCCACAGAGTGCAAGGTGTCTGCCTTGCACGCGCCAACCTAGGACCGACCGCTGTTTGATCCCACAGCATCCCGTATGGTCCCCCATGCCAGGAGCAATTTCTGAGCACATAGCCAGAAGTAACCCCTGAGCGTCACCGGGTATGTCCCACCCCCAAAATAAAAAACAGCTGCTCTTTTGTTTTGGGGCCACACCAGCTGCACTCAGGGGTTACTCCTGGCTCTGTGCTCAGAAATCACTCCTGACAAGCTTGGGGAACCATATGGGATGCTGGGGATTGAACCAGGGTCAGTCCTGGGTTGGCTGCTTGCAAGACAAACATCCTACTGCTGAGCTATTACTCCAGCCCCAAAACAGCTTCTCAGTACCTCGCCACTAAGGTCCATTTATACATTTTTTTTCCTTTTTCAGAAGAAAAGTTTTGACCATCCACAGATGGCACCTAAAAGTGACTTCTTTGGGCTGATCCCTAAATTGGTCTATTATAACCCAATTTAGTAGGGTTCTGGGTTCAAACTCCAGCCATTTGTGTCTGAGCCACCACTTGGGCCGCATCTTATAATACCTGTCAGCTTGAGAAATTTCTTGGCACGTCACCAAAGAAGCCTTCTGCCAACATGCCATGGTGATCCAAGTGCGCCTCATTCTTCGTTGCCAGGACAATTAGCACTGTGTCCTGTAAGGTAGATCCCTTAGTTCATCTCAAGGAGTCTCAGATCACCATTTTGCACAACAGTATCCAGTACACAGTAATTAAGTAAAAAATCCAGTCTATGTAGGTAACAATAGGGAAATAATTAGTTCTATGAACTGACCTCTTAGAGTCTGAACACTAACAGCACTTTTTAGAAGGGTGTATACTGACAACAGGTTTTGATTTGGGGACATGGTCATGTATGAATCATGTGTTTACAGCTGGGCTTGAAGCCCTCCTGGGTAGCAACTGGACTGTGCAAGCCACCAGTGACAGTACATCTTGGCATAAACTGACCTTCCTACTTCTCAGTTTTATTTGTTTTTTGTTTGTTTGCAGTGCTCAGGGGTTACTCCTGGCTCTATGCTCAGAAATTGCTCCTGGCAGGCTCAGGGGACCATAGGGGATGTTGGGATTTGAATCACCATCCTTCTGCATGTGAGGCAAACGCCCTACCTCCATGCTATCTTTCAAGCCCCTTGCCTACTTCTCAGTTTTATTTGGTTTGGTTTGATTTATGGGTCACAGCCAGCGCTGCTCAGGGGTTACTCCTGGCTCTTTGCTCAGAAATCCGTCCTGGGTTGGCTGCCTGCTACGGAAACGCCCTACCGCAATGATATCTCTCTGGCCCCCTTATTTCTCAGTTTTTACACATTTGTAAAAGTTCCCTTTCTCCTTCAAGTTCTGTTTTATGAAAGTTTCCACTTATTGCTAGAAAATCATTCAAGACCAGCTAGCCCCATGAACTGAAAGACAGTGGAACCATTTCTGGCCTGTGTTTGAATCCTGGCCTGACTGATGTAACCAGAAACAGATCAGTCCCCGACTCAGATTTTGGTCTTGGTGGCCAGTGAAGATGGTAACTCCACCATTACTGTACTGGAGACTGGTGTGGACATGTGTACAGAGCTTAGCACAGTGCCTGTGACATTCATGGCACATTCTCAGAAATAGGGCCTATTAACTGTCAAAGATCTTTAACTTGGTCTAGGATTTCAGAATTAGGTCTATGGGTCTGGGAGCTGGGTAGAATGGTGCTGCCACATCTATTTTGTTTCTTTCCCCACTCAGGCATTCCCATCAAGAGCACCATGGACAACCCCACCACCACACAGTATGCCAGCCTTATGCACAATTTCATCTTGAAGGCCCGGAGCACTTTGCGTGAAATTGATCCCCAGAATGACCTCACTTTCCTTCGCATTCGTTCCAAGAAAAATGAAATTATGGTTGCACCAGGTAAGAATCTGATTTCACATAACTTATCAGCTTTTACAGAAAGGCCTGAAGGGATAAGAAGAGTTGGTTGATTGTCTCATTTCCTGGCTCGTTGACAGTCATTCACAGTGTTGAGAATTTTTCAACCAAAATGTAATGGAAAAGTACTGCAGAAATAATTATCCTTGAAGCTGGACTGATAGATAGCACAGTGGTAGGGTGTTTGCCTTGCACACGGCCGACCGGAGGCGGACCTGAGTTCGATTCCCAGCATTCCATATGGTCCCGTGAGCCTGCCAGGAGCAATTTCTGAGCACAGAGCTAGGAGTAACTCCTGAGTGTCACTAGGTGTGTCCCAAAAACAAAAACAAACAAAAAAAATGCATACATTGATTTTGTCCCAAGCTGGTAGATCACAGCCATCTGTTGATGAAGTGTCTGGTTCTGTCAGGGAACAGTATTAGCATCGAATCTGTTCCATCATGTGTCCTTCAGCAAGTCACCAGATACCTCCAACCCTGATAGCACCACATCTGATTACCCTGAACAGAGCCAGGAGTGATCTATGAGCTCCAGGTGTGTCCCAAAAATAATCAAACAAAAGAAATTCCCAGTATTTTTTTCCAGTCAGCCATCCAGGCAATTAGAGTTTCTCTAGTTTGAGAAGTGCTCCTAAAGGCAGTTCATTGAAATTCCAAACCTCAGTGTCCCTAACAAGAAACAGACGATAGTTGTGTCTCCCTTTTGGTGCTAGAAAAAGTTGAGGTCGAGGGTTGCTGTGGATCACTGCTCATAGAGCAAGAGACTCCCCATTCCACAACCACGTTCGGTGGTATCCCCCATCCTCAATCTTCCCTTCAAAACTGCCATCCTAACTAGGCAGAGCAGAGCATTCAACTCAAACTCGCATCTCCCCGCTCTGTCTTCTTGTCTTCAACGATTGGAAGCAACCTCAGCTTGGATGTTTTTCCTCACCACCCCCACTTGTGTTGTAGTTGTCTTTTGTTTTACCTTTAGTGATTCTCTTTTTTTATTTTTCTCTTTTGCAGATAAAGACTATTTCTTGATTGTGATTCAGAACCCAAGTGAATGAGTCATCTTTTGGCTTACTGCATCATTCCTTAATTGAATGCCCCCCCAACTTGATAATCATGTCAACCGACTGGCACTTGGAGATCGACTTAAGAGCCCACTCAGACCAGTGACCAAGCATAGCTGTAGCTCCTCCTGCCCAGCAGTGCCAGCACCCCTGTATACTGGAAGGGTTCCCCCTTCTCATCCCAGTTTCCAGCAGAACTTGTAAGAAGCCTGTACCCTACATCCTCCTGACCTTCAGTGCATTTTGCTTTTCTTTAACTAAAAATAATCCAATGCTTACTTGCTGTGTGTCTCTAAACACTAGGTTGAAGAAGTGCTTCTCTTCCTGTCTAATCACATGGTTTACAGGTCACACAGATGTGTCTCAGGGACCTGCTCCCCACCGTACCTGTGACTACACTTGCTGAGCTAAACCTGGTTTATAATTGGTGCCCTGGTTTCTGGGACATATGTCTCTAGCTACTACCTCTTTTAGCATTTTCTTTTTTTTTTTTTTTTTTGGTTTTTGGTTTTTGGCTCACACCCGGCAGTGCTCAGGGGTCACTCCTGGCTGTCTGCTCAGAAATAGCTCCTGGGAGGCACAGGGGACCATATGGGACACCGGGATTCAAACCAACCACCTTAGGTTCTGGATCGGCTGCTTGCAAGACAAGCACCGCTGTGCTATCTCTCCGGGCCCCTCTTTTAGCATTTTCTACTCTTCACAAGAGTTTTCAGAGATTTTTCTTTCACTACATTGTACAAAGCAGAGGAGAGGGAGAGGCATTAAGAGAGAAGAAAATGAGTATACCCAGAGTACATGAAAAAGGATGATGTTTAGATCCTGTGACTCATGTCACAGAGTGTTCAAGCCAACATAAAGGCTGAGAATTGGAGTCTAATGAATGATTGCCCAAGGTGTCACACCCGGAAGAACAGGTTTCAGATTCCAAAAGCTTTGCTTGTCACCTTACTTTGCCCTAGGGTCCCCATGTTCTATTCACCAGAGTTCATCTTGGGTGTGTGCCTGCTGACCCTTAGACTCAGGTGAGATGGGGGTGCCAGAATATGTCCATCCCTCAGCTGTTGAGTCAGCAATATTCTGGAGTTCTCCCCCCCCCCCCCCCAGTGCCACATTTCTTGTTACAGAGGGAAGGTTCAAAAGTGTGTAGTGGAGGGCCCGGAGAGATAGCACAGCAGCGTTCGCCTTGCAAGCAGCCGATCTAGGACCAAAGGTGGTTGGTTTGAATCCCGGTGTCCCATATGGTCCCCCGTGCCTGCCAGGAGCTATTTCTGAGCAGACAGCCAGGAGTAACCCCTGAGCACTGCCGGATGTGGCCCAAAAAAAAAAAAAAAAAAAAAGTGTGTAGTGGAAATCTTAAAATAGTCCTTCATTGGCCTCCTTACTCTTAAGAAACCTCTCTACAATATGTTCTTTTGTGTAGCCACTAAAATTTACTCATTTCTCAAATAATATTGGGAGAACAAAGCATGATGGACACTGGGGAGCCAGTGTCCCTAGTCCTAAGTCTTCCCTCCAGGTACTGAGAAAATTGGGGTCAGCAAGCATCCTACCCTCTGTACTATTGCTCTGGCTTCATATATTTTAATTCTTTTTTTTTTTTTTCGGGCCACACCCATTTGATGCTCAGGGGTTACTCCTGGCTAAGCGCTCAGAAATTGCCCCTGGCTTGGGGGGACCATATGGGACGTGAGGTCCCAAACTGAGGTTCGCAGTCCTTCCTTGGCTAGCGCTTGCAAGGCAGACACAGACACCTTACCTCTAGCGCCACCTCGCCGGCCCCTTTAGCCAACTTTTGTTTTGTTTTTGAACCACACATAGCTTATGGTCAGGGTTACTTCTGGCTATGTACTCAGGAGTGAGGTGGCCATATGAGATGCCAGCAATCTAAACCAGGTTGGCAACATGCAAAGCAAGTGCCCTACCCACTATACTACCACTCCCACCCTGGAATGTCATTTTTAAGGGTTCTGCAAAATTTCTTCAAAAATTCTTAAGGGGGGGCCAGAAAGCTAGCACGGCAGTAGGGTGTTTGTCTTGCATGCAGCCAACCTGGGAGGGACCCAGTTTGAATCCCAGCATCCCATATGGTCCCCCAAGCCTGCCAGGAGTGATTTCTGAGTGCAGAAACCAGGAGGTAACCAATGAGCATACACTAGGGTGGGTGGGCCCAAAACTAATCAGTCAAAAAAATAAATAAAGTTTTAAAAAAGAGCTCTTAAAAGAGTCTGGCACGGTGGTGCAAGCGGGTAAGGTGTTTTGCTTTGCATGCTCTAACCTAGATGGATCGTGGTTTGAGTCCCCCAAGCCAGGAGTGATTTCTGAGCGCATAGCCCCTAAGCATCACCAGGTGGGGCCCAAAAACAAAACAAAAAGTTCGTAAGGGAATAGATAAAAGGGGGATTTTTCACTTATTCTTATTTGGCTTAATATAGAAGTGACTTCAGGGCCAGAGAGTATAGTATGAAGGTAAGGCATTTGCCTTTCATGCAGAAGGACGGGTGGTTCAAATCCCAGCATCCCATGTGGTCCCGGAGCCTGCCAGGAGCGATTTTCTGATCATAGGAGCCAGGGAGCAACCCTGAGCACTGCTGGGTGTGGACCCAAAAAAACAAACAAAAAAAAAAAAACACCAAAGAAGTAACTTCAAAACAGCATTCACCAATCTTCAACATAAAATTAATTGGAATTGAGTGATAATGTATGGGGTTAAGCTTCTTGCCTTACATGTTGCCATCCCAGATTCAATCTCTGGTAACATAATAGGGTTTCCTTAGCACTTCCAGTTTTATTTCTGAGTTCCAAATGTGGCTCAACCAACCACCCCACCCAAAAAAAAAAAAAAAAAAGAATAAATTATAAATTATCTGGAAAACCTGTACATGCTTAGCTGTCTTGTGGGCCGAGACCTTTCCTGAGTAGAATTGTTTACATTACAGAGCAGAAAGCTCCCAGAACCATAATTACCTCAGAGGTTCCTCTCTTTTTGTTTGTTTTTGGGTTGCACCCGATGGTACTCAAGGGTTACTCCTGGCTTTGCACTCGGAAATTGCTCCTGGCATGCAAAGTCTGTGCTCAGTTCATTGAGCTATGTTCTGTAGTCCTGAATTAAAATTTATATACATGTCAATTTTTTTTTGGGGGGGGGGCCACACCTGGCGGTGCTCAGGGGTTACTCCTGGTTGTCTGCTCAGAAATAGCTCCTGGCAGGCACAGGGGACCATATGGGACACCGGGATTCGAACCAACCACCTTTGGTCCTGGATCGGCTGCTTGCAAGGTAAACACCGCTGTGCTATCTCTCCGGTCCCATACATGTCAATTTTTGCTTAATTTTTCATATTCTAGTTTTCTTTCCCATGCTCTAATACTTATACTCAGTTTTCTTTCTTTCTTTTTTTTTTTCTTTTTTTGGTTTTTGGATCACACCCAGCAGCACTTAGGGGTTACTCCTGGCTCTATTCTCTGAAATCACTCCTGGCAGACACGGGGGACCATATGGGATGCTGTGATTCCAACCACCATTGGTCCTGGGTTGGCCACTTGCAAGGCAAATGCCCTACCTCTGTGCTATCTCTCCGGCCCCATCTTCTTGGATTTTTGTCACCTATGCTCCCCCAGGCCTAGGAATAAACCTTTGATACTGCTATATGGACTGGTTTTGTTTTGGGGCAGTGCTCAGGGGTTACTCCTGTCTCTGCACTCTGAAGTCACTCCTACAAGGCTTGGGAGACCATATGGGATGGTGGGGATTGAACCCGGGTGGGATGATGTCTCTGCACTCTGAAGTCACTCCTACAAGGCTTGGGAGACCATATGGGATGGTGGGGATTGAACCCGGGTCTGTCCCCGGTTCTCTGTGTGCAAGGCAAATGCCCTACCACTATGCTATCACTCCAGCCTCAAAACAATTTTTTTAAATAGCATATTCAAACACATGAGTGTTCTTAAGTCTACCTCCTTTGGGGAGGTGGGTGGTCACATCCTATGGAATTTGGGTTACTCCAGCTCAGAAATTACTCCTGGCAGATTTAGGGGACCGTATGAGATGCTAAGGATTGAGCCATTGGATCAGTTTGGCTGTGTACAAGGCAAATGCTCTACCCACCGTGCTATCACTCTAACCCCGATCTTACCTTTTTAAAAACAATATTTACAGTATAATGCACAAATCTTAATAGCCACTTACATGACAAACATTGCAATACTGTCCCCTGCGGACTGTCCCCCTTGTTATTGCAATACAATACCAAGCCCCCTTCCATGTCATCTAGAGTTCTGCTTCCTGGTCTCCACCCTTCCCACAAAGGCAGCTCTTCCAATACATTCCAGGAAGCGATTGCTTCTCTGAGAGGTCCTGTCATTGTCTCTTCCATCCACCATATATGCTGTACCTCCACCTCCGAGAGCTGTTATTGCCCTGTGCAAAAACGTGTTTTAGGGGCCGCAGAGATAGCATGGAGGTAAAACGTTTGCCTTTCATGCAGAAGGATGGTGGTTCGAACCCCAGCATCCCACATGATCCCCTGAGCCTGCCAGGAGCAATTTCTGAGCCTAGAGCCAGGAGTAACCTCTGAGCACTACCGGATGTGACCCCCCCCCCCAAAAGTGTGTTTTTGGGGCCAGAGAGTACAGCAGGTAGGCAAGTGCCTGCATGTAGCCAAGCCAGGTTCCATCCCTAACATACCATATGGTCCCCCAGCACCACCAGTGGCTTAAGAAAAATTGGGGTGGGGTGCAAAGTACAGAAGTTGCATTCACACAGTCAACCCAGGTTCACCAGGAGTAAATCCCAAGGTTGTGCCACACCTGCCCCCAAAAGTGTTTAAAATAAAGCACCCCAGAAATTGCAAGTTTTCTTCCATTCATGTTTGTCTCAAGCCAGAAGTTCAGCTACACTTTTATACTTTTTCCCCCTCAGGAAACCAAATTTGGGTTCTGGTGATTCACAGATGAAATGAACACTGGTGCCAGGGTAATAGCATAAGTGGTTGGGCTTATGACTTGATGTCTGAAGGAAGCCCTAAGTTCCATCCCCAGGACCACTGGTCACTGAGCACCTCCAGGAGTGATCCCAGTAACCACAGAACTATTGAATGTGGCTTCTGTTTGAAAAGAAATGCAGACGCCATGGTTTTGATCTTTGCAAGAGATGGAAATCACTAATTGTCAAACTAGTGGACAGTGTTGATTAGCTTAACTGATGATTCAGTTGAGAAGAAAAACATTCAAAGTTAAATGGGACAAATGGGAGGCTAGGGAAGGCTGGACCACAACCTGGCAGGAACATCACTAGGTGTGCCACCCCCCCCCCAAGAAATGAAATGGTCCACAACCATTTCAGCAATCCAATCATAAAATCTCAGAAACCTGAGTAAGGGGTCCAGGAAGAGGTAAAATGGAGAAAAATGAATCCTGACGATGACAGTCCTGGGCGTGAATCCTGACATCCCATATGGTCCCCCAAGCCTGCCAGGAGCGATTTCTGAGCGCAATGCCAGGAGTAACCCAAGTGCTGCTGGGTGTGACCCAAAATACAAAAAAGAAAGGACAGCCCTGAACATCCCAGCATCATTGCCAAAAAGTACACAGCAGTATCTTCAAATTTCTGATAAATAGCTTTCATACTAGCATCCTATACATAGCTTAAATACTAGCAAAACAGGACCGGAGTGATAGCACAGCGTTAAAGCATTTGCCTTGCATGTGTGCAATACAGGATGGACTCAGTTCAAATCCCGGCATCCCATACAGTCCCCTGAGCCTGCCAGGAGTGACTTCTGTGCGCAGAACCAGGAGTAACCCCTGAGCACCTTTGGGTGTGACCCCAAAACAAAACAAAATACTAGAAAAACATGTAAGATGAAGATTTTCAGACATAAAGGGACACACATTTGCTGCCATCACCCTTACTTAGGAAGCTACTGAAAAATATACTAAATAGGGAGTTGGGACAGAGATAGTACAGGGGTTAAGGCACTTACTTGCACATAGTTGACCCTGGTTTGATAGCTAGCACCACATACAGTCCCTGAGTATTGCCAGAAGCTTACTCTCTAAGCAAAGAGCCAGGACTACCTCCTGAGCACTGCTGGGATGTTTATAAAAAAAAATAAAAAAAAACAGGATGATGGTGGACCCTGAGCCCTAAACACAGGGATAAGTTTTGAATGAGGTTTGAGCATGGTTCCCAGAACCAAACAAAACAGCTGAACTGTTTTATGGATATGAATGATGAATTCAGATGTATTTAAAGGATTTTTAGTTCCTTAAGAAATCTGAGTATAGGGGGCCGGAGAGATAGCATGGAGGTAAGGCATTTGCCTTGCATGCTGAAAGTCACTGGTTCAAATCCCAGCATCCCATATTGGTCCCCCGTGTCCGCCAGGAGTGATTTCAGAGCATAGAGCCAGGAGTAACCCCTGAGTGCTGCTGGGTGTGACCCAAAAACCAAAAAAAGAAAAAAGAAATAAGAAAGAAATCTGAGTATAAGTATTGGAGCATGGGAAAGAAAACTAGAATATGAAAAATTAAGCAAAAATTGACATGTATATAAATTTTAATTCAGGACTACAGAACATAGCTCAATGAACTGAGCATAGACTTTGCATTTAGGAAGACTGGGTTTGCATGGTCTCTCAAGTACCAGATGAGTCCCTAAAACGAAAAATTAATCATTTTAAATCAGGGGTCTCAAACTCACGGCCCACAGGCCGCAAACGGCCCTTCGTACAACATTTTGTGGCCCTGCCCTAGAGGAATCTTTTTTTGTTTTGTTTTGTTTTAGTTGTTTGGGTTACACCCCCCAATGTTCAAGGCTTACTACTGACTTTGCACTCAAGGATCACCCAACTTTGCCTCCTGCGGCCTCCAGGTAAATTGAGTTTTAAATATTTGTTCAGGGCCCGGAGAGATAGCACAGTGGCGTTTGCCTTGCAAGCAGCCAATCCAGGACCAAAGGTGGTTGGTTCGAATCCCGGTGTCCCATACGGTCCCCTGTGCCTGCCAGGAGCTATTTCTAAGCAGACAGCCAGGAGTAACCCCTGAGCAGCGTCGGGTGTGGCCCAAAAACCAAAACAAACAAACAAAAAAAAAATATTTGTTCAATAGGGACCTGCGCAAAAGTACAACGCACTTGCCTTGCACTCAGCCTACTATATGGTCCCCAAAGTACTGTCAGAAGTGATCTCTGAAATAGAGCCAGAGAGCACTTCCAAGTGTGGTCACCAATGAACTGAGTAAAGTTCCAGATCTGCAGGAGTCTGGCAGGGTGCTTCAAAGAGAACCCTTTACGAGCATGAAAGACAGAATCTTCCAAACGTGTTAGTCTCACCCACCTTGTTCATTCTTTTTTTTTTTTTTTTTTTTTGGTTTTTTTGGGCCACACCCGTTGACGCTCAGAGGTTACTCCTGACTATGCGCTCAGAGGTCGCTCCTGGCTTGGGGGACCATATGGGACACCGGGGGATCGAACCGCGGCGGTCCATCCAAGGCCGTCCAAGGCTAGCGCAGGTAAGGCAGGCACCTTACCTCCAGCGCCACCGCCCGGCCCCCCTTGTTCATTCTTGAGGATGTGGCCGAGCAGAATCAGGAGTGCACTGGGCAAAATGAGCACAGAGAGGGGCCTGGGGATCATTGGAGGTCGTTGGTCTTAAGGAGAGCATCAGAACATACTGATGGTTCCAGATGTGGAAGTGAGGTAATGAGGCACCACCCCCCCCCCAGGTTGTGCCCTTCACCAGGATGGGGTGATGGGAACAAGTTAGGAGAGAGAGGCTCAGCAGCTGTGAAGCGGGAGAGGACATTCTGTCCAGGAAGGACACCCCAATTTAGGGGCCAGAGAGATAGCACAGAGGTAGGGTGTTTGCGTTGCACGCAGCTGATCCAGGACAGACAGCAGTTCAAATCCCAACATCCCATATTGTTGCAAGTCAGCCCCTGAAGAGGTTGACTGATGGAGGGATGGAGGATGAGGTCTTTCCCCTCCAGCTCAGAGCACGCATCTGCCACCCCGTCCAGCCGACAGTTCTGAGGTGAAGCGGCAGGTGAACAGCTCGCAGACAGGCTTTTGGAAATCTTAGCTTTATTCGGTGGACAAGACTGAAGTCCAAAGTCTCAGCCTCAGTTCCAGCCAAAAATCACCTCACCTTCCACAGACCCTTGTTTTTATCCCCCAGAATCAGGTACCACTCAATGGTGGGATCAGATACCACCCAATGGTGGAAGCAGAATCAGATACCACCCTAGGGTGGGGGCAGAATGCCAGGTCACACCCTAGGGTAGGGCACAATCACCAATCAGGGTAGCCTCAGTAACATAATAATCCTGGGTCCGGAGAGATAGCACAGTGGCGTTTGCCTTGCAAGCAGCCGATCCAGGACCAAAGATGATTGGTTCGAATCCCGGTGTCCCATATGGTCCCCCGTGCCTGCCAGGAGCTATTTCTGAGCAGACAGCCAGGAGTGACCACTGAGCACTGCCGGGTGTGGCCCAAGAAACAAAAAAAAAAAAAAAAAAAAAAAACATAATAATCCAATAAACTGTTTACATACACAACAATTCCCCTGTTTGTTTTTAGTAAACTGTAGTGTACCTGAGACCCACCCATTTCTGGGAGGGGTCTTGGGAACTGAATAGTAGGTGTAACCTTACCTGCAAGACCCTCCCATTCCTGGGAGGGGTCTTGGAAAAGATAGATAAGGATGGAACCGAGGGAATTCGGCCCTTTTGGCCGTTTCCTTTGGCCCTGAAGATGGCTGAAGTGAGTTAAGACGCAGGGCTAGCCAAGAATGGCTGAATGCTTGAAAGGTTATGAGTAGGCCACACACATGTGGTGGATAGGACATGAATAAAGTTAATGCTTCCTGACGCCTGCCTGTGAGTGAGTGATTTTGCCTTTCACCTGGGCCTGGAACTCGCCGGCTGAATGGGGTTGCAGAGCCACGTGGTCTGGGGTGGCAGAGAGAAGAATCTCTCCATCCATCGCCATCCAGCCCCACTGCCTGTGAGTGAGTGATTTCGCATTTCACCTGGGCCTGAAACTCGCTGGTTCATGGGGTTGCTGAGCCACGTGGCCTGGGATGGCAAAAAGAAATCCATCGGGGGCCGGGCGGTGGCGCTGGAGGTAAGGTGCCTGCCTTGCCTGCGCTAGCCTAGGACGGACCGCGGTTCGATCCCCCGGCGTCCCATATGGTCCCCCCAAGAAGCCAGGAGCAACTCTGAGCGCATAGCCAGGAGTAACCCCTGAGCATCACAGGGTGTGGCCCAAAAACCAAAAAAAAAAAAAAAAAAAAAAAGAAATCCATCGCCATCCACCGCCATCCAGCCCCATCGTTAATTATTTCATGCTACAGTAAACAAACAATATTGTCTACAATTATTAAAGGAAAAACGAGTCAATAATAAAAGAGCAGCTGTTTGCATAAGCACATCACAGGAAAATGTAAAGAAAATTAGGAAATTATAGACAACAATATCTAACCCACTAACCTAAAGTCAAGAAAGCAAAACCCTAATGTAATACAACATCAGTTCCTAAGATTAAAAACTAAAATAGAAAAACATTAATTACAATAGTCAAAAGAAGTGTAGTACCAAATATAAATTCAAAGGATTACAATTATAAGAAAAATACAAAAGTTGAAATTTCTACAGAGTCCAATACCAATCTGTAAAGATGAGGGGTCTGGAACTCCAAGAAGACACTTGATGGGTCTGGAAAAACGGGTTGAAGCCATCATGAGTTGGTTGGGCTTCTGCATTTCCTTTGGGATCTATGCAATCTTGGGGTAGCCATTGTAGAAATGGTCAACGATAGCACTGTGTATGTGGATGGAAAACCAGAAATTTAGATAGCACAGTTTAACTGGGATCCATAGATTGTGGGTCTTATTCATGGATCTTTTCTCTGGGGTTATATTGTGACACAAATTCCAGGTGGCTTCATTTCCAACAACTTTGCAGCAAACATGGTACAAAACTCCAACAGTCATGTATCTCTTCCTCAGGCTGAGATCAGGAGGCTTGTAGTTCTGGGTGAAGGAGATGAGTTGCACATGTGAAGGGAATCCTGAGAATTAAATGTTAAGTACTAGGAAGGAAGGATAAGGAAGACTAAATTGGGGAAGATAAAGTTAGGTAAAAGGGAACTATATACAAAATATGCAAAACAGACAGACACTGAACAAGACATACACATACAGACTTCACGGCCATAACACTCACTCATACCAAAAAATATTTGTTGGAAAGGATCCAAAATAGAGCAAAAGAAAAGATAATTCAGCTGAATCAAATAAAAGCGCCTTAAAATGTAATAGCCGGCAACTGTTTAGATAAATCATTTCAAATTCAAAAAAAATTTTGTTTATGGCAAAGCAGAGCAGATCTAAAAGAGAATTTCATGCATAATACAAACATGGAAAACTCTACTATAAGTATATAACAGTATATACACAAAGTTATTGTATAACAGTAACTCTATAATAATCAATCATAGGCAAGAAGCACTGTGAAGAAAGTCCACCTAAAGATTATCATTATGTCAGCATCTTAAAATCTAAATTGAGGGAAAAAAAGCAATGATGTTAAAATAAAAAGAGTGAAAGTCGTTAAATGAGTATTCCTAGAAAGAAAAACAACATTAATATGAGAAATTTTTCTTTCAGGTGAACCTTCACTAAATTAAATTGTAAGATTTCATGATTAACTGAGACCTAGAGCAATAATGAAATTAAGACATAAATCCATCATACAAGAAAACACATTGGAGGTCCATAATTTTCAATCCATATTCATTGATCATGCCTGTGGAAAGAATCCTAGAGCATTAATAGCAACCAATAAGGAAGTGAAATGATTATCTGGTGTTCATTGTAGATATTGATGTATGCTGCTGTGGATTTCACTAATGTATTAGGGACTTTTTTAATCTTCTTGTCATCAAAATTGATCCAGTATTGTTTTGCAGCAATTTTACAGTATGAAGTACAGTGTCCATAATGGTTTGACACTGATAAGTTGTATTTCTTTTTTTTTTTTTTTTTTGTGGTTTTTGGGTCACACCCGGCAGTGCTCAGGGGTTATTCCTGGCTCCAGGCTCAGAAATTGCTCCTGGCAGGCACGGGGGACCATATGGGGCACCGGGATTCGAACCGATGACCTCCTGCATGAAAGGCAAACGCCTTACCTCCATGCTATCTCTCCGGCCCCCAAGTTGTATTTCTTAATCTTGCTTTTATTCTCTGAAGTGAATTCTACTAAATTGAGGTCTTCTAAAGGAAAATCTACATAAGTGTGCAATTTTTTTATTTGTTTGCCATCAAAAGCAAAACATTTCAAGTGTATTATAAGTAGTGGTGGCAGTTTCCATAAGTACGTTTTCTTTGAAAAATCCCTTCCAGTTTTGCAACTGTTGTCATCCCTTCCAGTTTTGCAGAACTTTGTTGTCATCCCTTAACTCTTCTTCTTTAAAAAAATGCAGAGAGGCATTCCTGTAATGTATATTCACCTATAGATGTAACAGCCAGAGACAAATGAACAAATGTCTCATAAACCTCAGACTTTTGGTGGCATGTGAGACACTGTAGTATAGATTTGAATTGTCCTTGAAAGAGATCATAAACAATAGATTTGTGAGCCTTTTGGTGTTCTGGACTAAATTGTTCATAATTTTCATTTTCCGTAAGATGTGTAGTTTTGTCTGTCATTAGATTTACAGTAAGCAAGTCCTGATGTAGTCCCTCTATTAGAAACAACAGTAGTTCGTGTGGATCCTGCTGATTGTGTCCAGCAAACTGGTCATTAAGTAAGCTTTGAAGCTTTCTGGGTTAATATATCTATGAAATCCATTTCCCATGGTTTTGATGAGCCGACCAAAATCTTCGGCTAATTTAGCTTCATGCCCCATTGGATTTTCTTGTTAATATTCTTTTTATAATGATCTTGATGAAAATACTGAGTCAAGTCTGAAATATTATACAAGCATTGCAATATTGAGTTCATGTAGCAAGAGTTTCCTATATTTTGGAGCCCAGTTAAGACAGGTTCCTGTCTTTCCTTTTGCATCTTGGAGTGTAAGGGTTTATCACTACCATCAGTCTCGCTCAATGAATGGTGTGTGACAGCTAAATCTGTGTTCCCTGCCCCAGAGACCTCAGCAATATTACTGCTGTTAGTGTCTGGAGTATTCTGTTTTTGCTCTGAAGGGGAGTTTATAGTCTGAACCTGATCATTTGTGCTACCCCTATTTCTAACAAGGCGTAATGGAACCCAAAATTTCTTGGGAGGGTTGTCATTTGTAGAAACATAGGCATACGGGTTTCGGCACCAAAAAAAAAAAAAAAAGAAAAAAGAAACATAGGCATAACCCCTTCCTCTTAGGAGAAGATATCCAGCTATCCATTTTTCATCCTCCTTGATCCAAATAGGTTTATGGGTTGTTTCTGCTTTCCACTGATAGTGAAAACGGGCCCACGTGAGGTCTGATTATTGCTTTTTTATTTTCTGGGCCGTAAAATATCATAGTCCTCGTACTCAACAGACAGGAGCTCAGGCCTCCTACTCCTTCTAGCGAATACGGGATTTCCTGAAGAGGCCAATTTTCTGGCCATTCTTTATCAGAAATTATGGTAACCTGAGTACCCGTATCTATCATTCCGTCAAAGGGTTGCCCTTCCAAGTGAAGTTTGATCATTGGGTGTTCATCTTTAAATTTAGTAACCAGAGCCACGATTGAGTTTTGAGCAGCACCCGGATCTGTGCTTCCAAAACCTCCAATTCTAGTCTTATCTGAAGTCCCAAATTTGACATAAGGCACTATTCCTATCTGGGCAATCGCTTCTCCTTTTTTAAAGGTTCATGTAACTGGTACAGTTATAACTACAATGATTTCTTCCATAGAATCTGAGTCAATGACACCAGTGGTTACTGATAAACCCTTTATGTTGAGGGAACTTCTGCTAAGAATCAAACCCATCGTATCTGGGGGTGGCGGGGCCCACAATGCCAGTTTCTAACATGTAAGGGCATGCTCCTGGGTCAATTGTAATGTCCTCTGGGCATAAGATGTCTAATTCAGCACTCCCTGATGTGGAGTGAATTAATTCCCTTATCGTGATGAATTTTCTTGGGCTGGGCTTGGAAGGATTATTGTCTGTGAACTTTGCCCCTGATTTGGAGGCCCTGTGGGTGTTTCCCTGCATCTTGTATGTGTGTCCTTGAGGAGCTGAATTTATAAGGAAATGGCAATTTCTTTTGGTATGCCCCTGTTTTCCACAATGGTAGCAGGCGATTTGCTTCCTGGGGATTGTGTTGAAACCTCTACTTAGGTTATTATCAATAAGGTTTCTGGATCTGCAATCTTTCGCCCAGTGGCGACCCCTTTTGCATTTTGGGCAAAGACCTGGTTTACTGAAAGTGTCCTGTCCCCGAGGGGAGTAAGGCATCATTCCCTTGGTAACTGGGAATGTTTGTACTGAGTCTAAGTGAGGTGGGGGGTGAGGTTCCCGATAGACATTCTGACAGGCATAAAGAAAATCATTCACATCTGCCTTTTCATTTAATGTATTCAACACTAGTCTACAGGCTGAATTTGCATTATGATAAGCCAAAGATTTTACTAGGAAGTTTCTCATCTCCTCATCTTCAACTTGTAACTTCAGATCATCTTTAATCTTACCTACAAACTCTGTATATGACTCATAAGGGCCTTGGGTAATTTTTAAAAAGTTTCCTCTACCAATGCTGTTAGAATCAATTTTTTTCCCATGATGACAATGCTAATTAAATTTAAGATTTATTTAGGTAAAGCTGCTTGTGTCTGAATATTTGCAAATTGATTTTCTGCCATCAATAATTCATACGATAGAGTAACACCTGCCACTTGCTTTTTCGTACCATCCGGGCTATATAATTTGGCTTTTACGCCTTCTGAATAGTATATTTCCCATTCAGTTCACTGTTTAGACGACAGGCATATTTCAGTGATTCTTTTAAAATCATACAAAGTCCAAGATGAGTTTTGACTCCAAAGTCTTAGTAACTCCACACTGTGTGGCGATTTTGGGCCATACTCTTTACATGCTTTTTTAAACTGATCTAATTCTTCCATCTGATAGGGTACATAGTTAGAAACATTTACCCCATGTAAAGGGGATGAGGCCGGATTAGCAAAATTACTCTGAATAGAGCTCTGAGGCTGTGTGTGTGGTTCATTGTCTGAATCTGCACTGTTGTGCAATTCAATTTTGTGAATAGAAGGAGGCCTCCCTTCTGGAGTTAGCACTAGAGGTTGATCATTGTCTGAGTCACTACTGTCATGCGATTCACTAGAATCAGGCTTAACTTTCTGAGTTGTTTTTCTTCCAGCAAAAATTTCTATATTGTTGATGGTGGGGCTGTATTGGTCAGCCTGCACCTTGGTCTGAATTTTCGTCAGAAAGATTTCCTTATTATCCATACTGGTTTTAGCCTCACCATTTCTACACTTTCTATTTCCTAAATACCAGCCAATAACTATGCTCACAGTAACAACGTGAGCCAACACAGAAATTCCACAAACTATGACGGCTGGAGACAATGCAATTTTTGTTTGAAATATAGACCACAACCATCCAACTGCAGTGATTGTCCTTAGATCAAAACCAATTAGTTTTAAACAAAATGGAATGATCCACTTGTATACTAGAGAACCAATGCATAAGCAAAAAGGTGGCAGAATCCACATGACTAACCACAGAAACCATTTAATGGTCAGCAGAGGAAATTTCCAATGAAGTATTTCACTTACAGTTATTGAGGGTTTAGGTTCAGCCTGTTCAGGCGCCATTATGTTGCAAGTCAGCCCCTGAAGAGGGATGGAGGATGAGGTCTTTCCCCGCCAGCGTGGAGCATGTATCTGCCACCTCGTCCAGCCAACGGTTCTGAGGTGAAACAGTGGGTAAACAGCTCGTAGACAGTCAGGCTTGTGGAAATATTAGCTTTATTCGGTGGACAAGACTGAAGTCCAAAGTCTCAGCCTCAGTTCCAGCCAAAAGCCCCTCGCCTTCCACAGACCCTGTTTTTTTTTTTTTTTTTTTTTTTTGGTTTTTGGGCCACACCCGTTTGACGCTCAGGGGTTACTCCTGGCTATGTGCTCAGAAATTGCCCCTGGCTTGGGGGGACCATATGGGACGCCGGGGGATCGAACCGCGGTCCGTTCCTTGGCTAGCGCTTGTAAGGCAGACACCTTACCTCTAGCGCCACCTTCCCGGCCCCTACAGACCCTGTTTTTATCCCCTAGAATCAGGTACCACCCTAGGGTGGGGGCAGAATGCCAGGTCACACCCTAGGGTAGGGCACAATCACCGATCAGGGTAGGGTCAGTAACATAATAATCCCATAAAATGTTGACATACACAACAATTGTTAACAAAACCATATGGTCCCCCATACCTGCTAGGAGTGATTTCTGAGTGCAGAGCCAGGAGTAACCTCTGAATGCTGCAAGGTGTGACCTCCCTAAAAAACAGAAAGGACACTCCAATTTGGAGCCACTTGCCTGGATGAAAGTATGTGAAATTACTCAAGTGAGGAGTGAGTGGAGGGTCTCTGGGCCTCTTAAGATCTGCCAGACAGCAGAGAACGAGATGGGAGCAAAGGGGAACCCATGAAGCAAAATCATCAGCTGCAGCAAACACCAGAGGGAAGCTTGGACTGAGTATTCAGACTCTGAAAGGCACATCCACAGGCCTTGCTCCACGTGCCCAGCAAGTGGCCCTTGTCCTAGCTATGCCGGAGAGCTGCTGGCTCTACAGTCATCTACTCGAGTTCAAAAATCTGATGGCAGCTGGGGGTGAAAGAGGCTGAGAGTTTCCCAGTTCATCGCTTTCCTCCTGGAGAAGTTCCTGTTTATTGTCTGCCTGGAAAACTAGGCACTACTCCAGTCAGAGGGAATGGATAGTCTTCATCCTCCTCTTGCTCTTTGTTTCAAGTCAGCCCCTGAAAAGGTTGACTGATGGAGGGATGAAGGATGAGGTCTTTCCCCTCCAGCTCGGAGCATGCATCTGCCACCCTGTCCAGCTGACGGTTCTGAGGTGAAACGGTGGGTAAACAGCTCGCAGTCAGGCTTGTGGAAATATTAGCTTTATTTGGTGGACAAGACTGAAGTCCAAAGTCTCAGCTTCAGTTCCAGCCAAAAGCCCCTCGCCTTCCACAGACCCTTGTTTTTATCCCCTAGAATCAGGTACCACCCAATGGTGGGATCAGATACCACCCAATGGTTGAAGCAGAATCAGGTACCACCCTAGGGTGGGGGCAGAATGCCAGGTCACACCCTAGGGCAGGGCACAATCACCGATCAGGGTAGGGTCAGTAACATAATAATCCCATAAAATATTTACATACACAACACTCTTCATGGGGCCCAGGGATCCTCCAAATAGAAGCAGGTAGAGACTCCAGAGTTAGTTCAAAGCACATGCTCTGCATGCAAGCAACTCTGGTTCCATCCATAGCACTTCATGGTCCCTGAGCACTGCCAGGTGTGGTCTTGAGGTCCTGAGCACCACAGAAGTGTTCCTCCCTGGTAATCCTGGTACCACAGGACCCCAAGCAGTGTCACATCTCTGGGCCTTTGCATTGAACCTCTGGCCCAGTTTGCTAAAAGTGGAGAGAGAGAGAGGCCTCCTGAATCCTGTTTGGGAAGAGCCTCCCACTTTGACAAGGAAAGTGCTGTTTCTGGGAGTCCCCAAAGGGTAGGATCCTCCTGTCTTTGTACTAGCATGGGGCAAAGGGATGGACTCAGCCTGCAGAGTCAACTTGAAGACCTGGATGTGCTGCACCCCAGTGAGAGCCACGATGAGGCACTATCACTATTGGCAGCTCAACCACCATGCAGATCAGATCAAGTGTGTGTGTGTGTGTGTGTGTGTGTGTGTGTGTGTGTGTATGTGTATGTGTATGTGTGTGTATGTGTGTGTGTGTTGTGTGTGTGTGTCTAGTCCCAGCTCAAGACCATGTAATCTTTTTTTTTTTTTTTTTTTTTTGGTTTTTTGGCCACACCCGGTGACGCTCAGGGGTTACTCCTGGCTATGCGCTCAGAAGTCGCTCCTGGCTTGGGGGACCATATGGGACGCCGGGGAATCGAACCGCGGTCCGTCTCCTAGGCTAGCGCAGGTAAGGCAGGCACCTTACCTCGAGCGCCACCGCCCGGCCCCAAGACCATGTAATCTTGACTAAGGTGAATCCGACCCTTTAGAGTTTATGGTGGGTCCCACACTTGACTCAGCTTCAGCTGAGGTAGAATTTCTGTTTTTATTTTATCTTTTTTTTGTGTGTGATTTTTTTTTGGGGGGTCACACCCGGCAGTGCTCAGGGGTTATTCCTGGCTCCATGCTCAGAAATTTCTCCTGGCAGGCACGGGGGACCATATGGGACACCGGGATTCGAACCGATGACCTTCTGCATGAAAGGCAAACGCCTTACCTCCATGCTATCTCTCCGGCCCCCTGTTTTTATTTTTCTTGTAGTTTTAGTACCACACCCGGCAGTGCCCAGGGCTTCCTCCTGGCTCTGAACTCAGGGATTACTCCTGGCAAGGCTCAGGATATCTTATGTGGTACCGGGGATGGGTACAAGGCTATTATATACTACCTCTCTGGCCCTTGAAGTGGGATTTCTAGGTATGTCTCTGTATAGGTTATGCAACAAACCCAGCTTCGGGTCCCTGGTCTGCAGGGCTGGCTTGCTTGCTGATCAGTGAGTGCCCACACCAGCCTTCCCCAGTGCCTTTGTGTATGGCACAGGCTGCCTGAGAAAGGAAGCGGGGACAGTGAGTGCTCCATCCTTGACTGCCTGGCATCTAGGCATGGAGGTGATGGAAAACTCCCCCCAGAAGTAGCCCTCTTATCTCTCGCTCAAGGGTTTTGCTGTTATAGACAACCACTTGTTGCCTCGGGGAGCCTGTCCCACAGGATGGGTGTTTCAGGGTTGGGGATGTAAGGCCCTCGTCTAGCATATGTGAGACCCTAAGTTTGACTCTTGGCATCACCTAATCTCTGGAACACTTCCCAGGGCAGCCTCCAAGTGCAACCAAGAGTAGCCCCACAGCAGGACTGAAGTTCCAGTGATAGGAGTTCAGCCATCGAATACAGGGAGGAGGGGAATAAGTCATTTTTCTGGCTGGGTGCTCCTGGGGAAGGGGGTTGGGAAGAACATTGCTGGGGTGCTGCCTGTAGTCTTCGCCATAGAAACTCAGAGCATAAGTGGGCTGAGGAAGGAGCGGAAAGGGTGGAGGGAAGATGGAGGGGGAGGAAGTTACCAGAATTTTGCAGACTCTGATGGGAGAGACTGGGGACCCTTCGAGAAGCCCAGGGTTGAGAGGGTGAGGGAAGCTGGGTTGATGGGATGATGCTGGATGAGGAGACAAGAGAAAGGGTGTTCTTGGAGGGGGTCATGGACTTCAAGTGTCATGTTGAAGTCCTCACCTGCCTCACCTGTGCTGTAGTAGAGAGGGGGAGCAGCCCACCCTGGCCCAATTCTCGGATTGCACCATGGATTCCCAGCCGAAAGCCCAGCTCAGCATGCAGGAAGCTCCCGGTTCACCCAGCCTGGGAGTTTGCTCTTTCACTGGAGTGAGGGGTGACAGGGTTGACATGCTTGTGAGAGAAGGTAGAGGATGGGGGTCAGTGTCCTGCCTGCTGGCTGTGAAGGAGCACGACCTCTGCAGAGATAGGATCACAAAGACCCAAGCTGGGGCCGGAGCGTTACCACAGAGGTAGGGCATTTGCCTTGCATGCCGCCCACCTGGGACAAACAGTGGTTCGAATCTCAGCATCCCATATGGTCCCCCATGCCTGCCAGGAGCGACTTCTGAGTACAGAGTCAGAAGTAACCACTGGGGCCTGGAGAGATAGCACAGTGGCATTTGCCTTGCAAACAGCCGATCCAGGACCAGAGGTGGTTGGTTCGAATCCCGATGTCCCATATGGTCCCCCGTGCCTGCCAGGAGCTATTTCTTTTCTTTTCTTTTTTTTTTTAAATATGGAACGCTTCACGAATTTGCGTGTCATCCTTGCGCAGGGGCCATGCTAATCTTCTCTGTATCGTTCCAATTTTAGTATATGTGCTGCCGAAGTGAGCACTCCAGGACCCCTGAGCACCGCCGGGTGTGGCCCAAAAAAGAAGAAGAAGAAGAAGAAGAAGAAGAAGAAGAAGAAGAAGAAGAAGAAGAAGAAGAAGAAGAAGAAGAAGAAGAAGAAGAAGAAGAAGAAGAAGAAGAGGAGGAGGAGGAGGAGGAGGAGGAGGAGGAGGAGGAGGAGGGGGAGGAGGGAGGAGGAGGAGGAGGAGAGGAGGAGAAGGGGGAGGAGGAGGAGGAGGAGGAGGAGGACGAGGACGAGGAGGACGAGGAGGAGGACGAGGAGGAGGACGAGGAGGAGGAGGAGGAGGAGGACGAGGAGGAGGAGGACGAGGAGGAGGAGGAGAAGAAGAAGAAGAAGAAGAAACACGAAGAAGAAAAGAGAAGATGAAGAAGAAGAAGAAGAAGAAGAAGAGAAGGAGGAGGACGGAGGAGGAAGGAGGAGGAAGGAGGAGGAAGGAGGAGGAGGAGGAAGAGAAGAAGAAGAAGAAGAAGAAGAAGAAGAAGAAGAAGAAGAAGAAGAAGAAGAAGAAGAAGAAGAAGAAGAAGAAGAAGAAGAAAAGAAGAAGAAGAAACCACTGAGTGCTGCTGGGTGTGACCAAAAACAAACAAACAAGCAAACAAAAACAAAGACCCAAGCTTCTCCAGAACGAACGGTGGATAGGACAGAGACCTGGGCAAGTGCATTGGAGTAGGTTGAGAGGATCTTGGGGAGCGAAAAAGTGGCTGGTGAGATGCAGAGGAGACCCTTAAGACCTGGATCAGGTGCAGGTGATGCGGATTACCCAAAGATTGGAGAGAAGGGTGACTTAGAGGCAGAGGAAAACAAGGTCTGTGAGTGGGGTGGGGAGTTGGTGGATGGTTATTGGGGAGCTACATCTGGCAGTGCACAGGGACTACTCTTGACAGGCTCAGTCTTGGTGTTGCTGCATATGGGGGACTATATGCAGTGCTGCAATCAAATGGAAAACAGCTAAGTACAAGACAAGGACTCCCAATCCTATCTTTCCAGTGCAGGCATGAAGGTTGGGGTGGACCTTTAAAAATATTGAGATGTGGGGCCGGGCGGTGGCGCTGGAGGTAAGGTGCCTGCCTTACCTGCGCTAGCCTAGGAGACGGACCGCGGTTCGATCCCCCGGCGTCCCATATGGTCCCCCAAGCCAGGAGCGACTTCTGAACGCATAGCCAGGAGTAACCCCTGAGCGTTACCGGGTGTGGCCCAAAAACCAAAAAAAAAAAAAAAAAAAAAAAAAAAAAAAAAAAAAAAAATATTGAGATGCCAAAAAAAAAAAAAGAAGAAGATAAAAAGGGGCTGGCACGGTGGTGCTAGAGGTAAGGTATCTGCCTTGCCAGCACTAGCCTAGGATGGACCGCGGTTTGATCCCCCAGTGTCCCATATGGTCCCCCAAGCCTGGAGCGACTTCTGAGCGCATAGCCAGGAGAAACCCCTGAGCATCACCGGGTGTGGCCCAAAGCCAAAAACAAAATATTGAGATGCAACTGATATGTTTCAGGCAGGCACATAGTTATTCCCTGTTCTTACCAGAACTCAGCTCAGCTCCAGAAAGGGAGCAGACCAGCAGGATGAACATCAGCATTCAGACCCACAGAGCTTTTTCATTGGTTTGTTTTTAGGCCACATCTGGTGGTACTCAGGGCTTCCTCCTGGCTCTGCATTCAGGAATCACTCCTCGCAGGGCTCAGGGCTCATATGAGGTGCTGGGGATTGAACCCGGGTTGGGGCTCACCAGGATCAATCCTGATGAAGCTCAGGGGATTATATTGTGTTTTTTTTGTTTTGTTTTGTTTTGGTTTGGTTTTTCAGGCCACACCTGTTTGATGCTCAGGGGTTACTCCTGGCTAAGTGCTCAGAAATCGCCCCTGGCTTGGGGGGACCATATGGGACGCTGGGGGATCAAACCACGGTCTTTCCTTGGTTAGCGCTTGCAAGGCAGACACCTTACCTCTAGCGCCACCTCACCGGCCCCCGGATTATATTCTTTTTTTTTTTTTTTTTTTTTTTTGGTTTTTGGGCCACACCCTGTGACGCTCAGGGGTTACTCCTGGCTATGTGCTCAGAAGTTGCTCCTGGCTTGGGGGACCATATGGGACACCGGGGGATCGAACCGCGGTCCATCCAAGGCTAGCGCAGGCAAAGCAGGCACCTTACCTTTAGCGCCACCGCCCGGCCCTTTAGCGCCACCGCCCGGCCCCGGATTATATTCTTAAAGTTGACCAAAACTGACCTGGACCGGGGATTGGAGATGGCCAAGCCCGGGGAGGCCAGGTCAGGGATGCCCAAGGTCCGAGGAAAGCCCACCACTCAATTGAGGAGACACAAACCATGGAGGATGCAATCACACGTAGGTTTATTTGTTTTCCAGGATCCTGGGGTGTCACCGCAAGCTGGGAACTCGGTCTGCAGTGAGACCCCAAGAATCCAAATTCACAAACATTTAAGGGAATTCACATGATAATGAGCATACAAGTCAAAGTGTTTCATAGGTTTATACAGTTTGAATCATCCAATGATTATTTACAGAAAAGGCACAATTTTCTGTCTGTTTAGCCCGTTCATGACATTATTTACCCCCAACTCCTAGGCTGATGGCATGCAGAGATACAGGTTGAACCCTTCAGGTAGTTGCCTAATCTACAGGGTGGAGAACTCTTTTTTTTTTTTTTTTTTTTTTTTTTGTGGTTTTTGGGTCACACCCGGCAGTGCTCAGGGGTTATTCCTGGCTCCAGGCTCAGAAATTGCTCCTGGCAGGCACGGGGGACCTTATGGGACACCGATGACCTCCTGCATGAAAGGCCTTACCTCCATGCTATCTCTCCGGCCCCAGGGTGAAGAACTCTTGACCGTAGTGACCAGAGTGATTAGGGGAAGGAACCTTGTTCATTATATCAAGCAAGCCAGGGATAGAAGCGAGAATAGCATTAAACTAGATTTATCCTTATTCTATACCTATGTGTTATTCAATCTATACCCATGTGTTACCCCTTTTTAGTGAGTGTGTGCAATTATTCCTCCCTAATCTTCAAGGGCCATCTGTCCTCTGCGGGGATCTTCCTCCTTGAGGGTCCAGGTGTTCCCCTGTTGGAATGTAAGATGATTAGTTGGTTTCCCTCCCTTCAAGGTGTCTGGTGGAAAATAAGAAGTCCTTGCATTCCTTGGAATGTCCTTTGTGATTTATAGCCTGGTCTCAGGAATCAGCTGTCTCCTTGGGCCTAGTCTCAAAAGTTACACACTGAAATCCAAAGTTAAAAGGCTACACCCCAAAATCAAAAGTCATCTCTTTTCCAGACTCCACATCATGTGCTGCCAGGAATTCAAAATGGGTCAGCTGCATGCAAGGCTAGTAGCTACCCTGCTATCTTATTGCTCCAGCCCATGTTTTTTAAATTTTTATTTTTTTCTTTTTTTTTTTTTTTTTTGGTTTTTGGGCCACACCCGGTGGTGCTCAGGGGTTACTCCTGGCTATCTGCTCAGAAATAGCTCCTGGCAGGCACGGGGGACCATATGGGACACCGGGATTCGAACCAACCACCTTTGGTCCTGGATCGGCTGCTTGCAAGGCAAACACTGCTGTGTTATCTCTCCGGGCCCTATTTTTTTGTCTTTTTTTTTGGGGGGGGGCACACCCGTTTGATGCTCAGGGGTTACTCCTGGCTAAGCGCTCAAAAATTGCCCCTGGCTTGGGGAGACCATATGGGACGTGGGGGGGGGGATGGAATCGTGGTCCTTCCTTGGCTAGCGCTTGCAAAGCAGACACCTTACCTCTAGCGCCACCTCTCCGGCCCCTAAATTTTAATTTTTTTTGTTTTGGTTTTGGTTTTGGTTTTTGGGCCTCACCCAGCAGTGCTCAGGGGTAACTCCTTGCTAGCTGCTCAGAAATAGCTCCTGGCAGGCACGGGGGACCATATGAGACGCCGGGATTCGAACCAACCACCTTAGTTCCTGGGTCGGCTGCTTACAAGATAAACACCGCTGTGCTATCTCTCCGGCCCTGATTTTTTAATTTTTAAATTGTTGTTACTGTTTTGGTTTGAAAACCACAAAAGGTTATTCCTGGCAGTGCTGGGGATCAAACCTGCACAGCCTACACTCCTGCCAACCATCACTCCCCACCCCGCCCTAGTTTTCATTATAAAGATGGTTTTGGGGGGGGGGGCAGAGAAATAGAACAGCAGTAGGGTGTTTGCCTTGCACTCTGCTGACCTGGGATGAACCCAGGTTTGATTCCCCATCATCCTGTGTAGTCTCCCATGATTGCCAGGAGTGATTTCTGAGCACAGAGCCAAAAGTAACCCCTGGGAGCCACCGAATGTGGCCCAAAAACCAAAAAAAAAAAAGGGGGGGAGGGGCCAGAGAGATAGCATGGAGGCAGGGTGTTTGCCTTGCACACAGAAGGACCCTGGTTCAAATCCCAGCATCTCATATGGTCCCCTGAGCCTGCCAGGAGCGATTTCTTTTTTTTTTTTTTTTTTGTGGTTTTTGGATCACACCTGGCAGTGCTCAGGGGTTATTCCTGGCTCCAGGCTCAGAAATTGCTCCTGGCAGGCACGGGGGACCATATGGGACGCCGGGATTCGAACCGATTACCTCCTGCATGAAAGGCAAACGCCTTACCTCCATGCTATCTCTCCGGCCCCTGCCAGGAGCGATTTCTGAGCACAGAGCCAGGAGTAAAAATCCCTGATCGCTGCCAGGTGTGACCCAAAAACAAACAAAAAAACCCAAAAATACATGAGTTGTGAGATCACCCCACATGCTGTATTTCTAATGTTTCTAATCCCTTAGGCGGACAGGTCAGAAGAAGAAGGGTAGTGACAGCCAGGAAAATAATATCATGGTGTTCATGGCTAGTGCTATCCTCAGCCAACCAGCCAAAACTCCTTTTTTTTTTTCCTTTTTCTTCTTTTTTTTTGTTTTTGTTTTTGTTTTTGGGCCATACTCGTTGATGCTCAGGAGTTACTCCTGGCTATGCACTCAGAAATCGCTCCTGGCTTGAGGGGACCTTCTGGGACCTGGGGGGAATCAACTGAGGTCCGTCCTAGGCTAGTACTGTGCAAGGCAGATCTGGCTCCTCCTTTCTTTTTTCAAACTAATTCCCAGTACAAGAGAGATAGAAACAAAGACAGAAAGATGAGAGAAAAGTACTATCCAGTGGGCTTTTGCATATCAAAGGAAAAGGTTTAGGGAAGGAGGAAGTTGGGGGAACACCTTTGTTTGGGGTTGAGAGCTTGGTGTCATCTTACATTTATTTATTTTTGATTTTGGCACCATACCTAGCAGTACTCAGGAGTTACTTTTGGTGGGACCCAGGAACCCAGGGGACCATATATGGTACTAGGGATCAAACCTAGGTCGGCCACATACAAGGCAAACACCCTACCTGTTCTATTATGGCTCTGGCCTCCAAGTTTTTTTTTATTTTAGGCACTGTGGTTTACAATACTGTTAACGATAGGGTTTCATGCATAAAACACCTGCACCACAGCCCCACTGGAGTTATCCACTTCCCTCCACCATTGATTGTCCCAGGGCACCCCCATCTTCCCTATGTTAAGCTTCCTGCTGAAGACTAGTTTTAAGTTTCTGTTGCCTTTGGGCTTTTGTCCCTTTGCCCTCCTGTGTTTCTTTCTAGCCCACATATGTGAGAGATCAGACAGTACCCATAGCTGTCGTTTTTTGAGGGACTACCATAGAGATTTCCCTTGCCCCCAGTGCAGGAAAGTTTCCTTTCTCTGTCAGCAGTCGTTACTTGTCTTTGATCTTTGACTGATCTGTAGTGTGAGATGCTCTCATGGGGAAGGGCAGATTATATTTTCTGATGGTTAGTGACCACGTGCACCTTTCCCTGCGCTTGTTCATCTCTCCTGGGAACACCTGAGCAAGTCATCTACCACCTCTCTTTTTGGCTATGGCTATGCCTCAGAAATCGCTCTTGGCTTGGGGGACCATATGGGATGCCTGGAGATAGAACTGTGGTCCATCCTAGGCTACGGCCTGCAAGGCAGACACATTACCGCTTGTGCCACCACTCTGGCCCTTCTCACTTTCTTTCTTACTTTTTTCATCTCCCACTCTTCCCCCACACTCTCGATCACTCCTGGGAGGCTTGAGGAACCATTTATAGTTATGGGGATCAAATCCATGTTGGCTCAAATGCAAGACAATCATTCTACCCTCTGTTTTATTGCCTCACCCCTGAACTGTATAATATGTATCTTTTATTTTATTTATTTTTTGGTTTTTGGGTCACACCTGATGGTGCTCTGAGGTTACTCCTGGCTCTGCACTCAGAATCGCTCCTGGCAGGCTCTGGAGACCATATAAGATGCTGGGGATCAAATCTGGGCCTATCCTGGGTCAGCCACATGCAAGGCAAACAAACACCCTACCACTGTGCTATCACTCTATCACTCTAGCTCATATATATATATATATTTGTTGTTGTTATTGTTGTTTTTGGGCCACACCCATTTGATGCTCAGGGGTTACTCCTGGCTAAGTGCTCAGAAATTGCCCCTGGCTTGTGGGGACCATATGGGACGCGGGGGGATCGAACCGCGGTCCTTCCTTGGCTAGCACTTGCAAGTGTGCTACCTTATCTCTAGCGCCACCTCACCGGCCCCAATTTTTTTATATTAACCTGTTATCCAGTGATTATTTTTTGCTCTTTATCATCAATCAACTGGCTGCATATGTATAAATTCCTTATCTTTTTGGAGGGTTGGGAGACCCAGAAATGGGGAATAAACCTGGTATTGCTGCATGTCGAGTATGTGCTCCTTTGAGTCTCTCCCTGGCTATTTGGTGTCTTTTATTTTGAGGGAGAGGGGGTTGGGTCACACCCGGCAACACTCAGGGGTTACTCCTGGTTCTATGCTCAGAAATCACTCCTGGCAGGCACGGGGGACCACATGAGATGCCAGGATTTGAACCACTGACCTGCTTGCAAGGCAAATGCCTTACCTCCATGCTATCTCTCCGGCTCACTATTTGGCTTCTTCTTGATCTCTATGTCTGTATTTCCCCCCCCCCCCCAGATCCTGCTATTTGGGTTGCAACAGTTTTGTAATAGTTCAAAATAAAAAACAAGAGCTGGAGCCAGAGTGATGATGCTAGAGGTGAGGCGTCTGCCTTGCAAGCACTAGCCTAGGACAGACCACCATTCTATCTCCCCCCCGGCCCCCACCCCGGTGTCCATATGGTCTCCCAAGTCATTTCTGAACACATAGCCAGGAGTAACCCCTGAGTGTCACCAGGTGTGGCCCCACCCAAAAAAAAAAAAAAAGAAAAGAAAAGAAAAGAAAAGAAAACAAGAACCATATTATAAGTCTCAATGTAAGTTTTCATTAAGGAGGCCTGGATTCCACCACTACATAATCCCTCAGGCACGGAGCCAAACAGTGCCAAATCTCTAGAAAGTTTGGATGAAAAAAAAAAAAAAAGATATCTCTACTTTTTTTCTTCTCAAAAGTTTGTTGTGTGTTTTCTCAAATTTTTGGGATGTGTGTATGTTTACATACAAACTTTTTTTTTTTTTTTTTTTTTTTTTTTTGCGGGGTGGTGACCATACCTGGTGCTGCTCAGGCCTTATTCCTGGTTTTGAATTCAAAGATCACTCCTGAAGGCTTGTGGGATCTTATAGGGTGCAGAGGATCAAACTGGGTAAGGTAAGTACCTGCTCTGTACTATTGCTCTAGCTTTGGGGGGTGTGTGTGTACGTGTGTCTGTGTGTCTGTGTGTGTGTGTGTGTGTTGGGCCACACCCAGCAGCACTCAGGGGTTGCTCCTGGCTTTGAGCTCAGAAATTGGTCCTTGGGTCCAGAGAGAGCATGCGTGTTTGCCTTGCACGCGGCAGACCCAGGACTGACGTTGGTTCGAATCCTGGCATCCCATATGGTCCCCCGAGCCTGCCAGGAGTGATTTCTGAGCACAGAGTGAGGAGTAACCCGAGTGCCTCTGGGTGTGACCCAAAATCTCCCCCCCCACCCCCACCGCGCCAAAAAAAAAAAAGCTTCTTGTAGGCTTTAGCTTTGTAAAAAGTAAAAATTAGATTTTGGGGGCCGGAGAGATAGCATGGGGGTAGGGCGTTTGCCTTTCATGCAGGAGGTCATCGGTTCGAATCCCGGCGCCCCATATGGTCCCCTGTGCCTGCCAGGAGCGATTTCTGAGCCTGGAGCCAGGAATGACCCCTGAGCACTGCCGGGTGTGACCCAAAAACCAAAAAAAAAAAAAAAAAAAAAAATTAGATTTTGGGGTTGAGGGGGCCATCTGGTGGTTCTTGGAAACTATTCCAAGCTTAGAATTCAGGATTGTGGGGCCTGCGAGGTGGCGCTAGAAGTAAGCGCTAGCCAAGGAAGGACCGCGGTTCAATCCCCAGGCGTCCCATATGGTCCCCCCAAGCCAGGGGCAATTTCTGACCGCTTAGCCAGGAGTAACCCCTGAGCATCAAACGGCTGTGGCTCGAAAAACAAAACAAGACAAAACAAACAAAACAAAACAAAACAAAAAGGAATTTAGGATTGTGCTGGCAGTGATCACAGGTGCCAGGAACAAATGGAGTAAACCACATGCAAAGCAAGTGCCTCAAACTCTTTGGTCCACTTGAGTTTGTTTTGTTTTGATTTGGTTTTTGGACCCACATCCAGGGATGCTCAAGAGTTGCTTCTGGGGCCCGGAGAGATAGCACAGCAGCGTTTGCCTTGCAAGCAGCCGATCCAGGACCACAGGAGGTTGGTTCGAATCCCGGTGTCCCATATGGTCCCCCGTGCCTGCCAGGAGCTATTTCTGAGCAGAGAGCCAGGAGTAACCCCTGAGCACGTCCGGGTGTGGCCCAAAAACCAAAAAAAAAAAAAAAAAAAAAAAAAAGGTTGCTCTGGCTTTGCACTCAGAAATCATTTCTGGCTATGCTCAGGAGACCATATGGGATGCTGGGTATTTAACCCTAACCAGCAAGGCAAACTCTTAGCCACTATACTATAACTCCAGACCCACTTCACTGAAGGTTTTTTGTTTGGTTGGTTTTTTGGCCTTTGGCCTTTGGTTTTTGGCTTTTGGGCCATACCCAGTGGCGCTCAGGGATCAAATGGAATGCCCGGGATTGTGCCCAGATTGGCTGCATGCAAGGCAAACACCCTACCTATGCTGTGTTATTGCTCCAGCTCTCAGCTTGCTATTGATTTCTTTTGTGTATGTGTGTGTCGTTTTCTTTTTGTTTTTGTTTTTGTTTTTGGGCCACACCCAGTGATGCTCAGGGGTTACTCCTGGCTCTGTGCTCAGAAATCGCTCCTGGCTGGCTTTGGGGGACCACAGAGGATGCCAGGGATTGAACCTGGGTCAGCTGTATGAAAGGAAAACACCCTATTCACTGAACCATCACTCCAGCATGTTGGTTTTTTTTTGTTTTTGTTTTAGCTTTTTTTTTTTAGTTCACTAGAGTTTTAATAGGAATTTCAATGAATCTGCAAATTGCTTTGAATAATGTCTAAATAATATTATTTAAATTCAGAAATATGGGGCCGGCGAGGTGGCGCTAGAGGTAAGGTGTCGGCCTTGCAAGCGCTAGCCAAGGAAGGACCGCGGTTTGATCCCCCGACGTCCCATATGGTCCCCCCAAGCCAGGGGCGATTTCTGAGCACATAGCCAGGAGTAACCCCTGAGCATCAAACGGGTGTGGCCCGAAAAACCAAAAAAAAAAAAAAAAAAAAAGAAAGAAAAAGAAAAAGAAATAAATTCAGAAATATGCAATGTCTTTCCATTTTCCGTTTTTAATTTTTTAATCCCACCATAGTTTTCTGCATGCAAGTCTTTCACCTTTGCTCAGTTTATTCCTAGATTTTATTCTTTCAGATGCAATTGCCAATGGAATTGTTATCTTAATTTCTCTTACTGAATTATTGTGAGTAGAAATTCAAGAGACCTTTACACATTGATTTGTATCCTGCAGTTTTACTGCAATTGTTCATTTGAACAGTTTATGTCTGAGAGTCCTGTTAGAAATCAATAGCAAGGGTCTGAGTGATAACACAACGGTAGGGCATTTGCCCTGCATGCATCTGACCCAGGACCCAAACCCAAGCCAGGAGCGATTTCTGAGCACAGAGCCAGGAGTAACCCCTGAGCATCACTGGGTGTGGCCCAAAACAAAAAAAAAAAAAGAAAGAAAACGACACACACATACACAAAAGAAATCAATAGCAAGCTGAGAGCTGGAGCAATAGCACAGCATAGGTAAAGTGTTTGCCTTGCATGCAGCCAATCTGGGCACAATCCCGGGCATTCCATTTGGTTCCCTGAACCTACCAGGAGTAACATCTGAGCACAGGGCCCTGAGTGCTGCTGGATGTGGCCCAAAAACAAAAAAGCAAGCTGAACAGAGCTCTGAAAATATCACTAGTTTCTCTGTCATCACAAGGCAGAGTGGGAGCTAGGCTGGGCTAGGCTGGCCCAGAGTAACAGTATTACATTTTATATTGTTGGATAAGAAAAAATTTAAATTCAGGGTTGAGGCTGAAAGGTAAAGGAAATAAAATAGATCCTCCCTCCCTCTCTTCTTTCCTTCCTCCTCCTCAACCTCCCTTTCTTCTCTCCCTCCCTCCCTCTCTCCCTCCCTCCCTCCCTCCCTTCCTTTCTTCTCTACCTCCTCCTCCCTCCCTCCCTCCTATGGGAAAAAAAAAAAACAAGAGAAAAATAAAGAAAATAATTTTTCTCTGCAGCTTCCTGAGGACTCCCCCTTAATCCCCTGGACCCCACCCCTTCCTAAATCCCAAGAACCTGCCTTGACCAAAAGATACTTATTTTTGTTTTTGTTTTTGTTTTTGGGCCACACCCGGCAGTGCTCAGGGGTCACTCCTGGCTGTCTGTTCAGAAATAGCTCCTGGCAGGCATGGGGGACCATATGGGACACCGGGATTCGAACCAACCGCCTTTGGTCCTAGATCGGCTGCTTGCAAGGCAAACACCGGCTGTGCAATCTCTCGGACCCCAAAAGATACATTTTAACTGCTGCAAACCTTGTGACTTGTGGTGATCTAAATCTTGCAAAAATGTAGCTGAGCAAATGTCAAGTGTCACTACTACCTGAAATGGACCACTCTACTGTAATTTTCCACTGTCTGAAAAAGCTATATAAAGGCTTGATAAATCTGGTCGGGGCTCTCAGCCTCTGGCTTATGCTAGGCTATGTTGGGAGCCCCAGCATATGCTGGCATAATAAAAGCCCCTTGCTTTTGCATGGTCTCTGCCTCTTGGAGTCATTAGAGGGCTGTGTGTGGAATTCCCCACCTTATCAAGGCAAGAAGGGCTCAAGGGGCTGTCACACTTGCTTAGCTTTCAGGAAACACAAGTTGAATTCCCAGCATCAAGAGGGTCCCTCCCAAGGACCACCGAGTATGACCCAAAAACTAAAAACTAACATAAAAGAAAGTTCAATGTGGGCTGGAGCAGTGGCGCAAGCTGTAGGGCGTTCAATGTATGGCTTCTACCCAATGTTAATAGCTTTTTACACTATCACCAACTAGACAAATCGTAAGCCACATCATTGTACGTTGAGGGGCATTTGAACTTCCCCTGCAAATAGTGAATTTTTTACTTCGTTTCTTTGGGGTGGCCTTTATTTTGTTGTCTGATTTTCTTTCTTTCTTGGGGGTGGGGGGACACCAGTGACGCTCAGGGGTTACTCAAGGCTATGTACTCAGAAATTGCACCTGGCTTGGGGGACCATATGGGATGCCAGGGATCGAAACATGGTCTGTCTTGGGTCAGCCCCATGCAAGGCAAACGCCCTACTGCTGTGCCACCGCTCGGGCCCCTCTTGTCTGATTTTTCTAGTTAGAATTTCAAAATGATAGTGGAAGAAGAATGGGCGTCTTTGTCTGAGTCCTCGTTTGCCACCTTATTAGCTATGCACTTGTTTCATGTAGTATTAAGTTGAGGTAGATTCCCTATTTAACCGGTTTGTTGAGTGGTTTTATTAAAAGTGAGTGCTGGATTGCAACATACTCTGAAATGCATCCAAAAGATAAAATTATTGGAGGATTATGGCTCTGGTACATAGGTATGAATCTGGAAAAATGAAGGATAAAGGAGGGAGTAGGAACACAAATGGAGAGGCCGGAGAGATAGCACAGTGGTAAGGTATTTGCCTTGCATGTGGCCAACCCGGGATGGACCCGTTCATTTTCCAGAATCCCTGAGCTTGCCAGGAGCGATTTCTGAGCACAGAGGCAGGAGTAACCCTGAGCATCGCCCAAAAACCAATCAATTAATAAATAAACTGCTAGAAAAACAAATGGAGCTAGTGGCACATATAGACTGTAACTTGGTAGTTGTTACAGTGATTGTCAGTGTTCTATATGCTGAAGTTTTAGTAGTTTTTCTTTTTTTTTTTTTTCTTTTTTGGCCACACTGGGTGGAACTCGGGCCTTACTCCTGCCTTCATACTCAGGAGTCACTCTTGGTGAGTCTCAGGGGACCATATGTGGTGGTATAAGAGACTGAACTCTGGTCAACTGTGGGCAAAGCAGGCATTTGTCTTATCATTCTAGCCATATGCTGAAGTTCCTTTTTTTTTTTTTTTTTTTTTTTGGTTTTTGAGCTACACCCAGTGATGCTCAGGGGTTACTCTTGGATATGCACTCAGAAATCGCTCCTGGCTTAGGGGACCCTATTGGACGCCAGGGGGTCAAACCGAGGTCTGTTCTAAGCCAGCGCGGGCAAGGCTATGCTGAAGTTCTTTATAAGAATTGCAGCCTCAGTCTTGTGGCTTCCTGTCTATAAGTATATAAGTATATATATGTATATATATATATTAGTATAAGTATGTATTTATATAAGTATACTTAGTATAAGAAAATTCTTAGACAATTTATACTGCACACTAATAGGTAACAGCAACAAAATAGCAAGATACTGGGAGGGAGGGGCTGGAGAGATAGCATGGAGGTAAGGCGTTTGCCTTTCATGCAGAAGGTCATCGGTTCGAATCCCAGCGTCCCATATGGTCCTCCCGTGCCTGCCAGGAGCAATTTCTGAGCCTGGAGCCAGGAATAACCCCTGAGCACTGCCGGGTGTGACCCAAAAATCACACACACACACACACACACACACACACACACACACACACACACACACACACACACACAAAAAGATACTGGGAGGGAGGAAAGGAAGCCACAAGACTGAGGCTACAATCCTGAGTAAGCCTGTAGATCAGGGATCTCAAACTCAATTTACCTGGGGGCTGCAGGAGGCAAAGTCGGGGTGATCCTTGAGTGCAAATTCAGTAGTAAGCCTTGAACATTGGGGGGTGTGACCCAAACAACTAAAACAAAACAAAACAGAAAAAGATTCCTCTAGGGCAGGGCCACAAAATATTGTACTGAGGGCCACAAATGGCCCGTGGGCCACGAGTTTGAGACCCCTGCTGTAGATAAAACTCTCAAGAACATCTTGGATAGGAGAGTATGAGCCACGCAGCTATCACGGAAGAATGTTCCAGTAAAAAGTACAATAAGTTCAGGCAGGTCCTGGGCACAAGTGTGTCTGGGTTCTAGGAATAGTGAGGAGGCGAATGCAGCTAGAGTCAAGGTGATGGTGTCATGTGAGTGGATGGGGACAGGACAATAGCAGGACCCAGGTCCCAAAGGCTTTGTTGTTTCCTCTGAATGAAGAGATGCAGGAACTGTGGGACCGGACTCCAGTGCATGGGATTGCTGTGTTTAATGAAGAGAATCTAGACTGGAACAAGAAAGACCCAAGCCACAGACCAGGGAGCAACAAAATAATGGAGGTACTCCAGCAAGCGAAATAGATAGAGGCTGTGGCCTGTGAGGCCCTGGTGAGGTGTCAGATCTGAGGACCTCTGCAAGTGGTACTGCTGAGCTTCGGGACAGGCTCTGGACTCTTCTAGGGCAGGTCATTTAACATGTAAGCTGAGCTAGGTCTGACTGTAATTTTAAGACAGAGGGTAGGTGCTGGGGGAGTGGAGTGAGAAAGCCAGGTCACCAGAGGAGGAAGAACCAGGCCTGCTGCCGGGATTGAAGAAAGGATAAGGGAACAAAGTTTCTGGGATGTGGGACAGTCCCCACCCTACCTCTTAGGCTCAGCCTAGGGTTTAGTCTGTCAAAGGTCACGGGTGAACAAGTTCTTGGATGCACTTGGTGGCTCAGATCCCCTTTGGAGAGGGGACCTTGACCACCAACGGCACATAGCTGCCAGGTCAGGAGCTGCCAACATCTTTGTTCAAGACTAACTTTTTTAAGACTCAGTCTTGGCCATTTGGTCATCTAAGGCTGCCTCTACATAGAGGTGTCATGAAATAACTGCAAGAGCTGACAGGGCAGAGGAAACTGTTTTCACTGTCTGACCACATAAAGGATCCCCTCGCCCCTCAGCTCTGCCATTGCTGCCTCCAAACTGCTTCAAGGATATCTGTTTTGTTTGCTGTTTAGGCTTTAGTCCTGGGCCACACCCGGCTGTTGTCAAAAGGCTTACTCCTGGATCTGAGCTCAAGTGTCAACCCCCGCTGGAGTTTGGGACCATATGAGGTGTAGGGAATGGAACCTGGGTGGGTGTCCTGAGGTCAGAGCAGTAGGCATTTGTCTTGTTGCCAACACTGGACAGAACTGGGTTCAATCCCCGCCACCCCATATGCCCCCCCCCAAGCCTGCCAGGAGTGCTGAGCGCAGAGCCAGGAGTAACCCCCTGAGTGCCTTCGGGTCTGGCCAAAAAACCAAATATTAAAAAAAAAATAAGTGTCCCAGCAAATTGATGAAAACTATTTTCTAGGAAGACATAAAAATTTCAAATTTCTAGGTTAAAAAGGAGGTATGAGTTTATGGTAACCTGTTGGTGTACCTAGCTGAGACCCTGAATTTGGGTGTAGATACTTAATACCCACCCATTTCTGGGAGGGGTCTTGGGAACCGGATATTAGGTGTGACCTTACCTGCAAGACCCAGCCCATTCCTGGGAGGGGTCTTGGAAAAGTTAGATAAGCCTTGGACCGAGGGAATTCGGCCCCTTTCGGCCCTGCTGAGCTCGCTGGCTTTGGGGTCTCTGTTTTTGGTCTTGGACCAGGATGGAGGCCAAAGGGAAGATGGCTGAAAGGGTTTAGACGCAGGGTAGCCTAGAATGGCCGAATGCTTGAAAGGTTATGAGATAGGCCACACACCTGTGGTGGTCAGGGTATGAATAAAGATGATGCTTCCTAATGCCTGCCTGTGAGTGAGTGATTTCGCCGTTCACCTGGGCCTGGTGAATCACCTCCATTTTTCTTTTTTTTTTTTTTTTTTTTTTGGTTTTTGGGCCACACCCGTTTGACGCTCAGGGGTTACTCCTGGCTATGTGCTCAGAAATTGCCCCTGGCTTGGGGGGACCATATGGGACGCCAGGGGATCGAACCGCGGTCCGTTCCTTGGCTAGCGCTTGTAAGGCAGACACCTTACCTCTAGCGCCACCTTCCCGGCCCCTGAATCACCTCCATTAACAATGGGGCTGGATGGCGATGGATGGAGGCTTTTGTGCTTAGGCCCCAGTCACGTGGCTTCATCCCCCATCCAGCCGGCGGGTCCCAGGCCCAGGTGAACGGGGTAATGAAGACTCACTCACTTGCAGGCATTAGGAAGCATCATCTTTATTCATGCCCTGACCACCACAGGTGTGTGGCCTATCTCATAACCTTTCAAGCATTCGGCCATTCTAGGCTACCCTGCGTCTAAACCCTTTCAGCCATCTTCCCTTTGGCCTCCATCCTGGTCCAAGACCAAAAACAGAGACCCCAAAGCCAGCGAGCTCAGCAGGGCCGAAAGGGGCCGAATTCCCTCGGTCCAAGGCTTATCTAACTTTTCCAAGACCCCTCCCAGGAATGGGCTGGGTCTTGCAGGTAAGGTCACACCTAATATCCGGTTCCCAAGACCCCTCCCAGAAATGGGTGGGTATTAAGTATCTACACCCAAATTCAGGGTCTCAGCTAGGTACACCAACAGGTTACCATAAACTCATACCTCCTTTTTAACCTAGAAATTTGAAATTTTTATGTCTTCCTAGAAAATAGTTTTCATCAATTTGCTGGGACACTTATTTTTTTTTTAATATTTGGTTTTTTGGCCAGACCCGAAGGCACTCAGGGGGTTACTCCTGGCTCTGCGCTCAGCACTCCTGGCAGGCTTGGGGGGGGGCATATGGGGTGGCGGGGATTGAACCCAGTTCTGTCCAGTGTTGGCAACAAGACAAATGCCTACTGCTCTGACCTCAGGACACTTTTTATTTAGAATAACTTTTATTGGGGCCCGGAGAGATAGCACAGCGGTGTTTGCCTTGCAAGCAGCCGATCCAGGACCAAAAGGTGGTTGGTTCAAATCCCGGTGTCCCATATGGTCCCCCGTGCCTGCCAGGAGCTATTTCTGAGCAGACAGCCAGGAGTAACCCCGGAGCACCACCGGGTGTGACCCAAAAATAAAAAAATAAAAAATAAAATAAAAAAAAGAATAACTTTTATTTTTGTCTCATAGAGTATTGTTTTTTTTCTTTTTTCTTTTTCTTTTAAAAAAATATGGAACGCTTCACGAATTTGCGTGTCATCCTTGCGCAGGGGCCATGCTAATCTTCTCTGTATCGTTCCAATTTCAGTATATGTGCTGCCGAAGCGAGCACGAGTATTGTTTGTTTAAAGAAGAATATACACACATTCTAAATCAGGTGCCCTTAGGTTTTAGATGTATCCTTGTAAACAGCATTGTTTAATTTGGTTTTGGAGACACACCCAGTAGGGTCACTCCTGGTTCTGCACTCAGGAAATTACTCCCAGCGATGCTCAAGAATTCGGATGTCAGGATTGGACGTGGGTGGGCTGAGTGCAAGATGAGTGTCCTACTTGCTGTACTACAGCTCCAGGTCTTTGTTTTCCTTGCTTCGTCTGAATATCTCTGTAGAGATGAATTATCTACATCACCTCTTTTTCTTTACTTCCATTTCATCCTTTACTGCTTTAGTTTAATGACTTTATTAATATTTCTCTTCATTGGCAACTATATGTTTAGACCTTTGGAGAGTAGGTGGGGATTGAACCCAGGGCCTCATACATGAAGGCTCTTTTTAATCTTTATAGTGAGTCCCCGATTTGACAAAGCTGGAGATGTTGCAGTTTCCTTTCTCCCCTCAAACAGATCAGACTTCTGAGGGCTCTGATAACCCACTCCAGTCTTTTGTTACTGTTCCTTGTTTTGTATGCCACACATTAGTCATCGTCTTTTGTGTTGCCATTAGGTGCGTGTTTAGATATGTTCACATGTTTACCAGCTTATTTGCCATTTAAATAATCTAGCTTCTTCTTTAGGGACAGGAATGTAGTTCAGCACCTGCCTTGGATGCGTGAGGTCCTGGGTTTGAAACCCTGCACGACACAAAAATATTGTTTCTTACTATTTTATTTCGTTTTGTTTTGAGGCTACACCCAGTAGTGCTTAGGGAATTACTCCTAAGATGCTTGGGAACCATATGAGTACCAGGGACGGAACCTGGTTGGTTAGATGCATGGCAAGCCTTTTTTCTTTCTTTTCTTTCTTTCTTTCTTTCCTTTCTTTCTTTCTTTCTTTCTTTCTTTCTTTCTTTCTTTCTTTCTTTCTTTCTTTCTTTCTTTCTTTCTTTCTTTCTTTTCTTTCTTTCTTTCTTCTTCTTTCTTTCATTCCTTCTTCTTCCTTCCTTCCTTCCTTCCTTCCTTCCTTCCTTCCTTCCTTCCTTCCTTCCTTCCTTCCTTTCTTTCTTTCTTTCTTTCTTTCTTTCTTTCTTTCCTTTCTCTCTCTCTCTCTCTCTCTCTCTCTCTCTCTCTCTCCCTCCCTCCCTCCCTCCCTCCCTCCCTCCCTCCCTCCCTCTCTCTCTCTCTCTCTCTCTCTCTCTCTCTCTCTCTCTCTCTCTCTCTCTCTCTTTTCTTTTCTTTCTTTTTTTGGGTAGGGGTTTGGGTCACACCCAGCGGCGCTCAGAGGTAACTCCTTGCTCGGAGGACCATATGGGATGCCAGTGATGGAAGCGAGGTCCGCCCTGGGTCTGCTGTCTGCAAGGCAAATGCCCTACCCCTGTGCAAGTCTTCAGCACCCCAAGTTCTTTTTTCAAGTCTGCCAAGTGCTTAGCTAGATTCTTTCTTCATCCTGCTCTAGATTTTATCAGGAGAGTGGTCTTTAAATCAGTTTTGGAAGCTCTTGAGGAACGGCCTCCCCACTTTCTTTTTCTACTGGCTGCCCTTGGGTAGGTAGTTTTTGTTTGGGGGCCACACCTGTCGGCGCTCCTGGCCCACTTGTGGTGGAGCTCAGGGGCAACCTATGGGGTTCGCAAGATCGAACCCAGGTCGGTTGGGTGCGAGTCAAAAATCCCTACCCGCTGTAGCTCCGGCCCCTCCTGGCTCTCTGTGGACGGCCAGTTCTCACTCTTCACCTGCTTCTCGAACTGCGTCTGACCCAGCCTCCGCACGAAGGGCCTCAAAATCTCTTCTGCTGCCCGTGCTGGACAAGACCAAGTTCCTGGTCTCCTCTGTCTTCCCAACCCACCCTTGGAGCTGACCGTCATAGCTCTGCTTTTCCGCTCTAGAAAACCCAGGGTCCTCTTGCGCAGCAGCTTAGCTCGCTCCCCCAGCTTGTCCTGCCCACCGCTCTTCCTCTCTCTGGCCGTGAGCCAACTCCGAGGCCAGCTGGCCCTTGGGAGCCCGAAGCCCGGGGCCCAAGGCCTCACGTTAGTCCCCGCCAAGGGGGGCCAGCGCCGGGGTGCAGAGGCCGCGCAGCCGCGAGCCCCTCCTCCGCCCGCCAGGGGCCCGGGGGCGCGGGCATGGCGTCACGGCCGGGCGGCGGGCACGCTCGCGTCGGCCCAATGGGAGCGCGCCGGCCTCCCCTTTAAGGCATGCTTGCTGACGTCACGCGCGACTTACCTCCCCGCCGCCGCCGGCCTCAGCGCGAGCCCCGAGCCCGCCCGAGCGCCGCCGCGGAGCCCCGAGCCCCGCGCCTCCAGCCCCGCGCCGCGCCCGAGCCCGCCTGCGCGCCCCGCCGGGCCCGGCCGCGCGATGCCCTCGGACCGGCCTTTCAAGCAGCGGCGGAGCTTCGGTAAGGCGCGCGGGGTCCCCGCGGTGATGTCAGGCCCGTGACGTCAGGCCCCGGCCCCACGCCGCCGGCCGGCCGGGCGCCCCTCGCGGGGGCCGGGCCGAGGGCCCCGGGGTGCGGGCCGGGGACTGGCGGGGCGGGGCGGGGCGGGAGCCGCCCCCTCGGGGCCGGGCGGGGCGGGGAGGTCCCCCGGGCCGGGCCGGGCCTCGCCTCGCCCGGCCGCTCACCCCGCCGCCGCCCGCCCGCAGCCGACCGCTGCAAGGAGGTGCAGCAGATCCGCGACCAGCACCCCAGCAAGATCCCGGTGATCATCGAGCGCTACAAGGGGGAGAAGCAGCTGCCCGTGCTGGACAAGACCAAGTTCCTGGTCCCGGACCACGTCAACATGAGCGAGCTGGTCAAGATCATCCGGTGGGTGCGCGGGGCTGGGCCGAGCCATCCTGACAGGCTCCGGGGGCTCTCCTGCTTGGAGAGAGAGGTCAAGGTCAGGGCCGGGGTCAGCGTTCGCCGGGAAGCCTGGTGCAGGGCTGCTGCACGGGGCTGGGGTGGGTGGGGCCCCGGGTCACTGGGGTGCACCTCTGCCCCCCACAGGCGCCGCCTGCAGCTCAACCCCACGCAGGCCTTCTTCCTGCTGGTCAACCAGCACAGCATGGTGAGCGTGTCCACGCCCATCGCCGACATCTATGAGCAGGAGAAGGACGACGACGGCTTCCTCTACATGGTCTATGCCTCCCAGGAGACCTTCGGGTTCTGAGCCAGAGGTGGGGCGGGTGGGCCGGGAGTGGGGGGTTCCTGCCAGGCACTGCCCGGGAGCCCCTGGCTCTCGAACTGTGCTGCCTCTGCCCCTGTTGGGCTGGGCAGAACTGCCAACCCAGGGGCGAGGAGACCCCTCCCCCAGGCCTACTGACATGGGGGGCCTGGACCAGTCCCTGTGAGGGTCACCCTCTCGTGCTGGCTGGGATGGGGAGCAGCTCCCAGCACTGCGCTCTGAGTTTTTTCTTTTAGGCCCCTGCCTGTCTGCCCACCTGCCCTCCCCCACCTGAGGCGCTGCCCCTGCCTGGACCCCTAATCCTTTTTCCCCAGAACTGGCCCTGGCTCTCCTGTCCTGACATGCTGTATGGATCTGGGCCTCTGGCCCTCTGCAGAATAAAGACCACTCAGGCCTGCCTGGCCCTTTGCCTCCAGCTGCTTGGGACCAGGGAGGGGTGTGGAGGGGCTGCCCTGTCCCTCCTTGGGGCACAAACTTGGGTTCTGTAGATATTGGGCTTCTTCTGGAAATGCATGCCCAGTGGTGGAATTAGGACCCAGATCCCTGAACTCTATGACAGTACAGTGTGAATCCAAGGGAGACTCCATAACAAAAACATTTATTAAGTAGCCACAGCCTTCCAGGCCCTGCTTCCTGCCATCAGTCTAGCAAGGATTCTTCAGTCTGCAGGGCCACACAGGCGGCCTAAAACAGGGGGCTCCTGGCTGCTCCCACAGGCCTTGCTGCCAGCCATGACTCCCCTCTGGTGTCAGAAACTCAGGACCCTGGACTTGAACCTGCTGGCAACTCTGGCCAAAGAGCGCAACTCCCAAAAGTCTGTGCAAGCCTGCGCCTCCCAGGCCTACTTGAGCACAAGCATGGCCTCAGCTCCGTCCTTGGCAGTGAGGTGGAGGCCGTGAGTGAGGTAGTACTCTCGCCGCAGGAAGGCATAGAAGTAGTCGGAGATGAGCAGGATCTGGAGGGGAGAGTGGGGAAGGGGTTAGGAGACAGGAGAACTTCCTTCTGATTCCCGGGTCCCTGAAGATTCTTTACCAGGAATCCCTCCCTTTGGACCTACTTTTTTTTTTTTTTTTTTTGGGTCACACCTGGCAGCGCTCAGGGGTTACTCTTGGCTCTAGGCTCAGAAATCGCTCCTGGCAGGCTCGGGGGACCACATGGGATGCCGGGATTCGAACCACTGACCTTCTGCATGAAAGGCAAACGCCTTACCTCCATGCTATCTCTCTGGCCCTGGACCTACCTTTTGACCCTAGAAAGTCCTGCTGGCACCTCAGAAACTGCCATTACTGGGGCCTGAGCAATAGTACAGCGGTAGGGCATTTGCCTTGCATGTGGCCAACCCAGGATGGACAGTGGTTTGATTCCAGCATCCTATATGCTCTCCTGAGCCTGTCAGGAGATATTTCTGAGTGCAGAGCCAGGAGGAACCCCTGAGCACAGCCAGGCGTGACCCCCTCCCCCCCAAAAGAAACTGCCTCTTTGGAGTGCCCACTGTTCTCCCCTTACCCCTGTCTAACCCACTTCTCACTGAAAACTCAGGCCCCCCAATCTTCCCTCCAGGTGCTTAGCCCACTGGCTGCTGCTCACCTCCAAGCTGCCTGAACCATGTCTGACCTCAGCTCTCAATGGGCCTGTTCCTACCTCCCCGCAACCCTCCTTCTGCCCTCAGACAAGCCATTTCCCATCCCAGACCCTTTTCTTAGAAGTTAGAAGCTTTTCAAAGTAAATCTTAACCTGTTACTTTCCAGCTTTCACATCTTGTGCTTCTGCTGCTCTTGCTGTGGCCCTCAGACTCTGAACCCTGGTCCCCAGTCTAAACATACTACCACCAGTTCCCCCACCTCTTGCTGCAGTCACAGAGGCCCTTTCCCTTACCCTGAAGCCCTGCTCTTCTCTTCTTTCCCATTTCTGTCCTCAGGTCACTGAGAAGCCATCCCTTGTGCACAGCCTGCCCTGGTCCTGCTGAGCCCCATAAATCGTTGGCATGCAGACAAGCCAGTCTTGAGTCATTTGTTGGTCTGAGGGACAGCTGCTGGTTGAGGCACTGTCCCAGTACTGGGCAGGGTCCCTATGAGTTCTGCCTCCATAGTGTGGGATCCACTTAGTCTTTCCTGTCTGGGCAAGACTCAAATACCAAGCGGGCTGGAGGGAGAGACCCAATTTTAAGGCGCTTGCCTTGTATCCTGTGTAGACCCTGATTTTTTTTTTTTTGTTTTTTGGGCCACACCCGGCGGTGCTCAGGTGTTACTCCTGGCTGTCTGCTCAGAAATAGCTCCTGGCAGGCACGGGGGATCATATGGGGATCATATGGGACACCGGGATTTGAACCAACCACCTTTGGTCCTGTATCGGCTGCTTGCAAGGCAAATGCCGCTGTGCTATCTCTCCGGGCCCTAAACCCTGATTCTTTTTTTTTTTTTTTGGTTTTTGGGCCACACCCGTTTGACGCTCAGGGGTTACTCCTGGCTATGAGCTCAGAAATCGCCCCTGGCTTGGGGAGACCATATGGGACGGCAGGGGATCGAACCGCGGTCCGTCCTATGCTAGCGCTTGTAAGGCAGACACCTTACCTCTAGCGCCACCTTCCCGGCCCCTAAACCCTGATTCTTTTTTTTTGTTTGTTTTTTTTTTGTTTGTTTTTTGGGCCACACCCGGTGACGCTCAGGGGTTACTCCTGGCTATGCGCTCAGAAGTCGCTCCTGGCTTGGGGGACCATATGGGACGCCGGGGGATCGAACCTCGGTCCGTCTCCTAGGCTAGCGCAGGTAAGGCAGGCACCTTACCTCCAGCGCCACCGCCCGGCCCCTAAACCCTGATTCTTATCCCTGGCACCACATATGATCTGCTGAGCACTGCCGGGGTCACATGTGAGTACAGAGCTACGAATAGCCCCGAGCACTGTACTGGTAGGTGTGTCACAGCCATCCCCCAAAAGCCCACTAGCATTCCCCTTCTGAGACTTGGGGAGCAAGTATTTGCCAAGCTCAGCCTTAGAGTCTGTCGTAAGTACTTCAGCAGGGGGTGGAGTTGCAAGACCTCTGGAGGGTGGAGAGTCCTGGGGCTTAGCAGGCACCCACTCCCCACCCCACCCTGCTCGTGGTCAAGGTGTTAAGCACCTGGTAAAGAACTTGGAGCTGCCTCAAACTCTGTCTTGGGCAGCCTCTCACATGGGAACGGCCAGTGACCAGAGGGCTGGAGCACGAGCTCAGCTCCAGATAAGACCCTCCGTGCATCACTACAGCTACCAGGATGGTTCTGCTCTTGCCCAAATCAGTGTTTTGGGGGCCCTGCAGGGGCTGAAGGGAAGTGTGACCAGGAGACCAGGTATGTCCCCAAAACACCCACTGCTGAGGCAGCAGAGCTGGTGAGGTCAGAAGCAGTTCTCAGGGGCCGGGCGGTGGCGCTGGAGGTAAGGTGCCTGCCTTGCCTGCGCTAGCCTAGGACGGACCGCGGTTCGATCCCCCGGCGTCCCATATGGTCCCCCAAGAAGCCAGGAGCAACTTCTGAGCGCATAGCCAGGAGTAACCCCTGAGCGTCACGGTGTGGCCCAAAAAAAAAAAAAAAAAAAAAAAAAGAAGCAGTTCTCAGAGTAAAGGGAGCTGCCCTGCGGAGGGCGTGCCTCTGGGACTGAGCTCCAACCCAGCACAGATGGGGGCAGGTGCCATATCCTAGTTTAAACAAAAAATACAAATAAATAAGCTCCAAAATCACACATGGTCAGGTAAGTAGGGGGAAAAATTACGAGGGAGTGGGTCTGGGGCACTTGGGGCTTAAGGCAGATCCAGGTTCGATTCCCCAAAGAAGGCCCATACAAAGAATAGGGTACCTAGGCACTGCCAGGACTGATTTCTGAGCACCACTGGGTCTGGCCCAAAGTCCCCACTACCCAAAAAGTAAATGGGTATTGGGGCCTGGGGGCAGCAACACCTGCCTTGCAAACTTGAGGCAACAGTTTGATTCCCAGCACCTCTGCACAGGAGTGCGATCCTGGCACCCCTGGTGCCTGGGATCTTCCCACCCCACAACAAAGGGTGATCTTGCATGCTCGCAGCTAGATGTGTATGAGCACCACAACTGAAGTATACAAGCCCCGGCAAGCATCACAACCAGTCACCCAGTCGCTACAACGAGAAGCAGTAAGGAAAATTAGAATTTATCAATTGATGGGCCGGAGAGATAGCATGGAGGTAAGGTGTTGCCTTTCATGCAGAAGGACAGTGGTTTGAATCCCGGCATCCCATATGGTCCCCCGTGCCTGCCAGGAGCGATTTCTGAGCGTGGAGCCAGGAGTGACCTCTGAGCACTGCCGGGTATGACCCAAAAAAAAAAAAAAAAAAAAAAAAAGAATTTATCAATTGATTTCAAACCTTTAGAAATAAACGAGGGAGTAATGATAGTAGAAATTCCTTTTTTTTTTTTATTTTTTATTTTTGGGCCACACCCGGCATTGCTTAGGGGTTACTCCTGGCTATCTGCTCAGAAATAGCTCCTGGCAGGCAGGGGGGACCATATGGGACACTAGGGATTCAAACCATCAGCTGCTTGCAAGGCAAACACCGCTGTGCTACCTCTCTGGCCCCAATAGTAGAAATTCTTTTTTTTTTTTTTTCAGGCCACACCCGTTTGATGCTCAGGGGTTACTCCTGGCTAAGTGCACAGAAATTGCCCCTGGCTTGGGGGGACCATATGGGATGCCAGGGGATCGAACCGTGGTCGCGATCTTTCCTTGACTAGCGCTTGCAAGGCAGACACCTTACCTCTAGTGCCACCTCACCGGCCCCACCAATAGTAGAAATCCTTAAGGATTCTTCCTGAAGCAGAGCCTGAGCTCACCTTGTCCGTTTAACACAAATGCTGAACTGTAGTTAAATTGCCAGCTAATACAAGTTAATTAAGATACTACTTGCCAGTGTTCTTGGTGATAACTGATCAATGTTATGGAGGCTGGTTTGAAGAGGGACCTCAACCTACCCCTCCTCCCAACATAGTGGTTATGAATCTATATAAATCAGAACAGTGCTTTTGGTAAAAACACAAAGAAACAGATGGGGCCAGAGAGATAGTACAGTGGCTAGAACTTTTGCCTTCTGGTTGATCTGGATTGACCCCAGATACCATATATAATCCCCTGAGTTCCTCCAGCAGTGATCCCTGAGTACAGAATTAGGAGTAAGCTGTGAGCACCTCAGGTGTGGCCCCAAAACTATCACCAACCAAAAACAAAAACCTCCCTACTAAGAATTTCAACGAAGGGAATCCAGAGAGATAGTATAGCAGATAAAGCACTTGCTTTACTAACAAAAGCAAGTTTTTGATAAACTATCCCCCCACCACAAAAAAACAAAAATACAAAAAAGAAAACAGACCAATCAGGCTTCTGCTTTCTGATGCAAAGAAAAGGAATTTATATGATAGAGAGCAGGCTTGATTAGAACCAGCAGTGATTTTCTTTAGAGGAAGGATACAAAAAGAGTTTAGAATGTACTTTGTGGGCTAGAAAGACGGTACAGAGGGTAGTAAGGTGCTTGCCTTGCACATGGCTCACCCAGGTTTGATCTCTGGCACTGCACATGGTCTCCCGAGATCCACCAGGAGTGGTTCCCATCATGCACCACCCCAACATCATGCAAATCTCATTAATTTTAGATTATTTATATAATGGGCAACAAGAAAGCTAGCTAGTATTATGAGAAAATACCATTACTTCTAAGAAATAGAAAGGCTGAAGTAAGGAGCAGTAGAATGTTTCAACTGCTCAGGTATGGAGTGTAAGATTTCGTTAATGGGTTGGAACATATCCAACATGCATGACGTCCTGGTCTGATCACGAGCACAACCTAGCCCCCACCCCCCACTATTTTGGTTTGAGGATTACTGCTGGCTCTGCACTCCTGGATCATTCCTGATAGGTTTGGGGACCAAACCTGGGCAGGCCACGTGCAAAGCAAATGAACGAGCTACAATCGATAGACTTGAATTGCTTCAGAAAAGATGGCACCACTGGGAAAAGCTCAGGGGGATGAGGCACATCAGCTAGCCCAGTACCATACGTGATTGGCATTGGTGAGGCTCAGTGGGCTGTGAAATCTTCATGCATACATTTGCTGCTTCTGCGCATGCCCATCCCGGAGCAGGTATAGTCCATCCTGATTTCTCCAGCAGCATCACCCCCACTCCCCAATATCACAGGCTCTCTATGTGACCCCTATAGTGAGGTCACTTCCAGTAGGCCTGCCAGGAAGGGTGTGCAGCCTGCACCCAGCCTGACTGGCCCTCTGCAGCTGTTAGCTGCTCCTCATCCCCAAGGCCCTGTCATCCTGTGGGAGCCCCTCTGATCATATTCCTCTCACTGCAGCCAAAATGGGCCCAGGAGCCCATTTAGGCCACAAGACAGTATTTGAGATCCGAGGCAGCAGAGGGTATGAATTTGGGGTATCTAGAAATCATGGGGTTCAGGAAATTGCTTAAGGTATTCAGGCCTGGGCTGTAGCTTTCTAGAGAAGCAGATCCTGGCAGGGAGTTTAAGAACCTTGAACAAGTAAAGCAACTTGTAGAGCTGGATGGGGTTCTGGGGTGATCTGCTAACTCAGGAGCAAGAATGGACGCTGAGTAGAAGGAAAGATGCTGAGACAGCATCTTGTGCCTCTGCTTGCCACGAGACATGAGGCTCAAACAGCCTCTGCCTGTCAGCCCTCACCTCTCCTTACCAGGATGCCTCCAATTGCAGGCATCAATCTCTCTTCAGCTCAGAAACTAAAGCTTAGCCTAGGCTGGAGAGACACATAGGGGTTAAGACACACTGCGATTTAATTCCTGGCATTGCCAGTGTGGCTCAGAGACCCCTAGGATGGTAGGGTCTGAAAAACACTGAGAGGAGACTCTAGGCCCCGAGTACCTCTTGGAAGCATCCCCCAAAAGACAGCAGCTTGGTCTGGTCCTCAGAATAATAAGGGTCAGAACCAGTGTTGTCCTCAGGGATCACTCCTGGTGGGCTTTGGAGACTATATTCAATATATATATATATTATAGTATATTGGGTGCCAGAGATTGAACCTGAGTTGGCCACATGCAAGGCAAATACCCTCCCCACTGTACTATTGCTCAGACTTGTTTTTGTTTGTTTGGAGGGCCCCATGTGCTGCTGAGCGATAAAATTGGGCCTCTTTTTTTTTTTTTTTTGGTTTTTGGGTCACACCAGGCTGTGCTCAGGGGTTATTCCTGGCTCCAGGCTCAGAAATTGCTCCTGGCAGGCACGGGGGACCATATGGGACGCCGGGATTTGAACCGATGACCTCCTGCATGAAAGGCAAACGCTTTACCTCCATGCTATCTCTCCAGCCCCAAAATTGGGCCTCTTACATGCAAAGCACAGGCTCAGTCCACTGAGCTCTTTTCAGCCCTAGGGTCCTTGTTTTTAAGTTAAATTAGGGTGTTATTTTTGGGGGGGGTACATCTGGTGATGCTCAGGGCTTACTCCTGGCTATGTGCTCAGAAATCGCTCCTGGCTTGGGGACCATATGGGATGCCAGGGGATTGAACCCCAGTCCATCCTAGGTCAGCTACATGCAAGGCTAACGCCCTACCTCTGCACCATTGCTAAGGCCCCAATTAGGGTGAGTGGTATATTTTACCTTACCCTTTTATGAAAGCGAAATTTTTTTTTTGGTTTTTGGGCCACACCCGGCAGTGCTCAGGGGTTACTCCTGGCTGTCTGCTCAGAAATAGCTTCTGGCAGGCACTGGGGACCATATGGGACACCGGGATTCGAACCAACCACCTTTGGTCCTGGATCAGCTGCTTGCAAGGCAAATGCCACTGTGCTATCTCTCCGGGCCCTGAAAGCGAAATTTAACTTATTTTTTTGCTGCATCCGGTGACGCTCAGGGGTTACTCCTGGCTATAAGCTCAGAAATCACTCCTGGCTTGGGAGACCATATGGGATGCTGGGGAATCAAACCGTGGTCTGTCCTAGGCTAGCGCTGGTAAGGCGCTTTGTGCCACTGCACTATGGCCAAAAAAGAGAAATTTAAACACGTTCCTTTTTGTTTATAATATAATCCTTGATGACCATTCTGTAGGTCAATGACATTCAGGAGAGAAAGGAGGGAAGGAAGAGATAGAGAGAGAAAGAAAGGGAGACACAGGGAATAAGAGAAAAAAGGAAGAGGGAGATCCCATGAGGGAGAGGAAAAGAGAAGAAAAAGAAGGGAGAGAAGAAAAGGAAAGAGGGAGAAAAACAAAGAGGAGAGAGGAAGTGAGAAAGAGAGACACAGAGACAGACTGACAGAACACGAGAGCATGATTCTTCTCTTGGTTTCCTGCGTGAACGCCCCCTAGGAATTGCTCTGGGTATTTCAGTGTCTGGTGCTGAGCTTAGGGACTCACACATCCAGTATTCTCAGCACATGGAGGCTGTTATCCTGTTCTCAAGAAAACTGCAACCTAGAGAAGTGTGTCGCTTGGTCACATGGTGAGGAAGTGACCTAATCTCAATATCTCCCCCCACCTACCCATCACACCCATAGCGCGCGCGTGGACACACAGACACACACACATTCTCTCTCTCTCTCTCTCTCTCTCTCTCTCTCTCTCTCTCTCTCTCTCTCTCTCTCTCTCTCTCTCTCTCTCTCTCCCTCCCTCTCTCTCTCCCTCCCTCTCTCCTCTCTCTCTCTCTCTCTCTCTCTCTCTCTCTCTCTCTCTCTCTCTCTCTCTCTCTCTCTCTCTCTCAGTTTTACTATTGTCATTCCTGGTTACTAACTCTGAGACACTATTGTAATTAGCAAATGACCTGTCCACATGCTGAAAATACTTACTGGCCTGAGGGAAAAGGACGGGCCTAAGTCACTAGTTGGCCTGCTGGTGTCACTAACAGGTTACTGATAATAGGTTTCTCAAAGGGCCTGGCACTGATTGACACAGGTAACACCATCTGCATGCCCAGGCATTCTAGAGAGTTCACTCCAGAACATTCTGTCTCACCTGCTTTCTGGGAGGCTGGGGCAGAAAGAAGAGAATGGGCCACAGAAAGTACCATCTATCTAGGAGAGGGAGGACAGCCTGATACTTAACTACCTCAGGGGGGCTCTGGCTGCAGTCTCAGGCAGGGGAGGGCACAGGGGAGACAATGGCCACAGACACCAGGTTCCAGCAATGGCTGGAGAAAAGCTGAGGACAGCTGCAACCTCCTGACCCCAGCCATTGGGGGTGCCTGGTCCCCTGTGGCCACCGCCCATATGGTCTGTCCACATCTGCAAGTGTTCTTCCTGGACACTCACAACAGAAAGGAGAGTCTTGAGCAGTGGCCACACAGTTGGCACCGCTGGCAATGGTCACACCATGTTCTCTCTGGCTATCTGGGTTGCTTCAGTCCATAAATATTTGCTAAGTGACTGCTCTGAGCCAAGCCTTGAACTTCTTTTGTTTTGTTTTGTTCTTTTGGGCCATAACTGGCAGTTTTGAGAGGTTACTTCTGGCTCAGAAATCACTCCAGGAGGTGCTCTGGGGACCATATGGGATGCCGGGGATTTAATCAGGGACTACAACATGCAAAGCAAATGCCTTGCCTGCTGTACTATTCCTCCAGCCCCCCAAGTGACATTCTTGGCTGCAGAGCCATGAAGCTCTCACAGCAATGGGCTTAGGAGGCATTTGACCCAGCAGTTGTCTGGCTCTGGGCCCAAGAGGTCCCTGGCACAGATGTGCCGCATGCCTGAACATGCCAGGACACCACAGGGAGGCAGGGTCGGGTTATGACTTGTCCAAAGGGCAAATTGGAATCATCTGCCAAAAGGCACCAGGCACAAAAGGTATCTCTGGCCCAGCAGGACCTCTGCCTGGAATCCATCCCAGAGCAGCCTGGCCCATGTGCACATGAGCATATGGAAACCCAGGCAAGCCTCTTCCGTGAAGAGCAGCCAAGTAACCAGAAACCACCTTCCCCACCAGGGTTAGGGGCCTCTCTCTTGTCCAATAAATCCTGCAATAGCCTAACCAGAGCCATGTCACGAGCTTAGCAAAGATAGGATGTGACTCAATGGTAAACCTCAAGTTTTACACACACAAAACCTATGCATCCCGGGCACCACACTAATAATAATAAAAAATCATAAAATGGGAACATTATTGGAAAATAGCATTTAGGCAAAGAACAGCATTTAAGGGCCCGGAGAGATAGCACAGCGGCATTTGCCTTGCAAGCAGCCGATCCAGGACCAAAGGTGGTTGGTTCAAATCCCGGTGTCCCATATGGTCCCCCGTGCCTGCCAGGAGCTATTTCTGAGCAGACAGTCAGGAGTAACCCCTGAGCACTGCCGGGTGTGACCCAAAAACCAAAAACCAAAAAAAAAAAAAAAAAAAAAAAAGAACAGCATTTAAAGTGCTGTTTATTTATAAAAGCAAGGAAGCTTTGTTGGGGAGCTGGGACCAAGGGCCCCGATCATGCTTCCCATGCAGGTCAATTTTCAAGCCCTTGCAGACCCAGTGGGGACAGCTCCTGAGACACTCTCTGGCCTGGTCTCTCCCCACTGCTCATAGACTGAGAAAATGCAGGGCTGAGCATGTACTGTCCTAAAATGGCCATACAAAAAATAGCGGATATTGTATTAACAACTTTATTGGTAATTCAATAATTTTCACAAATATAACTGCTAAATAACTCTCTCCCCTTCTTTTTCTATCTTTTTGTTTTGTTTTGCTTGTGTTTTTTTGGGTCATAGCCAGCGGCACTCAGGGGTTACTCCTGGCTCTATGCTCAGAAATCATCCCTGGCAGGCTAGGCCCTGCAGTGGTCCTCAAACTATGGCCCACGGGCCACATATTGTATTTGTATCTGCTTTGTTTCTTCATTGCAAAATAAGATATATGCAGTGTGCATAAGAATTCGTTCATAAATTTTGTTTTTACTATAGTCAAACCCTCCAATGATTTGAGGGACAGTGAACTGGCCCCCTGTTTAAAAAGTTTGAGGACCCCTGGTAGGGGACCATATAGGTTGCTGGGATTTGAACCACCTTCCTTCTGAATTCAAAGCGAATGCCTTACCTACGTGCTATCTCTCCGGCCCCTACATTTTTTTTTTTTTTTTTTTGTGTGTGTGTGTGTGTGTGTTTTTTTTTTTTTTGGGTCACACCCGGCAGTGCTCAGGGGTTTACTCCTGGCTCCATGCTCAGAAATTGCTCCTGGCAGGCACGGGGGACCATATGGGACGCCAGGATTTGAACCGATGACCTTCTGCATGAAAGGCAAACGCCTTACCTCCATGCTATCTCTCTGGCCCCACATTTTTTTTTTTTTTAATTCTGTATTTTCTTTCTATGTTTGAATAAGTTCACTTTCTGTCATCCTAAAACAAATGTATCATGATCAGTTATGTCAACTATGTAATTTCTTTTTTTTTGTTTTTTGGGCCACACCCAGTGATGCTCAGGGGTAACTCCTGGCTATACGCTCAGAAATCACCCCTGGCTCGGGGGGACCATATGTGATGCCGGAGGATCGAACTGTGGTCCGTCCTAGGCTAGCACAGGCAAGGCAGACGCCTTACCGCTAGAGCCACCCCTCAGGCCCTAGAATTTATTTCCTTTTAATAAATTTAAAAAAAAAATAGCAGACACACCACTCATGGAAAAGCCCAAGGTTCCCACCCTGCAGCTGTGGTGGGAAGAGCCTCCCTGTGGTCCTCCACAGGGCGTGGCGGCTGCAGCATGCTTCGCTCCCCTTTTTTTACCCTTGACAAGGATGGATTGGAGCTGGGAGCCTGTGGCACAGAGGACAAGGCCTTCCAGGCACTTTTACAAGAATCCTTATGAGAAATCCTGAAGGGAGCAAATTTCTGAGCATGTTTCACATCTACATGTGGGAGGGGGACTGGGAACTGATCCACAGCAGAACCACAGGATTTAAAATATATGAAGTGGAGGTTGGAGTGATAGCACAAAGGTAGGGTGTTTACCTTGCAGACCTGGGCTTGATCCCCAGTGTATAGTCCAGTGTATAGCCAGGAGCGATTTTTGAGCACGTAGCCAGGAGTAACCCGAGTGTCACCAAGTGTGGCCCAAAAACCAAAAACCAAAAAAAAAAAAAAAAAAAGAAGTGGGGCCAAAATGAAAGTACGGCAGATAGAGCACTTGCCTTGCATGCAGTCAACCTGGGTTCAATTCCCAACATCCCATATGGTCCCCCATGCCCTTTTGGAGTGATTCCTGAGGGCAGAACCAGGAGTAACCCCTGAGCACTGTTTTGTATGGCAAAAAATAATTTAAAAAAGGAAGATTGGGGGCCGAGCAATAACACAGTGGTAGGACATTTGCCTTGCACATGGCTGACCCAGGATGGACCTGGTTCAATCCCCAGCATCCCATATGATGCCGGGGTGATTTCTGAGCGCTTAGCCAGGAGTCATCCCTGAGTGTAACCGGGGGTGGCCCCAAAACCAAAAATAAATAAATAAATAAATATAACAAAGGGAGATTGCTCTGAGGGGAGGGCTGGAGTTTTGCCTTGCACACAGGAGTCCTGGTCCTCCCATTGCCAAGCTAGACACAGCCCCTGAGCCTGGTACCCCAAACCCTAATCAACCAAACAAAACACACTAATAGAAAACCTGCCTTTTTGTTTGTTCATTCTGGTCACACCTATCTGTGCTCAGATCTTACTCCTGGCTTTGCACTCAGGAATCACTTCTAGTGAGGTTTGGAGAACCATAGGGGATGCGAGGGATCTAACGTGGGTCAGGCATGTGCAAGACAGGCACCCTACCCACTGTACTATCATTCTAGTTCCCCAGAAACCTGCCTTTGTAACAAGCTCTCTCAGGTATGAGGGAGGCCAGCACTTTGCTTGGGTCCTCCTCTGTGACCTCTCCCAGACTCCAGTGGCCCAATATTCAATCCAGACAGCAAGAGCCCGACCCATACTTCTTTTCTGCCTTTGTTCCGCTGTCCCCAATGTCTGATAAACCTCTGCCCAGCCATGGGGCAGTCCGGAGCCAACGATACTGGCACAGGAATGGAGGCCCCTCAGACATAGATCCAGACTCTTGGCTCCTTCGATGATCCTGTTAAGTGTGCTCCCAGCTGTAAAGACAGCTGCATCCATTCTGGGAGGCCCTGTATGTCAGCCAGATTCAGGGGTTACTGTGTTCTTCCCCTCACCTCCCCACCGGAATGTGAGCTCCTGCTCAAAGACAGTTCAGAAGCGTGCAGATCCCTGGGACCAGGCCACAGGTCTGGGGCCATAAAAAGCTCCCTGCCCTCCCCCGGGGTCCCATATGGTGCCAAGCCAGGGGCAATTTCTGAATGCTTAGCCAGGAGTAACCCCTGAGCATCATACGGGTGTGGCCAAAACAAAACAAAACAAAAAGTTCCCCTCCCGCTCTGCCCTTGACTCTCACCTGCCCCACGTTGAAGGTCAGGGTGATGGCATAGAAGAAATTTGAGTTGGCACTTCCTGCGTAAATCCAGAGGTGCCACAGGACGGGGAAAAGCAGTGAGCAGATGATGATGATGCAGGTGAGGACAAAGACATTCCGCAGGACTGCAAAGACAGGCACAGTTAGCACAGTGCAACTTCTCTGGATCCTGGTCCTGCAGGAGGGAAAGGTTTCCAGGAGGGTCTGGAAAGGGGCTCAGCAATAAAGCTGAGGCCTTGGGTTTGATGCCCAAGATCACCAAAAGGCGAACAAAAGTAAGCCCAGGTGCAACTCCAAGCAGCGCTCTCACCCCCTGAAGCCCACAGTGCCAGGGCAACCTCAGTCCCTGGATCCCCGGCTTCGGCGTGCCCAGCTGTGGGAGGGCTTGGATTCCCAGACGACCTGAGTATGACTGTGGCAGGAGACCAGGACGGAGTGGGTAAGAGGTTAATGTCCCTGGGCCTGTGAAATCCTGCCCCCTCCCATCTCTCTCTCAACAGTGGTTGTTCCCCTCTTTTATGACAAAGGTGTTTTCTGCTCAAAAGGACCACATAGTTAATTCCTGCAGAGCAGAGCCTTTGGCTTTAAGGAGCAGATGTTTCTTCTCCAACTACCTGTCTCAGCCCCCTGCTGGACACACCCCTTAAATACACCTCACTATTCCTCAGGTGATCTAAAAACCTGATGCCCTTCCTCCGTCCATCTCAGAGGGAATATGGGCTTCCTTCAGGTCCTGGGGGCTGGGGAAGGCAGCCGAGAGAGGGCACAGTGTGGCCTCAGAGGGACCTGGGTGAAAACATAGGTGTTTGCCTGTGCTTCCCAGCAAGCTTCTCTGAAATGGCTCAAGGGCCTTCTCTAAGGAACTGCCAGAACCAGCACCACCACTGAGACGGTGCTTCCCGCTGCTGCTGACTGTGTTCCTGACTAACGCAAAGGTCTCAGACCTCATCCTTTATTTTAGGGTTCAGTGATATCGTGGGCTGAGATCCGGGTGCCTGCATCCCCTCTGAAGGCAGGAGGGGAGATCTCAAATGCATGCTCACAGGGGCTGCCTGCATTTCTGTCTCTTGTATGCCTGGCCTCCTTTCCCATTTTTTACAAAATAGGTCCATTTTTAGAGCATGTTTATGTTTAGTATAAATTGAGAGGAAGGTAGAGACTTCCATGCACCTTCTATCATCTTTTTTCTCCCTCTCTTTGGTTTTTGGGTCACACCCGGCAGCGCTAGGGGTTACTCCCTGGCTCTATGTTCAGAAATCGCTCCTGGCAGGCTCGGGGGACCACATGGGATGCCGGGATTCGAACCACTGTCCTGCATCCTACCTCCATGTTATCTCTCTGGCCCCTTTTCTCATATTTTGTCTTTTAGCTTATGGGTCACACACTAGGATGCTCAAGGACTACTTTTGGTTCAGTATTCAGGGGACCATATGATGCCGGGATCAAACACAGGCCTCCATGGGGCTGGAGGATAATACAGCAAGCGGGTGAGGTACTTGACTACATGCGACCAACGCAGTTAAATTCTCAGCACCACATATGGTCCCTGAGCACAAACACTCTGAATATAAAAAACAAAAACAACAAACCAGGCCTCCAGCACACGAACTCTATGCTCCGGCCTGTCATATTAGCTGTCTTTTTAAGGGCTTGATCTTTTTTTTTTTTTTTTTTTGGTTTTTGGGCCACACCCAGTGACGCTCAGGGGTTACTCCTGGCTATGCGCACAGAAGTCGCTCCTGGCTTGGGGGACCATATGGGACACCGGGGGATCGAACCGCGGTCCGTCCTAGGCTAGCGCTGGCAAGGCAGGCACCTAACCACTAGCGCCACCGCCCGGCCCCATGGGCTTGATCTTTTTAAGGGCTCGTGTGACAGTGGCTCTGGGTAATGAGGAGATTCCTCCTCACCGAAGGGCCTCACTTTAAAGGTCTTCCACATGCTATCTCTCTGGCCCCAGTCCCTATTACTTCTTCATCACATTTGCCTTCCTGTTCTTCAGAAACTCCAATGACTCTTTCTTTTTTTAAAACTTTATTAATTTATTGATTAATTGCTATTTGGGCCACACCCAGCAGTGCTCAGGGGTTACTCCTGACTCTGTGCTCAGAAATCACTCCTGGCAGGCTTGGGGGACCATATGGGATGGCAGAAATTGACCATGTCCCTCCTTGGTCAGCCGCATGCAAGACAAATGCCCTACCACTGTGCTATCTCTTTGCTCCCTCCAATTATTCTTTTTTTTTTTTTTTTTTTTGGTTTTTTGTTTTTGGGCCACACCCGGCGGTGCTCAGGGGTTACTCCTGGCTGTCTGCTCAGAAATAGCTCCTGGCAGGCACGGGGGACCATATGGGACACCGGGATTCGAACCAACCACCTTTGGTCCTGGATCAGCTGCTTGCAAGGCAAATGCCACTGTGCTATCTCTCCGGGCCCCCTCCAATTATTCTTATATTATTTCCTTGAACTCATTCTATAGTTCTCTGATGTTCTTCATTTCTTTCAGACTGTGTTTCACCTTTTGCTGTTTCCTAGTGGTTTCCTTCATCTCATCTTGGAGCTTCTCAATCTTCTGCTCAGCTTCTGTTATTCTACTGTTCTATTGTATTTTTTTTAGTAAACTACCATGTTTTTCATATGTCATTTCTGATTTCATATGTGTTGTTTTTTATTTTTTGTGGGGTCCACACCTGGCACTAGTACTAACACTCCTCGCTCTGAACTCAGGAATCATTCCTGGTAGGCTTGGGGACCATATGGGATGCTAGGGATTGAACCGAGGTTGCCGCATGCAAAACAAGAACCCTGTGTTATCATTCCAGCCCCTATATAGTAGGTTTTAATTTAAAATCTTATACTCTCTGTGTTTTCTTTCATTTTTCCTGTTTTTTGTTTGTTTGTTTTATTTTTGGGTCACATTTGGCAGCGCTCAGTGGTCACGCCTCACTCTGCGCTCAGAAATTGTTCCTGGGAAAAATAAAAGAAGTTGTTCCTGGCAGGCACAGGGGACTATATGGGATGTCATGAACTAAACTCATGTCTGATATCTGTCCTGGGTCACTGTGTGCAAGGCAAATGTCCTATAGCTATGCTATCGCTCTGGCCCCTCTTTTGTGATTTCTTTGTTGACTACCTGTGCTATCTATTTCTGAGCTCATGAACATCCTTACCATGGTGTCATTAAAGATTCCATGTCTGGGCTCGGAGAGATAGCACAGTGGCGTTTGTCTTGCAAACAGCCGATCCAGGACCAAAGGTGGTTGGTTCGAATCCCGGTGTCCCATATGGTCCCCCGTGCCTGCAGGAGCTATTTCTGAGCAGACAGCCAGGAGTAACCCCTGACTCGCTGGGTGTGGCCAAAAAAAACAAAAAACAAACAAACAAAAAGATTCCATGTCTGAGAATTTGCTGAGCTGGCTGGTATCTTCAGTTTTCACTCACTAAGCTTAGTGGGCTTCTATGTGTTTCCCCATTCTTTTTCTTTTTTTGATTTTTGGGCCACACCTAGTGAAGCTCAGGGGTCACTCCCGACTATACGTTCAGAAAGCGCTCCTGGCTTGGGGGAACCATATAGAACACCAGGGACCAAACCAGGTCCGTCCTGGGTCAGCCACATGCAAGGCAAATGCCCTACTGCTGCACTATTGCACCGGCCCTCCCCATTATTTTTCTAGTGTTTTTGCTGTGTTGGGAGGTTGGTTAATCTTTGTAGTTAGCTGCCCCTAAAAGATGCTTAAGGGTTAGGCTGGAGATTACACTATCCTCTGTCCATTCTTACAGAATGATAGGAAGAATAACTATAAACAGCATGGAATTTGTTGAGCTCATCTGTCAACACAGCCATGTAAGCTGTGTGGAGGCTGCTGGAAGGGGTGGACTCTGCCTTCCGGTCCATAATAGGTCCGTGATGTCTGCAAGTGGGAGGCCTTACCTGGGATGGTGGAGCAGCAAACACAGAAGGTCCTTAAGGGTCATTCTTTACTGAGAAGCAATAGGTGGCTTTTTATAGCGAGTGGTTGTTGAAAAGACCTTTCATTTTTGAATGACTATTAGGCACTGTTCTTTTTTTGGTTTTTGGGCCACACCCGGGGGTGCTCAGGGGTTACTCCTGGCTATTTGCTCAGGAACAGCTCCTGGCAGGCACGGGGGACAATATGGGACGCTGGAATTTAAACCAACCACCTTTGGTCCTGGGATGGCTGCTTGCAAGGCAAATGCCACTGTGCTATCTATCTCTCCGGCCCCAAATATAGACATTTCTTTTCTTTATTTTTTTTTGGGGGGGTTTTGGGCCACACCCAGTGATGCTCAGGGGTTAACTCCTGGTTCTGTGCTCAGAAATCACTCCTGGCTCAGGGGACCAAATGGGACTCCAGGGATCAAACCCAGACCCATCCTGGGTCAGCCGTGTGCAAAGCAAACTCTACTGAAGCGCTATCGCTCCGGCCCGGCAACTGTTCTTTTTTTTTTTGTTTTTGTTTTTTTTTGTTTTTGGGCCACACCCTGTGACGTTCAGGGGTTACTCCTGGCTATGTGCTCAGAAGTTGCTCCTGGCTTCTTAGGGGACCATATGGGACGCCAGGGGATCGAATCGCGGTCCGTCCTAGGCTAGCGCAGGCAAGGCAGGCACCTTACCTCCAGCGCCACCACCTGGCCCCACCGGCAACTGTTCTTAATGAATTTAGCTCAGTTGGAATTTGACAATTGTGTTTTCAGAGAGTAGTTGAAATGTTAGTGGTCAATGAAACCCTGCAATTTGGAATTATGAGCCTACAAGGTGCTCTTTCTAGCTGGCACTGCTGAAGTCACTGGGTCTGCAAAGCTGAGTGGGCAAAGTCCTGAGCCAAGTCGCCCTGAAGCTTCTGTTCTCTAGCTGCCAGAACAAGAAGTCTGGGAATGCAATGCAGGTGTGTCCAAAAAAAAAAAAAAAACCCAAACAAACAAACAAACAGCCCATTATTACACCCTAAAGGAGAACAAAGCTATATTCATTCCTCCACTCCACTGTCTTACATGTACTATTTCTCCAACCCCTCTCAGCAGTTCTTTTGTGGAAATCATTTTGTGAAATCATTTGTGAATTTGTGATTTGTGAATATCATTTTGCTGAAAATGTACCCCATTTCAAAAATAAATGGACCTGACATCCCAGGGGGTTATGTTCCATGCCTTTGGCCATTCTGAATTTCAGTCTGGGTGACAAGAAGGTGGCCAAGAGCACAGAGACAGAGAGAAGCCCACAGCACTCTTAGGCACAACATGAGCATGGCCCAGACACATTCCTGGGCGTCTGGAGAGGGTCACAGTATTCTGCTGGCTTCTGGTCCATGGTGACCTTTGCAGGAACAGGGAGCTGCTACCTACTCTTGTTGGCTGACAGGCCAGAGGATTAGAGCTATTTGCCAAAGCAGATGGAGCTGGGGGCCCAGGGCACAGAACAGTTTGTTCCAGGCACCAGGTGTCAGAGATGTCAGAGATGACTGGGGCCTAATAAGTCGAGAGGCTGACCCCTGATCACCTGCTGAGCTGCCAGAGGTCCAGTCCCTGAACATTCACCTGGTGGCTTATCTGATCTCTGGCTCTGTCCCCAAGAAGCTGGGACTTTTAGCAAGTCACCTTCCCTTCTCAGGGCAGGCATTCCAGGGTACATGGGAGGGCCACTCAGGGAATTTGGGGACCTTGATGATTGGTTGATAGGTATATGGGAATGCATTGCAGTATATTTATTAATTTATATGTATTTTTATCAGTATAGTTTTCAAAAATACTTTAGAATTAATAAATCTCACTCTCTCTGCCTTCAGGAAATGCTTTGCCCACCCGACCAGCAGGCTGCTCCCTAACACCACAGTTAAGCTGCTGTGACTCATGCTGGCCCCAAGCTCCAGTGTTTGGGACTTCACTTGGGGATGGGCCCAACTGCCTCTTCGCCACCCCATAGAGAAGTAAAAAAAAAAAAAAAATAGGTAAATGGGAATGAACAGGCATGTTAACATCAGCCTCTAGTGTTCCAACTGCATCTTTAATTCATGAAAAGTCTGAGCATGAAGCCTTTTCAGAATCGCCAGAGTCCCAAGAACTCCCCCTTCCCCAAGACACTCCTGAGAGGATGATTCACAGCTGTGATCGCAAACAGATACACAGAGTCTGAGGATTTCTGCCACGGGAGCTGGACATGCGGGAGCACCTAAGGCTCCCTGTAAAAGCTGCAGAAGCTCATTTTTTTCCAGTTAAAGAGCAACAGCCAGATTTACAGAAGCCACTTCTGTGCCCATCACTTATAGGCCTCTCTGAAAGATGAGTTGAGTACAGGGATTCTCTAGGACTCCGGCTAACAAGCCTGAAGCTTTGATTATTCAGTAAATTATTCAGGAAACTCCCTACATATTTATTACTAACCATAGTAACAATATACATGTAATAAATATTCTTATATCTTTAGCTATATTTCTCTTAATGATGTTTGTTTTTGTTTTGGGGTTACTTTTATATCTGATGTGTTAGTCATTCCAGGTGGTGTTTGGGGGTCCTTGTGCATGACTGAACTTGTGGTTCCTACATGCAAAGTTGCGTTCCAAACCTCTAGGCCATATCCTTGTCCCCATTTTTATATTCTTTCTCTCTCTCTTTTTTTTTTTGGGGGGGGGGGGTGTCGGTGGTGCTCAGGGCTTACTCCAGGCTCTGCACTCAGGAATCAATCCTGGCTGGCTCTGGGGTCCATATGAGATGCTCAGAATGGAACCTGGTCAGCTACATGCAAGGCAAAAATGCCTTACCTACTGTACTATCTCTCTAGCCCCTATATTATTACTTACTATGAAAGCTATTCTCCACATTTAAGATTTAAACAACAACAACAACAACCACAATAAACCAACATACAAAAAGAAAGGTTCAGAAATGATAAATGAATTTGCCCAAAATGCCTGTAGGGAATGCCATTAGGGAAGCTGAGCTCAGCCAGTGTTCAGACTGTTCAGCAAAATAAGTAAAAGGCATCCTGTGCAGAACAGAACTAAGAAAATAATAACCCTCCTTTGGAGGAGAAATGATGTCCCAAAGACCCATCCTGTCACATCCTGGGGCATATCCACAGTGACTTCCTCACTTAACACTGGCTACTGTGCTGAGGGCCCCAGGTTGACAGTGAGCCCTAGTCCACATGGTTCTTGTTTCTAATTTTGATTTTGGGCCACGCCTGGTAGTCTCAGGGGACCATATGGGATGCTGGGAATCAAGCCCGGGTTGGCCGTGTACAAAGCAAGCTTTCTACCCTGTGTGCTATCTCTGGTCCTCTCCCACATGATTGTCTGTCAGGTGTGATGTCACAGGCAGAAGGTGCCTCATCCTCCTTCCTGTCAGGTTGGTCCAGTCACCAGATTGACCTGATCTCAGCCGGCCTGATCTGATCTGTTTGTTTGGTTTTGTTTTTTTGGGCCACACCCATTTGATGCTCAGGGGTTACTTCTGGCTAAGTGCTCAGAAATTGCCCCTGGCTTGGAGGGACCATATGGGACACCGGGGAATCGAACCGTGGTCCTTCCTTGGCTAGTTTCTTGCAAGGCAGACACCTTACCTCTAGCGCCACCTCACCGGCCCCAGCCAGCCTGGTCTGACCACCCACCCACTGTTTAATCTTCCACTCTCAGAGGCCCACTCTTATAGGCCAGCTTCCTCCTGTCAGCTGGTCAGTTTCACTTCCTGGTTGACACCCAGGCAGTCCCAAAACAACAACAAAGGCTCACACCCTCTGAAGATGGGACTTTTCCACTTCACTTCAGACATCTTGCTGGGCACCCATGATAGGCAAAGAAAGTTCTATGGTTACCCACCAATTTTACTTGAGAGAATCAAGAGATGCTGGGCCATCAACTCTACTGTTTTATTAGGGAGGCTTAAAAAAAAACAAACAAAGCAACCCATCCACCAACTTTGGCCACATTTGGGCCAGGTTCATCCTGGTCTGGTTGCCAGAGACAAAGGCAAGTGAGCCTGACACAAAGCCCAAGGGAGCTCAAAGGACCTAGGACAGAGGATGAAAGTCTGAGGGAGGGCATCGGAGGATACCAGAAGCTTAAACACACTGATTGCCTCTCCACTGCCTTCTGAAGAAAGGATGGGAAAAATTCCTTCTGGAGCAGGAAGAGGAGTGTTGGTCATTAGCCTTCCACAGAACCTGCAGTGTTATAACTGGGAAATGGTTCAATACTGGTTTTTACATTGCACTAATATAATTGTCACCAGTTGAATGTGGCTTCATAGCTTTCAGTTTCTTTCTTTTTTTTCTTTTTTTGTTTTTTTGGGCCACACCCGGTGACGTTCAGGGGTTACTCCTGGCTATGCGCTCAGAAGTCGCTCCTGGCTTGGGCAGACCATATGGGACGCCAGGGGATAGAACCGCAGTCCATCCTAGGCTAGCGCTTGCAAGGCACACTTTACCTCTAGCGCCACCGCACTGGCCCCAAAGGTTCAGTTTCTTAGTTCTTAGTTTCTTAGTTCTTAGAGTCTATTGGACTCTGCAGATATGGGACATTACCAGCATCAGAGAAAGTGCTGGTTGGAGCTCCTGATCTGGATTCCAATCCCAGCCCTGCCACTTACCAGCTCTCTGATAGTAAACAAATGCTCTACTTTCTTTCTTTTTTTTTTTTTTTTTTTTTTTTTTTTTTTGGTTTTTGGGCCACACCCGGTAACGCTCAGGGGTTACTCCTGGCTATGTGCTCAGAAGTCGCTCCTGGCTTGGGGGACCATATGGGACGCCGGGGGATCGAACCGCGGTCCGTCTCCTAGGCTAGCGCAGGTAAGGCAGGCACCTTACCTCCAGCGCCACCGCCCGGCCCCCTACTTTCTTTCTTATCAGTATAGTGGGTGACTTCTTTCGTCCAAGGTTAGAGTGTAGGTAAAACAAACTAATGCGTGTGTCACTCATGGATCACTAGGTACACTGTGACATTCACTACATGTTCAGGATTTTTATTCTGTCAGTGTTTTTGGTTTTTTTTTTTTTTTTTTTTTTTTTTGGTGGAGGGAGCAGATTGGGCGCTTCTGGAATAGCCAAGACCTAACAAATACTGCTTCCCTGTTTTCACCAGGGGCCAAGATGATACAGATTTGTGACCCAGAGGGTTTTAGAGAAAGTACTCACATCTGTAGAGATGATTCCACACAGGGAAGAAGGCCATGTAGAGGGCCACGTCCCCCACTGTCGGGTAGGACTTGAAGATGGAGATGATGGCAATCTGGATGAACATGAAGAAGATAGGGTGCTCCCTGGGACAGATGAGGACAGAGAAAGCTCAGTCGGCATAGATAAATAAATCAACCAATAACTCCCCAGATATATTCCAGGGAACTTCAGACTAGGGCTGACTCTGACAATCCCAAGACAAAGGGCTGGGGTTTGAGAGACTTGTTTAATGGGCTGAGCATGTGTTTTGCATGCAGATCAAGTGTTTGTATTTGGGCCACAATCAGATGTGCCATGGGCTAACTCCTGGCATTGTACTCAGCAGAGCAGCAAACATTAGAGACTCAGAAATGTTCCAAGATGATGATGAGCCCCAGCAAACACTAGAGGAACAGCCCTTGGAGGCATTTCCCACCAGGCCCTGCCTCTACCAGCTTGTCCTTCCCCCAGGAGCCACTGAGGAAGAAAACAAATGAAGTCAGTGTTTTTAAAGACTGGCTTAAATGACTGCTTGTCAGAGTCATTAGGCACCTCCCTTGCCATAGGTCCTCTGAGAACTGGGCTGGGGCAGGAAGTGGCTCTTGCAAATGCTTTTGTCTGGACAATACAGTTGGTGGAACCACTGAGATCACCTTTCCAGGGAGGAAACCTAGAGCTCTGCAAGAACTGGACATTGTCACTTCACACTGGTAAGAGTTACAGTGACCTCCTGAGCCCTCACTCCAGCTTGTTCTCACGAGAGCCTAATTCTGCCTCCTCTTCCCCTGAGGCAGGCCACACTGTCACCTGCACTTCACAGAGGAAACTGAAGCTCAGAGATGCTCCTGTTCCAGAATCATGCTCTGGAAAGCACCATCAGGCCTGTGATGGGTGAGGTGTGGACAGCTGGGGCAATCTCCTTGGTCTCCTGAGGGAAGCCACCTGGGGAGATGCAAGAGCTTCCACAGTCCTTCCTGCAGGACATTCATGCCATGCACCTGAAGGCCCTGCTCACAAAAGTTTTCTTCAGAGGTTAATGACACCTTGTCTTGCAGGTCGAAGGTCATGGTGACTCAGTGGGTAGACATTTGAGATTCACACAAACAGATTCACACCCAAACACTGTTTACTTCTACAGCAAGAGCCTTGTTCAAAAGCCAGGCTAGCAAAGGCAGGGCAGCCAGTGGCCTCTAAGAAGGATGGGTATGAATACAGAAGACATCTTCCTAAAGATGGTTCAAACAACTGTCTCTGTGTGGCTGGGATGAGCCAGTAAAGGCTGCACCTGCCTTGCAACTTTGCAAGTGTATGGTCATGAGTTCAGGTACCTGGTGTCCCAAATGTGTCAAGTGCGATCCTGGCAGTCCTGCTCTCTCTGATCCCCAATATCAAAAGACAAACAAACAGTGGCTAGAGCCACTGGTTTTATTTATTTATTTATTTATTTATTTATTTATTTATGTTATTTATTTATGTTATTTTTGGCTTTTGGACCACACCCGGCAGTGCTCCGGGGTTACTCCTGGCTCTACATTCAAAAATTGCTCCTGGGGGACTGGCAAGGTGGCGCTAGAGTTAAGGTGTCTGCCTTGCAAGCGCTAGCCAAGGAAAGATCGCGACCACGGTTCGATCCCCCGGCGTCCCATATGGTCCCCCCAAGCCAGGGGCAATTTCTGAGCGCTTAGCCAGGAGTAATCCCTGAGCATCTAACGGTGTGGCCCAAAAAACAAAAACAAACAAACAAACAAACAAAAACAAAAATTGCTCCTGGCAGGCTCGGGGGATCACTATGGATGCCAGAAATCAAACTCAGATCCCTCCTGGGTCGACTGCGTTCAAGGCAAATGTTCTACCGCTGTGCTATCTCTCCAGCCCAAGGAGTGATTTCTTTCTTTCTTTTATTTTTTTGTTTTTTGGGCCACACCCAGCGGTGCTCAGGGGTTACTCCTGGCTGTCTGCTCAGAAATAGCTCCTGGCAGGCACGGGGGACCATATGGGACACTGGGATTCAAACCAACCACCTTTGGTCCTGGATCGGCTGCTTGCAAGGCAAACGCTGCTGTGCTCTCTCCAGGCCCCAAGGAGAGATTTCTGAGCATAGAACCACCAGGAGTAACCCCTGAGTGCCAGGTGTGGCTTAAACAAACAAACAAATAAACAAACAAACAAAAGGAGCCAGATATTGGGGCCAGAATGATAGTACAACAGGGAAGGGTATTTGCCTTGCCTTGCTGACCCAGATTTGATCCCCAGCATCCCATATGGTTCCCTGAGCAGAGCCAGGAGTAACCTGAGTGCTGCCAGATGTGGCCCCAAAACAAAAACACACACACACACAACAAAAACACACACACACAACAAACACACACATACACAACACCAGATGTTCTACATAAGAGTTTGAGCCCCAAAACAAACACACACACCCCCCCCCAGATGTTCTACATAAGAGTTTGAGCCCCAACACAAACACACACACACACACACACACACACACACACACACACACACACACACACACACACACACACACACACACACACACACACACACCAGATGTTCTACATAAGAGTCTGAGCCCCAGCACCTGAGAGCAACCCTTGGGCACTGAGCTGGGATTACCCTCTCAGAACCACCAAGTGTGACCCTCCATCTCCCCCAAAGGAGAAAGACGTAAGAAAAAAAAAAAGACCAGTAAATCTGTGATGCCTGAACATGGAGACCAGCATCTTCCACAACACTGGGTGGAAGACGCCACATGAAGCAGTTCATGCAAGGGAGGCAGTTGGAGGTTGGAGGGAGGGGTGGGTTTTCTGTCCATAAAAGAGAAGAGGGGCTGGACTTATAGCACAATGGTAAGGTGTTTGCCTTGCACGTGGCCAACCCAGGACAGGCCTCAGTTCGATCCCCGGCAATCCCATATGGTCCCCTAGCCTGCCAGGAGAGACTTCTGAGCGCAGAGCCAGGAGTAACTCCTGAGTACCACCAGATGTGACCCAAAAACAAAACATAAACAAAACAAAACTAAAAATAAAACAAACAAGAGGGGAACAGTAGAGGAGGACAGTGACCTGCAGGGCCACTGTCTTCTTTTTTTTTTTTTTTTTTTTTGGTTTTTGGGCCACACCCGGCAATGCTCAGGGGTTACTCCTGGCTGTTTGCTCAGAAATAGCTCCTGGCAGGCAAGGGGGACCATATGGGACACCGGGATTCGAACCAACCACCTTTGGTCCTGGATTGGCTGCTTGCAAGGCAAACACCGCTGTGCTATCTCTCCGGGCCCAGGGCCACTGTCTTCTACTGCCCACCTGTGGACCACGTAAGTGTTTGGGAGAAAGCCACACAGTATGGGTGTGACCCAAAAACAAAAACAAACAAAAAAAGAGAATTCTTTCCTGCAAAAATACGAAAGTTTTTGTGGGTGTCACACACCTGTTATAATGCTCACATGTACTGGGCTGCAGTGCTCTGAAATTGCACGCTTCCGTTTTTGGGTCACACCTGGCAGCGCTCAGGGGTTACTCCTGGCTCTACGCTCAGAAATCGCTCCTGGCAGGCTTGGGGGACCATATGGGATGCTGGGATTCGAACCACTGTCCTTGTCCTTCTGTATACAAGGCAAGCGCTTTACCTCCATGCTATCTCTCCGGCCCGGAATTGCACATTTCTACTGTGGTTTGTTGTCCTATAGTTACTAATGGCACTGTCAGGACCTCACAGGACAGGTGAGGTGAGGTGAGGGTATCAAACACTCAACTTCATACCAGCACAGTAGGCATCCTACTGCTGAACCATGTTCCCAGCTCAAAGGATGGTTTTCTGTCAGCTGCCAGCCAAGGATAATATTGGGAGTGGGTGGGTGGAGGTGTGTTATATCTCTGCGTGCTTGTGCAATGGCAAATGACAGGAAGTGAGGGCAGAGAACTGAAGCTCTTAAAAATCTACCTCAGACTTTTCCAGCTTCTTTAGACTAGCCAGGCATGTATACCAGCATTCACAAATACTCCCCTGGAGCCAGGATAACAGGACCTTTTCCAGAAGGTACTGTACACGATCTCTCTCAGAAGTCTGGCTGGATGCAGAGAATTGAGCAGAGATTCGAGCAGAGATTCTGGAACCAGACAAGCCAGGCCTCATTGCCAGCATCACTGTTCACTGACTGATGCTGGAGAAATGGTTCCATTCTCTGAGCATCAATGTCCTCAACTATACAATGGGAGTGGTGACTGTGAATGGACACCTACCAGAGGTGCTTGATGAGGTATGATTACATTTCAGCAAGCCAAGAAAAGTGCCTGCTGGGGCTGGAGGGTGGTGCAAGTGGTAGGACATTTGCCTTGCCCGTGCTAACCTAGGATGGACTGTGGTTCGATCCCCTGGCATCCCATATGGTCCCACAAGCCAGGAGCAATTTCTGAGCACATAGCCAGGAGTAACCCCTGAGCGCCGCTGGGTGTGGCCCCAAAAACAAAAACAAAAACAAAAAAAAGGAAGAAGAAGAAGAGGAAAAGTGCTTCGGGGAGCCGGAGAGATAGCATGGAGGTAAGGCGTTTGCCTTTCATGCAGAAGGACGGCAATTCGAATCCCAGCATCCCATATGGTTCCCTAAGCCTGCCAGGAGCGATTTCTGAGCATAGAGCCAGGAGTGACCCCTGAGCGCTGCCAGGTGTGACCCAAAAAGCAAAAAAAAAAAAAAAACTTTATATATTAATGGTGCTCAGGAGTCATTCCTGGCGCTCTGCACTCAGAAATTGCCCCTGGCAGAATTGAATCAGGTCCCTCCCAAGTCAACTACATGCAAGGCAAATGACCTACCCCCCCCCACTGTGCTATCTCTCCAGCCCCACAAGTGGCTTTCGGAACCAGCAGAGAGGAATCCATGGACACATCACTTGAGGCAAGCTAACCAGATTGTGTGGAACTACGGGTAGCCCATACAGCTACATCCCGAGTGCCCTTAATGATCTGCCCCTGGGCTGCTAGCAGAGCCATCCAAGGAGGCACATTCTTCCTAAAGACACATCTACACTCCAAGAAAACTCATCTAAGAGTGAGTGGGAGCAATAGGTGAGCTTATATATCCCAAAGTGAGATGGGGAGGCATCAGGACTCTAAAACACTGTCTGCATGGCTGTGTGACTACTGAAGGATTGGCCCATCCATAAAGCGATGCAAGGCAGGGCTTTCTGGGCCAAGGCAGGGGCCTCATGTGAAGGGCACTTATCAGGCTATGGGGCAGGGTTCCCAAATGACTCTGGAGAAGCAGCAGCAGGTCCAGTAACTTACTTTAGTTTGATGGCTAAGGGGATGGTGTAGAAGAAGATGTTGATCTGAAAGACGCATACAAAGAAGAGGCTGAAGTGTTCAAACATCTCTGCAAAGAAGTACCAGAAAAGACCAATATTTGGAGTGAGATCTGGAACAGAAAGTCTAGAATAAAGAAAACAAAGGCAGAGAGAGACAAGAGTGGTGTTAGATAAGGTGCACTTTGACGTAGCTTTCTCCTAAGACAAGCTCATAGTGGGAGTGCCAAGAAGTGTTCTGTCGGGCCCGGAGAGATAGCACAGCGGTGTTTGCCTTGCAAGCAGCCGATCCAGGACCAAAGGTGGTTGGTTCGAATCCCGGTGTCCCATATGGTCCCCCCCGTGCTTGCCAGGAGCTATTTCTGAGCAGACAGCCAGGAGTAACCCCTGAGCACCGCCGGGTGTGGCCCAAAAAACAAAAAAAAAAGAAAGGTTCTGTCTCTTCTCTGGAAGGGAGTCATGCTAGAAACAAAAGACTAGTTCCTTGGGAGCTAGAGTACAGTGAGTAGGGCTCTTGTCTTGACAGAAGTTCACCTGGGTTAGATCCCCAGTATCCCACATGGTACACCTGAGTACCAGGAGTAATTCCTGACTTTAGAGCCAGAAGTTACCCTTGAGCATTGCCAGAGGTGACCCCCAAACAGAAATAAACCAAAAAAGACCAATTCCTCTCCAACTGACCAAGACATGCATGTTTAAAATAAAAAAATACTTAGAGGTGCCGGGGCGGTAGAGCAAGTAGTAAGACCTTGCCCACGCTAGCCTAGGACAGACCATGGTTTGAACCCCCTGGCATCCCATATGGTCCCCCATGCCAGGAGCGATTTCTGAGCGCATAGCCACGAGTAACCCCTGAGCGTCACCGGGTGTGGCCATCCCCACTCCCCCCAAAAAGAAACTTAGAACCATAACCAAAGACTGAGTTTTATTTTTATTTTTATTTTTTTTGTTTTTTTTGGGCCACACCCGGTGACGCTCAGGGGTTACTCCTGGCTATGGAGTTTTATTATTTTATTATTAATATTGGTTTGGGGCCATGTGGGACTGTGCTCAGGACTTACTCCTAGCTCTGTGCCCAGGGATAATTCCTGGAGGGCTTAGGGGATCATGTAGGGTGCCAGGGATCAAATCTGGATTGGATGTATGCAAGGTAACTGCCTTGTCCACTGTACTCTCTCTGGCCCACAAAGAGTTTTAAATAAACACATTAGGATCAGATATAAATCATACTTTAATAGTACAATGGATAGGGTGTTGTCTTGGATATGGTCAACCCAGGTTCATCACCAGCAACACAGTGATACCTGACCTTGTCCTGAGACCTGCCAAAAGTGATCTCTGTGCACAGAGCCAGGTGTAAGTCCTATGCATCACCATGTGTGGCCCCTAAACCCAAAATGAAATAAATCTGAAAATAAGGAATATCTGTTCTTGTCATTCCAAAGATTTGCCTAGAGATGTTCAAAGACAAGATATTGGTCCTATTATTAGCTCGCCACATCCCCATGACAAAAAACACACTGACAATGCAGTGAGACACCCCACCCTCCCAGAGGTTGAGGGAACTGCAGGTAGGTTCTAGGACACATCTGAGACCAGCTGTGCCCTCGATGGTGAACCTATGGCATGCATGCCAGCTGTGGCACGAGAAGGCCTTGTAGCTGGCACGCGGGAAGGCCCACAATTAAGATATGCGGCACGAGGCAGGAGGTGAGTGTGCTTGTGTCTGCTTTGCAGCTCACCTGGCAAGAGGGCCGGAGTGGCCATTGGGAGGACTGGGCATTTTGTGGCAGTTTGGCCACTCGGGCTCAAAAAGGTTAGCCATCACTGATCTGTGCTCAACCTTTTGGCAACTGTTCATGCAATGGACCTCAGGTGTCAGGTAGCTAAAACTACTGATCTAGCCCAGAATTTCTAAAACCTTTTCCACTTAGAACCCTTTTGCTTGGTAACTTGTGGAGGAAGGGGGGCACAACAAGCAATGCTCAGGAGTTACTTCTGGCTCTGCATTCAGAAATTATTCTTGGCAGCGCTCAGGGGACCATAACTTGGGTCAGTCTCATACAAGGCAAGTGCCCTTGTGATCCCAAGTACTATCTCTCAAGCCCCAGCCTGTTGTTGTTTTTGTTTGTTTGTTTTGGTTTATACCCGGCATTGCTCAGGGGTTAAACCTGGCTCTGGACTCAGGGATTGACCCTGGCAGGCTTGGAGGACCATATGGGATGCCAGGATTCGAACTGAATACTGAGTTCGGCTGAGTGCAAGGCAAACGCGCTACCGATGAGCTATCTCTCTGGCTCAAGACCCAGTCTGTATTTGTCTGGAAACAAAATATTTTTACCACCCTAGATTCAGTTATATGGCCCCTAGTTTAAGAAGTGGTCTTGGCACAGTGGTTCTGAGAGAAGATTGCTCCCTGGAAATACCTAAACAGACTTAAAATTCCTGCAATCTGGGGCATACCCTCTGAGATGATTCTGCTGGCAAGACAAGGTTGAGGCCGTCTGCATGTTATTAGGAATATTAGAAAGATGTCCGGAACTGAAAAAGCTCTCCTAGTGAGCCAGAGATGACAGGTTTGAAAACCTCTGGTTGAGGTGCTCCTGATGCTCCCTCTCCCTCGAGTTCTAGCTGGACCCATAAAAATCAAATTAGCTTCTGGAGTTTCCTGTGGAGGTACCAGTTACTTACATGAAGCCATACACAGCAGGGATGAAATCCCAGGAGCTGAGAAGGAAGAAGGAGAGGCAAATAATGACCACTAGACTTCCCATGTACATCATAGCGTACTCCCAAGAGAAGATCCAGAAGGCTTTGCTCTTCACTTTTACAGATATGTACTGCCGCTAGGAAAGAAGACAAAAGTGGACACAGATAATGAGGATAGGGAGCAGTCATTGGCTTCAACTTAAGTAGGTCACATTCCAAAGGAAAGCTGTAATCAACAGAAAGGCATACTAACCAAAAGAAAAATAATTGTATCAGACTATTACTATATAAAGTAGGTCTTAATGGGTATGAGAAAAGAGCACAGATAAAAGTATCTGCCTTACATGCAGCAGACCCTGGTTTGAACCCCATCAGGTTCCCTGAGCACCACTGGGAGCGACCTGAACACAAAATCAGGAGTAGTCCCTGAGCATCCTAGGGTGTGGTCCAAACATCCCACTCATCTCCCCCACCAGAGACCTTGATGTTAAAAAGTACTGTATTGGGGGGCCGGGCGGTGGCGCTAAAGGTAAGATGTCTGCCTTGCCTGCGCTAGCCTTGGACGGACCGCGGTTCGATCCCCCGGTGTCCCATATGGTCCCCCAAGCCAGGAGCAACTTGTGAGCACATAGCCAGGAGTAACCCCTGAGCGTTACCGGGTGTGGCCCAAAAACCAAAAAAAAAAAAAAAAAAAAAGTACTGTATTGGGCCGGGCGGTGGTGCTGGAGGTAAGGTGCCTGCCTTGCCTGCGCTAGCCTAGGACGGACCGCGGTTTGATCCCCCGGCGTCCCATATGGTCCCCCAAGAAGCCAGGAGCAACTTCTGAGTGCATAGCCAGGAGTAACCCCTGAATGTCACAGGGTGTGGCCCCCAAAAAAAACCAAAAAAAAAAAAAAGTACTGTATTAACAAAGATGCTCTCTAATAATAAATTATTCTTCAGGGCTGGAAGAGAGTATGAGTAGAGGACATGCCTAGAAAGGAGGTCTTCAGTTGGATTCCTAATACCACATGTTCATCTTCCTGCCAATACTCCCTTTAAAAAGAAAGGCAGAGGGGCTGGAGCCATAGCACAGGGGGTAGGGCATTGGCCTTGCATGAGGCCGACCCAGGTTCAATACCCAGCATTGCATATGGCCTCCTGAACTCCCAGGAGTGATTTCTGAGCAAAGAGCCAGAAAAAGTAAAGAAAAAAGGAGGGCTGGAGAGATAGCACAGCCTTAGAGCATTTGCCTTGTACTCGGCCAATCCAGGAGGGATGGTGGTCCGATTCCTGGCATCCCATATGGGATGATGAGCCTTCCAGGGATGATTTTGAGCGCAGAGCTAGAAGTAACCCCTGAGCGCCACCAGGTGTGACCCCCCAAAAGAAAGAAAAAGAAAAAAGGCAAAAAGAAAAAACAAGTTTGACTCACAAGAAAGATTTAACAGTCCCAAACGTGTATGCACAGTATACATAGTAAATGTACACACAGTCTCAAGACAAAGCTACAAAGCACATTCATCATCGGTATCTACTTATAGATCAGACAAAATCATGACTGAAATGGCAGGAGTATGGCACAGTGAGAGAGTTTGGGGCTCTGGGTGTGATCCCCAGTATTGCAACAAGTAAACAAAGAAAAATCAGTGTGTAGAGCTAAGGATGTAGCTTAGTGGAAGAGTGCATGCCTTGTAAATGTGAGGCTCAGTATTTGGCCACCAACATTGCAAAAAAAAAAAAGGGTGAATAAACAGGAATACAAAAGGGAATATTAACTATGAATGCATCTGGTTAAGGAAACATCAAAAACAGATTCCGTTTTTTTTTGTGTGTGGTTGTTTTGTTTATAGGCCACACCTGACAATGCTCAGGGCTTACTCTTGGCTCTGTGCTCAGGGATCACTCCAGGCGAACTTGGGGACTATAGGGTACCATGGATGAAACCTGAGTCACAAGTGTGGCAAGTGCCCTACCAACTGTACTAAGGCTGCGGCCCCAATTAGTTACATATTGACAGAAATATTTTTGGTAACAATTTTGGAATTACTTTCTATGCATTAAAAAATAAGTGCATGGGGCTGGAGAGATAGCATGGAGGTAAGGCGTTTGCCTTTCATGCAAGAGGTCATCGGTTCGAATCCCAGCGTCCCATATGGTCCCCCGTGCCTGCTAGGAGCAATTTCTGAGCATGGAGCCAGGAGTAACCCCTGAGCACTGCCGGGTGTGACCCAAAAACCACAAAAAAAAAAAAAAAAAAAAATAAGTGCATATACTGCAGAGAATGAAAATTAGGTTTCTGTTAGAAAAAGGAGTTAGAGGGCCAGAGAGATAGCACAGCAGTAAGGCGTTTGCCTCGCACACAGCCAATCCAGGACGAATGGTGGTTCAAATCCCCGCATTCCATATGGTCCCGAGCCTGCCAGGTGCGATTTCTGAGCACAGAACCAGGAGTAACACCTGAGCGCCGATGGGTGTGACCCAAAAACAAACAAACAAACAAACAAACAAACAAAAAAGAAAAGGGGTTAGAAATAAAGAAAAGCTAACTAGAAAAAAATGATAACTGTGAACCCTATGGTGTTGAACTGCGACCAACATATCAGTACAAAAAAGGCAACAATAAAGGGTCTGTGTGCAGCTACATCCATCTGCTTCTGGCCTGTCTCTGTCTGTTAGAAAAATGATTTTTCTTTTGTTTTATTATTTTTGGGGGCCATACCCAGCAATGCTCAGGGGTTACTCCTACCTCTGTACCAGGAATTATCCCTAGTAGTGCTCAGGGGACCATTTGGGGTGCCAGGAAAAAGAACCAAGGTCAGTCACATGCGAAGCACTTTACTCTCTGTACTATCTTTCCAGCCCCTGAAATATACTTCACTGCCTAATCATGCTTCTGAAGCGAATGCCCGATAGAAGAAACCAGGAGTCTGACAAAGTTGACTACTGGGCTGGGAAACAAAGGATAAACTTGGTACAAGTGTACCAGAGAGGAAATGCTCAAAGATACGGCTTGTCAAAAGAACACATGTGTCAAACAGAAGTTTTACATGGTCAAGCTAAAGAATTTTGATGTTTGGTATAAACTAAGAATTTTGTCAAAAGGTGGGGGTGGGGAGGTTGGGGCCACACTTGGTGGCATCTGAGGGCTAACCCAACTGTTTTGCGGATTGTTCTTAGTGATGCTCAGGGGGCCAAATACTGTTGGGGATAAAACCCAGGTATCCTGAGAGCAAAAGGAGTTATCTTGTGTTTTCTTTCTGTTCTTTTCTGTTTTGTTTTCTTTTTTTTTTCTTTTTTTTGGTTTTTGGGCCACACCCTGTGACGCTCAGGGGTTACTCCTGGCTATGTGCTCAGAAGTTGCTCCTGGCTTCTTGGGGGGACCATATGGGATGCCGGGGGATCGAACCGCGGTCCGTCCTAGGCTAGCGCAGGCAAGGCAGGCACCTTACCTCCAGCGCCACTGCCCGGCCCCCTGTTTTGTGTTTTCTTTTATTTATGCTATGTCAAGAATCAAATTCAGGGCCTCATATATACGTACAAGCCAAGTGTTCTACTGCTAAACTACATGTTTAGCCGCTACTTTTTCTTTTGGAGTCCAAGCTTTTCTTTGGTGGGGAGTCTGGGGAGCATCTGGGGGTCATATCTGTCAATGCTCAGTGTTACTCCTGGCTTTGCACTTGGGAATTTCACCAAATGGTGCTCGGGGGATTATGTGGGATGCCAGGGAATAAGTCCAGGTTAGTGGCATGCAAGACTAGTGTCCAGCCCACAGTACTCTCTCTCTATGAGAGAGTACCAAAGCTTAAACTTTTAGTCTGCGAGGCTTTTTATTTTTGCACACCAAGCAGCATCCAAGGGTTACTCCTGGCAGGCTCATGGGACCATATGGGATGCTGAGGATCAAACCTGAGTCAGCTGTGTGCTGTGCTATTACTCTGGCCCAGGTTGTGATCCATTTTTAACTTTGTTTTTTTGGTTTTTGGATCACACCTGGCAGCGCTCAGGGGTTACTCCTGGCTCTAGGTTCAGAAATTGCTCCTGGCAGGCTCAAGGGACCATATAGGACACCAAGATTCGAACCACTATCCTTCTGCATGCAAGGCAAATGCCCTACACCTCCATGCTATCTCTCTGGCACCATTTTGAACTTTTCTATTTAAAGTGAGTTAAGTGGGCTGAAAAGATAGTACAGGTAGAGTATTTGCCTGTACACATCCAATCTGGGTTCAGTCCCAAGCATCCTATATTGGTTCCCAAACATTGCCAGGTATAATTCCTGAGTGCAGAGCCGGAGTTACCCCTTAGCATCTCACCAGGTGTGGTCCAAAATCAAATGGAAAATGTGAGGTAGGAATCCAACTTTATTCATTTGCTTGTGACTATCCACCTGCATGTATTAGCACCATATATTTGTTTAAAAGATTATTTCTCTATTTAGTGGTCTTAGCATCTTTGTCAAAAAAATCAATTGGGGGTTGAAGAGACAGTACAATAGGTAGGGCGCTTGCCTTACATGTGTTTGACCTTGGTTTGATTCCTAGTATCTCATACCTGAACCTGCTACTCTTAGGCAGAGTCTGGAATAACCTCCAAATGTGGCTCCCAAAACTAAAAAACAACAAACAAGGTCTGGCAAGATAGCATAGCGGGAGAGCATTTGCCTTGCACATAGCCGATTCAGAAAGGACGGTGGTCTGGATCCTGGCATCTTATATGGTCTCCGGTGCCTGCAAGGAGCAATTTCTGAGCGCAGAGCCAGAAGTAACCCCTGAACAACTGCCGGGTGTGACATGCCCCCCCCCCCCAAAAAAAAAAAACCAAACAGAATTTCATATAATGAAGAATTGAGAAGAAACAGTTATCATAGGGTAGCATTTTTTGCAGAAAAAAGTTACTAGTGGATGCTGAAGTTAATGGGTGAAATTTGAGGAAAAGTAAGCCACATCATTTCAAAGTATCTTTTCTAAGATACTAACTACAAAAGAAGCAAACCTCTCTCTTTCCTCTGCTTTTTTCTATTTTGAAGAAGCCAGTTTCTCTCTTGAACACATATTCCTCTCTCTTTCCTTTTGTTTTTCTTTTTTCTTTTTTTTTTGGGTCACACCCGGCAGTGCTTAGGGGTTACTCCTGCTCTATGCTCAGAAATTGCCCCTGGCAGGCACAGAGGACCATATGGGATACTGGGATTCGAACCACCGTCCTTCTGCATGGAAACGCCTTACCTCCATGCTATCTCTCTGGCCCCTCCTTACTTTTTTTTTTTTTGGTTTTTGGGTCACACCCAGCAGCGCTCATGGGTTACTCCTGGCTCTATGCTCAGAAATTGCTCCTAATTTCTGAGCATTGAGCTAGGAGTAACCCCTGAGCACTTCCAGGTGTGACCCAGAAAACAAAAACAAAAAACCAAACCAAACCAAAAAAAAACCAAACAAACAAAAAAAAACCCAGAAATCGCTCCTAGCAGGCTCGGGGGACCATATGGGATGCCAGTATTCGAACCAATGACCTTCTGCATGAAAGGCAAACGCCCTACCTCCATACTATCTCTCCGGCCCCTCCTTACATTTTTCTAAATAATTATCTTTCCATAAAAATTGTTTTACTTCACTGAAAAAATTTGAAGGAAGATAACTAAAGTGGAAACTTGGTGGACACCAACCTAAGTAAGTAATCAAGGAAAATTTTCATCACCAATACTTCCAAATACATCACCAAAATTCCTCAGACTGAGCACTCAGGAATAAACTTTTTTGTTGCCATTTTGGTTTATTAGGCCACACCTAGTGATGCTCAGGGGAGAGTCCTGGCTCTGCACTCAGGATTATTATTATTCAAAGAACCATTTAGGATGTTGGGAATTGAACCTGGTTGAAGCATCAAAGCAAGCACCCTACCCACACTGTACTATTGCTCTGGCCCCAGAAATAAAGAGCTTTTTATTTTGTTTGTTTGTTTAGTTTTTGGGTCACGCCTGGCAGCGTTCAGAGGGTACTCCTGGCTCTATGCTCAGAAATCGCTCCTGGCAGGCTCAGGATGGGATGCCGGGATTCGAACCACCGTCCTTCTGCAAGCAAGGCAAACGCCTTACCTCCATGCTATCTCTCCGGCCCCAGGAATAAACAGTTTTAATGAAAATTCCATCTAGGGGGGCCAGAGAGATAGCACAGCAGTAAGGCGTTTGCCTTGCATGTGGAAGGATGGTGGTTCGAATCCCAGCATCCCATATGGTCCCCCGAGCCTGCCAGGGGCGATTTCTGAGCGTAGAGCCAGAAGTAACCCCTGAGCGGCTGCTGGGTGTGACCCAAAAACCAAAAAAAAAAAAAAAAAAATTCATCTGGGGCCAGAGAGATAACATGGAGGTAAGGCCTTGCATGCACAATGACGGTGGTTCGAATCTCTGCATCCCATATGGTCCTCCGAGCCTGCCAGGAGAGATTTCTGAGCATAAAGCCAGGAGTACCCCCTGAGCGCTGCCGGGTGTGACCCAAAAACCAAAACAAAAACAAAAAAAAAGAAAAAGAAAATTCCATCTGATCATGAAAAATATATGACAAAAGAGAATTGAGAATGAGAAACTGTCTCTAAGGAGACTAAGAAGATATAGCAATTAAATGCCCTGAAGAGAAAATTAAATGAGATCCTGAAAAAATAACTGCAGTTGCAGAAAAATTAGCGAAACTGTAGTCTACTGTTTACTTAATAAATTGTATAAATGTTAATTATTTTGTTCTTGATAATTGTACTAGGGCTACTTAAAGTGCTAACATTTAGGAAAAGGGGACAAGTATATAAGGAAACTCATTGTAAATAACATTTGGCAATTATTTTATAATTCTAAACTTAATTCAAAATGAAAAGATTTGGGACCAGAGAGAAAGCATGGAGGTAAGGTGTTTGCCTTTCATGCAGAAGGATGGTGGTTCGAATCCTGGCATCCCACATGGTCCTCTGTGCCTGCCAGGGGCAATTTCTGAGCATAGAGCCAGGAGTAACCCCTGAGCGCTGTCAGGTGTGACCCCTCAAAAAAAAAAAAAAAAAAAAAAAGGAAAGAAAAGATTTTTCCAAAATGGAGATAAAGCTGTCACAAGTTTGGCTGAAAAAAAAAAAAGAAAAAAAGAAATACAGGCAGGGGCTGGAGAGATAATACAATAGGTAGGGAGCTTGCCTTGTGCTTTGGTCTACCAGGATTCCATTCCTGGCACTGAAGAGTTCCCTGACACTGCAAGGAGTGCTTCCTGAGTGAAAATCAAGGAGTAAGCCTTCAGCATTGCTGGGAGTTGACCCAAAACAAAACAAAACAAAAAATTTAAAAATACACGTAGACTAAAATCAGTGTGGCATCCAATTTTGAGCTAGCTTTTCAATCCTCAATATTAAATATATGGTTAAAGACACCATATTAACCAAATATGTCTGGATTCCCAGAAACAAAATAAAACTAACAAATATAGGTGGAACTTTAAAATGAGACACAAGAAAAGCTAATAGGAAAACAGCTGACAACACTAATCACTAGTAAGATAAACCCCAGCCAGACTCCTAGTACTTAGAGGCTAGAACTATAAAATAAAACAGCACAGATGCTTTGGAAAAATGTCTAGCAGTTTCTAGCAAAACTAAATATACCCATACCCTCTATCCCAATAATTCTAGCCTTAAGTATTTACTCAAGAGAAATGAAAACGTTATGTCCATGAAAAGGCTTGTCCAAGAATGTTCATAGCAACTCTATTCATAACAGACAAAAACTGGAGACAGACCAAGTTTCCATCCATAAGAGAAAGGATATAAACAAAGCATAGTATAGTCACACAAAGAAAAATATCCATATAGCAAAAGGCATTCACCTAACAATCGGAATGAATTTTAAAAATGGGCTGAATATAAAAAGACTTGCACCAAAAGGTTATATTGTTTTATTCCATTTATATGTTCTAGAACAGGCAATCTATGGTTAAGAAAAATATCAGGGGTGGGAGCAGTGGTAGGGTGGTAGGGCATTTGCCTTCCATGCGGCTGACCAAGGACAGACCTCAGTTTGATCCCCTGGCGTCCCATGTGGTCCCCCAAGCCAGGAGCGATTTCTGAACACCGGGTGTGGCCCAAAAACAAAACAAAACAAAACAAAAAAATCAGGAAGGGGAAGAAAGATGAGGACTAGAAGTGACACAGGGGCAGTGGAAGGTGTGGGGCACTTTGGTGGCAGTAACTGCATCTGAGAAGGAAACTGTGGACTGAGTGGGAAGAGTCCTGAGGGTACAGGTTTGGGCTACACAGGGCCAGGCACCTGTCAGGATACTGAGGTTACCTGAGATTTGTGCAAGTCACTGTAGTAAATTAACTTCCTTCTTCCCTTACCTTTCTTTTTTATTTATTTATTTATTTTTCTCTTTTTTTTTTCTATCCCTTACCTTTCTTCCCCTTTCTTTTGTCCCTTCCATTTCCATTCTCTTTCTATGATATTTGGGTCACACTATTGGTGCTTATTCCTTACTCTGTACTCAGGAACCACTAATGGGCAGTGCTGGGAAAATACATAGTGCTGAAGATAGTGCCAGGGATCAGTCGTGTGCAAGGCACATGTCTAAATCCCTGTACTATCTCTCTGGCTCTACTGTAGGCAAATTTTTTTTTTTTTGGTTTTTGGGCCACACCTGGTAACGCTCAGGGGTTACTCCTGGCTATGCGCTCAGAAGTTGCTCCTGGCTTGGGGGACCATATGGGACACCGGGGGATCGAACCGCGGTCCGTCCAAGGCTAGCGCAGGCAAGGCAGGCACCTTACCTTTAGCGCCACCGCCCGGCCCTTTTTTCTGGTTTTTTTTTTTTTTTTTTTTTTTTACTGTAGGCAAATTTTACCTCCAACAAAACAGACTGTAACAATAAATCATCACAGCTAATAATATATATGTTCAGATACTCAAGAGATAGACAAAACTATTTATATAGAAATTAATAAAAATAAAATTAACTCTTATTTTTTTGGACTCTTATTTCTAAGATGTTAGAAGATCAAGTAGAGTTAAATGTTCATAATGGAATATAGATAATAGTTGTATGCATTTCCAAATTTCATCTCTTTGAAATGCTTCAATAAAATGCACTGGCAGGAGCTGGAGTGATAGCACAGTGAAAGTGCTTTTGCTTTGCACACAGCTGACCCAAGTTCGATCTCTGGCATTCCAGATAGTTCCCTGAGTCTGCCAGGAGTAATTTCTGAGCACAAAGCCAGGAGTAACCTGAGTGCCTCTGTATATTGCCCCCAAACCAGAAAAAACTAAAAGCATTGGCAAGAAAATGTGAAGTGAAGAGGGCCCGGAGAGATAGCACAGGGGCGTTTGCCTTGCAAGCAGCCGATCCAGGACCAAAGGTGGTTGGTTCGAATCCCGGTGTCCCATGTGGTCCCCCGTGCCTGCCAAGAGCTATTTCTGAGCAGACAGCCAGGAGTAACCCCTGAGCACCGCCAGGTGTGTGTCCCCCCCCCCAAAAAAAAAAAAAAGAAAATGTGAAGTGTAATTATTATTCTGTAAACATGTCGGAGGGGCAGGGGCAGGTATCTCTGAGAGAGAGAGAGAGAGTGAGAGAGAGAAAGAGAGAGAAAAGAGAGAGAGGGAGAGAGGTGAGAGCAAGAGAGAAAGGAAGAAGAGAGATCATTGGTTCAGTTCTGCCAGACCTAATATTAGGTCTCAAGCTTACTCAAGGTCCAGTAGTTCTAGGTGGCCATATGGTTCAAACTTGAGGCATGGTTCACTAATCTAGTAGTAGTAGTAGTAGTAGTAGTAGTAGTAGTAGTAGTAGTAGTAGTAGTAGTAGTAGTAGTAGTAGTAGTAGAGTGTGTGTCTGTGTGTGTGTGTGTGTGTGTGAAATAGCTTCACAAAGAAGAGGTGCCTATAGATTAATTCAAAGAAGGCATGCAGGCCACTAAGTTCCTAGCCTTTAATTATCTTAATCTTTTCTTGAAAATATTAGCATACAGCAGAGAAGGAAGAGAGGAGTTTTTCCTCTTTCCAGAAAGAAACCACAGTTCAGGGATGGAAAAATACTCATACAGTCTGAAAGTGAAAAATACAACCATGAAAAACTGAACCAGGGGTCGGAGAGATAGCCTGAAGGTAGGGCGTTACATCAAGAAGGTTGGTGTTTTGAATCCGGGCATCCCATATAGTCCCCGGTGCCTGCCAGAGGCAATTTCTGAGCACAGAGCCAAGAGTAACCCCCCCAAAAAAAAACAAAAGAAAAGAAAAACTGAACCAGGCAGATAGCTCAAAATCATTCTTAGGCAAGTTCTAAGCACATAACCAGAAATAAGGTTTTAATGGTCATAAAGGTCATTCTCTGTCCCCATGTATGTTTCCTGTCTTGCTTTCAGTGATTCGTTCTCCTTAAAGTGGTAGGTATAAATGGAAAATGGTATTTTCCTGGCAAATTATAAAATAGGCAATGAGTTTCTTTTATTTATTTATTTTTTTCAGTTTTTGGGTCACACCTAGCTGCACTCAGGGGTTACTCCTGGTTCTAGGCTCAGAAATCGCCCCTGGCTGGCACAGGGGACCATATGAGATGCCTCGATCCAAACCACTGTCCTTCGCGTGAAAGGCAAACGCCTTACCTCCATGCTATCTCTCCGGCCCCAATGAGTTTCTTTTAGGTTTACTTTAGTCTTTAAGACATGGTCTTACACTTCTTTTTGTTTGTTTGTTTCTGGGCCACACCCGGTGATGCTCAACGGTTATTCCTGGCTCTACACTCAGAAATTATTCCTGGCAGGCTCGGAGGACCATATGGGATGTCAGAATTCAAACCACCGTCCTTCTGCATGCAAGGCAAATGCCTTACCTCCATGCTATCTCTGACCTCAAGGAGCAATTTCTGAGCACAGAGCCAGAAGTAACCCCTGAGCGCTACCAGGTGTGACCCAAAAACCAAATAAATAAATAAATAAAAAGAAAAAGAAAGGGGCTGGAGAGATAGCATGGAGGTAGGATGTTTGCCTTGCATGCAGAAGGACGACAGTTCGAAACCCCCGGAATCCCATATGGTCCCCTGAGCCTGCCTGGGAGCAATTTCTGAGCATAGAGCCAGGAGTAGCCCTTGATTGCTGCCGGTGTGATGCCCCTCCCCCCAAAACAAACAAACAAACAAAACCATTAAAAAAGAAAAAAAAAAAGAGGGGCCGGAGAGATAGCATGGAGGTAAGGCGTTTGCCTTTCATGCAGAAGGATGGTGGTTCGAATCCCGGCATCACATATAGTCCCCCGTGCCTGCCAGGGGCGATTTCTGAGCATAGAGCCAGGAGTAACCAGAGGGCAGTCGAGTGTGACCCAAAAACCAACAAAAAAAAGAAAGAAAGTCATGACATTTTCCTATACATGGATAAACATGGAGTCTATTATTCTGAGTGAAATGAGTCAGAGAGCGAGAGATAGACACAGAAAAGTCTCACTCGTCTGTGGGATTTAAGGAAAATAAAAGATAGTATGGTGGGACCGGAGAAAGAACATGGAAGTAAGGCGCTTGCCTTGCATGCAGAAGGATGGTGGTTCGAATCCCGGCATCTTATATGGTTCCCTGAGTCTGCCAGGAGTGATTTCTGAGCGTAGAGACAGGAGTAACCCTGAGCGTTGCCAGGTGGGACTTAAAAAAAAAGAAAAAAAAAAAAAAGATAGTATGGTATGGTAATAATACCCAGAGACAATAGAGACACGGCTGGAAGGACTAACCCATGATCTAAAGCTTACCACAAAGAGTGGTAAGTGCAGTTAGAGAAATAACGGCACTAATAAATACCATAACAATTATAGTGAGAGAGAAATAGAATGCCCGTCCCGAAGACAGGCAGGGAGTGAGGGAGGAGGGAAATGAGGAACAATGGTGGCAGGAAAGGTGTACTGGTTAAGGGCAGTTTACATTCAATGACTGAAACAGAACTACGAACATTTTTGTAACCACATGCTCAAGTAAAGAAATTATTATTATTTTTTTAAAAGGACTGGGTCTTATACTCCAGTTTAGGGTGTGGTTTTGAAATTTTGAGAGATAGCATGGAGGTAAGGCATTTGCCTTTCATGCAGAAGGTCATTGGTTCAAATCCTGGCGTCCCATATGGTCCCCTAAGCCTGCCAGGAGCGATTTCTGAGCATAGAGCCAGGAAAACCTCCTGAGCGCTGCTGGGTGTGACACCCCCCCCCCCCCACAAAAAAACAAAAAACAAAAAACACACCATTATCAATCCCAGTGTCTAAAATAAAATACAATTTAGTGGCTAGTTAGATAGTACAGCAAGTAAGGTGCTTGCCTTGCATAGGGCTGACAGGATTCGATCACCAGCATGTCATAATGATTGGTCCTTTGAGCCCCACCAGGAGTGATCCTTGAGCACAGCCAGGAGTTAGCCCTGCTAGGTATGGCCCCAAAACTAAGAATAAAATAAAATAAAATTTAAAACCATATGGACCATGTGGGATGCCAAGGCCCCAGGTTCAATCCCCGGCACATCCACCAAAAAAAAAAGAAGAAAAAAAAAACACTTAGTCTTGGAGTCAAGGACCCTGAAAAGAACAAGTAATGTTCTCAGTCTAATTATAAAAACTGGACTTAAACTTAAATCTTTCAGGACAACTGTTAGATAGAGTGAGGCGTGGTTGAAATTCTGAAAAAAGAAACTCAAGAAATCCTTTGATAATATGTTATTTATAAACTCTTTTTTACCTTTTTTTTTTTTTTTTTGGTTTTTGGGCCACACCCGTTTGACGCTCAGGGGTTACTCCTGGCTATGTGCTCAGAAATCGCCCCTGGCTTGGGGGGACCATATGGGACGCCGGGGGATCGAACCGCGGTCCGTTCCTTGGCTAGCGCTTGTAAGGCAGACACCTTAGCTCTAGCGCCACCTTCCCGGCCCCTATTTATAAACTCTTGAGCCAACTTAATCTAGAAGTCCACACTGCAAATTTCCCAGGGAACTGATGACTGTTCATTTTAACCACCTCTTTTGCTCAATAGCAAATAATAACAAACATAGAAGTAGCCCATGAGTACTTTGTCCCCACAAAAAATTTTATATACAGAGAGGATAAAAAAAATTATTTACATGATTTTAAAAAAACCTTCTTTGTTATTTAAAAAAAACCCAACACATAAAACAAATAGGCAGATTAGTGAATGATTAGAAAGCAAACATACCCTGTAACCATTGCCCTAGTCAAGATAAAATTTCCAGCCATTCTCCAAGTCTTTTTTTGTGGGGTGGAGGTTTCACACGCTCAGGGGTTACTCCTGGCTCTACACTCAGAAATCGCTCCTGGCAGGTTCGGGGGACCATATGGGATCTGCATGCAAGGCAAAAGCGCTACCTCCATGCTATCTCTCCAGCCCCTCCTCAAGTCTTAAATCTATGCCATGTTCCAACCAAAATCTCTTTAACTCTCATGTAACCATTTTTTTTGTTTTTGTTTTAGTTTTGGTTACTCCTGGCTATGCGCTCAGAAATTGCTTCTGGCTTGGGGAAACCAGATGGGATACATATGGGTTCGACAATCAAAACATTGCCCGAGATAGGTTAGTGCTTGCAAGGCAGAAGCCTTACCTCTAGCACCACTGCTCCAGCCCACCCATGTAACCATTTATTCTGGATCAATTCCTTGCATACCTTTATGATTTTTTTTTTTTTGGTTTTTCGGGCCACACCCATTTGACGCTCAGGGGTTACTCCTGGCTAAGTGCTCAGAAATTGCCCCTGGCTTGGGGGGACCATATGGGACTCCAGGGGATCAAACCGTGGTCCTTTCCTTGGCTAGCGCTTGCAAGGCAAACACCTCACCTCTATTGCCACCTCGCCGGCCCCCCTACCTTTATGATTTTCACCTAAACGTGCTCCCTCTTATATATTACTCGTCCAATAGAAGATTTTTCTTTTTCTTTTGGGTTTTTGGATCACACCTGGCAGTGCTCAGGGGTTGTTACTCCTGGCTCCAGGCTCAGAAATCGCTCCTGGCAGGCTCGGGGGACCATATGGGATGCCGGGATTCGAACCACCGTCCTTCAGCATCTAAGGCAAACGCTCTAGTGCTGCGCTATCTCTCTGGCCCCTAATAGAAGATTTTTCATTCAACTTTAAAACTTTTTCATTTAAAAATTCTTCATCTCAGGGAGCCGGAGTGATAGAACAGTGGTAAGGCATTTGCCTCGCATGCAGCCAACCCAGCATCTCAAGCCTGCCAAGGATCAATTTCTGAGCACAGAGCCAGGAGTAACCCCAGAGCGAAGCTAGTGTGGTCCCAAAACAAATAAACATGTGGGTATCCCCTCTCCCGACTTCTTGTTTATCCTACCTGAATGATCAGAACCACCCACATCTGTAATGGGTGGGTAGAGGAGTCTGCCCCAAGGGAGAGAGGGGATAAGGAGATTTAAGAGAGATTAGGGAGAGGCAGCAAGGAAGCCAGGAGCTGAAAGAGAGCAGAGACAGGAGGGATCATGGAGCAGCAGGAAAGAGGCTGCTTTAGAAGCCATGTGCACTTGGTGGTTAGGGCCTTGTAATAAAGCTGGATTTCTCCTGAAACTTCATCTGACTGAGTTTCTCCGCTGTCAGCCTGCAACTTCAGACCCACCAGGCCATAGGGGCTGCAGGAGCCCCAAGAAAGGCCTCAACATCCTCCTACCAACACACAGTGGACTGTCTCTTTATATTAAAATAACACAAACAGGGGCCGGAGAGATAGCACAGCGGTGTTTGCCTTGCAAGCAGCCGACCCAGTACCTAAGGTGGTTGGTTAGAATCCCGGTGTGCCATATGGTCCCCTGAGCCTGCCAGGAGCGATTTCTGAGCAGATAGCCAGGAGTAACCCCTGAGCACAGCCAGGTGTGGCCCAAAAATAAAACAAAACAAACACAAACAGAGGCTGGAGAGATAGCATAGAGGTAGGGCATTTGCCTTGCATGCAGAAGGATGGTAGTTCGAATCCCAGCATCCCCTATTGGTTCCCCAAGCCTGCCAGGAGCAATTTCTGAGAGTAGAGCCAGAAGTAACCCCTGAGCGCTGCTGGGTGTGACCGAAAAAAACAAACAAACAAACAAAACAAAAAAACCACAAACAAAAATCCTCCATTCCAATTCATCTTTCAAATCCTTTGCTTGTGTCTTACTTTTTTTGTTGTATTTTGTTTTGTTTTAGGGCCACAATGAGAGGTGGAAATGAAAATTCCAACACCCTTTTTTCTCTTCCAGTATTAGGAATTATTGATTGATCACTAACTATATTATTGATCACTAATTATATTATTACTTTTTGTTTTGCAGCCATACGCAGCAGCATTTAGGGGTTACTCCTGGCAGGTTCAATGAACCATATGGGATGCCGGGAAATAGAACCCAGGTCAGCAACATGCAAGGCAAATGCCCTACCCTTTTGCTCAGGCCCTACATATTTTACAATTTATCTGAGGATTTTGGGGCAATAGCTCTGTAGAACTTCACATAATCTGGTTTTTGCTAATTGCTAACTTTGTTTTTGGTATTATGATCAGCAGTATGATTTGCTGTTTCTATTTTAGATTTAATGTATTTGGCAAAAGTTAGTAGTATGTTCTTACATTAGAAAGAATTATTTTTGTTGCAGTTTTCTTTGTGTGTGTGTGTGTGTGTGTGTGGTTTTTGGGTCACACCCAGCAGTGCACAGGGGTTACTCCTGGCTCCATGCTCAGAAATTGCTCCTTGCAGGCACAGGTGTGTGTGTGTGTGTGTGTGTGTGTGTGTGTGTGTGTGTGTGTGTGTGTGTGTGTGTGTGTGTGTGTGTGTGGTTTTTGGGTCACACCCAGCAGTGCACAGGCGTTACTCCTGGCTCCATGTGTGTGTGTGTGTGTGTGTGTGTGTGTGTGTGTGTGTGTGTGTGTGTGTGTGTGTGTGTGTGTGTGTGTGTGTGTGTGTGTGTTTTTGGGTCACACCCAGCAGTGCACAGGCTGGCAGGCTTGGGGTGCCATATGGGATGCCGGGATTCGAACCACAGACCTTCTGCATGCCAGGCAAATGCACTACCTTCATGCTATCACTCTGGCCCCTTTTTATTGTTTTTTGTTTTTGTTTTTTTGAGGGGGAGATAAGTCTTACAATATTAGATAAGAAATAGATAAAGGGGCTGGAGAGATGTGCAGTGATAGGGCGGTTGCCTTTCAGGTGGCTAATCCAGTATGGACCTCGGTTAGATCCCCAACATCCCATATGGTCCCCCAAGTCAGGAGTGATTTCTGAGCACATAGCCAGGAGTAACCCCTTAGCACTGCTGGGTGTGGGCCAAAATCCAAAAGAAAAGAAAAGGAATAGAGGATACAGATGGTTGGTAAATTCCAACTACAAATATAGAAGCCAAATACACTTTTTGGGCACTTGTTTTTTTTTTTTTTTTTTTTTTTTTTTTTTTTTTGGTTTTTGGGCCACACCCGGTAACGCTCAGGGGTTACTCCTGGCTATGCGCTCAGAAGTCGCTCCTGGCTTGGGGGACCATATGGGACGCCGGGGGATCGAACCGCGGTCCGTCTCCTAGGCTAGCGCAGGTAAGGCAGGCACCTTACCTCCAGCGCCACCGCCCGGCCCCACTTGTTTTTTTTTTGTTTTTTTTTTTTTTTGCACTTGTTTTTCTTAAAGGCCAACTCCTTAAAGGCTCTGTGCTCAGGGATCATTCCTGGCAGGTGCAAAGAACTATATGTGATGACAGGGATTGAACTTAGGTTGACTGCAAGCAAGGCAAACGACCTACCTGCTATAATATTGCTCTGTTCTCTAAGATACACTTTGTAAACACACTTGCAATGATATATACATTTAGAACTTAATGATTAGAGGTACTCTTTTTTATAAGTTGGTCAAGTTTCTTTATATTTTCAAATAATCACAAGCAAGTGTGTACCTTTATGTGACTTCTGACCTTCTTTCCCCCAGACCAGGGCCTGGTTTGTCACTTGAGTGCTGGTTCTCACCAGTTAAGTACTTACCTGGAGGAGATAGAGGAGTGCTGGGATAAACAGGGTGAGTGGGTACAGAGACTGGTATGTTGCTAAGGCAAGAAAAATAGCACTGAGGAAAGCACTACCTGTAAAAAAAAAATTCATAGAATAATCTACCAGCATCAACCAGGATTAGACTCAGACCCCGAGACTCAGAAACAAGAAGATTCCTTAACTGCTCAAATAATCAGAGGCCGGAGAGAGAGCATGGAGGTATATAGCATTTGCCTTGCATACAGAAGGATGGTGGTTCGAATCCTGGCATCCCATATGGTCCCCGAGCCTGCCAGGAAAGCTTTAATCCCTGAGCACTGCCTAGTGTGACACCCACCCCCCCCCCAAGAAAAAAACCAAAAACAAATAATCACCAGTCTAATATTCTCTAGAACAGCAGTGCTGTGGAAGCTCACAGAGTGAGATCTTTCTGACTTTATCTCTAGTGAAAGGAAATCTTTAACTCATCTTTAGCAATCTGAGACATCACAGGTATATTTCTTGTAAAATTTTCAGACCCAGAAAGATACTATAAAACTTCAGTCCAAGGGGAATGAAGGAATAGGCTTCATTTGTGCCCATTTTGTATTGAACTTACCTATTTTTTTAACTTACCTATTAATTGTGCCTTAAATCACTGATTGTGCCATTGAGAGCTATGGAAAAGACCTTTTTGGTTATAACACTTCACTACTATTTTTCTAATACTCCATCTCTTAGCAGTTGCTAAGTTGCTCAGAGGTTAAGAGGGATAACTGGCCAAATGAGCCAGCAATTTGGTGCTGGAGACTGGAGTGCTGCACAGGCCCTGAGGCATCTGGGAACTCTCAGGGCCAATCCCAGCGATGCTCAGGAACCTCCAAGGTGGCACCCATTGATGCCTGAAATCAAATTGAAGCCTGTTGCATGCAAAACATAAATTTTTTAAATGTTTTGTTGCTATTATTTTTGGGCCAACCTGTGGTACTTAGGGTTTACTCCTGGCTGTGTACTAAGGAATCACTCAGGGTTCCATATGGGATGCCAGGGATCAAACCCATGTCAGCCCTTGCAAGGTAAAGATCCTACCTACTGTATTATCTCTCCAGCCTCAATAAGGCATGTGTCTCTACTGCTTCCCAGTTCATTTAACATCCCTGATGCTCTCTGATATTTCAGGGTCTGAGTTTATTATAGTTTTCAAATTGAAAAAAAAATTTTTTTTTGGTTTTTGGGCCACACCCGGTGACACTCAGGGGTTACTCTTGGCTATGCACTTAGAAATCGCTCCTGGCTTGGGAAGACCACATGGGATTCCAGGGGATCAAACCACGATCTGTTCTAGGTTAGCGCTTGCAAGGCAGACACCTTACTGCTAGTGCCACCGCTCCGGTCCTAAAATGGGAATCTTTTATAAAAGTATTTTATTTTTGTTTATGAGTCACATCCAGCAATGCTCAGTTCTTTTTTTTTTTGGTTTTGGTTTTTGGGCCACACCCGTTTGACGCTCAGGGGTTACTATGCGCTCAGAAATCGCCCCTGGCTTGGGGGGACCATATGGGACGCCAGGGGATTGAACCGAAGTCCATCCTACGCTAGTGCTTGCAAGGCAGACACCTTTCCTCTAGCACCACCTTCCCGGCCCCCATGCTCAGTTCTTACTCCTGGTTCTGCACTCAGAAATTACTCCTGGCTGTACCTAGAAGACCGTATGGAATGTCAGGGATCAAACCTAGGATGACTGCATGCAAGTTAAATACTCTGCACACTGCTCCAGCCCCTTTTTTTTGGGGGGGGGCGGTTCTTTTTGACTCTCATCTGGCCATGCTCCAGGGTTACTCCTGGCTCTACATTCAGAGGAATTATTCTTGGCAGGACCATATGGAATACTAGGGATTGAACTTGGGTCAGTCATGTGCAAGGCACATGGCTGTACTATTGCTCCAGTCCTTATATTAATTTTTATCATTAATGTTCCTATTTCCTTTAATACACTGACAAATATGGAGTCATTAAGCATCATGTTATAAATAACTTGCAATGACATGGTAAGATACTATATATACCATCCTATAAAGCTTATAAGAGTTTTTGTTTTATTTTTGGGTCACACCCAGCAGTGCTCAGGGCTTATTCCAGTGTTCAAGGATCCCTCCTGGGGTCGGACAGATAGTATAGAAGTAAGGCGTTTGCCTTGCATGCAGAAGGACGCTGATTCGAATCCCGGCATCCCATCTGGTCTCCCGAGCCTGCCAGGGGCGATTTCTGAGCATAGAGCCAGGAGTAACCCCTGAGTGCTGCAGGATGTGACCCAAAACACCAAAAAAATAAAATAAAATAAAATAAAATAAAAAGAGGATCCCTCCTGATGAGACTCAGAGAACTATCTGTGGTGCTGGTGGTATTGAATGTGAGTCAGCCATGTATAAGGAAAGTATGCTATCTCTCTGGTTCCCTAAAAGAAATACTAAAATGTATTATTTTATTTTATTATTTATTTTTGCACTGCCTATGTGAGGTCCTGGGTTTGCTCTAGTACCATATGCCCTCCATCGAGGGCTAACAGTAATGGACCATCCATAATCAAGGGGGGGGGCAGAGAGATGATATAGCAGGTAGACGCTTGCCTTGCACACGACTAACCTGGCTTCGTCTCCCTTAAGTATGACCAGGAGTAAGTCGTGGCACAGAGGCAGGAATAAGCCCTGAATAAAATCTGGTGTAGCCCCTCCACACCCTACACCCCCAAAGAAATCAACAACAGAAGAGTAAAAGAGGCGCCGAAGAGATAGCACAGCAGTAGAGCGATTGCCTTAGATGCAGAAGAATGGTGGTTCGAATCCTGGCATCCCTTATGGTCCCCCAAGCCTGCCGGGAGCGATTTCTGAGCGTAGAGCCAGGAGTAATCCCTGAGCATTGCTGGCTGTAGTCCAAAAACAAACAAACAAAAAAATGACTACTCACTATTACTTATTAGTATGGTTTCAATTGTTTACTGAAAAAAAACAACAACAACAAAAAAAAAACAACAAAGCATCTTCTCGGTGTTACATAAAAGAAGGAGCCAGTCCTACCACTCAATATAAGGAGTTTTGCCCCTTTCCTAGTCCTGGAACAGATGATTCATAGAGGAAAACAGATGATTCATAGAGTTTTCTTTCACACCAGAGTAAAAGATATCCTTAAAACACCTTAATGCTATCTTGAAAAATGGAACTTTAAAAATGATACTACCAGGACCAGAGAGATAGCATGGAGGTAGGGTGTTTGCCTTGCATGCAGAATGATGGTGGTTCAAATCTCAGCATCCCATATGGTCCCCTGAGTGCTGCCGGAGTGACCCAATAACAAATACCTACCAGGCCACCAGGATACTACAGCAGATAGGGTGCTTGCCCAGCATGCAGCCAACCTGGGTTTTATCCTTGGCATCCTATATGGTCCCCTGAGCCCCATCAGGAATGATCCCTGAGCACAGAGCCATGAGTAACCTCTGAGTAAGATGGATGTGGCACAAAAACAGATAAAAAAAAAAAGAGATGTCTGGGACTGGGAGCTAAGATATGGATTAGGGTGCATGGAAGCCCTGAGCATGCCTTGGTGGTCCCTGGCACCACAGGAACCAAGCAGAATCACATCCTTGAACCCTCCCATTAAACTGTAAGTCTGATGGACCAAGTACCACTGAGAGTGGCCCCCAGGCACCGGACCACCACTTGAAAAATACCCTACATACATACAAAACAAACAAACAAGAACAGTAACAATAGGGGTCAGGTGAACATTCAAGAGGCTAGAGCATGGGGCTGGAGTGGTGGCACAAGCAGGAGGGCATTTGCCTTGCACACACTAACACAGGACGGACCATGGTTCAATCACCCGGCGTCCCATATGGTCCCCCAAACCAGCCAGGAGCAATTTCTGAGCACATGGCCAGGAATGACACCTGTCACCGGGTGTGGTCCAAATTAAAAAAAAAAAAAAAAAAAAAAAAGAGGCTGGAGCACATGCTTTGGATTTGGTCCCCTGCATGGCATGGTTCCCTAAACACTACTGGGTACCACCAGTTATCCACCCCACTCCCCAAAGTGACCACTGGAAAGAGTGTGGAGGAAAAGTCAAGGTAACCCATCTTCGGGGCCGGAGAGAGAGCATGGAGGTAAGGTCGATGGTTCGAATATCAGCATCCCACATGGTTCCCCCCGAGCCTGCCAGGAGCAATTTCTGAGCATAGAGCCAAGAGTAACACCCTGAGCACTGCTGGGTGTAACCAAAAAACCAAAAGAAAAAAAAAAGGTAACCCATCTTCAAGAAACAAGTCCTAGTCACAGAAAATGAATAGAATGAAGGAAGAGAAAGTAGGTAGTGGAAGTTAGAGACCAAGCAGATTCTGAGGGTGGCTGTCTCACCAAGCATGATGTCCTGGACCCAGAGTACTTATTACAATGACCATGCGAGGACAGGATTCTGCCCAAACAAGCTCTGACACTAGCAGAGGTCCACACACACCTGCTGAGCTGGTGACACTTGTAGCCACAGCCTGGTCAAAGCCTGAAGGAAAGCTCAATGGATGGAATGCATGTGTTGTTTTGCAGGGGGAGACCTGGGTTCAATCCCTGACACCCTAAGCATTGCCAGGAGCACCAGAACTTGGCTAGAGGTAACCCAAAAAAATAAACTAAAGAAACGAAAAAGTAGAATCAGGTCAACTCAGAGAGGCAATGGTGGTGAGAAAGTGATGTTCTGGCTAGGACAGAATCAGGATTCTCTGACTTGGCAAAACTTCTAAAAGCACTTTGTTAAACCAGCTAAGAGGGGGAAAAAAGGGACCGGAGAGATAGCATGGAGGTGGGGCATTTGCCTTGCATGCAGAAGGTCGGTGGTTTGAATCCCGGCATCCCATATGGTCCCCCGAGCCTGCCAGGAACAACTTCTGACCATAGAGCCAGGAGTAACCCTTGAGCGCTGCTGGGGGTAACCCCCCTTCCCCCCCCCCCAAAAAAAAAGAGGGGGGGAAAACTGGTAAGGTGTTTTTTTGTTTTTGTTTTTTCGGTGGTGCTGAGGATTGATTATCCCCAGGTCTCATTTTGCTGCTGAGATCTGCCTTCTTGGTTCTTGGCAAAGGACATTTTATTTATTTTTGTTTTGTTTTGGTTTTGGTCACATGAGGTGATACTCAGGGGATACTCTTGGCTTTGCACTCAGGAATCACTCCTAGTCGTGCTCAGGGACCATATGGGATGCAGGGGATTAACCCAGTTGGCCACATACAAGGCAAGTGCCCTATCTACCATACTGTCTTTCTAGCCATTGGAAAAGACCTTTTTATTTTTATTAATTAATTAATTTTGGTTTTGGGGCCTATCAGAAGATACTTCTGTCTCTGTATTCAGGAAGTACTCCTGCAGTGCTCAGGAGGACCATATGGGATGCTGAGGATTGAAACCAGTGTGCAAGGCAAATGACCTATCCACTGTGCTATTGCTCTGGTTCCGGGGCATTTTGTTTGTTTGTTTGTTTTTTCGGGCCACACCCATCTGATGCTCAGTGGTTACTCCTGGCTAAGGGCTCAGAAATTGCCCCTGGCTTGGGGGGACTATATGGGACGCTGGGGGATCGAACCGTGGTCGCGATCTTTCCTTGGCTAGCGCTTGCAAGGCAGATACCTTACCTCAAGCGCCACCTCACCGGCCCCTCTGGGGTATTTTTATTTCTTTATTTTTAAAGGGGGGAGCACATCCAGCAGTACTCAGGGGTTATTCCTGCTCTGCTCTCAGGAATCACCCCTGGCAGGCTCAAAGGATCATATGGAATGCCAGGGATCAAACCAGGATTTTTCACATACAATGTAAATGTCCTATCCACTATACCCAATCCTAGAAAAGTTCTTTTGAATGGAGCCTGATTTTCCAGATGTTGCAGGTGGGACAGAGAAGAGAACATGTGTCAGTCAGCAGCACAGGGAGACTAAGGGCTCAGCTCCATCCATCCCTACAAATGTGAAAACAACCCAATGACTTTCACCTCAGCTCATTCTCCCCTGGGAGACATCGAGGCATGAAATAAACACAGCTGGCATGTGCCCTAATTGCCTGAGAGCAGTAATGACCCAACTGAAGCAGGTAACTATAAGCTCAAGAGAGAAGAAATGGTTGGAAGTCTAACAGAAAGGGCCGATGAGCTGATGCTCCTGGGATGAAAAGGAGTTTTCCTGGCTTTCTTAGGGGGCATCACTAGTAAAGAAAGCTCTGTCCCTTCTCTTAGTCTCTCTCAGTGAGTTCCTCACTGTCACCCCCAGACACCCCAACTGTTCTTTCCCCCGCCTGTTCCCCTTACAAATCACCAAGCCCCATGGATCCATCTCTTCAACATTAATCACTGCAACTCTGCTTCTTCCTCTCACCAGAAGTTTAGCTTTTTGCTCCTCGATTTCACCCAAACCTCCACAGAAGTGCCAGAAAGACATTCAATAAGTGTTTAAAACGGAAGTGTCCAAAAGTAATGAGCTTAATGTCTCTTCCCAAGAAAAATCACTCAGGGGCTGGAGCAATAGCACAGCGGATAGGAAACTTGCCTTGCATGCAGCCAATCCCGGTTCAATCCTTGGCATCTTATTTGGTCCTCTGAGTCTTCTGAGAACAATTTCTGAGTGGGTGCCCCCCCTCCGCAAAATAAAAAACAAATAATTGAGAGAAAATAAGCAAACATTTCTGGAGTTCCTGCCTGTTCTATGACAAGCCAGCTCAGGGTGCCAGGAGGACAGCTGTCTCAGGCAGTCTCTGTCCTCAGAGAGCTTCCAGTATACAATAATATAACATGGAATAGGAGGCAAGTCAGAAAGAAATATGCTAGACTATCCAGGAAAACTGGCACCTGAGTCCTGAGCAATGAGCAAATGAGACCTGGTAGGCAAAAAAAAAAAAAAAAAAAAATAGAATAGCAGGTGCATAGGCAGTTGGGCAGGTAGACAGACAGACAGACAGACAGACAGACAGACAGACACACACACACACACACACACACACACACACACACACACACACACACACGGAAGAATAGTTCATATACTAAGACACTTGCCTTGCATGGGGCTAACCCTCGGAGGGTAGACACACACACACACACACACACACACACACACACACTCACACAGGAAAGAAGAATAGTACATGTATTAAGGTACTTGCCTTGTTATGTGGCTAACCCTGGTTTAATCCCCAGCACCGTTAGGAGTGATCCCTGAGCCCAGAGCCAGGAGTAAGCCCTGATCACATGAGCAAAAAAAGAAAATATGGGTTGGGGGCTAGACAAAGATAATTTAACATGGCAAAAGCAGGGTGATATTTGGGAGTATCTGGAAGAGAGTGCAAAGGGGGCTCTTATAGATGTCAGTAATATTCTGTTTCTTGACAGGTGTGCTATTTACTATTAAACTATACGCCAATGATTTTTTTTTTTATTTGTGGTTTTTGGGTCACACCCGGCAATGCTCAGGGGAAACTCCTGGCTCCATGCTCAGAAATTGCTCCTGGCAGGCACAGGGGACCATATGGGAAGCCGGATTCGAACTGATGACCTTCTGCATGAAAGGCAAACGCCTTACCTCCATGCTATCTCTCCAGCCCCTACACCAATAATTTGTGTGCTTTCCAGCACATATGAAGTACTTCAATAAAAATATACCTCCAAGGCTGGAGACATAGAACCCAGATTTAGGCATTTGCCTAGCATGCAGTTGTGACTGACTAGTTCAAATCCAGCATCACAGATGGACTCCCAAGGACTGTCAGGCATGGCCCCTGCGTACCACCAGTTATGGCCCCAAACCAAATCAAACCAAACCAAACTAAATCTACAAATATATATCTATTTATTTCCACAGATCTCAGCAAGAAGTTAGTTTGGGGTCAGGTCAAGGAAGGTTCCGCTTGCCTCCAAAGATATCTCCTATCCCTGCTTTAGATAGGACCCAGGAAACAAGGCCTGAAAGGGTAGCCTCATGTCAGTAAGAGCCAGGGCAACTTGCTCATCTAACCAGGAGGGCTGTGTTGAGATAGGGTTTATTTCATCAAATCAGGAAAATCAATGATTACAGCCTGGAATGATCATACAGTGGGTAGGGCATTTGCTTGGCACATGGCTACCTAAGCTCTATACATAGTCTTACATATGGCATCCCATATGGTTCCCTGAGCACACCAGCCTGCATACCACCAGTTGTGGCATAAAAACAAAAAAAACAAAAACAAAAACAAAAACAAGTAAAGAAAAGAAAAGAAAAAAGAAAGAAGAAAGAAAAAAAAAAGAACTGACTATTGGCTGGACTGGTACAGATACGAATTCAACTCTTTGTCCTGATGGCTCCACCATGAGAATATTAATGCAAATCACTCAACTGTATAAATTGTTCAAATGTACCTGTGCACTGTCTAAGGAGTATCAGGAAATACTCTATCAATGAGCTCAGAGTATGTTCCCTAACTTTTGATCCATGGATGTGGAGGAGGGAAAGAGCCAAACACACCTGAAGTAGGACCTTGCCTCTGGGGACAGCATCACGATGGGATCTAGGTCTGGAAGGAACCAGGACCTGGCTGTAGGATAGAGCAGCTGTGGAGATGACGACATGAACTTCAAGTGCAGAACAGAGACAGGTAGTGACTCACACTAGAGAGGTGCTGGGACAGACTGGAATAGGGCTAATAGGGCTCAGGTGCCACAGAATCCTCAGAAGAGGAGGTAGTACCAGGGTACGAACTACTAGCATGATCACCATGAAGGAGGGGGTGATGACGGGCCTGGCCCAGAGTGTCTCCAGCAAGACCATTATAATGATAATGGTGGCTCTCTGCAGCACCTCTCTATTCCAGCACTTTACACAACCTTTTTGCTTTCTAAGCCACAACAGTGGTGCAATGAGGCTACTCCTCGCCTTGGCACTCAGGGGACCTAGCAGAGCTGGGGCTCAAACCCAGACTATCTGAATGCAGAGCATGTGCTCCAGCCTCTCCACTCTCCACTTTACACTTATTATTTATTACTCCTTTAGACCTGTGAACAAGGTACTGTTATAGCCCTATCTCACAGATACAAAACACTAAAAAACTATTCATGGTTCCAAGCACTGCCAAGAGGAAGCCCTGAGCATCACTAGATGTGGCCCCAGAATCAACAAAAATGACAATCAAGGGCTAGCAAAAAAACATAATCAAGTAAGGTAAGTATTTTATGTGAACAATAGCTTGAAGAGAAAGTCACTGAAGGGATCTTTTTCAAAGTTACACTATTACTAAGTATAACAACCAGGCCCATGCTTCGGGGGAAGCTCAAGGGACTGGAGAGCATGCTTTGAATGTGGAAGCCCTGAGTTTAATTCCAAAGAGTCACAATGGTTTCCCCATGTACCATCAGATGTGTCTATGAAGATAGGGTCCAAAACAAATAGAAATTAAAGAACCAGAAAAAAAGAGACAATGTTTTAAATACATGGAAAAATAAAAAATAATTTTTAAGAGTATATTATAGTGATAAAGTAATAAAATGCTATAAACAAACTGGAGATGAAGAGAGAATTTAAAATTATAAAAGTTAGGGCCGTGGGCCAGAGAGATAGCACAGCAGTAGGGCACTTGCCTTGCATGCAAACAATCCAGGACGAATGGTGGTTTGCACCCCAGAATCCGATATGGGCCCGAGTGCCTGCCAAGAACAATTTCTGGGGCCCGGAGAGATAGCACAGTGGTGTTTGCCTTGCAAGCAGCCGATCCAGGACCAAAGGTGGTTGGTTCGAATCCCGGTGTCCCATATGGTCCCCCATGCCTGCCAGGAGCTATTTCTGAGCAGACAGCCAGGAGTAACCCCTGAGCACTGCCAGGTTTGACCCAAAAACCAAAAAAAAAAAAAAAAAAGAAGGGCCAAAAAGATAGTTCAGTGCTGGAGCATAAACTTTGGATGTAGGAGGCCTGGGATCCATTGCAGCACTGCACAGTCCCAAGTACTACCAGAAATGACCCATCCAAGCACAGAGCCAGGTATAGCTCTGAGCACTACCAGCTAAGACCCAAAAACAAAAACAGAGGCCAGAGCACAGCGGTAGGGCATTTGCCTTGCAAGAGGCCGACTCAGGACCAACTGTAGTTTGAATCCCCGCATCCCATATGGTCCCCCGAGCCTTCCTAAATCAATTTCTGAGCATAGGATCCAGAGCAACCAATGCTATATCTCCGACAATAAAAGACTTCTTTCAAGAAACAGCTTTGGGGCGGTCGGAGAGATAGCATGGAGGAAGGGCGTTAGCCTTGCATGCAGAAGGACAGTGGTTTGAATCCTGACATCTCATATGGTCCTCCGAGCCTGCAGGAGTGATTTCTGAGCATAGAGCCAGGAGTAAACCCTGAGTGCTGCTGGGTGTGACTCAAAAACCAGAAAACAAAACAAAAGGAAAAGAAACAGCACTGGGCCAGAAAGATAATACAAGGATTAAAGCACTTGTTTTGCATGTGGCTAACCCTGGTTTGATCCTTGGTATCACATTAAAGAGAAAAGAAAAAGAAATAGCATCCTAAAATTTCAAGGGGCCAGAGCTATATATAGTACAGTGAAAAACAGGGTATTTGCCTTGCTTGCAGCTAACCCAGGTTCAATCCCTAGCATCCTATAAAGTCTCTCAAGTCTACCAAGAGTGATTTCTGAGTGCAGAGCCAGCAAACCCAGGACTGACAGTGGTTCGAATCCCGGCATCCCATATTGTCCCCAGTGCCTGCCAAGAGCAATTTCTGAGCACAGAACCAGGAGTAACTCCTGAGCGCTGCGAAGTGTGGCCCCCAAACAAAAACAAAAACAAAAAAAATTCTAAATATCAAGAATAAAAAGAATATTCAAGCCTTTCAGAAAGAAAAACTGGTACCAGAGCTAGAGCTACAGTACAGTAAGTAAGATGTAAGATGTTTGCCTTGCATGCGGCCAACCCAGGTTTGATATCCAGCAACCCATATGTACCACCCGCAACTAAAGCCCTCTAAGAATGATCCCTGAGCTCAAAGCCAAGAGTAAGCCCTGTGTACTGCTGGATATGTCCCAAAAGTCAAAAGAAAAAATAAAATTGGTATTAAACTATTTGACAGCAACCAGGATTCTAGAAATGGAGCATGTCTTCTTTTCAGTTTTTAGATCACACCAGGCGAAGCTCATGGGTTACTCCTGGCTCTGCACTCAGAAATGATGCTAGGATTCGAATCATTGTCTGTCCTGGATTGGCTGCCCTAGATTGGCTGCGTGCAAGGCAAATGCCTACCGTATGCTATCCGGCCTCTAGAGCAATGTCTTTAAATTCCAGAAGGAAATACTTTTCCAGTCTAGAATTCTATACTCTGCCCTAACATTTTTTTTTTTTTTTGGTCACACCCGGCAGCACTCAGGGGTTACTATGGCTCTATGCTCAGAAATAGCTCCTGGCAGGCTCGGGGGACCATATGGGATGCTGGGATTCGAACCACTGTCCTTCTGCATGCAAGGCAAATGTACTACCTCCATGCTATCTCTCCAGCCCCATGCTTCAACTATTAATAACATTTTCTCATGCACAAAATTCCAACAACAGTTATCTATATTTAAAAAAATTATTTTGGGGCTGGGAAAAGAGTGCAATGAATAAAGTATTTGCCGTGCATGCATCCAATGTGGTTCCTTTCCCAGCATCCTACTTAGTTCCCTGATCACCACCAGACATGAACTCTGAGCATTGCCCATATGGCCCCCAAAACAAAACAAAACAAAACACCAACAACAATGAAATAATAATCATCTTATTTGACATGTAATGTTTTACCTTGTTTATTTTGTTTGTTTCAAATCCATAATGCAAACATTACAAAACCCTACCAGGGGTCTTCAAACCATGGCCCGTGGGCCACATATTGTATTTGTTCCCGTTTTGTTTCTTCACTTCAAAATAAGATATATGCAGTGTGCATAGGAATTTGTTCATAGTTTTTATTTTCACTATAGTCCGGTCCTTCAACGGTTTGAGGGACAGTGAACTGGCCCCCTGTTTAAAAAGTTTGAGGACCACTGCTACACAATCCAGGAACAGAGTGTTGCACTTTTTATATGAGGTCTTCTTACCTTTTATGGTAGCCAAAATGAAGAAAGCAATGAGGGTATTGTTGATGGCGCAGGTAGACTTGGCAACACAAGACAAGATGGTGTAGGGATTTAGGAGATAACTGGGGGAAAAAAAACACACATAGTTGGCATTAGTAATCCTGGTCAAAGGTAGAGCGTGATGACTGACACAGCCAGGAAATTTACAGATGAACTAAAAGCACACTCAAGGGAAGGAGGCTTTCAGAAATGAGTTCTGAGGGACCGGAACGATAGCTCAGAATTAGGGTATTTGCCTTGAACGAAGCCGACCCAGGACCAATTTCTGGCATCCCATATGGTCCCCTGAGCCTGCCAGGAGCGATTTCTGAGCACAGAGCCAGGAATAACCCCTGAGAGCCACTGGGTGTGGCCCCAAAACACCAAAAACAAATAAACCAATAATTAAAAAAAAATTAGTTCTGAGTTAAAAATAATGGGTGTGGGTTTGGAGCCAAAGAGTAAATAAGGCATGAAAGAGTCTCCACCTCCTCTTTCCATGTGTGTAGTACGTGGAAACCAACATATTTAATTATCATAGGGATCTTGGATGCCAGCAACAACATTATATATATAAGATATATATTGCAGGTAAAAAAAATAGGAATCAATGGCTAAGAATCAATTGCACAAGGTTTCACAAGCTAAGAACTTAATACATGCAAGGAGCTGGAGCAATAGAACAGCAGGAAGGGAGTTTGCCTTGTACATATCTGCTATGGGTTAGATCCCCTGCATCCCAGATGGTCCCCCAGGCACCACTAGGAGTAATTGCTGAGTGCAGAGCTTGGAAAAACACCTGAGTATTGCTGGGTGTGGCCCAAAATATCAAGAAAAAAATACAATACATTCAAAATTAGGACTTTCCAGCTCTAACATCTTGTTTTTCCTGCTCCAGACTTCAAAAATAATTTTTTGAAGGGAGCCACACCCAGCTGTGCTCAGGGGTTACTCCTGGCTATCTGCTCAGAAATAGCTCCTGGCAGGCACAGGGGGAACATATAGGACGCCGGGATTTGAACCAACCACCTTAGGTCCTGGGTCAGTTGCTTGCAAGACAGATGCCACTGTGCTATCTCTTCGGCCCCCACCACGAATATTTCACTCTTAGCTTTGTTTGCATTATTTCCTGGAAAAAAAATAAATGAGGGCGGGGCCAGAGAGATAGCATGGATGCAGAGCATTTGCCTAGCATGCAGAAGGACAGTGGTTCGAATCCTGGCATTCCATATGGTCCCCTGAGCCTTCCAGGAGCGATTTCTGAGCACAGAGCCAGGAGTAACCCCTGAGTGCTGCCAGATGTGACCCCAAAACAAACGGCAAACACCTCTGTGCTATCTCTCCAGCCCCGAAAAAATAAATTTTTTTAAAAATACTACCACTTTCCCACTAAGACATTTATTTTAGGAATGGCTCTACATTTGTGTATAAAGCCAGGAAAATATTTTCCATCAGTCAGATTCCTAAATTCAAACTATCCCCACTTAAGTGGTCAGAGTAGCTGAGATTTATTCCTCTTAGTAGTCAAACGATATTCCCCAGGCCTAATCTAAAGATAGAATAAGGATCAGTAGATTTAGGGACTAGAGAAATAGTACAGTGGGTAAGGCATTTGCCCTGCCTTCAATCAACTTAAGTTAGTCCCCAGTATCCGAGATGGTTTCCTGGGACAGCCAGAAGTGATCCCTGAGGCAGAAGTAAACTTTAAGCACAGCTGGGTGTACCTCCACAAAAACAAGTATCAGTGGAATTCGACAAATTACAGAGTTGTCACCAAACTTCATAGAACCTCTCAAATTTCTCCATAGGGAGAAAATTAAGGTGAAACTTTTTTTTTTTGTTTTTGGGCCACACCTGGCGGTGCTCAGGGGTTAATCCTGGCTGTCTGCTCAGAAATAGCTCCTGGCAGGCACGGGGGACCATATGGGACACCGGGATTTGAACCAACCACCTCTGGTCCTGGATCGGCTGCTTGCAAGGCAAACACCGCTGTGCTATCTCTCTGGGCCCTAAGGTGAAACTTTTACTGAAGTAGGAAATGAACTGAGAAAATGGATTTTAAAAGTGGTAACAGGGAAATCTAATAAAGCCATAATTAATCATTATTTTCATTCTACCCTGTTTCCAGGAAAGACGGGAGTAAATAAGAATAAATCATTTTGGGGCCAGAGTGTAGCACATAGGCAGGGCATTTGCCTTGCAAGCTGCCAACCTGGAACAGACTTAGGTTTGATCCCTGGCATCCCATATAGTCTCCCAAGCCTGCCAGGAGCTATTTCTGAGCTGAGAGCCAAGAGTAACCCCTGAGCACTGCTGAGTGTGGGCCAAAAACAAAACAAAACAAAAAAATGCTAATCTAAGCAGAAATAAGAAATAAAGACTAGGGAACAAATATAAGAAGGAAAGGCCAGGGGGAGAAGACCAAATGAGTAGTCTACAATATTGTAATTATCAGCTTCAAATTTGGCTCTGAATTTCCTGGCAGACTAAGTGAAAAGGGAGACCAGTTACATAATTCTGATGATCAGATAGGAAGAAACATACCAGTGTCTCAGGAAAGATTATAATTATTATTCGCAAATAAGGACCTTAAACCTAATACCTCCCAGGGCTGTAAGATTAGTAGCTATAAAGCCAAAGGCCTAGAAATTGCTGGTGGCTTTCCCACCACCTCCCCTGCCTGTGACAATCAAAGACAGGTTGATTACACAAGCCATAAAGAACTGGCTTCGACTATTAACCAACAACTCCCTGGAGACCCTGAATGTGTCTAAAGGGATTCTGAATGTTGCTAAATTCTACAAGATAATTCCCAAAGTAATGTCTGAAAAACATCAATGCGCACTGATATCTTTAAAAATTTCTGGGCAGGGGAAATCATTTGTAAATAGCAGGCGCTGTTGAGGAGAAGCTGGTAAGGAAAGGTATACTACAGGCAGAGGGTTGAATCAACCAAACATCTTCACAGGGCCTGCCTCATCACAAAGTTCCAAAGTCACATGCTGCACCAGGAAACTTGCCTGTCCTGTTTACTCTGTAGTCCTAGAAACCCAGTATTTTATTAATATTCAATTACCAGTAGCTGAAAGGGTAATCATCCATATTTGTCTATCTTTGGAATATAAGTGGGAAGAGCCGGAAGGGACTAACTTCCTGGCAGCACTGAGTTACTCCTAGGAAATTCTTTCACAATCTCTGCTGTTTCCATATGCCCATCCTGGTCCCCTCCAGGACATGTGTCTGTTGGGCACTTAACTTTAGTTTTCTGAAGGATAAATGGGTGATCAAATGGCACATGAAACACAGAAGCTGCTTGAAACTGCCACATGAAGATCAGAGTTTTCTCCAATCCATGCATCACTATTAATAGCTGATGTCATCTTACACTCACAACTGAAGGCTTTTTTTTTTTTAAAGGACGCACTGGTTACAAGTAGGCTAAAGTCCAGATCAGTGCTGAGTCAAAACGCATTTGTGAGGGGTAGACTGTGTGCGTCCCTGTGAGAGGCTTTGTCCTAACAGAGACAGAATGGCTCTGTCTCTTTTGCTGGCCAAAACCCCAATTGTGCAAGAGAACTACAGCAAATACTTGATGACTAAGACTGCAAGTCTCCAAAAATACAACAAACAACACGGGAGCGTCTCATCAGAATTTCCCCACATCTGCCATCATGCAGCCAAGTTTGATCAGAGAAAATACTTACAACAGGGCAACTTTCAAAGGGATGTAGCGCATTTCCATGGGGGTTCGGATGAGTTCGGCCACATCTGGGGCATACTGATCAAGCTCGAGGAGGAGCTTTTGCTTTTTAAACTGGAAAATAAAAGACAATTCACATAAAAAAATGACTTCAACCTCTTCCATGGTCCTCACAACTTTCCACATGCCTACACTCTGGCCCTGTCTCTCCAGGCTCATCTCACACCATCTCCACCCCCCACCTCTCGCTTTCTGAGCTGTAGCACCAAGAATGGGCCTTGTTCCTCCAGCACCCAGGTCTCTACATCTAGGCATGGATCAATTGCCTTTGGATTTCCCACAATGCCTGCAGCTCCCCATTAAATCACTGCTTCAACAGGAAGACACACTCTCCTCCCCTTTATACACATCATTCCATGAACTATCTACAGTGACTTGTTTTGCTTTATTTTGTGGCCAAACCCACACACACATATATACATATTTATTTATTTATTTATTTTGTTTTTGGTCACACCCGGCAGCGCTCAGGGGTTACTCCTGGTTCTGTGCTCAGAAATCGCTCCTGGCAGGCTCGGGGGACCATATGGGATGCCAGGATTCGAACCACCAACCTTCTGCATGAAAGGCAAACGCCTACCTCCATGCTATCTCTCCAGCCCCTCAAAGGGTCATTCTTGGTGCTACTTAGGGAACCAATATGTGGTGAAGGGAATTAGAACCAGAGATCACTGCATACAAGGAAATCACCATAGCCCTGTATTACCTATTTGGTCCACATCATTGGTTATTTTTTTTAAAGTAATTAATATTTGTTTCCCTTATTAGACTTGAAAAATGGCATGAACAATGTATTTCTGAATGACTGAATGAAAAACTGAGTGGCAGAGCAAAGTTCTTTGTCCATTCTAAAGATCCCATTGCCCTAAGACCCCACAGTTTATCAGTAAAACTATTCTCAAGTAGACTAGAACAGTTCTCATCTCCACAGCTCTCTCCTCAGTGCTATTGTTTCAAGTTTCTGTTTTCTACAGAATAGCTAGGGAAAGGCCATCGTAAAGAGGAGGATGGGGGCCCGGAGAGATTGCACAGCGGCGTTTGCCTTGCAAGCAGCCGATCCAGGACCAAAGGTGGTTGGTTAGAATCCCGGTGTCCCATATGGTCCCCTGTGCCTGCCAGGAGCGATTTCTGAGCAGACAGCCAGGAGTAACCCCTGAGCATTGCTGGATGTGGCCCAAAACCAAAAAAAAAAAAAAAAAAGGAGGATGGGGTGCGGTGCAGATGTAAGATGTTGGAGACTGAACAGGGGGTTGTAGATCTCTGGTATGTCCCAACAAGTTCAAGGGTGTGTTCCACAATTGAAAAAAAAAAGTTAGGGGGCCGGGCGGTGGCGCAAGAGGTAAGGTGCCTGCCTTGCCTGCGCTAGCCTTGGACGGACCTCGGTTCGATCCCCCGGTGTCCCATATGGTCCCCCAAGCCAGGAGCAACTTCTGAGCGCATAGCCAGGAGTAACCCCTGAGCGTCAACGGGTGTGGCCCAAAAACCAAAAAAAAAAAAAAAAAAAAAAAAAAAGTTAGATAATCCAATAAGCAAACATAGCCAGACTCTATGTGAAAAAAGACTCAAGAGGGCCCAGAGAGATAGCACAGCGGTGTTTGCCTTGCAAGCAGCTGATCCAGGACTAAAGGTGGTTGGTTCGAATCCTGGTGTCCCATATGGTCCCCCATGCCTGCCAGGAGCTATTTCTGAGCAGACAGCCAGGAGTAACCCCTGAGCATTGCTGGGTGTGGCCCAAAAACCAAAAAAAAAAACACAAATTTAGCTTAGTGATAAAAAATATGTCTTGCAAGACTAAGATCCAGGGTTCAATTCAAAACACCAAGAAAATGTTTAGAAGAAACTTTTGGGCTTTTTGGGCTACACCCACTGGTGCGCAGGGGTTACTCCTGGCTCTGTGCTCAAGAATCATTTCTGGCAGGCTCAGGGAAGTGAGGTTGGGGGACAACCATATAGGATGCCAGGAATTGAACCTGGGTCAGCCACATAGAAGGCAAATGCCCTCCCCGCTGTGTTATTGCTCTCACCCTAGAAGAAACTTCTTTCAGTTTCAAAGAAAACCAAGGGCTCTTCACAGGAATACAGAAAACCCCCAACTTCTTGAAGAGATTTACGTAGATCCTTAATTAGAAAACCTAAAAAGCTTCAAATAACTTCCTTTGATCAGCTCTAGTAAGATTTATGCAATGCTGGGGAAATATTCCAGGGGCTGAAGAGAGAGTATAGGGGATAAGGTTCTTTTTTTTTTTTTTTTTTTTTTTGGGTCACACCCGGCAGCGCTCAGGGGTTACTCCTGGCTCCATGCTCAGAAATCGCCCCTGGCAGGCTCGGGGGACCATGTGGGATGCCGGGATCCAAACTACCATCCTTATGCATGAAAGGCAAACACCTTACCTCCATGCTATCTCTCCAGCCCCAAGGGATAAGGTTCTTGCCTTGCATGTGACCAGCCCCTGGAATATTTCCCCAGTATTGCATATGGTTCCCCCAAGCACCACTAGGAATAATCTCTGAGCACAGAATCGAGAGCAGCCCCCGAGCACCACCAGGTTTGGCCCGACATCCTCTTCCAACCTATCCTCCCAAAGATTTATGCTGCCATTCACAGCTGAGTTGTTGATTAAAAGGACAAACGATATAAAAGATCTGAGTTCAATCCCTACCTTGCAGGGTGTGCCCCCTCTAAAAAAGAAAAGAAGCACTTAGTGTGGACAGCTGCAGAAGTGGAAGAGAAAAAGGTCCCAATAAGAGCTCTGAAATTACCAAAGAAAGCCACCTGGAGTAGCCTGTGAGAAGAAAACAGGCAATGAGGTCAGCCAGGAGCAGCCAGAGACAACTGGAATGCAGCAGACCCATTCTCTAGGCAGGACGCCAACCAGCAGGCTGGTGTCAGAGACAGAGGCAACTTAAGAGGAACAAAAGACCCAGGGCAAAGGTGACATTGTGCCAACAATAAAAGAAAAGAACTTCCCTGTAACCTCAATTCCCCAAAGTACTTTGAAAAAACCATGATGGTAAGAAAGGAGAATTTCCAGTCATTAGCCCCCTTCATTACCATCTCTCTCCCTGTATTCTGCAAGTACAAAGGCACAGCTGCCCTGTGATAGTAGCTCCAATGGTCTAGCCACTTCAATCCTGACTCAGTTTCTCAGGTATAGACAATATCCCTTTAAAATATCTCCACTGCATTTAGTTATTGATAGGGAAGTGGCTAAACTGTAAGGAAATTATAAAGCAAATACACACCCACAAAGAAAATCTTAGATGTGTCAAAAATAGGGGCGGAGAGATAGCATGGAGGTAAAGTGTTTGCTCTGTATGCAGAAGGTCAGTGGTTCAAATCCTGGCATCCCATATGTCCTCTGAGCCTGCCAGGAGCAATTTCTGAGCATAGAGCCAGGAGTAACCCTTGAGCGCTGCCTGGTGTGAACCAAAAAACAAAACCAAAAAAGATGTGTAAAAAATAAAGTTAAAGAGTACAATTTAAAATCCCCAAATAAAGCAACAGTGATAGCACAGAGGTTAATGCATGCTGTTCACTCTAATTTGATCCCCAGCACTGCAAAACAAAACAAACCAACAACCAACACCCCCACCTCCACTAAAATAAATCCAGAAGTGTTCTGGATAAATTCAGCAGCCTGAGATGATGACATTTAAACCTCTACCACAGGAGAAATTTGTTTGTTCTGTTTTGTTTTGAGCCACACCGAGTGTGCTCAGGGATTACTCCTGGCAGGCTCCGGGGACAATATGGGATGCAAAGGATGGAATCCGGGGATTGAACCTGGGTCAGCTGTGTGCTAGGAAATGCCCTACCCACTGTGCTATTGCTCCGGCCCCCACAAGAGAGATTTGAAATGATTTTGTGGGAAATCTGACATGCTTCTTTAGTGATCAGAAAGCAGCGCAAACAAAGCTGCTTCTGTACTTTTCCACATATGTTACATTTCAGTTGAAGTTGCTGACTTATGAAAAACTTCAAGATGGAGTTTTCCTCCCCTTCTATTCATTCTCCCAGAAAATCTTTGCTGTATCCTTTGCAAGACCTTGGTTTTGCAAGGATGGAATTCCCCACTTTAAATAAAGAGCCTTTCCAAAACAATGAAGCCCTGGTATGTGCAGTTGCACCCTTAAAAAACTAATGTTGGGGGGGGGGCGCTGAGATAGCATGGAGCTAAGGCGTTTGCCTTCCATGCAGAAGGACGGTGGTTCAAATCCCAGCATCCCATATGGTCCCCCATACCGGCCAGGGGCGATATCTGAGCGTAGAGCCAGGAGGAACACCTGAGCGCTGCCGGATGTGACCCAAAAACCAAAAAAACAAAAAGCTGGAGAGCTTTCCCAGGGAACAGGGATCAGGTCTGGTATGTAATGTCAGGAGTTCGATTCCCACCACCAACCATTATAGCCCTGTTAGCACACAGCTCACAGTAGAGGTGTATCAATCTGAGTGATGAAAAATAAGAGTGGCCCTAGGGGCCCCTGAGCACTCTTCGGGAAGTCCCCTAAATAAACAAAGAAACAAAAGTGGTTCTGGAGAGGGAGAATGAACACTCCACCCACTGAATCATCAACTATCAGCCTCAGCCCTTGACAAATTAAAAGCTCTCTGATCACACAAGTGGGCACACGTTTATCAAGCCACTTGTTCTTTCAAACATGAAATTTGAACTCAGCAAAGGACAGACTTTAGTGTTTTCTCAGTTTTTTTTCCAACCATGGTCCCCTTCTAACCTTGTTTCCTGTCGGCACCGTGCCCCCCCTCCCCCCCCCCCCCCCCGTTATACCAGCTGATCTCCAAGTCTCCTGTTTTGGCTTCCACCATTCACTTCCACCATTCCTTGAGTGCTCAAGGTTCACTCAAAGGTTGGCGGTGTGCAAAGCAAGTATCCTACTCACTGTCCTGTCTCTCCAGCCTCATTTCCATAATTTTTACCAAATTTCCAAGATATGCCCTTGGAATATCTGGAGGCCCACAGAGGACCATATGGCCCATGACTAAGAAATGCTGAACTTGACCTGGGTTTCTCCAGGTTGACTGCATATTGGAATCACCGACTAGACTTAAAAATTAAAAAAGGGCTGGAGCCAGGAAAATAGTAGGGTAGGCAGGGTGCTTTGCCTTCTACACATCTGACTGGGGTTCAATCCCTGGGACCCCATATGGTCCTGGAGTCCTACTGGGAGTGATCCCTGAGTGCAGAGCCAGTAGTAACCCCTGACCACTACCAAATATGGTCCAAAAAATAAAGAAAAATTGTGATGGGCTAGAGAGATAGTACAGAGGTACAACACTTGCCTTGCATACAGCTGCATAGACTCTGACCCTAGTCAGAATCTCCAAAGCCTGGGGCCAGAGCGGTGGTGCAGCAGTAGGGCATTTGCCTTGCACACGGCTGACCTAGAACAAGCTGCGGTTCGATCCCCTGGTGTCCCATATGATTCCCTGAGTCAGGAGTGATTTCTGAGCGTATTGCTAGGAGTAACGCCCCCCTGAGTGTCACCGGGTGTGGCCCAAAAGCCAAAAACAAACAACAAAAAAAGAATCTCCAAAACCACCAGTAATCACTCCTGAGGACCAAGAGTAGCCCCTGAACATTACTGGGTGTAGTCCACAAAAAAAAGTAATAGTAATAAAATTCACAATAGAATTAAAATACTGCAGCTTCAGTGGCAGAGACTTGTGTGAGCGAGACCCTGGGTTCAGACCTCAGCACTGGAGAAAAGAAAAAAGCAACAACTACCCTGAAACTGATATTCCCCCTCTCAAAGATAACTCCAATTTAACTTTCAAGGTTGTGGTCTGGCCCTCAACCATGTTATTTGGAATATTAAAATAACCTAAGGAATTTTAAGAGTCAAGTGGATTTTATTTGAATTAATAAATAATTCAAATAAAAATAAATAAGTTGGAGAACTAGTGTCTGGACTAGACTAACATTGCTCCTGTCAAGTGAGATGAATATAAAACATCATATCAATCAAATTCACCTCCATCAACTAACAGCTGGGATTGGGAAGGGTTTTAAACAGGTTACAACTTGAGAATAGAAAAATAAAACTATCCCAAATTTTAATTATTTTTCCTCTTTTTTTTTACCAATGGTCTGAAATTTCTATAACCTTGTATCCCAAATTTTAGTTGAGTATTATTTGGTAGGGTGGGCTTTTGGGGGGAGGGGGTGGTCAAGGAGCTTGACAGTAAGTGCAGTTTATGTAAGGTCTGAGTTGTTGTATAGTAAACATTTTATGGGATTATTATGTTACTGACCCTACCCTGATCATGACTGTGCCCTACCCTAGGGTGTGACCTGGCATTCTGCCCCCACCCTAGGGTGGTACCTGATTCTGGGGGATAAAAACAGGGTCTGTGGAAGGCAAGGGGCTTTTTGGCTGGAACTGAGGCTAAGACTTTGGACTTCAGTCTTGTCCACCGAATAAAGCTAATATTCCCACAAGCCTGACTGTCTGTGAGCTGTTTACCCGCCGTTTCACATCAGAACTGTCGGCTGGACGAGGTAGCAGATGCATTCTCCGCGCTGGAAGGGAAAGCCGTCATCCTCCATCCCTCCATCAGTCAACCGCTTCAGTGGCTGACTTGCAACATAATGGCACCTGAACAGGCTGAACCTGGACCCTCAATAACTGTAAGTGAAATACTTCATTGGAAATTTCCTCTGCTGACCATTAAATGGTTTCTGTGGTTAGTCAAGTGGATTCTGCCACGTTTTTGCTTATGCATTGGTTCTCTAGTATACAAGTGGATCATTCCATTTTGTTTAAAACTAATTGATTTTGATCTAAGGACAATCACTGCAGTTGGATGGTTGTGGTCTATATTTCAAATGAAAATTGCATTGTCTCCAGCCGTCATAGTTTGTGGAATTTCTGTGTTGGCTCACGTTGTTACTGTGAGCATAGTTATTGGCTGGTATTTAGGAAATAGAAAGTGTAGAAATGGTGAGGCTAAAACCAGTATGGATAATAAGGAAATCTTTCCGACGAAAATGCAGACCAAGGTGCGGGCTGACCAATACAGCCCCACCATCAACAATATAGAAATTTTTGCTGGAAGAAAAACAACTCAGAAAGTTAAGCCTGATTCTAGCGAATCGCATGACAGTAGTGACTCAGACAATGATCAACCTCTAGTGCTAACTCCAGAAGGGAAGCCTCCTTCTATTCACAAAATTGAATTGCACAACAGTGCAGATTCAGACGATGAACCAAACGCACAGCCTCAGAGCTCTATTCAGAGTAATTTTCCTAATCCGGCCTCATCCCCTTTACACGGGGTAAATGTTTCTAACTATGTAGTACCCTATCAGATGGAAGAGTTAGATCAGTTTAAAAAAGCATGTAAAGAGTATGGCCCAAAATTGCCATACAGTGTAGAGTTACTAAGACTTTGGAGTCAAAACTCATCTTGGACTTTGTATGATTTTAAAAGAATCACTGAAATATGCCTGTCTTCTAAACAGCGAACTGGGGCCCGGAGTTATAGCACAGTGTTTGCCTTGCAAGCAGCCGATCCAGGACCAAAGGTGGTTGGTTCGAATCCTGGTGTCCCATATGGTCCTCGTGCCTGCCAGGAGCTATTTCTGAGCAGACAGCCAGGAGTAACTCCTGAGCAATGCTGGGTGTGGCCCTAAAACAAAAATAGACAGCGAACTGAATGGGAAATGTACTATTCAGAAGGCGTAAAAGCCAAATTATATAGCCCAGATGGTACGAAAAAGCAAGTCGCATGTGTTACTCTATCGTATGAATTATTGATGGCAGAAAATCAATTTGCAAATATTCAGACACAAGCAGCTTTACCTAAATAAATCTTAAATTTAATTAGGGATATTGCATTGTCATCATAGGAAAAAATTGATTCTAACAGCATTGGTAGAGAAAACTTTTTAAAAATTACCCAAGGCCCTTATGAGTCATATACAGAGTTTGTAGGTAAGATTAAAAATGCTCTGAAGTTACAAGTTGAAGATGAGGAGATGAGAAACTTCCTAGTAAAATCTTTGGCTTATCATAATGCAAATTCGGCCTGTAGACTAGTATTGAATACATTAAATGAAAATGTGAATGATTTCCTTTATGCCTGTCAGAATGTCTATGGGGAACCCCAACCCCCACCCCACTTAGACTCAGTACAAACATTCCCAGTTACCAAGGGAATGATACCTTACTCCCCTCGGGGACAGGACACTTTCTGTAAACTAGGTCTTTGCCCAAATGCAAAAGGGGTCGCCACTGGGCGAAAGATTGCAGATCCAGAAACCTCACTGATAATAATCTAAGTAAAGGTTTCAACACAATCCCCAGGAAGCAAATGCCTGCATCCATTGTGGAAAACAGGGGCATATCAAAAGAAATTGCCATTTCCTTATAAATTCAGCTCCTCAAGGACACACATACAAGATGCAGGGAAACGCCCACAGGGCCTCCCCCCAGGCCCTTCCAAATCAGGGGCAAAGTTCACAGACAATAATCCTTCCAAGCCCAGCCCAAGAAAATTCATCACGATAAGGGAATTAATTCACTCCACATCAGGGAGTGCTGGATTAGACATCTTATGCCCAGAGGACATTACAGTTGACCCAGGAGCATGCCCTTACATGTTAGAAACTGGCATTGTGGGCCCGCCACCCCCAGATACGATGGGTTTGATTCTTAGCAGAAGTTCCCTCAACATAAAGGGTTTATCAGTAACCACTGGTGTCATTGACTCAGATTCTATGGAAGAAATCATTGTAGTTATAACTGTACCAGTTACATGGACCTTTAAAAAAGGAGAAGCGATTGCCCAGATAGAAATAGTGCCTTATGTCAAATTTGGGACTTCAGATAAGACTAGAATTGGAGGTTTTGGAAGCACAGATCCGGGTGCTGCTCAAAACTCAATCGTGGCTCTGGTTACTACTAAATTTAAAGATGAACACCCAATGATCAAACTTCACTTGGAAGGGCAACCCTTTGACGGAATGATAGATACGGGTACTCAGGTTACCATAATTTCTGATAAAGAATGGCCAGAAAATTGGCCTCTTCAGGAAATCCCATATTCGATAGAAGGAGTAGGAGGCCTGAGCTCCTGTCTGTTGAGTACGAGGACTATGATATTTTACGGCCCAGAAAATAAAAAAGCAATAATCAGACCTCACGTGGGCCCGTTTTCACTATCAGTGGAAAGCAGAAACAACCCATAAACCTATTTGGATCAAGGAGGATGAAAAATGGATAGCTGGATATCTTCTCCTAAGAGGAAGGGGTTATGCCTATGTTTCTACAAATGACAACCCTCCCAAGAAATTTTGGGTTCCATTACACCTTGTTAGAAATAGGGGTAGTTGGGGCCGGGCGGTGGCGCTGGAGGTAAGGTGCCTGCCTAACCTGCGCTAGCCTTGGACGGACCACGGTTCGATCCCCCGGCGTCCCATATGGTCCCCCTAGCCAGGAGCGACTTCTGAGCGCATAGCCAGGAGTAACCTCTGAGCGTCAACGGGTGTGGCCCAAAAAACCAAAAAAAAAAAGAAATAGGGGTAGCACAAATGATCAGGTTCAGACTATAAACTCCCCTTCAGAGCAAAAACAGAATACTCCAGACACTAACAGCAGTAATATTGCTGAGGTCTCTGGGGCAGGGAACACAGATTTAGCTGTCACACACCATTCATTGAGTGAGACTGATGGTAGTGATAAACCCTTACACTCCAAGATGCAAAAGGAAAGACAGGAACCTGTCTTAACTGGGCTCCAAAATATAGGAAACTCTTGCTACATGAACTCAATATTGCAATGCTTGTATAATATTTCAGACTTGGGGGCCGGGCGGTGGCGCTGGAGGTAAGGTGCCTGCCTTGCCTGCGCTAGCCTAGGACGGACCACGGTTCGATCCCCCGGCGTCCCATATGGTCCCCCAAGAAGCCAGGAGCAACTTCTGAGCGCATAGCCAGGAGTAACCCCTGAGCCTCACAGGGTGTGGCCCAAAAAAACAAAAAAAAACAAAACAAAAAAAAATTTCAGACTTGACTCAGTATTTTCATCAAGATCATTATAAAGGGGCCGGGTAGGTGGCGCTGGAGGTAAGGTGACTGCCTTGCAAGCGCTAGCCAAGGAAGGACCGCGGTTCGATCCCCCGGCGTCCCATATGGTCCCCCCAAGCCAGGGGCGATTTCTGAGCACATAGCCAGGAGTAACCCCTGAGCGTCAAACGGGTGTGGCCCAAAAACAAAAAAAAAAAAAAAAAAAAAAAAAAAAAAAAAAAAGATCATTATAAAAAGAATATTAACAAGAAAATCCAATGGGGCATGAAGCTAAATTAGCCGAAGATTTTGGTCGGCTCATCAAAACCATGGGAAATGGATTTCATAGATATATTAACCCAGAAAGCTTCAAAGCTTACTTAATGACCAGTTTGCTGGACACAATCAGCAGGATCCACACGAACTACTGATGTTTCTAATAGAGGGACTACATCAGGACTTGCTTACTGTAAATCTAATGACAGACAAAACTACACATCTTAAGGAAAATGAAAATTATGAACAATTTAGTCCAGAACACCAAAAGGCTCACAAATCTATTATTTATGATCTCTTTCAAGGACAATTCAAATCTATACTACAGTGTCTCACATGCCACCAAAAGTCTGAGGTTTATGAGACATTTGTTCATTTGTCTCTGGCTGTTACATCTATAGGTGAATATACATTACAGGAATGCCTCTCTGAATTTTTTTAAAGAAGAAGAGTTAAGGGATGACAACAAAGTTTCTGCAACAGCTGCAAAACTGGAAGGGATTATTCAAAGAAAACGTACTTATGGAAACTGCCACCACTACTTATAATACACTTGAAACGTTTTGCTTTTGATGGCAAACAAATAAAAAAATTGCACACTTATGTAGATTTTCCTTTAGAAGACCTCAATTTAGTAGAATTCACTTCAGAGAATAAAAGCAAGATTAAGAAGTACAACTTATCAGTGTCAAACCATTATGGTAAAGTTCACTATGGACCCTGTACTTCATACTGTAAATTTGCTGCAAAACAACACTGGATCAATTTTGATGACAAGAAGATTAAAAAAGTCCCTAATACATTAGTGAAATCCACAGCAGATCAAGATCTACAATGAACACCAGATAATCATTTCACTTCCTTATCAGTTGCTATTAATGCTCTAGGATTCTTTCCACAGGCATAATCAATGAATATGGATTGAAAATTATGGACCCCCCAATGTGTTTCCTTGTATGATGGATTTATGTCTTAATTTCATTATTGCTCTAGGTCTCAGTTAATCATGAATTCTTACAATTTAATTTAGTCAAGGTTCACCTGAAAGAAAAATTTCTCATATTAATGTTGTTTTTTTTCTAGGAATACTCACTTAACGACTTTCACTCTTTTTATTTTAACATCATTGCTTTATTTCCCTCAATTTAGGTTTTAAGACGCTGACATAATGATAATCTTTAGGTGGACTTTCTTCACAGTGCTTCTTGCCTATGATTGATTGTTATAGAGTTACTGTTATACAATAACTTTGTGTATATACTGTTATACACTTATAGTAGAGTTTTCCATGTTTGTATTATGCATGAAATTCTCTTTGAGATCTGCTCTGCTCTGCCATAAACAAAATTTTTTTTGAATTTGAAATGATTTATCTAAACAGTTGCCGGCTATTACGTTTTTTTTGGTTTTTGGGCCACACCCGGCAGTGCTCAGGGGTTACTCCTGGCTGTCTGCTCAGAAATAGCTCCTGGCAGGGACCATATGGGACACCGGGATTCGAACTAACCACCTTTGGTCCTGGATCGGCTGCTTGCAAGGCAAACACTGCTGGTGCTATCTCTCTGGGCCCTGTCGGCTATTACATTTTAAGGCGCTTTTAGTTGATTCAGCTGAATTCTCTTTTCTTTTGCTCTATTTTGGATCCTTTCCAAAATATATTTTTTGGTATGAGTGAGTGTTATGGCCATATTTTTTGTGACGTCTGTATGTGTATGTCTTGTTCAGTGTCTCTCTGTTTTGCATATTTTGTATATAGTTCCCTTTTTCCTAACTTTATCTTCCCCAATTTAGTCTTCCTTATCCTTCCTTCCTAGTCCTTAACATTTAATTCTCAGGATTCCCTTCACATGTGCAACTCATCTCTTTCACCCACAACTACAAGCCTCCTGATCTCAGCCTGAGGAAGAAATCCGTGATTGTTGGAGTTTTGTACTGCTTGCTGCAAACTTGTTGGAAATGAAGCCACCTGGAATTTGTGTCACAATATAACCCCAGAGAAAAGATCCATGGATAAGACCCACAATCTATGGATCCCAGTTAAACTGTGTTATCTAAATTTCTGGTTTTCCATCCACATCCACAGTGCTATCGTTGACCATTTCTACAATGGCTACCCCAAGATTGCACAGATCCCAAAGGAAATGCAGAAGCCCAACCAACTCATGATGGCTTTAACCCGTTTTTCCAGACCCATCAAGTGTCTTTTGCCGGTCTTCTCGGAGTTCCAGACCCCTCATCTTTACAGATTGGTATTGGACTCTGTAGAAATTTCACCTTTTGTATTTTTCTTATAATTATAATCCTTTGAATTTATATTTGGTACTACACTTCTTTTGACTATTATAATTAATGTTTTTCTATTTTAGTTTTTAATCTTAGGAATTGATGTTGTATTACATTAGGGTTTTGCTTTCTTGACTTTAGGTTAGTGGGTTAGATATTGTTGTCTATAATTTCCTAATTTTCTTTACATTTTCCTGAGATGCGCTTATGCAAACAGCCGCTCTTTTATTATTGACTAGTTTTTCCTTTAATAATTTAGACAATATTGTTTGTTTACTAAAAACAAACAGGGGAATTGTTGTGTATGTAAACATTTTATAGAATTATTATGTTACTGAGGCTACCCTGATTGGTGATTGTGCCCTACCCTAGGGTGTGACCTGGCATTCTGCCCCTACCCTAAGGTGGAACCTTATTCTGCTTCCACCACTGGGTGGTATCTGATCCCATCATTGGGTGGTACCTGATTCTGGGGGATAAAAACAAGGGTCTGTAGAAGGCGAGGGGCTTTTTGGCTGGAACTGAGGCTGAGACTTTGGACTTCAGTCTTGTCCACCGAATAAAGCTAATATTTCCACAAGCCTGACTGTCTGTGAGTTGTTTACCCGCCGTTTCACCTCAGAAGCGTCGGCTGGATGGGGTGCAGACGCGTGCTCCTCGCTGGAGGTGAAAGACCTCATCCTCCATCCCTCCATCAGTCAACCTCTTCAGGGGCTGACTTGCAACACTGAGTTAGATCCCCAGTACCACATGGTACTCCAGAAGCACTAGATGCAATCCTGGTATCCCAAGTATGATACTATTTAAAAAATGAAGCTACAGGGGCTGGAGAGATAGCATGGAGGTTTGCCTTTCATGCAGGAGGTCATCGGTTCAAATCCCAGCATCCAATATGTCCCCCGTGCTTGCCAGGAGCAATTTCTGAGCCTGTAGCCAGGAATAACCCCTGAGCACTGCTGGGTGTGACCCAAAAACAAAACAAAACAACAACAACAACAAAAAAATCAGCAAACTTGTTAGGAATCAAAAGTCTTAACTGTCTTTAACAGTTCACTTGATCTTACCTCACCAACTTTCTCTCCTGGCTACTCACACTCTGAATTTATGTATTTTTTTATTTGTGGTTTGGGGGCCAGACCCAGCAGTACTCAGGAATTACTCCTGGTGGGCCTCAGGGGGACTGTATAATGTAGCAGGGATTGAACCTGGGTCAACCTCATGCAAGGCAAGCGCCCCACTGCTATCCATCTTTCCAGCCCCCTCTTACCCTCTTTAATTCACACCAAGAAAAACACAAAAGTCTTCATGTTTTCATGTAAACTGAGAAAAAACAGAAGAATTAAAATTATTGGTGCTCTAAAATTATAGTGCTCTCTGTTATTGAGACTGAAGGTTGATTTTGGGGGTCATTGATCACACAAGAGGGAGCTTAGGTGAACATGCTGGGACTCAAACCCTTTCATTATCTTCTAGGTCCTGAAAACTGATTTATTTTAGGAAACTAACTACAACCTAGGTTCATTAATTCCCTATAAGCTGCACCCATATTAAAAAGTTTTTAGGGGCCGGGAAGGCAGCGCTAGAGGTAAGGTGTCTGCCTTACAAGCACTAGCCAAAGAAGGACTGCGGTTTGATCCCCCAGCATCCCATATGGTCCCCCCAAGCCAGGGGCAATTTCTGAGTGCTTAGCCAGGAGTAGCCCGAGCATCAAAGGGTGTGGCCCCCCAAAAAAAGGTTTTTAGATAAGAGTATACATGTGGCATCATACAATTAAACAAGAAAAAAGGAATACAGATATTAGCCTCTCGAACAACTTTTCATTAAAACATTTCATTTTGGGGCCAGAGAGAGCATGTTGGGAGGGTGTTTACCTTGTATGTGGCTGATCTGGAGGAATCCGGTTGTTTCCTGACATCCCATATGGTCCCTGGCCTGCCAGGGGCGATTTCTGAGTGCAGAGCTAGGAGTAACCCTGGAGCACTGCTGGGTGTGGCCCAAAAACCAATCAATCAATCAATCAATAAAGTTTTGAAAAAAGAGTTCAGTTTTTACATTTTGGTTGAAACACTGAACCAGTAAGGGACAGAGAGAGCTCAATGGTCTGGAGCATGGTCTTGCTGGGTTCAATCCCTGCCACTATATGGTCCCTTGAGCAGTACCAGGAGCTACCACCCCTAATGCATAGCAAGGGAATAGAGCCTACGCACTGATGGGTAGAGGCCCTAGTTTACCCTCATCCCAAAAAAGATTTAGCTGATCATGTTCTCAAATGAAAGCTACCTTAGATATTCATATGTGATATATACACATTATGTGTATATAAAAATACATTGGTAAATATCCACATCAACTACTTTCCACTCTTTCTTTCCTTTTTTTGGTTTTTGGGTCAGAAACCGCTCTTGGCAGATTCAGGGGACCTTATCAGATGCCGGGATTCAAACCACCATCCTTCTGCACGCACTCACTGTTTTATAATGAAAAACTTTAAAACACACACACACACACACACTCTTCCATAAGTCATTTGAAAGTTAGTTACAGAAATCAAAATATGCGGTCAGAGAGACAGCACAGCAAACGGGGCAAATGCCTTACCTGCTATTCTATCGCTTTGGCCCCAAGCACCCTGTATTTTGGTTTCAATATTACAGATGGTAATAGTAATATATATTTACTATTTTTTATTTTTTGTTTTTTGGGCCACACCCGGCCTTGCTCGGAGATCACAATTGGAGAGGTTTGGTGACCATATAAGAAAGATGCTGGGAGGGGCCCAAGCGGTGGCACAGGGCACAAATCATCGTCTTGCACGTGCTAGCCTAGGACAGACTGGAAGGATGGTGGTTCGATCCCCCGGCATCCCATATAGTCCCCCAAGCCAGAGGCCGTTTCTGAGCATATAGCCAGGAGTAACCCCCGAACGTCATCAGGTGTAGCCCAAAAACCAAAAAAAAAAAAAAGAAGCTGAGGATTGAACCTGGGTCAACCTTGTGCAAGGCAATGTGCCCTACCTGCTGTACTATATCTCTGGTCCCCATTAATTGAAAATATTCTGAGCTGGAGAGATAGAATAGTGGTAGGGCATTTGCCTTGCACACGGCTGACCCAGGACGGAGCTGGGTTCGATTCCCGGCATCCCATATGATCTACTGAGTCTGCCAGGAACGATTTTTTTTTTTTTTTTTTTGGTTTTTGGGTCACACCTGGCAGCACTCAGAGGTTACTCCTAGCCAGGAGTATGTTCAGAAGTTGGTAGGTAGGTAGGTAGGTAGGTAGGTAGGTAGGTAGGTAGGTAGGTAGGAAGGTGGGTAGGTAGGTAGATAGGTAGGTAGGAAGGAAGGAAGGTAGGTAGGTAGGTAGGTAGGTAGGTAGGTAGGTAGGTAGGTAGGTAGGTAGGTAGGTAGGTAGGTAGGTAGGTTTTTGAGTCACACCTGGTGATGCTCAGGGGTTACTCCTGGCTCTACGCTCAGAAGTTGCTCCTGGCATTATGCAATTAAACAAGAAAAAAGGAATACAAATGATATTAGCCTCTCTAACAACTTTTCATTAAATCATTTCATTTTGGGGCCAGAGAGATAGCACAGCGGGAGGGGGTTTACCTTGCATGTGGCTGATCGGGGAGGAATCCGGTTTGATTCCCGATATCCCATATGGTTCCCTGGCCTGGCAGGCTCGGGGGACCATATAGGATGCTGGGAATCAAACCTAGGTCTGTCCGGGGATGGCCGCATGCAAGGAAAATGCCCTACTGCTTTGCTATCGTTTCAGCCCCCCATTAGATATTTTAAGAGAATTTACTATATGTATATGTTGCAAAATGACTAACACAATAAAATTAACACATTATTCACTTCACAAAATTGGGGAAGGGGTGGTGACTAAAAATATATCTTAGCAACTTCCAAGAACCTAATGTTGTAATTACTATGTTGGCCTAACAGATCTATATTTATTCATCTTATACATCTTACAACTGAAAATTTATACGCTTTACCAACATATTCCATTTCTCCCCACCTCTAGTACTCGACATCCATCAATCTATTCTCTGTGACTTAGGCTTGTTTTTAGTATTTCCCATGTAAGTGGTAGAATCTGATAGTGTACTTCTTTTCTAATTATTTTTCTTTTTTTGTTTTTTTTTGGTTTTTCGGGTCACACCTGTTTGATGCTCAGGGGTTACTCCTGGCTAAGTGCTCAGAAATTGCTCCTGGTAGGCTTGGGGAACCATATGGGACGCCGGGGGATTGAACCACGGTCCTTCCTTGGCTAGCGCTTGCAAGGCAGAAACCTTACCTCTAGGGCCACCTCGCTGGCCCCTCTAATTTTTTTTTCTAATTTTACTTATCCTAAGGCCCTCAAGATTAATCCACATAGTCACAAATGTTCTACTAGTTTTTATTTTCCTTTCTTCCTTTTTTTTTTTGGTTTTTGGGTCACACCTGGCAGTACTCAGGGGTTACTTCTGGCTCTGCACTCAGAAATCGCTCCTTGGCAGGCTCAGGGGACCATATGGGATGCTGGGAATCAAACCAGGGTTCATCCAGGGTTGGCTGCATGCAAGGCAAGTGCCCTACCGATGTACTATTGCTCAAGCCCTAGGTTCTACTAGTTTAAGATGTACACTCCCTGGCCAGTACAATGGGGAAGGTACTTGCATCAGCTGACCTGGGTTTGATCCCCAGTATCCCATATGGTCCTCCGAGCCCCACCAGGAGTGATCCCTGAGCACAGAACCAAGAATAAGTTCTGAGCACAAATGGGCCCCAAATACATGGGGCCCAGAGCAATAGTACAGCAGGTACAGTGTTTACCTTACACCTGCCGACCTGGGATCAATCTCTAACATCCCATATGGTCCCCCTAGCACCACAGCCAGGAGTAATTCCCGAGTGCAGAGCCAAGAGCAATCCTGGAGGCTAGTTGGTTGTGGCTTTAAAAAAAAAAGTATATTCCCAGTTTAATTGAGACTGTCTCAAAAATGTAGTTTTTAATTCTTCAGAAAAGAGGTCAAGGACTCTAAACACTAATAATAGCTATGGACTCTCTACTCGAAAAAAAATATACACACATCTATAGTTTGACAACACTTCAATTGTTTTACAAACACATTAAAACTATAAGTGAGGGGCCAAAATGGCAGCACAGCGGTAGGGTGCTTGTTTTGCACGTGGCTGACCTAGGACATACACTAGTTTTATCCCCTGGCTTCCCATATGGTCCCCAAGCCAGAAGGGATTTCTGAGCCCAGAGCCAGAAGTAATCCCTGAGCACCCGCCAGGTGTGGCCCAAAAAACAAAACAAACAAACAAAAATAAAGCTATAAATGATCCCCAAGTTAAGCCCTCCAGTACCAGATACTTGTAAAATCTCTTTGAGATCTAAAATTCTAGAATTCAACAACCTTATAAGATACTGAAGCTCAGTGCCACAGAAAGACAGACTTCTATTTCTGGTTCTATTACTTGGTAACAGAAGTGAAAATCAACCACAAACAGACACCAATAGGATGCAGCCTTCTCTCACCCAGTCTAAATCCTCAGTGGCTTCCAGCCCATCAAGAAGGGCAATAGCCAACTTTTTAAATAACTGCAGGGACAGTACACATGGCTAATCTGTTTACTCGTCTCAGAATGTAGGAAAAATAATACTGGCTCTACACATAATACCCTCAATTACACATTGGAATAGGACTAAAGTTTTTATCAAAATATTCAACAGGCACTTAGTATGTGCTGTTTTCTAACTAGAATTGTTTTTTGTAGGAAATTTAAACTCCACTGCCAATTTTACCTTGAATAGGCATTATTGATACAGTAAGTTGAAAGCTATATTCTTTTTCCTTTGAAAAAGAGACCTGATGAAAGGATTGGAAGGTTTCTGTTTTTCTTTTGAGATTTGGGGGGGTGGGGGGCGGGGAGGTCACACCCGGCAGCACTTAGGTGTTACTCCTCGCTCTACACTCAGAAATCGCTCCTGGCAGGCTCGGAGGACCATATGGGATGCCAGGATTCAAACCACTGTCCTTCTGCATGCGAGGCAAATGCCATACCTCCATGTTGTTTGTTTTTGGGTCATACCCAGTGTGCTCAGGGATTACTCCTGGCTGGCTTAGGAGGACCATATGGGGTGCTGGAATTCGAACCACTGTTCGCCCTACTACTGTGCTATCTCTCCGGCCCTGGATTAGAAGGTTTCTAAGGAACCTCACAAATATAACTGCCCCAAAAGTCTGAACTTGCACTGGTGAGAAGCTACTAATCTATGGGGGTAAATCTAAACTTTGGGTATCTGTTAGTAAAGCCTGTCTCCTGGGTTTGGTTTGGCTGCTCCAGAGCTGGCTAAAGAGGACAGAAGTTTTACTCCCACTTCTTAGTATTTTTAAACATGTGGATCCTTAGGTCTATGACCTTGGATTCTTTGAACTCATAGAGACTAGCAGACTACCAAATTCCATCAGTTTTGTCCCACCTATTGACAACCTACCACAACTTTATTGAAGTCCTGGATTGCAAAATACAGGGCAATGGCAGTGAGTGCATCAGTTATCTGAAAGAGAAATAATAAGAAATAATTTCATTAGTGTGGCCGTAATGAAATGCTGCTCCGGCCTGCAGAATGGGAATGGTGGTTGCCTCCAAAACTGAAAGGCAAAAACTCAACCCTCACACTGACTAAACAAATGTAAAGCCATTTAGGGAGGAAGACACTGATAATTAGGACCCATTCAGGTTTATGTCAATTTGGGGTTCCAGATCTGCTCTGAAATTGCAGGTTACTTGATTTTTCTGTGAAATGGGACTATTTACTCCTCTGCAGATCTGATATGTCAGCACATATAGGCAAATGTCCTACCTCCATGCTATCTCTCCAGCCCCTGTGTCAACTTAATCTTAAAAGCTTTTTCTCTCTCAAAGTCTTATTGTACCTATGTCCTTTTCCATAATGATTCACACACTGTAAGAAAAGATTTAGAAAATTTAATATGCCTTCTACTCTAGTACCAGAATTAAATCAATTATAGACACCTGAAGCTAGAAAATTCAACAATACATAGTCAACAGTATAAAAAACAGTATAAAAAATTCCAAATGGGAGCCAGAGATATAGCACAGCGACATTTGCCTTGCAAGCAGCCGATCCAGGACCTAAGGTTGTTGGTTCAAATCCCGGCATCCCATATGGTCCCCCGTGCCTGCCAGGAGCTATTTCTGAGCAGATAGCTAGGAGTAACCCCTGAGCACCGCCGGGTGTGGCCCCCCCAAAAAAAAAAGAATCCAAATGGTCAGAGGTTAGAACTATCCTCACACTTCTCTAATACTTTCAGAAGTCTATGAATTCAGGGCTGGAGCGAAAGCACAGCAGTAGGGTGTTTGCCTTGCATGTGGCTGACCCAGGATAGACCTGCCTTTGATCCCCCATATGGTCCCCCAAGCCAGGAGCAATTTCTGAGCACAGAGCCAGGAGTAATCCCTGAGCATCACCAGGTGTGGCCCAAAAAACAAAAACAAAATTTAAAAAAAAGAAGTCTATGAATTCAAATTTAAAATTGGGTTTTTAGGGGCCGGAGTAAAAGCACAGCAGTAGAGTGTTTACCTTGCATTAGGCCAACCAGGTACAGATCCAGGTTCGATCCCTAGCATCCCATATGGTCCCCTGAGCATGCCAGGAGCGATTTCTGAGTATAGAACCAGAAGTAACCTGTGAGCACCGCTAGGTGTGATCCAAAAATCCAATCCCCTCAAAATATCATAAAAATAAATAAAATGGGTTTTGCTTTTACATAAATAAACTCCTGAGCTCCTTAAAAAACCAGGAAAAGAGGGTCGAAGAGATAGCGCGGAGGTAGGTGTTCGCCTTTCATGTAAAAGGACGGTGGTTCGATTCCCGGCATCACATATGGTCCCCTGAGCCTGCAAGGAACTATTTCTGAGAGTAGAGCCAAGAGTAACCCATGAGCGCTTCCAGGTATGACCCAAAAACCAAAAAAATAAAATAAAATAAAAACCAGGAAAGACTTGGGGCTGGAGTGGTAGCACAGTGGTAGGACGTTTGCCTTGCATATGGCTGACCCAGAATGGATTGGACGTGGGTCCAATCCCCAGCATAATATATGGTCCCCAGAGCCAGGAGTGACTTCTGAGCATAGAGCCAAGAGTAACTCCTGAGCCCCAACAGTGTAATAAAAGAAAAAAAATAAATAACCAGGAAAGACTATAAAATATAAATATATACTCATATATTTATATCGATTTCATATAAGTTACTTACCATAAATACCAATTCAGCATAATCAATCAGGAAATGAAAGAGGTATATTATTAACGGAGTCTGCAAGAAAGAAAAAACAGAATCTTACTAGGACTGGTTTCTTGAGCAGGAGTTGAGGAAGAGGCTATTTTGTCAGAAAGAGAAATCTTGAGGGGCTGGAGAGATAGCATGGAGGTAAGGTGTTTGCCTTGCATGCAGAAGGACGGTGGTTCAAATCCCAGCATCCATATTGTCCCCCAAGCCTGCCAGGAGCGATTTCTGAGTGTAGAGCCAAGAAATAACCCCTGAGTGCTGACAGGTGTGACACAAAAACCAAAAACCAAAAAAAAAAAAAAAAACTCTCAAGACCAGAGTAACAGTACAACATGAAGGGCGCTTGCCTTAAGAGTACACAGCCCTGGCATCCTATATGGTCCCCTGAGCACTGCTAGTAATGATCTCTGAACACAGAGCCAAGAGTAATACTGAGTACCACTGGGTGTGGCCCAAAAATAAACCAAAAAAAAAAATAATCTCTTTTTAAAAACTGTGTCTGTAATAGTTGGCCAATGATATATGGTGCCTTTTTTTTTCTTTTTTGAGTGGTACTCAATGGTACTCAGGAACTACTCCTACTTGTACTTGGATGGATTCAGAATAGATCACCTGCAAGGCAAGTGCCTTATTAACTCCTATCTGTCTGGCCCTGGTCAATGTACATATGAAAGTCATTTTCTGTCACTATATCATTTTGTGCCACTAGGACTTAAGTGATGAAAATCAACAAGATCTGACATGCATTAAATGTGTTGAGGGATTAGGGATGTGATTCAAATAGGATACATGCCATGCATGTGTGACACACTCGGTTTGATCCCAATTACCACATGGCTTTAAGTGTTGCCTGATATAGCTCTGGCAGTGCCCAGCGCACTGGACCAGAGACTACAAGGAGCACTTGCTGGCATGCTTTTGCATGTAGACGGCATAGGCTTCAGCCTAGCATTGCATGGCCTGGGACTCCAGCTTTCTGAACCATCTTATTACGCAGTTCCATTACATTTCTAAAATAGCATATAATTGGAGCTGAAGCAATTGCTGAATGTGCTGAGTGCATGTTTCGCATGAGGGAGGCTTGAGTTTGATCTCTGGTACTACATGATACCAGAGCACAGAGCCAGCACAGAGCTGTAAGTAGCTTCTGAGCACCTGCAGTGTGGCACAAGACAAAAAGCATGTAATTGGACAGTGCCTGACAGTACCGGAAGCAAGTCTCAAGAGCTGTGTTGGGAATAGTAACCCTTAATTGCTATCAAATGTGGCCCCCAAACCAAACCTCCTAAATAAGTATATAATATCTCAGTTATAATTCTAACTTATTTATATTTAATGTAATTACTGATATATTTGTGCTTTACCATCTTATTTTATTTTCCTTTTGCTCCATTTTTGTATATACATGAATTTTTTTTATTATTCCTTTTCCCCTTTATTGGCTATTTACATTAAGCTATTTCTCTTTCTGGTTAACCTCACACTATGAACTACTTCCTTAATTTAAGTTACAATACTGATTATACATCTTATATATAATACTGTAATGCTGATTACTTTCAATACTTAAATGACGATATAAGAAATTTTAGACATATAAATTCTACATATATTTTGTTTGGTTGGTTTTAGGGTCAGACCCAGTTGTGCTCAGGACTTATTTCTAGCTCTATGCTCAGAGATGATTCCTGGCAGAACTGGGGGATATATACAGCACCAGGTATCAAACTCAGTATCGCTGTGAACAAAGCAAGTGTCCTATTTGCCATACTATCTCTCTAAACCAATCCACATATTTTTCTTTTATTTGGGGGAAGGGCGTTATACCCAATAATGCTTAGGGATTATTGCTGGCTCTGCACTCAAGAATTACTCCTGGTGGTGCTTGGAGGACCATAAATGTTTTTGAGATCAAACCTGGGTAGGACATGCTGCAAGGCAAGAACCCTAATTACTATATTATCTCTCCACCCAACAAATATTTTTCTTTCTTTTTTTGGGGGGGGGGCAGCACTCAGGGGTTACTCCTTAGTCCTATGCTCAGAAATCGCTTTTGGCAGGCTTGGGGGACCATATCGAATGCCGGGATTTGAACCACCATCCTTCTGCATGCAAGGCAAATGCTCTACCTCCATGCTATCTCTCCAGCCCCCCAACACATATTTTTCTTGAAGGGAGAGGGGCTCACACTTGGTGGTGCACAAGGTTTATTCTGGCTCTGCAGACATGGATCTGGGAGTCAAGCCCAGCTCAACCATGTATATGGCAAGTACCTTAACCACTGTACTATCATTCCTACCCCTCCACATATATTTTAAATCCACAAGACTTTACTACTGTTTTATATTGTCAAGATTTATTTAGATATACCTAGTTATTTACTATTTTTATTATTCTTTATTCCTTTCTACATTCTTGTTGATTCTTTGTATTTTGGGGTTCTGTTTGTTGGTTTGGTTTCGGTTTTTGGCCACACCTGACAGTGCTCAGGGATTACTTCTGGTTCTGCACTCAGGTCATTCCTGGTGATGCCTGGGGGACCATATGGGATGCCAGGGATCAAAACTGGGTTTGCTGCAAGCAAGGCAAACACCCTACCCTCTTAGGTATCCCTCTGGCCCCTCAGTTCTTTTTTGATAGAATAATGAAAAAATGTATAGAATTTCTTTGGGAATGGAGAAATAGATCATAGAACTGACCATATGCTTTACAAGAGGGAGGCCTGGATTCAGCTCCCAGCATAGTACTGTCCTTGGGCAGGATCAAGACTGATCCAAATGGGATAAAAAAAAAAAAAAAAACCACAAAAAAAACTATAGACTTCCTTCTTTCCTTCCTCCCTTTCTTTCTTCTTTCCTCCATGCTTATGGGGGGGTTTACATTTTGAGATCACCCCCCCCAAAAGAACAAAACAATATAGATTTCCTTCTTTCTCAGGGTCACATTCATTGGTGCTGGGAGGGCATGTAGTGTTGTAGAACAAGCCCAAGGCTCTACCACTGAGTCACATCCCTGGCCTAGATGTGACCATTTCCTGGAGGAAAAGAAGTTTATCACCTCAATTCATTTAGGGAAGTTAGCTAAGTAGAAGCCATAGTTAGCATCTGTAAGACTAATTGATATGTGGGCCGAAGAGATAGCACGGAGGTAGGGCATTTGCTTTGCATGCAGAAGGATGGTGGTTCGAATCATCCCTGCATCCCATCTGATCCCGAGCCTGCCAGGAGCGGTTTCTAAGCATAGAGCCAGGAGTAACCTCTGAGTGCTGCTGAGTGTGACCCAAAAAACAAAAAAACAAACAAAAAAAGAAAATATTGTTGGTCCGGGGAGATAGCCTGGAGGTAAGGCATTTGCCTTGCATGCAAAAGATAGGTGGTTCAGATCCTGGCACATATGGTCCCCCGAGCCTGCCAGGAGGCTGAGCTCAGAGCGTAGAGCCAGGAGTAATCCCTGAGCGCTGCCAGGTGTGACCCATCTAGGCTAGCTTTGCCAAATCTCAAGGACTTGGTGGGGGACATGACCCTGGAGGGCTGTGTGCTCACACCTGTGGCTCCTAAACCAAGGAGATTGCCAGGAGCTCCATCTCACACCTTAGTGACAGGCCAGACAGTTTCAAATACTTTCTTCTTCCTTTTTTTTTTTTTTTTTTGGGGGGGGGGGCTACCCCCGATGATGCGCAGGGGTTACTCCTGACTATGTGCTCAGAAATCGCTCCTGGCTTGAGAGACCATATAAGACGATAGGGGATCAAACCGCAGTCTGTCCTGGGTCAGCCACGTGCAAGGCAAACACCCTACCGCTGAGCCATCACTCCAGCCTCAGTTTCGAATATTTCCTGCCTCTTAGCTCTTGCAACCTACAAAATAATAAATGCTCAGAAATGGAACGAACTCAGACTTTAGGTCAATTTTTATTTTTTCCTCTTTGGGACATTGGCTCCACTAGCCCTGGATAGTTTGGTACTTTCCGAGGTCTTTGATACCTTTTATTTTTTTGTATCTAGCCTTATTTTATAGTTGCTCAAGACATGGAGTTTGGTCAACTTCTTGAGTCAATTCACCAAAACTGAAGGATAGTGCATGGTTGGTTTAGTAAGTGGCAGGAGAACCTCTTTTCAAACCACCCACATGCATAAAGGTAGTCAATACTGTTGTAAAGGTCACTTGACAGACTTTTTAGTGAGAACTAGTATGATAGGAAATAAACAAGGTTTTGGTTTAAAATCAGGTTCTACCTATCTGCTTCCTTAGCTATGCTTCCTTAGCTAGGCAGTAAGAATGACCTAGGGCCGAGAGACAGACAAAGACAACAAAATGGCTAAGCACTTGCTTGTCATGCAGGCCTGGGTTCCACACTCAACTCCTCAATGTCCCCCCAGTACTGCAGGGTACTCTGTGCAGAGTAGATTGTAGCCCTTAAGTACTACCAGGAATTGTCCCAAACCCCAAAGAAAACAAAAAAGAACAGAGACCTATTACACAAGATTCTTGCCATGATAGTAATGTGAAAAATAGCATAGTGCCTCACATACAGGAAACTTTTTATGTTGGTTACTTCAGTTTTTGTTTTGTTTCTTTTTAACAGGGGCATCAGTTTTGCCTTTCAACATTCAAAAAAATTAAACTTTATCAACTCTCGACTAAGGGATTCTTTTTTTACATTTATCTTTGTCAATAAGTAGTAAGTTGCTATTTATATTATTGAAAGCCTGCTTTCAAAGTGTTTCAAAGTTTTATAATGACCTTAGAAAGATCTCAGAAGGGCCCGGAGAGATAGCACAGTGGCATTTGCCTTGCAAGCAGCCGATCCAGGACCAAAGGTGGTTGGTTCGAATCCCGGTGTCCCATAAGGTCCCCCGTGCCTGCCAGGAGCTATTTCTGAGCAGACAGCCAGGAGTAACCCCTGAGCAACGCCGGGTGTGGCCCAAAAACAAAAACAAAAACAAAAAAAGAAAGGTCTCAGAAGTAACATAATCCTTGAAAAGTCTATCAGCAAATAGGTTGGTTTCCATAATGAATTACCATGTACACATAGTTGGCATAACTCAAGACACTCATACAAGGAGTACAACCTGCCTCTATTTTTCCACCTGGGTGACCACTCCTGGTCAAAGCAAACTAGAAAGGGCCAAGTTCCTAATTTTATTATCAGCAGGTTACTACTGAAAACATCCAAGGAAGGCAGTCATAAGCTCTACCTGGATAAATGTTCTCTCCTCCCCACTATAGTATATGTGCTGCTGAAGCAAGCTTTCTCCTCCCCCCCACTGTAGCACTTTTTCTTTCCTTCCTTCCTTCCTTCCTTCCTTCCTTCCTTCCTTCCTTCCTTCCTTCCTTCCTTCCTCCCTCCCTCCCTCCCCCTCCATCCCCCCTCCCTCCCCCCCCTCCCTCCCTCCCTCCCTCCCTCCCTCCCTCCCTCCCTCCCTCCCTCCTTCCTTCCTTCCTTCCTTCCTTCCTTCCTTCCTTCCTTCCTTCCTTCCTTCCTTCCTTCCTTCCTTCCTTCCTTCCTTCTTCCATCCAGCCATCCATTCTTTTTTTGCTTTTGGGCTTACTCCTAGCTCTGTATTCAGAGATCACTCCTGCTAGTAAAGCAAGTAGAGATTTTTGTCTTGCACAAAGCTGACCTGGGTTCAATCCCTAGCAACCTACATAGTTCCCCAAGTCTGCCAGAAGTGATCCCTGAGCACAGAGGTAGTGGTAAGCCAAGAACACACTGGGTGTTGGGGTTGGGGGGGGAGGTAACTTGGCAGCATAAGAGATGATTCAAAGGGTTGGAGAACAGGTTTTCTTTTTTTTTTTTTTTTGGTTTTTGGGCCACACCCGGCAGTGCTCAGGGGTTACTCCTGGCTGTCTGCTCAGAAATAGCTCCTGGCAGGCACAGGGGACCATATGGGACACCAGGATTCGAACCAACCACCTTTGGTCCTGGATCGGCTGCTTGCAAGGCAAACGCCGCTGTGCTATCTCTCCGGGCCCGGAGAACAGGTTTTCATGTGGAAGCCCTGTATTCAGTTCTCAGCCCTGAATGGCTCCTTGAGCAGGGAGAAATCCCGAGTGCCACTGGATATGACCCGACCCTTACCTGCCCCCACCAAAATAATAATAACAATAACATATATACACACACACAAAGGTCAAGGATATAGTTCAATGGTAGAATTCGTGCCTTGCATATATATATGGGCTGGATTAAATACCAAGTATATACAAAATTGAAAATGCTAGTATAGAAACCAGAGGGTCCAGGAATCCTAGATCTGATCCTGGCACTGAATGGTCCTTGACCACCAACCAGGAGCAACTGAAAGAATAGAGCTGGGGGCTGGAGCAATAGCACTGCGATAGGGTGCATGCAGCAGACCAGAGATGAAGCCGGGTTCTATCCCCAGCATCCCATATGGTCCCCTGAGCCTGCCAGGAGCAATTTATGAGCACAAAGCTAGGAATAACCCCTGAGTGCTGCTGGGTGTGGCCCAAGTCCCTCATAAAAGTGAACAGAGCTGGGAGTGGCCATTGGGCACTTCTGAAATTGGACCCCCAACAACAAGAAAACCCTCTAGAATAATCATTTTTAAAAGAATCGGATGGCTTTTTACCATATTAGAGTTGTTAACCCACCTTGATTCCAGGCCACCATCATCCTTCTTAGATTATAATATGAGCATCCTGGTCATTTCCCTCCTTCTTGTCCTAGGCATCAAATCCCATCACAGTATTGAAAGCAATAGTTCTAAATGTTATTAAATAAAATATAAATCAGGGACTGGTGAGGTGGTGCTAGAGGTAAGGTGTCTGCCTTGCAAGCGTTAGCCAAGGAAGGACCACGGTACGATCCCCCGGCGTCCCATATGGTCCCCCTAAGCCAGAGGCGATTTCTGAGCACCTAGCCAGGAGTAACCCCTGAGCATCAAACGGGTGTGGCCCAAAAAAACCAAAAAAATAAATAAAATATAAATCAAACACACCCTCCATTCTCTCCTAGTTTGTTTATAACAAGCCAAAAATAAAAAAGCCACTTGTTACTGCAAGCCAGGAAGGGTTGAAGGATCTTTTTTTTTTTTTTTTTTTTTTGGTTTTTGGGCCACACCCGGTAACGCTCAGGGGTTACTCCTGGCTATGTGCTCAGAAGTTGCTCCTGGCTTGGGGGACCATATGGGACACCGGGGGATCGAACCGCGGTCCGTCCAAGGCTAGCGCAGGCAAGGCAGGCACCTTACCTTTAGCGCCACCGCCCGGCCCCAAACTGTATCACTTTTTTTTTTTTTTTTGGTTTTTGGGCCACACCCGTTTGACGCTCAGGGGTTACTTCTGGCTATGTGCTCAGAAATCGCCCCTGGCTTGGGGGGACCATATGGGACACCTGGGGATCGAACCGCGGTCCGTCCTACGCTAGCGCTTGCAAGGCAGACACCTTACCTCTAGCGCCACCTTCCCGGCCGCGGGTTGAAGGATCTTAAGGTTTCCAGGAGAAAACCTTCTCTATGGGGCCAGAGAGATAGCATGAAGGTAGGGCGTTTGCCTTGCATGCAGAAAGTCAGTGGTTCGAATCCCAGCATCCCACATGATCCCCCGAGCCTGCCAGAAGCGATTTCTGAGCATAGAGCCAGTAGTAATCCCTGAGCACTGCTGGATGTGACCCAAAAACAAAACAAAAACAAAAACAAAAAAATGTCCACATAAAGGCTAAAGAAAAAGATGGGATGGGCCAGAGTGATAACACAGCAGTAGGGCGTTTGTCTTGCATGCAGTTGATCCTGGATGGTTGGTGGTTCAAATCCTGGCATCCCATATGGTCCCCGAGCCTGCCAGGAGAGCCAGGAATAACCTCTGAGCATCACAGGGTATGGCCCAAAAACCAAAAAAAAAAAAAAAAAAAAAAAAAAGATGGAAGGGGTCAAGATTTTGTCTCTTTCCAAAGCCAGGGCAGAGGAATATGACAAATAGCTGGAGAAAATAAGCTAGTACTTATTTCCAAATGATCAAATAATCATAAGGACATGAAATATCCCTACTACCTCATCAATTGATCATAACAAATGTCATGATCATATGTCAACTGTCATGACACATAAAATATTCCTCATATGACAAATTCTAATCATTAAAATAATACTGAAATGATAGTACAGCTTGCCTTGCAAGCAGCAAACCTGCATTAAACCCCAGTATCCCATATGGTTCCCTGGAGTGATCTCTGATGCAGAGTCAGGAATAAGCCCCAAATCTCAACCTCCACTTCCTCTATATATATATATATATATATATATATATATATATGTATATATATACACATACATATATATAGGAAGTGGGGGTTGAGATATTATATATCTAAAGAGAACATATCTAAACTTCTAAGCAGGTCTGTAAAAAAGTCCTTCATAGGGGCCATTGTGATAGCATAGTGGTAGGGCGTTTGCCTTGCTCATGGCTGACCCAGAATGGACCTGGGTTCAATCCCCAGTATCCCATATGGTCCCCAGAGCCTCCCAGGAGCAATTTTTGAGCAGAGATCCAGGAAAAAACCCTTATGACTACAGGTTGGCCCAAAACAGAAAAACAAAACCAAAAAAAAATCCTTCATAATCTGGCTTCTAACTTTTCACAATTGATCTCCTATTATTCATTTTCCTCTTTGTTTATTCTACCCTAGTAACACTGGCCATATTTAAGAAATTAATAAGGGTTGGGCTCATTCCGATATATGGTACATCATCATAAAATTTGCTACTCAGATCCACAACACCAAATGGTCCCCAAACATCACCAGGTGCAGCCCTGACGGTCTCTGAACAACTGCCAGGTATGACCCCACAAGGACAGCCTGGGCAAGCCCCAAGACCACAGAAACTGGAAAAAAAAAAAACAAAAAAAAAAAAAAACTTTGTTTCTACAATTTTTTTTTTTTTTTTTTTTTTTTTTTTTTTTTTTTTTGGTTTTTGGGCCACACCCAGCGGTGCTCAGGGGTTACTCCTGGCTGTCTGCTCAGAAATAGCTCCTGGCAGGCACGGGGGACCATATGGGACACCGGGATTCGAACCAACCACCTTTGGTCCTGGATCGGCTGCTTGCAAGGCAAACGCCGCTGTGCTATCTCTCCGGGCCCTGTTTCTACAATTTTTACCATTATTTTTTGTTTTCAATTTCATACTTACAAAATTTTTTATTCCTTGCATTATGGTCACTTCATATTTTCTCTAGTTTGTTAGGAGAGAAACTCAGCTCATTTAATTTACAATCTTCCTTTTGCACAACATGAATTTAGCAATATAATCTTCACCCACATGCTGTTTTTCAAACACTTTTATCGATTGTATTCTTGTTTTCATTCAGCTAAAAATATTTCCTAATTTCCTTTTTGATTTTTTTCTTTTATCCATGGATTATTTAGGAATGTGTTATTGCAATTATTTAATTCCATTATGGTCAAAGAATATTCTTTGGTCCTTGGATTATCTAGGAATGTGTTATTGGAATTAGTTCATTTCATTATGGTCAAAGAATATACTTTTTCTGATTTCAATCCTTTTTAATTTATTGAGCATTGTTTTATGGCCCAGAGCAAGATCTATCTTAACCATGTTCTACACACATTTGAAGAGATAGTTTTGCTATTGTTAGATGGAATGTTCTATAAATAAGTGAGGTCAAGTTCTTTAAGCCTTCTATATCCTTAGTGACTTTCTGTCTGCTTGATCTATTATTCACTATGAGGGAAGACATTGAGACCTATTATTATCATGATTTTCTCTATTTCTCCCTGCAGTTCCATCAGTATCCATGTATTCTAAAACTGGCATAGGTTGGAGCTGGAGAGATAGCATAGAGGTAGGGCATTTGGCTTGCAAGCAGCCAAGCCAGGACTGACCCCGGTTCCATTCCTGGCATCCTACATGGTCCCCCTTGCCTGCCAGGAGCGATTTCTGGATTTCTGAGCACAGAGCCACGAGTAACCTCTGAGCACCAGGTGTGACCCAAAACCAAAAAACCAAAAACCCAAAAAAAAAAAAAAAAAAAAAAAAAAAAACTGGCATAGGTGCATAAACACCAGGATAATTATTCCTCCTTGTGAACTGACCCTTTCATCATGAAATGACTTTATCCCTGGCAATATTCTTTGTTTTGAAATTTACATATTTTATTAGCATACTGTTTCTCTCAGAAATATAGTACAAGGCTGAGGACTGTCTTGTCCTCTTACCTAACAGGTAAAAACTTGAAAAATAATTTTTCTAAATTTCTAAAATAAATAAATAAATAAATAAATAAATAAATTTCTGGTCATACCCCATTGTGCTCAGGGTTTATTTTATTTCTGGCTCTGTGCTTAGGGATCACTCCTGGTGAGATCAAGGGCCCATATGTGGTGCCAGGGATAGAACCCAGGTCAACTACATGCAAGGCAAGTAGCTTATCTGCTGTACTAGCTCTCTGGCCCTAAAAAAAATTTTTTAAGAAATTAAGGCAGGAAGGAGGGCCCGGAGAGATAGCACAGTGGCGTTTGCCTTGCAAGCAGCCAATCCAGGACCTAAGGTGGTTGGTTCAAATCCCGGTGTCCCATATGGTCCTCTGTGCCTGCCAGGAGCTGTTTCTGAGCAGACAGCCAGGAGTAACTCCTGAGCACTGCTGGGTGTGGCTCAAAAACAAAAACAACAACAAAAAAAACACAACAAAAAAAAAAATCAAGGCAGGAAGGAAAAAAGATGAGAAAGATAAGTAAAGGAGGAATAGGGGGTCTGGGTTTCCATTATGATATAGGAGAAATAAACACCACTAAAACATGAGATCTAAGTTGCAACCACCAAAAGTTTGTAATATGGCAGGCAATGGGCGGTGTTAGGGGTGGGGAGTGGGGATGAATGATGGAGTATATAAACATTAGTGGTGGGAACTGTGGACACTAGTAGTGTGATTAGTGTTGAAATACTATACGTTACAATTAAATTATCGATAACTATAAATCACAGTTCTTTAAAAATTAAAAAAATAATATTTCAAAAGGGAAAAGAGAAGGAAGGGAGTGGTTGGAATACATATGCAGATACAGAGCTAAACACTAGACATAAGTTATAAAAGGTGCCAGTAATTGCTTAGAGAAGCATCTATCACGGCAGGTTAAAAAAAAAAAAAAAACAATTTCAGGGGCCGGAGAGATAACATGGAAGGACGTTGGTTCAAATTCCGGCATCCCATATGGTCCCCAAGCCTGCCAGGAGTAATTTCAGAGTGTAAAGCCAGGAGTAACCCCTGAGTGCCACCGCCGGGTGTGACCCAAAAAACAAAAAAACAAACAAAAAAAACAAAACAAAACAATATTGGGGCCCAGCAGTAGCGCAGCAGTATGGCATTTGCTTTACACATGCTGACCCAGGACAGACCTCGGTTCTAGCCCCAGCATCCCATATGGTCCCTGAAGCCAGGAACAATTTCTGGGCGCATAGCCAGGAGTAACCCCTGAGCATTACTGGGTGTGGTAAAAAAAAAAAAAAAAAAAACAATTTTAAGAGTGTGATATAAGCTGTGATAAAGATATGAATCTGTCTTAGAAGATACAGGAAGAATTCCAAGTCTAAGATGGCTTTCTAAAGGAGGTAAAAATCTAAGCTCCCATCTGAATCGTCATAGAGCCAATCACAAAATGAAGGAAGAGTAGCTCACCAGAAGGACAGCACAGGAGCAAAACATCAGAGCAATAAAAGAGATGATGCTGAGACATGTCAAAACCCTCTCAGCAGTCAGTCTAGAAAACAGGCTGCTCAACACGGCACACTGAGTCTCAGAGCTTGGAAGCTGTGCTTTGATGTGCCCACACACATCTGCTCACAAGAACTGAATTATATGCTTACTAAGAGACTCTTCAATTGTTTCTAACCTGTTTCTGCTAGTAGTTCTTGTTATTGCAGTTTGATTAGATAATAATAAAAAGATAATAAAATATGTATGCAAAAGCCTGTTGTTACTTCCTTGAGAAACAAGCTGAATGCCTCTGAAAACTAGACAGGGTCACACCACCGAAAAATCCTTCTCAAAGTAAGAGATTAAAAAGAAATGTAGTTTGTGTGACGAAGCCCTTGGGGCTTTGAGTCATACTATAAGATGTTTGAAGTTTATCCTGAGACCAGTGGTATGCAGTCAATGTTTCCAAGACAGAGACAAAATGAGATTCAAATTCTGAAAGAAAAAAAAATGGCTCTAAGTGCAGAGGGAAAAGAGCAGAATGCAGAAAGACTTATCAGAAAACTACTGCAGCAACTCAAGCAAGAGATGATAGTGATCTAAGAATTATTTAACAATTTTTTAGACCATTTTACTGTTTTTGGATCACACCCAAGAGTATTCAGGGGCTTCTCCAGGCTCAGTACTGACTCACTCCTAATGGTGCTTGAGGGATAATGTGATGCTAGGATTGAACATGGCCCTCGAGCATGCAAAGCACATGCTACAGCCTGCTGAATTCTCTCTCCACAATGATTGCTAACTACGCTGGAGTTCATTGCCATAGATTGGGGAAGCAGTGCTGCTCAGCCCCTGCGGTGCTGGGGATGGCCCAGGCTACAAACTGAACATGGGGTATCCAAGGACCATAGCAGTGGTTCAGGACTTCTAGAGCTTAGGGACTTGGGGAACCAAGTGATGCCTCAGATTAAACCGAGGTTGATCAAGTGCAAGGCATAAGTCTTCACCCCTGCATTATCTCTCAGGTCCCATAGTTTATCACTTTTTTAAAAATTGTTGCTGTTATTCTTTATTGGGGGCTCATGCCCGGTAGTTCTGAGGTATCACTCCTGGCAGAGCAAAGGAGATGAAATTTGGGGACAGGATTTGAACCAGCATCAGCCATGTGCAAGGTAAGCCTCTTAACATCTGTATCATAGTTTATGATTCCTTATAATAATTACAAGGAGTAAGTGGGCAACTATGGGTTTTTCTAAGAAATCCACATTGCCACTTCAAGGGGAAAGCATGTTCCAAAGAGCCAATACATGCCAGTTAGCATACAACCTATTCATGAATGGGGAACTGTTTATAGTTTATTTCCCATTAAAAATGGTAATCTATACAGAAATCTCATCTACTTCCCCAAATTACAATCTGGATCTGGATCATTTCCACTGCAATTGTGAAACCTTATGCAAAAGACATCTAAAAAAGACTGTTTCTAGGGGCCGGAGAGATAGCACAGTGGTGTTTGCCTTGCAAGCAGCCGATCCAGGACCTAAGATGGTTGGTTCAAATCCCAGTGTCCCATATGGTCCCCCGTGCCTGCCAGGAGCGATTTCTGAGCAGACAGCCAGGAGTAACCCCTGAGCACTGCTGGATGTGGCCCCCCCAAAAAATAAAAAGACTGTTTCTAAATATAATTTTCAAAAACAGATGTTTTAAAATGTTTATACAAAAACAGAGATTAGGTTTGGTATCTGTGACTGTGAACTACCAGGACTCTTATTCCCAGAAACAAAGAGGATACTTACTTCATGAAATACTGCTCCAGAATATGGAGACACACCTAAGTCCAGCAGTGCGAGGCCTTCGACCACTGGAAAGGAAGACATCAAAGGTCACTCTCACTCCAAGGCATATCAGAGAAACCAAAGTGCTAGAGACTGGAAGAAGAGCCTTACAGTTCACCTAAGCCCTATACCTCATCCCCAGCATGGGCTTGATTCATGCTGTGAACATCCCCATGAAGGTAATGTCCTTCCTTTTCCCCTGCAGGGCAGGGGGCAGTAAAACTTACAAGAACCTTTTGCTTTTTGTTTTCTGTTTGCACATCTAAGGTTGAGAGTTGAGTGTTTACATTTCCTAGAATGGGAAATGTGACACATAAAAGAATTTAAAAGTACGGGAGAAAACCCAGACAAACCTAAAAAAAAAAATTTAATTAAAATACAATGTAATATTTTCTCTCTCGCTCTTTTTTTTTTTTTTTTTTTTTTTTTTTTGGTTTTGGGGAGGAGGGCAGGCAGACATCTGGCTTCCAATTTCATCCTTGATTCTGGAGACCAGCTCTTGCCAGGTATAGGGTTTTTCTCCCCTGGACTTCAGTCTTTCCCTGGGCACCGGTCTAGGTGGACTCTATAGGGGTAAACAGGCTTTCCCCCTATCTCTCCCTACACTATAGGAATGTGCTCTGAGAGGAGGGCAGGCTGTTCTAGCACTGGTTTATATTGGGACAGTCAGTGGAAATTTTTTCTCTTTTTTTTCATATTGATAGTATTGTGTGCATATATTCTATATATCCATAATATTCATCTTGTATTGAGACCTTAATACTGCCCTACAAAGCTCATTTGTAATATTTTACTGCCTCAGTCCCAACCCTTACTTCCCCCCATCCTCCCATGTAGGTACAGCTAATGACATGAAGCTCACCACATAGAATGATAAGTGCAGTTAGAGAAATAACTACACTGAAAACTATCATAACAATGTGAATAAATGAGGGAAAAAGAAAGCCTATCTCGAGTACAGGTGTGGGTGGGGTGGCGAGTAGGTAGATCTGGGAAACTGGTGGTGGGAATCCTGCACTGGTGAAGGGGGGGTGTTCTTTACATGACTGTAATCATACAAGTACAATTATATTTGTAATCACGGTGTTTAAATAAAGATAATTAATAATATACTGATTTAAAAAAAAAAAGGCCACACCGGGTGGCATTCAGGAGTTACTCCTGGCTCTGGGTTCAGAAATCGTTCCTGGGGCCGGAGAGATAGCATGGAGGTAAGGCGCTTGCCTTGCATGCAGAACAACGGTGGTTCGAATCCCGGCATCTCATATGGTCCCCTGAGCCTGCTAGGAGCGACTTCTGAGCATAGAAGCAACTTCTGAACATACTCCTGGCTAGGAGTAACCTCTGAGTGCTGCCAGGTGTGACCCAAAAACCAAAAAAAAAAAAAAAAATCGTTCCTGGCAGACTCAGTAGATCATATGGGATGCCGGGAATCGAACCCAGCTCCGTCCTGGGTCAGCCGTGTGCAAGGCAAATGCCCTACCACTATTCTATCTCTCCAGCTCAGAATATTTTCAATTAATGGGGACCAGAGATATAGTACAGCAGGTAGGGCACATTGCCTTGCACAAGGTTGACCCAGGTTCAATCCTCAGCTTCTTTTTTTTTTTTTTTTTGGTTTTTGGGCTACACCTGATGACGTTCGGGGGTTACTCCTGGCTATATGCTCAGAAACGGCCTCTGGCTTGGGGGACTATATGGGATGCCGGGGGATCGAACCACCATCCTTCCAGTCTGTCCTAGGCTAGCACGTGCAAGACGATGATTTGTGCCCTGTGCCACCGCTTGGGCCCCTCCCAGCATCTTTCTTATATGGTCACCAAACCTCTCCAATTGTGATCTCCGAGCAAGGCCGGGTGTGGCCCAAAAAACAAAAAATAAAAAATAGTAAATATATATTACTATTACCATCTGTAATATTGAAACCAAAATACAGGGTGCTTGGGGCCAAAGCGATAGAATAGCAGGTAAGGCATTTGCCTTGCATGCAATTGACCCAGGTTCAATCCCCAGCTGCACCCCAGATGGTGCACCAAGCACCATAAGAAATGACTCCTGGGAGGGGCCGGGCGGTGGCGCTGGAGGTAAGGTGCCTGCCTTGCCTGCGCTAACCTAGGACGGACCGCGGTTCGATCCCCCGGCGTCCCATATGGTCCCCCAAGAAGCCAGGAGCAACTTCTGAGCGCATAGCCAGGAGTAACCCCTGAGCCTCACAGGGTGTGGCCCAAAAACCAAAAAAAAAAAAAAAAAAAAAAAAAAAAAGAAATGACTCCTGGGGGCCGGAGAGATAGCATGGAGGTAAGGCGTTTGCCTCTCATGCAGGAGGTCATCGGTTCAAATCCCGGTGTCCCATATGGTCCTCCCGTGCCTGCCAGGAGCAATTTCTGAGCCTGGAGCCAGGAATAACCCCTGAGCACTGCCGGGTGTGACCCAAAAACCACAAAAAAAAAAAAAAAAAAAAAGAAATGACTCCTGAGTGCAGAGCCCCTGAGCACCACTGGGTATGGCCCCAAAAACAAAACAATAAATAAATAAATAAAAGGAGTGCTTATAGGAGAGTGGGATTAGATTGCCTTTTAATCATATTGTCATTTGCATTTCCAAGTTATTATTCATTTATTATCTAGGCGGGAATTTGGGCTACATCTAATGGTACTCATGGATTATTCCTAGCGCTATGTTTGGTAGGGTTACTCACAGAGTGCCAAGGAACTATACATGCAGTGCTGAAGATTGAATCTGAGTTGGCCCCTGTACTATCTCTCTGGTTCTGGATTTTGTTTTTGTTTTTAATAGGTGAAATATATCAGGGGCCGGAGCATGGCTCAAGTGGTAAGGCATCTACCTGCCCGAGGTAGCCTAGGACGGAACACGGTTTGATCCCCTGGTGTCTCATATGATCCCCCAAGCCAGGAGCGATTTCTGAGTTTCTGAGCACATAGCCAGGAGTAACCCCTGAGCATCACCGGGTGTGGCCCAAAAACCGGGGGAAAACAAACAAATATATCAGGCTGGAGAGATAGTACAGTGGTAGTGTGTTTGTCTTGCACGCAGGATGAATGCTGATTGAATCCTGGCATCCCATATGGTCCCTGGAGCCAACCAGGAGCGATTTCTGAATGTGACCCAAAAACAAAACAAACAAACAAACAAATATATATATATATATATATATATATATATATATATCTCAAACCAAATGAAAGTTACAAAGTCTGTTCCCAAAAGTTACATAATTGGGGTTGAAGAAATAGTACAGAAGTTAAGGTGCTTGCCTTGCATATGGCCGATTGTGGTTCAATTCCCAGCACCACATATGGCCCCTATGCACACCTATTCCCCACCCACTACAGTAGACCTGGGAAGATAGGCCTGCCCCCTGCCCCTGGCGCCAGAACCAGGAGTGGTCCAGCCCCTCTCCTCTACACATATTTGGAACTAGTGGGACATCAACATGGCTTTACATTTCGTAGATTCATCCTAGAAGAAAACTTAATCAGTTAAACAATTCATGGAACCTATAAAACAAAGCCTGTTGCTCAGAAAAGCTGTTAATAGATCCTCTTCCTAAGGCCAGAAAGAAACTTCCCTCATGGAGCCCATAAAGAGATGCAATGAGGGGACGATGAGGTGGCGCTAAAGGTGTCTGCCTTGCAAGTGCTAGCCAAGAAAGGACCGCAGTTCGATCCCCCGGCGTCCTATAAAGTCCCCCCAAGCCAGGGGCAATTTCTGAGCGCTTAGCCAGGAGTAACCCCTGAGCATCAAACAGGTGTGGCCCCAAAAACCAAAAAAAAAAAGAAAGAAATAGCTCCTGGCAGGCACGGTGGTTCATATGGGACGCCTGGATTTGAACCAACCACCTTGGGTCCTGGATTGGCTGCTTGCAAGGCAAACACCACTGTGCTATCTCTGCGGCCCCAACAAAAGTGTTTTTTATAGTGATTCACGTGTCACACATGGCTGTATGTAGTTTCCTAATTCTGTTTTCCATCTAACAACAGCAAATTTTTTTTTTTTTTTTTTTTTTGGTTTTTGGGCCACACCCTGTGATGCTCAGGGGTTACTCCTGGCTATGCGCTCAGAAGTTGCTCCTGGCTTCTTGGGGGACCATATGGGAATCCGGGGGATTGAACCGCGGTCCGGTCCGTCCTAGGCTAGCGCAGGCAAGGCAGGCACCTTACCTCCAGCGCCACCGCCCGGCCCCAACAACAGCAAATTTTAAAGTAGCAATGCTGGAAGTATTCCTCCTGACCAGACTCTCATAGCTTTCTAGAGGTGGCTCTTTTTGCTCCTGTTTTTGTTTTACTGGGCCACACCCCATGATGCTGGTGGCGGTGGGGGTTAGGAAGAGGATCTCCTCCAGGCTTTGTACTCAAGTGCAGCTCCTGGCAGACTTTAGGGGCAGTGCTAGGGATCAAATCTACACTGCTTGCATGAAAAGTATGGACATAGCCCACTGAGTTATCTCTCCAGCCCTAGACATAGACTTTTTTTTGGGGGGGTCACATTCAGCAGTGCTCAGGGGTTCCTCCTGGCTCTACACTCAGAAATCACTCCTAGCATGCTCAGGCAAATGCTTCACCTCCATACTATCTCTCCGGCCCCCTAGACATAGACTTTTAAATGAAGATCAGTAGGTTATGCTTAATCCCGAACTCAAATAGATTCCTAATCTTTAGGTGTCAAAGGCTAATAAACAGTCATTTGTCTCTCTGGACATCCACCTACCTGCATCTCAACCTGAGATGTTCTCTCTCTTTTTTTTTTTTTTTTTGGTTTTTGGTTTTAGGGTCACACTCAGCAGTGCTTAGGCATTCCTCCTGGCTCTACTCAGAAATCGCTCCTGGCAGGCTGGGGGACCATATGGGATGCCGGGATTCAAACCAATGACCTTCTGCATAAAAGGCAAACGCCTTACGTCCATGCTATCTCTCCGGCCCAAGAGATATTCTCTTTTAAACACAATACTCGTTGACTACCTCTCTCTCTCTTCTCCCATTATTTCTCTCTTTCTCTGTCTCTCCATGTTTCTTTAAATAAAATTTTATTAAAAAAAAGGGGAGATGAAAAAACAAAAAAAAAAAAAAACCAAAAAAGAGGCCGGGCGGTGGTGCTGGAGGTAAGGTGCCTGCCTTACAAGCGCTAGCCAAGGAACGGACAGCGGTTCGATCCCCCGGCGTCCCATATGGTTCCCCCAAGCCAGGGGCGATTTCTGAGCGCAAAGCCAGGAGTAACCCCTGAGCGTCAAACGGGTGTGGCCCAAAAACCAAAAAAAAAAAGGGGAGATGGGGCCAGAATGATAGCACACGCGTAGGGCATTGCATGCAGCCAACCCAGGACTGACCAGATTTGAGCCTTCCAGGATCAATTTCTGAGCACAGAGCCAGGAGTAACCCCTGAGCATCACCAAATATAGTCCAAAAGCCAAAAACTCAAACCCCCCCCCACAAAAAAGGGCAAGGAGATGCCAAAATACAGCAGAAAGGTTCCACTATCATTCCTTTTTTTTTTTTTTTTTTTGGTTTTTGGGTCTCACCCGGCTGTGCTCAGGGGTTACTCCTGGCTCCATGCTCAGAAATTGCTCCTGGCAAGCACGGGGGACCATATGGGACGCCGGGATTCGAACCGATGACCTTCTGCATGAAAGGCAAATGCCTTACCTCCATGCTATCTCTCCGGCCCCTCCACTATCATTCCTAATGACCTACAAAGGATGAGACAAAATGACCTCTGGTAAAATAGCTGTGTCTATAAATGACTGACTAGTCATATAAAAATATTTTTATCTGGGGGCCGGAGAGATAGCATGGAGGTAAGGTGTTTGCTCTTCATGCAGGAGGTCATCGGTTCGAATCCCGGCGCCCCATATGGTCCCCCGTGTCTGCCAGGAGCAGTTTCTGAGCCTGGAGCCAGGAATAACCCCTGAGCACTGCTGCGTGTGACCCAAAAACCATAAAAAAAAAAAAAAAAAAAAAAAAAAAAATATTTTTATCTAAGTCACATTGGGCAAGAGACAAGCTCCTTTTGTTTCAATTTTCTAAATCTATAAAGCTATTCATTCAATCAGTTAAAGGGTGCTAATAGCACTATGTACATCTTAGGATCATTTAGCTTAATCATACCAAGTTCCTGGCATGTAGAAAGCATTGCACCAGTGTTCACTATTAATCTTTTTATTGGACTGAGAAGCACATGTCAGTGTTTTATTAAGCACTTGTTTCTCCTCTTTGGTACCAACACCTACTTCTTATATGAGACACTGTCCCTCTTCTATGGTCTGGGAGGTTGCCCTGCTAAAAAGTTAACGATAGATACATGACGTAGACTGATCACAGGAATTATAAAAATTAGGATTTTAGCGAGCAGGGAGGGGGCTGGATTACCTATCTTGCATGAACAAAGCTTAGTCCCAAATACCATGGAGACTAGCCCTGTGGCCTCAAGTACTGCTGGGAGCAAACCCCACCCCACCCCCAAATTAAAAAACAAATGAACAAAGAAATTGGTATATGATCTTCAAGTTCAATGTGACTCAACTCCAAGGCTTTTACTGGAGAAGTGGTACCCTCTCTGGCGCTATGAAGATATAAATGAGACTCTCTTAGTTGCTAATCTTGCAGCTAGCTTACCTTGGAGGAGTCTTCCTGAATGCAGTGAATACCAAAAAGATAAAAGAATTACTCCTGATGAGATCACTGAGCCTGTGGGCCCAACGGGCTGGAAGAACTCATGATAATACTGACATCAGAGGTCACATGGGTAAGAGGCCAAAGCAGGAAGGCAGAATCTTTTTCTGAGATTCTAAAACCTATTTTCTTTTTTTTTTTTTTTTTGGTTTTTGGGCCACACCCGGTAACGCTCAGGGGTTACTCCTGGCTATGCGCTCAGAAGTTGCTCCTGGCTTGGGGGACCATATGGGACACCGGGGGATCGAACCGCGGTCCGTCCAAGGCTAGCGCTGGCAAGGCAGGCACCTTACCTTTAGCGCCACCGCCCGGCCCCATAAAACCTATTTTCTTAATCACTAAATTACTTGCTTCATCTTTGGACCCTTCACCCTAAATACTACTAACTTCTCTAAAATTATCCTCACCAGTAGAAAGGAGAAAACACCGTAACTCACATTGACTAGCTGAATGATAAAATGAGGCTTCTAACTTATAAGACTTATGAGTCTGACATGTAATATTTTCAGAAACCTTAATATTTTAATACAGTATTTTCAGAATACCATAATATATATATATATATATATATATATATATTGGTTTTTGAGTCACACCCGCAGGGGTTACTCCTGGCTTTATGCTCAGAAATCGCCCCTGGCAGGCACAGGGGACCATATGGGATGCTGGGATTCAAACCACGGTCCTTCTGCATGAAAGGCAAATGCCTTACTATCTATCTACTTACTTATAGTACTACTTACTATCCATGCTATCTCTTCGGTTCCCATAATATATTTAAAAGGAAGTATTTTCATTTATTATTTTCAGAATACTACAGTATTTTCAGAAACCTTTTTTTTGTTGTTGTTGTTGTTTTTGTTTTTGGGCCACACCCAGCGGTGCTCAGGGGTTACTCCTGGCTATCTGCTCAGAAAATAGCTCCTGGCAGGCACAGGGGACTATATGGGACACCAGGATTCGAACCAACCACCTTTGGTCCTGGATCGGCTGCTTGCAAGGCAAAAGCCGCCTCTCCGGGCCCTCAGAAACCTTTTAGTATGAAATTATTCGCATCATAGTCATTCATTCATTCCCATTTCAGCTGTTTATGGAGTAACATCAACACAGCCTAGCATTTAAAGGACACAAAGGGGACTTCTAGGCACTGTTAATGTTCCTTTTCTTGATCTACCTAGAGTATACCTTATATACTCAATCTGGCTGATAGAATACACAAGACTTGTTTTTAAAATATCAGTAGGGGGGGTTGGCGAGGTGGTGCTAGAGGTAAGGTGTCTGCCTTGCAAGCGCTAGCCAAGGAAGGACTGCGGTTCAATCCCCCGGCGTCCCATATGGTCCCCCCAAGCCAGGGGCAATTTCTGAGCGCTTAGCCAGGAGTAACCCCTGAGCATCAAATGGGTGTGTCCCCAAAAACCAAAATAATATATATATATATCAGTGGGGGATGGAGAGATAGCATGGAGGTAGGGCATTTGCCTTGCATGCAAAAGGACAGTGGTTCGAATCCCGGCATCCCATATGGTCCCCTGAGCCTGCCAGGAGTGATTTCTAGCATAGAGCCAGGAGTAACCCCTGAGCGCTGCTGGGTGTGACCCAAAAACCAAAAACTATATATAAATATCAGTGGGGTGGCTAAGTGATAGAAATGGTAGAGAGTTTGCTTTGCAGGCAGCCAACCTGGGATGGACCAGGGTTCGATTCCTGGGATCCCATAAGGTCCCCGATGTCCAACATTCCATATGGCAACAGCATATGGCAGCACCCCTAGCCTTTCAGGAGTGATTTGAGTGTAGAGGGGGAGTAAGCCCTGAGTGATGCTGGGTGATACCTTGGGATATAACCCCCAAAATTAAAATTTTAATTTGTTGAACTTTACACATAAAATATGTGCATATATATGTTGTACTTGTTTTTGTCTTGGGGCCACACCCGGTGACACTCAGGGGTTACTCCTGGCTATGGGCTCAGAAATCGCTCCTGGCTCAGGGAACCATCTAGGACACCAGGGATCAAACCCAGATCAGTCCTGGGTAGCCTTGTGCAAGGCAAACTACCTACTGCTGTGCTAATGCTTTGGGCCCTATATGTTATACTTGAATTAAAAGGTTTAGGTGCTGGAGTAAGTACAGCAAGTAAAGTGGGGAGTCTGTCTTACATGTGACCGACCCAGGTTTGATTCCTGGCATCCCATTCCTAACATCCCATATGGTCGCCATGCACTGCCATAGTGATTCCTGAAAGGAGAGCCACGAGTAATCTCTGAGAGCTGCTAGATATGGCCCCAAAACAAATAAACAAAAAGTTTAAATAAAATCTTACATTGCTAACTGAAGAGGTTAACTCAGGGGTGAAGGCACTTGTCTTTTATCCTGTGGATCCATGGCTGGGATCTCCAGCACTACACATGGTCCCCAGAACATTGGCCGTGGATCACCCCTGAGCACATAATCAGCAATAGCCCTTGGGTACTGCAGAATGTGGCCCAAAGCCCTCCCCCATAACCACCAAAAACAAAACAAAAATTCTTCCATCTGTAGTCCTAATTTAACCCCCAATCTTTTACTACCTTGTTTAGACATTTGACATCCTTCAAAAGTTTTGGTCCTGTTTATCTTCTCCTTCTACCTAGATCTTTTCTTTCTCAAATCTCCCTTTGCAAAGGCCATCCTTAGCTCAAATTCCTCATCCTTAGGAAACTGGAAAGGGATTTAACACTTTCCCCAGGGACACAATTTCAAGGGAGAAACTGGAAACGCACGAGTTTATTATCATACACGATAATAACTATTTATCTCTCCCACTCAGACCGAATTCTAGCTAGTTTCAGTGGAAATGGTAGTCCAAAACAAAGTTTGGAAAATGACTCCAAGGGCTCAGGATTCAATCCCACACACACATGCTCTCCTGGGCACCAAGCACCCCACAAGAAGTAGTCCCTGAGCATTGCAAGGTGCTAACCGCCACCCCCCAAAAAATCAAAGATGAAAGGAGCAGAAAGAAAGAAATGCCTCACTTGCAAGTCCAGCACGGGAAAGAGGTGCCTAGACACGCACATAAACTACCTCTCTCTCCCCCTCACTGAGGGAATTGGTGACCCCCCCCCCCAAACCACCCCATAGCCTCGCCAGGTAATTTCGCACCCCCCGCCCAATTCCCTCTGCGAATCCCGCTCCACCCAGCCCAGTTTCACCGGTCCCCACCCCTCGGGGCAGAGATCAGGCCCCGACCTGGAGCGGGACACACCCCCTCGGCTCCCCATCCCTGGGGGCAGGCCCCCAGCCCTGAACCCCTCTCGGCAAGCCGCCCCGCAGCCCCGCCCGCGTCCCCCCGCCCGCTGGGCGAACCCCGGGACTGGCCCCGTTTCTTGGTTCCGAATCTGGAGCTTGCGAACGCCGCCAGCCCCCGCCTCTCATTCAGAGGCCAGGGGCGCGCGGGCAGCGGCAGGCGGGCAGGCAGGCCTGGCCGCCTCCTGGAGCCGGCGGCCTCACCTCTTTTCCAAGAGCTGAGTGGGGATACCACCTCCACCCGCTCGGAGATGAACTCGGCCAGGCTGGAACGGAACAACGCCGCCCGCACGGTCACGGCCACCACCAGCACCAGGGCCAAGGGAGCCGCCATGATAGCCGGGGCGGCGCGCGGGCGGGGCGGAAGAGCGGAGCGGAGCGGAGCGCCTTCAGGCCTGCGCGCTGAACCCGTAGTTTCGCGGCGCGGCCTCCGCAGCTAGTTTATGCCTCGGCGGCCCTGCAGGGAACTACAACTCCCAGGATGCAGCGGGACAGCCGCATCTGACCGGCCTACGGCAAGCGGAGTGATTCAAGATTTTTTCGATAGGTTTTGCGTCTCCCTAGGTTGCAGGTCCTGAAGGGTGCTAGCGAAAGCCTTTGGCTTGCTCGGATTACGAGCGAGATGGGTTTGCTTTGTTTCTGTTTTGCGTTTGGGGGAGCCACAGCCTGCTTCGGGAGGAAGGGGTGCTACTTCAGGTTTGCGCTGAGGTGTCGCTCCTGGCACTAGTACTCTGGCGAGGCTAGTATCCCATCCCCCTGTCTCCCTAATAGTTCCAGTCCTTTGAGCCTTCCCTCTCCTAGGCAGAAAGGTTTTGTTTTTGTGGTGCGGAGTTCTGAACCCAGATTGTTCTCAAGCCTTGAGCGACGTTTCAAGTGTAAATTTCGTTCTTCTGCGTTCATGTTTTAAATATTAAAAAGGGGGGCTGGAGAGATTGCAAAGGGGTTATGGCACAGGCCTTACTGCTGACCGGGGTTCCTCCCTCAGCAATAATAGGCGTGACCGCCCCCCCCATGTGGTCCTCAAAACAAGCAACAACAAACAACAAATCTTTCATCTGAGAAAAGTGCGTACGGTGGCTTGTACAGACTCGCAAGTGATTAGGAATGCTTTGATACTTTGCCCGACGCTTTGAACAGCCATTATCAAAAATTAAATGATAGATACTTACCACGAGGTAAAGTATTCAGAACAAGGCAATAGACAGAATTCTTCCTATTTATTTTACGAGTCTTGTTTCATACATGCTCTTGAAATTATTTACAATGGTTACATCACTATTTTAATAGGGATTAGATTGTTCTACTATCCTTCTCTCCCCAAATGGGTTTTCAGTGATGATAATTAGTTAATCCCAGTGAGAATGTTTATACGTTCAGGTATGAGCAAACTTTATTTTTGGAGAGCCTGCTTATAAGCTTTTACACAGCACAACACATATAAAAAGTGCTTATGCTGAATACTTAAAAGATATTATAACAGTTTGAAGTGAATACACTAGGAAATTTAGACCTTTGAATAAAATGATAAAAGGTGCATAATCAAAAATAACTTGAGTCTGTAGTGTTAGCGCAGCCAGTAGGTCCTTTGCCTTGCATGTAACATATCAGGCTTCAGTCCCCAGCACAAATAGGATCCCCCAAGCCCACTAGGTGTGATTCTTAAGTGCAAAGTCAGGAATTATCCCCTGTGCACAGCCAGGTGTGCCCCTAAAAAATAAATAAATTGATGGAAGGAAGTAGGTAATATTGATAGGCAGTGAAGGAAGTTTCTGAGAAGTAGAATTTAAACTGAGACCAAAGAATGCAAAATTAACCCGGCTTCTAAGTTGAGGAAATAGACTTAAGTCCATAAACACTGTGTTTGAGAAAGGAAGCAAATATGGGCCAGGTGGAGAAAGTGGTACGAGGTGTGTGTGAAGAGCAGATAGTAGTCATTCAGATAAGGGCCTGTTTGCCAGGGCTGAGAATTGAGCTTTATTCAAAGTGCAATTCATGTACCAATGGAATTTTTTTTTTTTTTACTTTTTGGTTTTGTTTGGGGGCCACATCCAGCAGTGCTCCGGGGCTACTCCCAGCTCAGTGCTAAAAATGATTGAGGTGCCTGGCTCAAACCCAGAGTCTCACACTTACAAAATAAGTGCTATATCACTAAGCCACATCTCTAACTATACAACTCAATAATTAAAAATTATGATGATCGACCAGAAGTTAGTACAGTGAATAAGGCAATTGCCTTACACTAGCCTATCCTGAGTTCAAGTCCCAGCACCCCATATGTTCTCCAAAGCCTGCTAGGAGTAATCCCTGAAGGCAAAGAAAGGAGCACTCCTTGAGCACCACTAGGTGTGCCCTCCCAAATAATAAATTTTAAAGAATTACATTTAAAATGGGATTGAGGGGACCGGAGAGATAGCATGGAGGTAAGGCATTTGCTTTTCATGCAGAAGGTCGGTGGTTTGAATCCCGGTAACCCATATGGTCCCCTGAGCTGCCAGAAGCGATTTCTGAGCGTGAAGCCAGGAGTAGTAGCCCCTGAGCACTGCCGGGTGTTACCCAAAAACCAAAAAAATAAAATAAAATGGGATTGAGGGGCCAGAAAGATAGCACAGTGATGGGGCATTTGCCTTGCATGCGGTTGACCCAAGATGGACCTGGTTCAATTCCTGGCATCCCATATGGTGCCCCGTGCCTGCCAGGAGCGATTTCTGAACACAGAGCCAGAAGTAACCCCTGAGTAGCATAGCCGGGTGTGGTCCAAAAACTAATTAATCAATAAATAAAATGGGATTGACTGAAAGATAGTACATAGGATGAGAATCCAGATTCTAATCTCTTAATACTACATATGGACCCTGAACATCATTAGACATCACTCCTGAGCACAGAGCTAGGAAAAGCCTCTGAGTGTTACCAGGTATGGTCCAAACAAACAAAAATAAAATAAAATGGAAGAATTATTTAGACAGATGTATCTTTAAAGAAGACACTCAAGGGCCAGAGAGTACAGTGGGTAAGGCACTTGATTTATATGCTGCCAACTCAGGCTCAATCTGCAGCATCCCATATGGTTCCCTGAGCACTACGAGGAGTGATTCCTGAATGCAGAGCCTCAGGGGGAACTCCTGAGCATTAGTTATTAAGGAAATTCAATCAAAACCATAATAAGATTTAATTTCCTGCTCACTAAGATGTTTACAGTAAAAGAAAGATAATTACATATTGGCAAGAAAGTGGTTAAATGGAACTTTGCTATATATTGCTAATGTAAATGTAAATACAATAGCCACTTTAGAGTTTGACAATTCCTCAAAATAGTATACATAAAGTCACATTCCTAGTAAGTACTAGCCATAAATATCCAAAAGAAAAAAAATGTACATAAAAATTTGTACATGTGGGGCTGGAGAGTTAGCATGGAGGTAAGACATTTTGCCTTGCATGCAGAAGACAGTGGTTCGAATCCCGGCATCCCATATGGTCCCCCGTGCCTGCCAGAGGCGATTTCTGAGCATAGAGCCAGGAGTAATTCCTGAGCACTGCCGGGTGTGACCCAAAAAAAAAATTGTACATGAGGGACCAAAGAGATAGTATGGAGGTGGGGCTTTTGCCTTGCATGCAGAAGGACAGTGGTTGGAATCCCGGCATCCCATATGGTCCCCCAAGTCTGCCAAGAGCTATTTCTGAGCATAGAGTCAGGAGTAAACCCTGAGTCCTGTTCGGTGTGACCCAAAAACCAAAAAAAAAAAAAATTGTACATGAAGGGCCGGAGCACAGCAATAAGGCCTTGCAAGCAGCGGACCCAGGACCAATGGTGGTTCAAATCCCAGAAACCCATGCCTGCCAGGAGCTATTTCTGAGCACAGAACTAGGAGTAACCCCTGGCAACTGCCCGGTGTGGCCCCAAAACCAAAAACTAAAAAAAAAAAAAAAAAAATTGTACATAAATGTTTGTAGTCCATTCCTAGTTATAGCTCATAAATTCCAAAAAATGAAACAATCCAAATACCCATTATGTTTGCCATGCATAGAAAATATATGGATGGGCCCGGAGAGATAGCAAAGCGGCGTTTGCCTTGCAAGCAGCCGATCCAGGACCAAAGGTGGTTGGTTCGAATCCCAGTGTCCCATATGGTCCTCCGTGCCTGCCAGGAGCTATTTCTGAGCAGACAGCCAGGAGTAACCCCTGAGCACCGCCGGGTGTGGCCCAAAAACCAATATATATATATATATATATATATATATATATATATATATAGTAAAAAAAAAAAAAAAAAAAAAAAGAAAATATAGGGTATATCTCTACAAGGCTACAAATAGACACCACCAGCAAAGAATAAAATTTTTTTTTATTTGAAAAAAAAAAATTTTTTATTTGTTACAACATGCACCACTATATAATCTGAAAGCATGCTAAGTGAAATAAATTAAGATTATTTGGGGCCGGGTGGTGGCGCTAAAGGTAAGGTGCCTGCCTTGCCTGTGCTAGTCTTGGACAGACCGCGGTTCGATCCCCCGGTGTCCCATATGGTCCCCCAAGCCAGGAGCAACTTCTGAGCACATAGCCAGGAGTAACCCCTGAGCGTTACCGGGTGTGGCCCAAAAACCAAAAAAAAAAAAAAAAAAAAAAAAAAAAAAAAAAAAAAAAAAAAGATTATTTAGATCATATATAATTTATAAAAATTATTTTATCATAATTTATTAGTTATATCATATGTAATTTAATTTAGATGAAATGTCCAAACTCTAAAGACATAAAGTAAATTAGTGGTTATACAGGGCTAGGGGTTGTTCTGAGGAGAAGGAAATGGGAAATAATTTATGAGTATAGGATTAATTTGGAGCTGATAAAAAAAATGTTTGAAATCAGTTTGGTGGTTTTTGAACTGTGAATGTGTGTGTTTGTGTGTTTTTGTGTGTATGTAATGCACATGCATATAAAGGCAGGGATTTGGGCCACACCTAGTGGTGCTCAGGGCTCACTCCTGTCACTGCAATCTGGAGATACTATATGTGACTGCACTTGAGGTACCAAATGTGGTCTTGGGGATCAAGCTTGAGTAGGCCACACATCAGGCAAGTACCTTCTGTATTATCTCTCCAGCCCCTAAATATATACATATATATATTTGAGTTTTTGGTTTTGGTTTTTTGTTTTGTTTTGTTTTTGTTTTTGTTTTTGGGCCACACCTGGCGTTGCTCAGGGGTTACTCCTGGCTGTCTGCTCAGAAATAGCTCCTGGCAGGCACGGGGGACCATATGGGACACCGGGATTTGAACCAACCACCTTTGGTCCTGGATTGGCTGCTTGCAAGGCAAATGCCGCTGTGCTATTTCTCCGGGCCCACCCAGAATATATTTTTAAAAAGCTCACTGAACTAAAAAAAAAAAAAAAAAAAAAAAGAAAAAAAGGGGGCCGGGAAGGTGGCGCTAGAGGTAAGGTGTCTGCCTTACAAGCGCTAGCCAAGGAATGGACCGCGGTTCGATCCCCCGGCGTCCCATATGGTCCCCCCAAGCCAGGGGCGATTTCTGAGCACATAGCCAGGAATAACCCCTGAGCATCAAACGGGTGTGGCCCAAAAACCAAAAAAAAAAAAAAAAGCTCACTGAACTACAAAAACTTTAAATAGGTGAACTTTGTGGTATATCCATTATGTCTCAATAACTTCTTTATGGGGGACCATACCTTACATAGTACTTGGGGATTTCTTGGGAATCTATGCTCAGGAGTTATTCCCAAAAGTTCATGATCACACAGTACCAAAGTTGAAATCTGGATGTTCTGCAGCCCATTGAGATATCTCTTCATCACCTAATACTTTTGTTTTAAATGAATATCAGGATAATGTGGGAAACTTAACTTTTATGTTTTGTCACTGTTGTTATTCCTGGCCATGCCACCAATCCAGAGGCCATTAGAACCATATCTGGCTGGAGCGGTATACCGTTCCAAGGATCAAGTTCAAGTCTTGGCACAGAGCCACAGACCCAGCCCTAGTATGTGTAATTTTCAAATATAAATTTTCTATGTAAATTCTTTAGTTCTGCCCTAGAGACTGATTCACTAGGTTTGGGAACTCGTGTGTGTGTGTGTGTGTGTGTGTGTGTGTGTGTGTGTGTTGCTCATGATTGAAACAGGGCCTTACACATACTCATTCTACCACCAAGCCACACCCCAACCCAGAAACTGCATTCATTTGGAGGGGGAAGATGAGTTTTGGGGCCACATCTAACAGTATTCAGGGTTTGGGGGATATTCAGTGCTGGGATTGAACCAAAGTAGCCACATGCAAGACAAGCACCTTAACCCTTGTACTATCTGTCCAGAACTAAGAACATGCATTCTTTCTTAGAGGTGCCACACCCACCAGTGTGCAGAGGCCACACCTCGCCACTCCTGACGGTGCTCGGGGGACTATATTCAGTGCCAGGAATTAAAACTATACAGGACACACGAAAGGCAAGAGTTTAATCCCTGTGTTATCTCTCCAACCTAAGAATCAACACTTTTTTAAAACTTTATTTATTTTTGAGTGCCCGGAGTGATGGTGCTAGAGGTAAGTACTTGCTTGCAAGTACTAGACTAGGATGGACCTGGTTCGATCCCCGATCCCCCGATTTCTGAGCGCATAGCCAAGAGTAACCCCTGAGGGGCCGGGCGGTGGCGCTAGAGGTAAGGTGCCTGCCTTGCCTGCGCTAGCCTTGGATGGACCGGACCGCCCTTCGATCCCCCGGTTTCCCATATGGTCCCTCAAGCGATTTCTTAGGGATTTCTAAGCACATAGCCAGGAGTAACCCCTGAGCGTCACCGGGTGTGGCCCAAAAACCAAAAACCAAAAAAAAAAAAAAAAAAAAAAAAAAAAAAAAAGAGTAACCCCTGAGCGTCAAATGGGTGTGGCTCCCCCAAAAATAACTATTTATTTTTTGATTATTGGTTTTTGGGCCACACAGCAGTGCTCAGGAGTTACTCCTGGCTCTATTTACTCCTGGCTCTATGCTCAGAAATCACTCCTAGCACGCACCGGGAAACCATATGGAATGCCGAGATTCAAACCACCGACCTTCAAATGCCTTACCTCCATGCTATCTCTCTGGCTGGAGAACCAACATTCTTTTTTTTGTTTGTTTGTTTTTGTTTTTTGTTTTTGGGTCACACCTGGCAACGCTCAGGGTTTACTCCTGGCTCTGCACTCAGAAATCGTTCCTGGCAAGGCTCTGGGGACCATATGGGACACCGGGATTCGAACCAACCATCTTTGGTCCTGGATCGGCTACTTGCAAGGCAAATGCCGCTGTGCTATCTCTCTGGGCCCCAGAACCAACATTCTTAATCCCTGCTATCTCTGATGCTCAGAGCATGTTCAGGAGTCATAAATAAAAGAGATGAAAATAGCAAGTTCTGAGTGTTTACTGTGAGCTAAGTATTCATTGTTATCGTTTTATTTTATTATTTATATATGCTTTTATTACAGGTTTTTATTACAGTTTCCATATCACCACTAACACATGATAAAATTGAGGCACAAAGCCATTAATTCATTTGTTTAAGTCCACACTGCTAGTAAACAGCAGGCCCTGGTGTGATTGTTAGCTATAGGTGTTGTGGGTAAGCTGTTCTGCCTGAGAAAATGAGTGGAATTTGGGTTGGGTTGTCTTGAGTTGAATTGGATTGTTTTTGTTACTGTAGCTGAGAAGAAGGGTAGAGAATTGAAAAGGAGATAATAAAGAAGAAAGCAAGGTGATTTCTTTGCTGAGAAATCAGGTCATATGTGGGCTACTCAGAGAGGAAGAAATGGAGGAGCTAAGATATTAAGTAACCAGCTTTAAGCCATGCACCTGGGTAGCTTTCCACTTAACATTTCTAACCTGCCTTCCTTGCCAAGTCCTGTCCTATCCAGTTGTCTAGCCTATCCAGTTCCTTTCTCTTATTCAAAATAGCCAACAGATCTGGCCATTTCTAACATAAAAGAAATGAATGAGGGGTTTTTGAGGAAGCTCCTGGGTCACAGTAAAGACTCAGGATCTGTGGGAAAGTCAGGATATAGGTCGGACATTTGTCAGCTTAAACAGGAAACACCACAGGAATAAATGAACTCCAACTAGTTTTTATGGCCTTGTACCTGCCGTATGAGAGTCAAAGGGCTTGAAATGAATATTGCAAGTGTGTTAGGCAACTAGAGAAAAGGATAGGTAAGACTTTGGATGATGAATTTACTATACTGGCTTTAGAAGACACACCGAAAGGCAAATAAATGGGTGAAGACAAAGTGTGGCTGGGTGGTGAAAGATGGGGCAAAGGCAGATTTCCATTATTTTTTTTTTTTGTGTGTGGTTTTTGGGTCACACCCGGCAGTGCTCAGGGGTTATTCCTGGCTCCAGGCTCAGAAATTGCTCCTGGCAGGCACGGGGGACCATATGGGACGCCGGGATTCGAACCGATGACCTCCTGCATGAAAGGCAAACGCTTTACCTCCATGCTATCTCTCCGGCCCCAGATTTCCATTATTAATGTTGGTGACAATAATAATAGATTCAGTCCCTCCCATTTCGGAGGTTAGAGCCTACCAGGAAATAATACAAAATAGAAGTAAAAAATAGAGGTTGTAATGAAAACTAGGATGAGAACAGAATCTGAGCACTGATAAAAAATAGGAAGCCAAGACTTACAGGACCAGATTGGATTTCTCTCTTTCTTTCTTTCTTTCTTTCTTTCTTTCTTTCTTTCTTTCTTTCTTTCTTTCTTTCTTTCTTTCTTTCTTTCTTTCTTTCTTTCTTTCTTTCTTTCTTTCTTTCTTTCTTTCTTTCTTTCTTTCTTTCTTTCTTTCTTTCTCTCTCTCTCTCTCTTTCCTTCCTTCCTTCCTTCCTTCCTTCCTTCCTTCCTTCCTTCCTTCCTTCCTTCCTTCCTTCCTTCCTTCCTTCCTTCCTTCCTTCCTTCCTTCCTTCCTTTCTTTCTTTCTTCTTTTTTTTTGCTGTGTTCAGGGGTTACTCCTGGCTCTGTGCCCAAAAATCGCTTCTGGAAGGCTCGGGGGACCATAAGGGATGCTGAGGATTGAACCCGGATCCCTTCTGGGTTGACCACGTGCAAGACAAATGCCCTGCCACACTGTGCTAATGCTCCGGCCCCTAAGTTAGATTTTTATCCAAAGAGCTACAGGAAGTCCAACAAAGCATGGGAGTGTTGGAACAGGTCACAACTTTGGTTTTGTCAGTTTCCCTTTGCTGCTAAATGAGGGATAGACAAAAGGGAGAGTGCCACAGGACGTAGATGCCTTAACATTTCTAGTGGAGGGCGATCACGATAGCACAGAGGGTAGGGTGCTTGCTTTACATGCGGCAGACCTGGGCTTGACTTTTGGTGGACCGGATGGTCCCCTGAGCACCAACGGAAAAGACCACTGAGTAACCCCGTGAGCACTACCAGGTGTGGCAAAAAAAAAAAAAAAAAAAAGTCTGGCAACATGGGATAGGGAAGGAAAGGAAGTGGATGAATTCAAAAAATATTTGAAAGATAGAGTTGATAAATTGTTCTTCAAATCCCAAAATTATCCCTGACTCTCAAACTCAGCTTCTGGGAAGTTCTGGAAGAGTTCATTAGCAAAAATTTGGGATGGAAAATTAGTGAAACTGGTAAAAATGCAAAATCTGTTTTTTTGGTTTTTTGTTTTTTTGTTTTTTGGGTCACACCCGGCAGCGCTCAGAGGTTACTCCTGGCTCTACGCTCAGAAATCACTCCTGGCAGGCTTGGGGGACCATATGGAATGCTGGGATTCGAACCACCATTCTTCTGCATGCAAGGCGTTTGCAAGGCCTTACCTCCATGCTATCTCTCCAGCCTCAAAATGCAAAATCTTTAAACAAGTGAAGGGCTCTTTTCCTCCTCAGCAGCCTGGTGACCAGCTGCCATTCTGAAAGACTTAAGTAGCTTGCCAGGTGAGGGATTTCATAATACAAGAGAACTCTCTTAGTAGACTTTACCCATACAAAAGGCAACAATGCCTGACCCAAAATTTAACAAAAACACTAATCAAAATGTACCCAAACACACCTGATAATTATCTGCTCTTGATTTGAAATAATTTGGCAGTAGCAAAATAACAGACTTTGATTTAACAAAAAATTACCATTCCTTGAATTAAGCAAAGATAAATCAATCAAATCTATATTTGAAAAATAGGGTCTACCTCCTTCTCACCCCCCCTCCAAATGTGGACTGTCATTTGATACCGGACTCAGCTTCAGAAGGATCCCCAGTGCAAGAACTCTACCTGAGCCCTTTCTGCCGCAAATCATTTCTCAGTCTCAACAAGACCAGGGTGTGTGATAAAAATGTTCCCTGGATCCCACTCCCCCACACAAGAATATCTCAAAAGACAATGATAGACTGACACTGTCACCCCCAAATGCATCAGCAATATAATATAGCACCATTTCTTCTTGCAAAGGCATACGAGGGATAAGAACTCATACACTTTACAATACAGGGGCACCTCCCACTTGAACATATGTCATGTGGACCCAATTTAGATTCTAGGTGATTAGACAGCGACTGTCCAACCCTGAACCCTAGATCTCAGACATAGAACTGGCACAGTTCTCAGCAACAGCTCCAGGAGCCAATTTCCCCCTGGAACATTCTTAATGCTGCTCTTACATCAACATGTGCCAGTTTTGATACGACATCCTGACAATGAGAAAATGGCAACAACTTGGTCTAAGAGCAGGTTGTTTTACCTCACCTAATGATAAGATGAAATCAGAAGACATGTCATCCTTTAATTTGTACAAAAGCCATATCTACAGAAGACTGACTGTGACAACCATGACTGAGCAGAACTTATCCTGGGACCAATAAAAAAGATCCTAGTCTAGGCCTTGGCCTATGATCTGTACAACAACCAAGATCTCTAACTCCAGAGGTGTGACTGAGACAACTGTAACCAAGCAGATCTTCTGGAAACATAATTAAAGACTCTATCCTATGCTTCATCCTAGGATCGGGGCAAAAACCAAGACCACCAACTACAGAAGACTGATTAATACAACAGTGATGGAATAGAACTCCTAGAATCGTAAAGAAAGACTCCACCTAGGCTCCATCCTTTGACCTGTGCAAATGCCAAGATTTCTAGCTACAGAGGCATAATTTTATCATCCACGATGGAGCAGAAAGTTTTCAGACACCATAAAAGAACCTAGGGAAGAGTAAAAGAACATGTATAGAGCCTGTAGTTATTCCCATGACAGTATTCTTCAAGGGCGGAGAAACCCTGTATCTCTGACTTAGACCAAGGGAATTCCTTTCTAATCTCCCCAATATTTACTGTGCCTATGCAAGAAAAAAAAAGAGAAGCACAAATTAATTCTTTTGGTTTTGTTATTGTTTTGTTTTTTGTTTTTTTTCCGTGGGTTTTTTTTGTGTGTGTGCTTTGTTTTGTTTTTATTTCAGGACTGTGGTTATTGTGTGGTTGTTGTCTTTATTGCTGTGGTGCTTTTTGAGTTTTTTGTTTGATTTTTAAAATTTTTTTAGTATTGTTGTTATATTTTTCTTTCTTTTTCCCTTTCTTCTATTTTTTTAACATCTTTTCTTTTTTTTGTGGGGGGGTCACATCTGGCAGTGCTCAGGGGTTACTCCTGGCTCTAGGCTCAGAAATCGCTCCTGGTAGCCTTGGGGGACCATATGGGATGCCGGGATTCAAACCAATAACCTTCTGCATGAAAGGCAAACGCCTTACCTCCATGCTATCTCTCCAGCCCCTCCCTTTCTTCTCTTAAATTGATATTTATAGCCTCTAGAAGAACTCTTCACATTTTTTCCTTGTTTGATTTTTGCCCCATTTTTTTTCTTTCCTTCAAACAGAACCACATAACTTGAACCATCTTGTTCCACCTCACAAACTGAGGGGGAAATAATGGAGGGTACCAAGAACAAAAAGTCGTATGAACATTAAGTAGAAATAAAAAAATGATCAGACTTAAATACCAAATCCAAAGCCAACAACAACAGAATCAATACCCAATCTACAACATACTAGACACAGAAATATACTAGCAGCCCAGGAGTTAAAGAAGGGGGATATGGGATGCATGCTGGAAACAGGGGTGGAGGGAGAACAACATTGGTGGGGGGAATGACCCTGATTCAATGTTGCTATGTACCTAAAATATTACTGTGAATGATTTGTAATCCACTTTGTTCAAAATAAAAATTAAAAAATAAATAAATAGGGGTCAGAGAGATAACACAGTGGTAAGGCATTTGCCTTAGATGCAGAAGGATGATGGTTCGAACCCCAGCATCCCATATGGTCCCCCGAGCCTGCCAGGAGAGATTTCTAAGCATAGAGCCAGGAGTAACCCCTGAGCGCTGCTGGGTGTGACCCAAAACAAAAACAAAAAACAAAACAAAAAAAAAAGGAGCCGGAGAGATAGCATGGAGGTAAGGCGTTTGCCTTTCTTTTCTTTTCTTTTCTTTTCTTTTCTTTTCTTTTCTTTTCTTTTCTTTTCTTTTCTTTTCTTTTTTCTTTTTTGGTTTTTGGGTCACATCTGGCAGCACTCAGGGGTTACTCCTGGTTCTATGCTCAAAAATCGACCCTGGCAGGCACAGGGTACCATATGGGATGCCGGGATTTGAACCACCATCTTTCTGCCTTACCTCCATGCTATCTCTCCAGTTCCAGGCGTTTGCCTTTCATGCAGAAGGTCATTGGGTCAAATCCCGGTGTCTCATATGGTCCCCAAGCCTGCCAGGAGCGATTTCTGAGCATGGAGCCAGGAGTAACCCCTGAGCACTGCCGGGTGTGACCCAAAACAAAAACAAAACAAAACAAAACAAAACAAAATAAATAAATAATATATTTTTTAATAAAGGGACTAGATGGCAAGCAAAGAACTCAAGAAAGTCAGCCAAAGAAATACAAGGATAGGGGCCGGGCGGTGGCGCTAAAGGTAAGGTGCCTGCCTTGCCTGCGCTAGCCTCGGACGGACCGCGGTTCGATCCCCCGGCGTCCCATATGGTCCCCCAAGCCAGGAGCGACTTCTGAGCGCATAGCCAGGAGTAACCCCTGAGCGTCACTGGGTGTGGCCCAAAAACCAAAAAAAAAAAAAAAGAAATACAAGGATAGGGGCCAGAGTGATAGCACGGAGGTAGGGTATTTGCCTTGCACTCAGCTGACTCAGGACGAACCTGAGTTTGATCCCTGGCATCCCATATGGTCCCCCAAGCCAGGAGCTATTTCTAAGTGCATAGCCAGGAGTAACCCCTGAGTTTCACTGGCCAAAGAAAGAAAGAAAGAAAGAAAGAAAGAAAGAAAGAAAGAAAGAAAGAAAGAAAGAAAGAAAGAAAGAAAGAAATACAAGGATAGAGTAAACAAAGTCAGAATTTCTCTTAAAGCAAAAAAAAAAAAAAAAAGTAAACAAAAAACTAAACCTAGAACAGGAATGATAGCACAGCGAGTAGGGAATTTGCCTTGTATGCAGCTGGCCAAGTTTGATCCCTTGAATCACATATGGTCCCCTGAGCCCAGAGCGAAGAATAAGCCCTAAGCACCTCCAGATCTCTCTCTCTCTCTCTCTCTCTCTCTCTCTCTCTCTCTCTCTCTCTCTCTCTCTCTCTCTCTCTCTCTCTCTCTCTCTCTCTCTCTCTCTCTCACACACACACACACACACACAAAGCAAAAAAAATTAAAGATACAACATTGGCTTGATTTGTGTTTGATGATGCAAACCTTTTATAGATAAGAAATTGTATATAAATTTGGGCCCGGAGAGATAGCACAGTGGCGTTTGCCTTGCAAGCAGCCGATCCAGGACCAAAGGTGGTTGGTTCGAATCCCGGTGTCCCATATGGTCCCCCGTGCCTGCCAGGAGCTATTTCTGAGCAGACAGCCAGGAGTAACCCCTGAGCATCGCCGGGTGTGGCCCAAAAACCAAAAAAAAAAAAAAAAAAAAAAAAAAAAAGAAATTGTATATAAATTTAAAAACACAATACAAGTGGGAATAAATATAAGGTGGTCTGTAGGAAAATCTAATTAAAGGCATCCTTCAGATTGGCGAAGTAGAGAAGACCCGAACTAGTTTAGTGTACAGAATGGGAAGCCCCTTCAGAGGAATGACACCTGGGAAAGTTTGTCATATAGCACAACTGGTAGCAGTGGGCCCAGAAACTTGGGTATTCATCTTTCTCTCAAATTAGCAATTTCATATTTCTGGGAGGCCTCTGGGATACTCACCTTAGCTGTTTCTCCCACCAATGTGATGTAAGGGCCCAGGAAGAAACCAAGGATCCGGCCTTTCATAACATCCTGAATGAAGACAGGTTTCCAAGACCCAGGACCTCCAAGCCCTCTCAACTTCCTTCCTGTGCCCTAACCTCAGATACTCACTATTGTACAAGCCATCCTTTTGGGTAAAGATGGGCTCTCACTACAGCCATCCTCCTTTGAAGCTTTCTCCTCTCCCAGGAGTACTGCCTCCACCTTGTGCATCCATCCAGACCCTTTATGCACACGCTTAAATTCACACACACACACACTTCTGTCTCATGGAAAGAAGCCCACCAGAAGAAAGAATTTTACTTGTTGCTTTATTTGCTGCTTCCTGATTCCCTCATTACCCATGCCCATTTCACCTTGAATTTCTCCATCTTATAATTTGAATGAGGTTGACATCAATATCAGTTCAAAAAGGACGTGAAATGGCTTAAACTAATCAATCAATGTATGTCAAGTCTCTCTCCTTAGTGATTCAGGGAGAAATATAGGCCCCAATTAGATGAATAAGAGTCCACAGTACTCAATTCTGGCATTTCAGATTAGACCATTTGGAAAAATGTATCTTTTCTGTTCTTCTGGATTTGAGCTAGAAGCACCAGATCTAGATGCAGTTATTGCTGAATATTTTGACCAAATTTTTTTCTAGCTTTGAACTGAAATTTTTATTTTCAGTAATCAAAGTTTTCTAACAGAGAGAACTCTTCCTTTCAAAGGATTGACATATACTTCACTGGATTTAATAATTCATTTATGTAGGGGCCGGAGAGATAGCATGGAGGTAAGGCGTTTGCCTTTCATGCAGAAGGTCGGTGGTTCGAATCCTGGCATCCCGTATGGTCCCCTGAGCCTGCCAGGAATGGTTTCTGAGCATAGAGCCAGGAGTAACCCCTGAGTGCTGCCAGGTGTGACCCAAAAACCAAAAAAAAAAAAAAAAAATCATTTAAGTAGGGGGCGGAGCGGTGGCGTGGAGCAGTAAGGTGTATGCCTTGCTGGCACTAGCCTAGGATGGACCGAGGTTTGATTCCCCAGGGTCCCAGACCCCAGGCCAGAAGCAATTTCTGAGCACATAGCCAGGAATAATCCCTGAGCGTCATCAGGTGTGGCCCAAAACACCAAAAAAAAATTCATTTATGTTTATGGCTTTTGATTTTTTATTTCCAGAGAAATAACAAAAAAATTCATTTATGTTTATGGCTTTTGATTTGTTATTTCTTCAGAGATTTGAAGATGTATATCAAACTACTTCCTAACTATACCTACCTGAATATCCCAAAGCCTCTCCAAACCCCAATACGTAAAACAGAGTTCATGATCATCCTTCTCCTCCTCCTCCGCTTCTTCCTCCTCTTTTTCCTGTTCCTCTTCCATCTTCATCCCTTCTCCTCTTCCTCCTCCTCCTCCTCCTCCTACTACTACTACCACCACCACCACAACCACCACCACCATGCCTGACAGTACTCAGGGATTACCACTGGTTTTGTGCCCAGGGACCACTCTTGGCGAAGTTCTGGAGTGTGTGAGGGACAGGGCATGCATATACAGTGCTAGAGAGAGAATCTAGGTCCGTCAGATGCAAGACAAAATATACTATCTCCCCAGCCCTTTTTTTGTTTTGTTTTGTTTTGTTTTTGGGTCACACCAGACAGCGCTCAGGGGTTACTCCTGGCTCTACACTCAGAAATCGCTAGAGGCAGGCTCAGGGCACCATATGGGATGCCGGGATTTGAACCACCGTCCTTCTGCATGCAAGGCCCTACCTCCATGCTATCTCTCCGGCCCCACTTTTCTTATTTTCTTATTCCTGTGAATAATACCTACAATATTTTAATTGTTCAAAGAAAACCTGGGAACCAGTCTTTTTTTGTTTCGTTTTTGTTTGTTTGATTTTTGTTTTTTTTGGGTCACACCTTGCGCTATTCAGTGTTCAGAGTAGTAGTTCTGTGTTCAGAAATTACTCCTATCAGGATCAGGGGGCCATATGAGATGCTGGGGGTTGAACCCAGGACAGCCAAATGCAAGGAAAACACCCTACTCACTGTGATATGCTCCAGCTCCTGGAAATTTGTCTTGATAAAAGCTCCCTCTTCTCCATCCTTCAGATACAATCCATCTTCATGTTTTGAACTAAATATCAGTTAAATCCATCTACTTCTCTCCATCTTCATTGTTACCACTTTGATCTTGGCCAACATTCTTGCATAGAAGTCTACTTTATTCTCCTGAATATTATGAACCTTCATTTAAAAATGCTTTGTTAGGGGTGGGAGAGGTTAATTCAGAAGGCTGAGTACATACTTTATATGCAGGAGGCCCAGGTTCAATTCCTGGTATCACATGGTCATCCAAGCACTGCCGGAGCAATTCTGAGCTCAGAGCCTAGGCCCCAAGAACTGCTGGGTGTGCCCCCACAGTGCCCCACTAAAACAAAGAAGTAAACTCGTGCTGTAGTTGTAGCTCTGTAGTAAAGCACTTCTTTGCATGTGTTAGTGTCTGCTCCTAGCTCTGTCATAAAAAGAAAAACAAAAAATAGAAACAAAGTACTATCTTTGAAAGTACCAAAGATAGACTTTAGTACTTTATAATGTGAAGGTCATCATGTTCTTCCTATTCCTCCTTGCCTCATCCTGTATTTATTGTCTTACTTGCACCAGAGAAAATAAACTGCCAGTGACTGTTCCCCTAGTACTTTCTACTTTGCACACCCTACTGCCAGCATCTGAGAGTTTCAGAATAGGACTCCTTAGAAATGTTGACAACTTTGGGCCCGGAGAGATAGCACAGCAGCATTTGCCTTGCAAGCAGCCGATCCAGGACCAAAGGTGGTTGGTTCGAATCCCGGTGTCCCATATGGTCCCCCGTGCCTGCCAGGAGCTATTTCTGAGCAGACAGCAGGAGTAACCCCTGAGCACCGCTGGGTGTGGCCCAAAAACTAAAACAAACAAACAAAAAAAACCACTGGGCCCGGAGAGATAGCACAGCAGCCTTTGCCTTGCAAGCAGCCAATCCAGGACCAAAGGTGGTTGGTTCAAATCCCGGTGTCCCATATGGTCCCCCGTGCCTGCCAGGAGCTATTTCTGAGCAGACAGCCAGGAGTAACCCCCTGAGCATCGCCGGATGTGGCCAAAAAAAAAAAAAAAAAAAAAAAAAGAAAAAAAAACCAACAACAACAACAAAAAAAGAAATGTTGACAACTGGGGCTGGAGAGATAGCACAGAGGTAAGGCGTTTGCCTTTCATGCAGAAGGTCGGTGGTTCAAATCCCAGCATCCCATATGGTCCCCTGAGCCTGCCAGGAGTGATTTCTGAGCATAGAGCCAGGAGTAACCCCTGAGCGCTACCAGGTGTGACCCAAAAACAAACAAACAAACAAACAAAAAATGTTGACAACTGGGCCAGAGAGATAGCATGGAGGTAGGAAGTTTGCTTTGCATGCAGAAGGACAGTGGTTCGAATCCCGGCATTTCATATGGTCCCTCGAACCTGCCAGGAGCAATTTCTGAGCATGGAGTCAGGAGTAACCCCTGAGCGATGCCAGGTGTGACCCCTCCCCCACAACTGGGGTCAGAGATAGATAGCACAGGGGTAGGGCAATTTGCCTTGTATGTGGCTGACCCAGGACCAATTCCCAGCATCCCATATGGTCCTCGAGTCCTGCCAGGAGCGATATCTGAGTGCAGAGCCAAGAGTAACCCCTGAGCACCACTGGGTGTAGCCCAAAACCCAAAAACAACAGGAACAAAAAAATATTGACAACTTTTATGGGGTTGAAGCAATGGTACAGCAAGTAGGGTGCTAGTCAACCAGGGTTCTATGTTCACAGTCCATATAACCTATAATAGTTGTAACATCTTTATTTTCCCTTAGTCCGTTTTTTTTCAGCATGGTGTAAGCCCTTCAAGGGTCCTACTGTGTGTGTGTGTGTGTGTGTGTGTGTGTGTGTGTGTGTGTGTGTGTGTGTGTGTGTGTGAAAGAAAGAAAGAAAGAGAGGGAGAGAGGAGAGTAAGAGAGAGAGAGAATAATGCTCAGGTTTTACTCATGGTTCTATACTCAAGAATCACTCCTGGTAGTGAGTGCCCAGGGGACCACATCCAGGGTTAGGGACTGAATGTGAGTCAGCTGCATGCAAGGCTATTGTACTAGCTCTTGTACTAGTTGTATTAGCTCTCTGACCCCGGAGGGTTTAGAGTTAACAAGAGTCTCAGTGGAAACCTTTAACATCCTATGAACTAAGTCTTCCTCTTTCTAAATGTCTGTTCAAACCAGACTATTGTAGGTTTAACTGTATATCTAAAAAGAGATTTGTTGGGGCTGGAGAGACAGAACAGCTGATAGGACTCTTGCCCAGCATGCAGCCCATCCAGTTCGATCCCTGGTACCAATTACAGTCCTCTGAGCTCTGCCAAAAGGAACTCCTGAGCTCAGAGCCAGGAGTAAGCCATGGTGAGGCACACACCAAAACAACCCCTCAAAAGGATACTTGTTCCTTTTATTTCCAGCCTTTTCACATGCTATGTAGGAGGAAGTTCCAGGCAGTATTAGGAAAGAAAGTCGAAATCAATGCTTAGTACGCAGAATTGTTAATTACTTGTCTGTTTTCTCAGCTAGAATCAATCTCTGAAAGGGCAGTACCTAGTTTGACTCATCTCCAATACAAATCCAAGCACAGAGTGGATGTTCAGTGTATTTGTCAATACCAAACCCCAACTCAGACACCCTACATGTTGGGGGACATTGTTTTCTGTTTGGAGTGGGTCGTACTCCCTGCATGACTCCCAGTTTAGCAGGAGACTTCAGCTCTTCACTGTGTTCAGTCTTCACAACACTCAGTTTGTTCTCTACGATTCTGCTAAAAATCAGATTTTGAGGGGCCAGAGTGATGGCATATAGGTAAGGCATTTGTCTTGGATGCAGAAGGATGGTGGTTTAAATCCCGGCATCCCATATGGTCCCCCGAGCCTGCCAGGAGCATAATGACGAAGCGTAGAGCTAGGAATAACCCCTGAGCGCTGTAGGGTGTGACCCCCCCAAAATCAGATTTTTGAGCTTCGATTTAGGACTGGGTAACCTTAGCACTCTGAGCAATTGGGGAAATCAAGACTGGATCAAGATTTTGGGAGAAAATTTTGGCAGCATGTATTGAAGTTTGAAATATGAATATCTATCAATCTTATAATGAACTGTTCTGAATAGTCACCATAAGGCCAATGAGCTAGTTCAAAGAGCATGTACATAGACTGTACTATTTGTCTTGCCCTCCCTTTTATTGAAAAAAAAAAAAAGCCTTCAGGGGCCAGAGCAATAGTTTTGGTATGAATCCAAAACAAAAACAAATAAAACTAGACTTTATATGCATAGATGACATCTGTTCCCAGATAAAGGATTGAGGCTGACTTTCCCCTTGAGAAAATTCCTGTCATGTCCTTTTCCCCACCAGCCTTTCCCCAGGACATCCTGGCTCGGGGAGAGTACCGAAGTCATTCAAAACCTCATTCCAAGTGCCTGAGTCCAGAGACACAGTACATCCAAGTTCGATCTCGTACCCCACATGGTTCTCTGAGCCCCTCCAGGAATGATCCCTCATTTTAGAGCGAAGAGTAAGCCCTGAGCCCCACTAGGTGGGGTGCTAAAATTAAAAAGAAAGAAAAAGGTGGCCTTTCCTGCCACCTCTTGCTTATTTGGCTCTCTCCCCGGTGTTCTGGGCTAAGAACCAGAGCTGATTGACCATAGGGTCATATTTCTAGAGGGCCCAATTAATGTGAAGTCCATCTTGGGAAAATTGGGCCATCTGTCTCTGACCTCTTACCTTCCCTTTCTGTTCCTTCAGGGAGCCACTCTCCAAGCTCCCTGTGCAACTTTCTCAGTCTCCTTGGTGCAAAGAAACATGAAAATTGATTCAATTAGAAAGGCAGGGAAGGTCAGATTTCCTCTCTCCTGACAAGTTATATCTTAGAAGGCATCTACCAAGAGGAAGACTTAACTAAGAAGGAGAATACAAGATTGTAGACTATCTAGTATTCAGGAGGAAGGGGTCCCAAAGGAACACTGTGCAGTTATTGCCAAAGAGAACCTAAGGGTGTGGTCTTTGGATATGGGAGATGTTTTAAAGTCTGGAGCATGGGTTTTGCATGTGGGAGCCCTGGGCTTGTTTCTCAGCTCCAAATGATCCTCCTGAGATCATTACTGAGAATAACCCTGAGCACCATCCTTGGAGTAGTCCCAAGCACCACTGGGTGTGATCCCAAAACCAAAAACCAAAACAAATAAAATATAAAAATGTATAAAATAAATAAAATAGAATATGGTCTTTGTATTGCAGCTGAAGGGGTTCCCTCATTTTCCAGTCAGTCACTCAATAGCTTGGGCAGAAAACACCCATTCTGTGCTTTAGCTTCCAAATCTGCAAGATGGGAGTAATGACTCAAAGACTTGTTGATGGGATATTGTAGTAAAATGTTGCATGCACAAATTTTAAAAACTCAAATGAAAAAATTTATCATTTACAATACTGTATACAATTTTGGGAGCACTTATTTTTGGGTCACAACTGGTGGCGCTCAGGGATTACTTCTGGCTCTGCTCTCAGAAATTCCTCCTGGTAGACTCTGAGGACCATATGGGATGCCGGGGATTGAATGTGGGTTGGTTGCATGCAAGGCAAATGCCCTACCCACTGTGCTCTGGCCCCTGGCACTGTTTTTTTTTTTTTTTTGTGGTTTTTGGGTCACACCCGGCAGTGCTCAGGGGTTACTCCTGGCTTCATGCTCAGAAATTGCTCCTGGCAGGCACGGGGGACCACATGGGACGCCGGGATTCGAACCGATGACCTTCTCCATGAAAGGCAAACGCCTTACCTCCATGCTATCTCTCCAGCCCCTGTTGTTTTGTTTTAAAACTTGTAGAGAAAATTATGTTCCTAAGAGCTAAGAATCAGCCTGGCAGAAAAGGAGAACAAAATTCACAAAAAAGCAGAAGGGCAGAATTCTAGACAAGTCCAAAAATTGATCAGTCAACAAATCAAGTATTTGGGGCCTCTATCCCTGGATTTTCTGCCAAAAGCTTCTATTGAGGGACTTTGGTCTAGAATCAAACAAAATGTACTAGAGTCCAAATTCAAGCTTCCTCTGAAATTGCATGTGGGAAGATGAAAAGCAAATCATTTATCAATATGTGTGGAAGTTTTCTAGTTGTATAATAAACCTTTTCTACAAACTCAGGGATTCATGACACGAACTGTCTTATAGGACCCAGATAGTCTAGGGGTTAAGGTACTTGCCTTGCACACATTAGTAGTGACCCTGTGCCCCAAATAAATTGCCCCCAAATAAACAACCAAAGCGGGGGCCGGAGAGATAGCATGGAGGTAAGGCGTTTGCCTTTCATGCTGAAGGATGGTGGTTCGAATACCGGCATCCCACATGGTCCCCTGTGCCTGCCGGGGGCAATTTCTGAGCATAGAGCCAGGAGTAACCCCTGAGTGCTGCCGAGTGTGACCCAAAAACAAAAACAAAAAACAAACAAACAAACAAAAAAGGCTGATTTGCAAGCTCCCTAGTGAATTAGCAAAATTCATTTTCTCATGGCTTAATAATTGAGCTCCCATTTTCTTGTGGTCAGCTGGACACTGCCTAAGGACCCTCTCTTGTGTTCTTGCCTTGAGGTCATGTCTGTTGCCTCAGGGTCACAAGGGGCTGTCAGTTGCTTTGCAAAACATTGTTTTTCAGGGAGAGGCATATCCAGCAGTGCTTAGGAAATCATGCAGATCAAATCTGGGGTTCCTATTTGCACAGCATGTGCTCTAGACCTTTGAGTTATCTTTCTAGTCCCAGAAAGTGATTGCAATGTCTAGAGAGATAGTTCAGAAGGTAAGGTGTTTGCCTTGCACATGGTTGATCTGGGTTTGATCCCATCATCTTTTGATCATTTGATCAGTTTAATCAATGATCAATAATCATTTTTATTTTGTTGTTGTTGTTGTTTTTGGGTCACACCTGGCAGAGCTTAGGTGTTACTCCTGGCTCTATGCTCAGAAATCGCCCCTGGCAGGCTCTGGGGACCATATGGGATGATGGGATTTGAGCCACTGTCCTTCTGCATGCAAGACAAATGCCCTACCTCCATGCTATCTCTTCGGCCATGCTGTTGAGTAATCTTTCTTCTAACAGGGAGGTGATAGGGAAAGTAAATCTGGAAACCTGCTCTAGAGAGTAGGTGAGCCCACAGAGTGAGCTGCTGGCATGGGAACCCACCCTTTACACCCAAGGCATTTCTGTTAGAAGTCCTGGAAGGGCCCTCAGGTTCACTTTTTTAGCTAAGGACCCCCACACCTCATATAGTCCCCTGAGCCTGCCAGGATTGGCTGCGTGCAAAGCAAATGCCCTACCACTGTGCTATCTCTCTGGCCCTGGCCCCTGATGTATTAGTCTTGAAAAAGAGTGATTAGCCCCAAGGAGTCAGGTGAGGGAAATAGGGTAATTTCCAAAGAGAAGGAAAGTGCCAAAAGTAATAAAAGCTTGATGGGGCCAGAGCAGTGGCGCTGAGCAGTAAGGCGTCTGCCTTGCCAGCACTAGCCTAGGATGGACCACCGTTCCCATCGTCCCATATGGTCCCCCAAGCCAGAAGCACATAGCCAGGAGTAAACCCTGAGTGTCACCAGGTATGCCCCCCCCCAAAAAAAAACCAAACAAAAAATAATAAAAGCTTGAAATCTGAGGGTAATTTGAAATGGGGTTATTAGAGTGCGTGCGTGCATGCGTGCGTGCGTGTGTGTGTGTGTGTGTGTGTGTGTGTGTGTGTGTGTGTGTGTGTTGTACAGATAGTTAAAGGAGTGGATGGGTGCAGTTTCATTCTCCCTTGCACCAGAGCTTGCTGGAGCTACCTGTCTTCCAGCCTCATTGACAGGGTGCCTGGGTAGCAGTGGGAGTTGTGCCTGCAGATGACAGGAAAAAAAAAACCAAACAAACAGTGGGAAGCAGGAAAAGGCAGCTGTGTAAACTGAGGAAGTCCTTTTGCTCCTAGAGGAGCAGGAGACTCCCCTGCCCATTCTCTCTTCACAGTCTCTAAGTCAGACTAGTTCGCAGTTCCTCAGCAAGTAGCAGAGAGGTGCAGAATTTGGCCCTGCCCAGACAAGCACTGAGTGTGCAACTGCACCCACAGGTTTGTCCCTCCTTCTTCTGTGCCTGCCCAAAGCTGTCTAGAAGCCCAGGGCCAGGAGCCACACAGCCAATTCCCCACCAGATTACTAATGTGGGAATTCACGCAGGAAACTGTATCCAGAGCAACCCCTCCAGTTCCGGTGCCACTCACTGATGGCCCCACGAACCTCAGTTACCACCCGCCTTGCACCCTGAGCTAAAACTAAACTCGGTCTTTGTCTGCCAGCCACCTGCCTCCTCTTGATGAAAGAAATCCTGTCCTGACTGTCACCTCACCCTCACTATTGGGCAGGAGTGGAGAGGTCAAGTATGGGAGTGTTGTTTAGGAAGCAGCCATTTTGTAGACAGGGAAAATTGAAAAGACTTTTCCAGGGCCAGGCAATGAATTTGGATAGAATTAGTATTCAAATCTGGATTTAGTGATAGTCATGGTGTTCACATCACACACACACACACACACACACACACACACACACACACACACACACACGGACTATTACCCTCAATTCAGAAAACGTTGTTTCTTGGCTCACACCCAGCAGTTTTCAGAGGCTACTGCTTACTCATTGTGCTCTGAGTTCACGTCTAGCACTGCCTGGAGGATCACATGCAGTGCCAGGAATTGAACCAGGGTTGTTCTCATGCAAAGCAAGCACCTTTACCTCTGTGCCATTTCTCCAGCCTAGATAATTCTGGATTGAATAAAAAGTTTTTGAATAGACACATTATTATTAGGGGACCATATGGGATGCCAGAATTTGAACCACCTCAGCCCATCTGCTGAGGAAATTTGATATGTCTTCTTTAGTTGAATTTACTAATAAAATTTCTCCCCCACTTTGTTTCTTCATTCTAGGAAATAAAAATGATACATCCAAAGAGGGTTGTTACAAAGTTGAAATGAGTTGTCCCCACAGGTTGGGATTTAATGTGGTACCTGGCACATAAAAGTGCAATAGCACTATCGCTCGTGTTATTTGTTCAACTCTCTAGGGGCTAGTGGAGTGTGAGGGTGTGGTCAGAGGACATGGCTTGAATCAGGACTTGGTGATTTAGTCTCAGAATTCAAGCTATACACTGGCTTTGTCTCCACCTTGTTCTCAATCTTAGTGAGAAAGCAGATGAAGGAAGAGAGTCAATTCTTCAGTAAATCCGTTCTTCAGAGTACACACAAAGTCCCAGTGACACACACCCAAAGTTGATACTTCTCTACTCTTTGAAGTGGGGGGACTCAAGTTTTGAGGGGGCAGGATTTGGTGAGGGCATACTCTTGACCTCCAATGCTGGAAGCACAAAGTGAGCAGGTGCTTCTACCAGGCAGAGCAGTCAGATACACACATTCATGCATACATGAGCTTACATGACATCTTCTAGCTGCAATGTGAGCTCACATAAGCATGAATGTGTATAAGACTGCCTTGTAGGAGTGATGTGCCCATAGAAAAATACAACTACTGGGTACTATGGTACCTTGTACCTTCTGCCTGGTCTCTGCAGGGTCTCAGAACACTGACACAGTGGGCTTAGGCTCAGGAGCTGGATCTTAAACTCCAACTGCATCTCTTCATTTGCCTCTGTTTCCTCTGTTTGCATACATTGAGGTCTGAGGTCTCCTCCTGCCCTACAGAAATCTGTGCAGTCGGGAGAGATAGGCCCCAGGAGGGGTCTGGTGGTGATATTGCTATATCCCAGCCCCCCTACTTCCATGATATCTCTGGCGCTGTAGAGAAACAAAAGAAGGGACCAGAATCCAGCACTGTGTATAAAACATTTATCTCAGGGGCCAGAGCGATAGCACAACCAGGGATAGGTCCAGGTTCCATTTCTGGCATCACATATGGTCCCTCTGAGACCGCCGGGAGTGATTTCTGATTGCAGAGCCAGGAAGTAACCCCTGAATGTTGCCAGGTGTGCCCCCCCCCCAAAAAAAAAGTTTAGTTCGGGTTACTTAGGGCAGGACTTCTGGGTGAGGAGGGGCAAGGTTCTTCTATGAGACCCCAGGATAAAGACAAAGATCCTGCTCCTGCTTGGGAGGGCAACTCCCCCCCCACCCCCCCCACCCCCCGCACAGCTAGTCCCCCAACTGCTGTAAATGACAAGGACACAGCTGGAAGTACAGGTAGGGTCAGGAAGGGCTACGGAAAGGGAGAAGACTGGAGAGAATTTTAATAACAGGAAAGATCTGAATTTAGAAAGTCTGGAAGAGGGCATTCAGGGCCAGGCCTGAGCCAAGATGTGAATGTGGGAGTATGGACGTGCCACGGAGGCAGGTTTGGGCACGAGGTGCCTGTCGGATGTGGGAGGTGCAGCTGGAGAGAGATGCAAGGCCAGGCTAGGGTGGGAATGGCAATGTGTTTATCACAGGCAAGGAGATGGATCTGAGCAGGTTCTTGGGGGATTATTTGCTTAAGTCAGCAAGGAAGTCGAGAGGTTAGCAGGAAGTCCAGGTATGGGTAGGGGCTCAAGGCTGCATGGAATGAGGACATTGCGGGGATTCATTCCAAGGGCTTAAAATACTGTTCTCTCCCCTTCCCCCCATCTTTCAGGTATCATTTCCTGGTTCCTCCTAGTTTCTAAGACTGTAGAGTGGACTGGAGAGCTAGTAGAGCAAGCAGGTAGGGTACTTGTCATGTGGCTGACTCATGTACGATCCATGGCACCCCCTATGGTGAACATGGCCAGAAGTGACTCCTGAGCACAGAACCAGGAAAAGAGCCGGGTGTAGTCCCCAAACCAAACCAAACTAAGGCTGAGGCAGAAGTTCAGACGAAGCTCGGGCAGGATTTTTATGTTGTTTTAAGGGTGGAAATGAGGTTGGGAGGATTATATACTGTGGTGCTCAGGGGTCACTCCTGACAGTGAGTTGGGGACCCTATGCTGTGTGAGAGACTGAACCAGGAGCTGCCACATGCAAGGCAAGTGCCTTAACCCCTGTACTCTTCTTCAAGCCTCTGGAACTGGGTCATGAAGCTCTGGCCCTAGCTCACACGTTGCCTCCTGCTGGGGGACAAATGGGGCCTCTCAGAATCTCCCCCATGAGGCAGCTCCATTAAGAGGCCTTGGGTCTGCAGCCCCAGACTTTCTCAGGTTTTAGGAGCACTAGCAGCACTTCTAGTGGCAGAATCTTGAGGGTCTAAGAGGTTTCCAGGTCAGTTCTAGAAGGTAGCTTGGTGGGATCAGAAAGCAGCTTTGTAGGCAAGACAACAGGCTGAGCTTTGTAGGCAAGACAACAGCCATGTTCTTTCTGGGAAGCTCAGATCAGTTTAGCTTGACAGATAAGGAAATGCAAGCTGAGAGGGGCACTGCTTGAAATTCACTGCTTAATCATGGTAGATACAGGGCAGTTAGGAATAGCTGTGGGATATTTGCCTTGGTGCAGCCAACCCGGTTATGATCACCAGCATCTCATATAGTCCCGTAAGCACTGTCAGGAGTAATCCTACGCATCACTGGGTAGGGAGGGCCTAAACTCAGCCTATGGAACTCCCAAAGTCACAAAGCTAAAAAATGGACACAGCAAGGTAAGAAAGGTTAGCTCCCGAAGCCCCACATTTGATCCCCTATAGATAACCTGGCAATCTCCAACAGCACCTGGCAAGAGTGACCACCCACACACACATGCAGCACCATGGTGTGAGACTTTAAAAAAAAAAAAATCTAGGGGCCGGCGAGGTGGCGCTAGAGGTAAGGTGTCTGCCTTGCAAGCGCTAGCCAAGGAAGGACTGCGGTTTGATCCCCGGCGTCCCATATGGTCACCCCAAGCCAGGGGCAATTTCTGAGCGCTTAGCCAGGAGGAACCCCTGAGCATCAAACGGGTGTGGCCCCCCCAAAAACAAACAAACAAACAAACAAAAACTAGAACTAGGATTTGAACCTACATTTTTTTCTTTTTTTTTTTTTTTTTTGGTTTTTGTGTCACACCTGGCAGCGCTCAGGGGTTACTCCTGGCTTTACGCTCAGAAATCGCTCCTGGCAGGCTCTGGGGACCCTATAGGATGTCGGGATTCGAACCACTGTCCTTCTGCATGCAAGGCAAACGCCCTATCTCCACGCTATCTCTCTGGCCCCTGAACCTACATTCTTTTTTTTTGTTTGGTTTTTTTTTTGTTTTGTTTTGTTTTGTTTTTGGGCCACACCCGGCGGTGCTCAGAAGTTACTCCTGGCTGTCTGCTCAGAAATAGCTCCTGGCAGGCACGGGGGACCATATGGGACACCGGGATTCGAACCAATCACCTTTGGTTCTGAATCGGCTGCTTGCAAGACAAATGCCGCTGTGCTATCTCTCCGGGCCCTGAACCTACATTCTTACCTCAACTCACTTCACTCTTATTTTGTTTTGTTTTGGGGCCACACCCGGCAGCGCTCAGGGCTTATCCTAGTTTTGCGCTCAGAAATCACTCCTGGCGATCGAACCTTGGTCTGTCTCGCCTTAAGAACTCGTGAAAATCAAAACACATCGAGGCGCTGCCGTCAGTTCCCGGTCCTGGATGTCAGCTCGTGCGGCAATGGCCGGTTTTCATGTTGTTGAGGGCATTCTTTAACAGGGACCCGCTTACTCACGGTGACCCTAGACTAGAGCCTCAGCTTCCCTGTGTGTTAGAGCTCAATCCCTTTCCTCTTAGCAACGTGGCCGAAATACGTTGTGTAAGCGTCCCAGTGGGGAGTGCATCTCTAAGTTAATGTTTACTCAGCCTACAGCAGTTCCTCTTTCAACCGACTCTGCAAATATCCGCGTCACCAACTACTTTCCCAGGGGACCTCCCGATCTCATCCCCCTTTCCCGAACCCCATCGCCGGGAACCGAGGATGGGGAATGTCTCCGCAAACCACTTATTGGGGGGGGGGTACTTGGGGCCGGAGAGAGAGCACAGCGGTAGAGCGTTTGCCTTGCAAGCGGCTGAGCCAGGACCGACTGGGTTCGAATCCCGGCATCCCATAGAGTCCTCCGTGCCTGCCAGGAGCGATTTCTGAGCACAGAGCCGGGTGTGACCCAAAAACAACAACAGCAACAAAGTGGATCCTAGGAGGTGAGAAGGGAAGAAGGGGAGAAGGTTGGCGAGCAGAACGCGACGTGGGGTGGAGGAAAGGGTCCCTCCCGACACGACAGGGCCCCTGGGGTCGTGCACGCAAGGGTGGGGGCGAGGGGAGGTGGGGACGGAAGGCAGCAGGAGCGGGGGCTTCTCGGGGACCCGAGGGGCTCCGCGTTCGCTCGCCCAGCTTCCGAAAGCCGGCGCGGGCGGGCGGGGGCCCCGCGGGCCGCGATTGGCTGCCGGGCGGGCGGCGATGACGCGCCGGGCGGGCCCCTTTGTGACGTCACGATCAGCTGTTTGAAGGCTCCGATTTGTGCCGAGCGCCCGGCGGCCGCGTCCGCAGACGCCACCGGGTGCCCGCGGGTCCGCTCGCTCGAGCCGCCGCCCGTCGCGCTTCCCCGCCCGGCCCCGCGCTCGCGATGCGGCCCGGCCAGTGATCGGCCGGCCGGGACGCCCCCGCCGCCGCACAACTACCTCAACGCCCCCCGCCTCGCCCCCAGGTGAGTCTCGGCCCCCGCGGGCGGGACACGCCCCGCGCGGGGCCCCAGCGCCCGAGTCTTTGTCTGTCTCTCCGCCGGCCGCCGCGGGGGGCTGCGTCCCCGCGCCCCATTGGCTGCCGCGCCGCCGGGAAGGCCGTGACGTCTCCATTTGCATTTGACATTGAGACGTCACCAAGGCCGGCCCCGCCCACAGCCCCCCGGACTCCGGGCGCTTGTCCTCCCGTGACCCAGCGGGGCCCCCGGTCGTCGTGGGAGGCTGGCGGGGCCCCGGCCAGTGTTCCGAGCTCGTTCAGGGTCCTGGTGCGGCCTCTCACCCCCGGTCCCTCAGCTTTCTCTTGGAGATTTGAGGGCGATCATCCTAAATGCTAGGGTCACCCGGCGAGGGGAGCTCTAGTCGTTGGGGCAGCGCCAGAAGGTGGCGGAGCCTCCTCCCGCCGGTGCCAGCCTCTGCACCCTCGGGACGGACGACAACATCCTCCTCCTCCTCCTCCTCCGAATCCCAGGCGGTGGTGTAAACGCTCTGGCTGACGTCACTCCCAGCTTCCCAACCCAGCCGGGGGAAACTGAGGCCGAGAGAGGGGAAGTGGCTCAGTTAGAGGCCTGCCTGCGGCGTGACAGTCAGATGCCTTCTTTGTGGGCACCTACCTAACTGGAGCTAGAAACGAGCAGCAACTAGTGGATGACATATCCTGCCCGGTGGGTGCTCGGAGCCATCCGGATTGCACCAAGCCCCAGGGTGTCCTCATTCCCGGATCTTGTCCCAGAAAGGCTCTACAGATGGGGGGGGGGGTCCCCTTTTGTAGCCTTGAGCAATAGACTCTGTAGCTAGAGTTATAGAGCCCAATAAAATCGATGCCTTCCTGCTGTTTTGACAAGGTGAGTCATTGGTTACCGAAAAGTATCTCCAGGGCAGATGTTGGGGTAGGGTTGGGGGGAATGCCCGTTTCGCCGCTTTGGCACCTCCTCCATTCCTGAGGTGTTGGTGAGGAAGCCAGTGACCTGGCTGAGGGCTGGTAGTGACTTGCTTTGCATTGCTACTAGCACTGCTATTCTCTCAGAGCAGGCAGCAGATGGAATTAAGAGGATGGACCCTGAATCCCATGCTAGCCAGGGCTTGGCTTAAGGAGGGGCAGAAGCAGTGGGTCTGAAAACATGCCGGGCACAGCTGTTGTTGTGTTTAAAGGGACAAGTTCTCCCCAGAGCAGAGCTGGGAATGTGAGAACCAGGAAGCTGGCAGGGCCGGGAAAGAAAATCCGGGAGGCTCCTGCAGTGGTCAGGAGAGGGGGCGGGCACTAGCTGGCGGGTGCTGTTGTCATTCCTGGCTCTGTGGCTGACATGCTGTGTGACCTCAGGCAAGGAGCGCCCCCCACTGAGTCTCCCTCCTCTCAATCTGGTTGTAATTTGTTGAGGCCTAAAGCAGGCTTCCCGGACACATTGGGTGCTCTGGAAAATGTCTGATGAATCTTGGGGCCAGCCACCCCAGACCCTTTCACAACCTGGCAGAAGCTATGTCAAGGCCTCGGTCACTTTCCTCTGCATCCTTAATATATTCCTTGGAGCTGTTTGCTGAGCTTCACTGCATCCACACTCAAGGTGCTGGCTGTTCTGCTGGAATCTATACTGTGTATTTAAACTTCGACTGCTCCTCGGGTTGTCAGGCTGGTTGAATTGGATGGTCCCTAATGCAGCTAATCTTCCCTTCTCTAAGGACAGTGCTGGGTTCTTGGAAAGAAGGTGTAGCTCATCAAGAGCCTGATCTTCCTTCTTGTAGGAGGGGCTAAACTTTCTGGATTTTTGCAAACTGAGTCACTAACTCTGGCTACAGATGGGCAGGAATATATGGCTTGTGTTTGGCATCGATTGGAGATGGCACCACTTTCATCATCCTTGGTGGTCTCCCAATAAGGGCCCAGCAACCCAGAGAGAAATTCCCACCAGTCCCTTCCTATGCCCACCTCACCATGGGACTGCAATATGTGGAACATGAGCATGGTCTGGGACCAGGAGTGGCTGCAGGGAGCACAGAAATAGTCTAGGTGGCTTAGCAGGAGTAGATACTTCCAGGGACTGGAAATGGGACTCTTTCCTAGGGACTTTTGCAAGAAGTGGAAGAGACATTCCCCAAGGAAGGGGTTTGTAGCAAAACTATTGGCCATCGTTAGTTTGGGGCTAGCAGCTCTTTCTAGCTGGGATCTAGTCCTGAGGTCCAGGCAAGTGGGCAGAAGGGGCACATGAGCAGCTACCTCCTGGATGTTTCCATTCCTGTAGTAGAGGCTCTCTCTCCAACTTCTCAGGAATCCCAGGAAGGATTGACTAGGGTCATAGGTCCTGCAGGTGCAGCTCTCAGAGCTCAGGTTTAGGGCTCCTGAAGTTCTCAGGGCTCCCTCTTCACATCCTCCTCTTCTCTCTGACCTACTCTCCTGAGGCCAGACAATCTGATCGTTCCCTCCTACTCTGGGATCTGACCCTTGAGTCCTTTAGCAGGAGCTTGGCAGTCAGAGGGGTAAAAGGGCAAGTTTTGTAGGAACAGGATCTCTGAACCCCATCTGCCAGACAGCTGAGGACTCTTGGGAGTCACAATGGTATGATGGAGGAGTTGTGGTGATTCTATTAGCAGACACTTTACAAGCCACACAGAATTGAGTATAGTTTCTTTGTATTTCTTCCTTGGTTTTTGTGCTTTGTGCTACACTCATTCGTGATTGGGGCTACTCCAGACTTGGTGGGTGGCAGGGGAGGTGCTTCGAGAGGTGCAGGGGGACCATGCAGTTGAGCTGTCTTCCATCCCCTGAGAAATAGTTCTTAATGTTTTTTTTTTTTTTTTTTTTTAGTTTCTTAATCTTTGGTGTCAAAGACTACTACTTAGGAAATCATGAAAAAATCCAGGAAAGGGCCCGGAGAGATAGCACAGCGGCGTTTGCCTTGCAAGCAGCCGATCCAGGACCAAAGGTGGTTGGTTCGAATCCCGGTGTCCCATATGGTCCCCCGTGCCTGCCAGGAGCTATTTCTGAGCAGACAGCCAGGAGTAACCCCTGAGCACCTCCGGGTGTGACCCAAAAACCAAAAAAAAAAAAAAAAAAAAATACATATGTGTATGGCCACCAAGTAAATGTCTAATTCAGTTGGGAATGTAGCTCCATGGTAGAGCATGCATGAGACCCTGGGTTTGATCTCTAGTGCTGCAAAATCAATCACTCAATAAATGAAAAATATTTCATGTGGACATCTATCCAGCAAAGGAGTTTGGTGTTTTGAATATTATCTTTGGTATCGGACTATGTAGGTTCAGTGTAAAAGAACTAGAGTAGTGAGGATTCCATGGAGTGTAATATATAGGTAAAATGCTTAGTATAAATGCCCGGTACATTAATGCATTAATGTTTGTTATATTAAAAGGATGGTAATACATTTCCTTTCTTTTACTTTGGGACACATCTGACAGTAGTCAGGCATTTCTCATGGCTTTGAACTTCGATATCACTCCTGGCAGACTCTGGGGCCATATGGGATGCTGGGGATCAAACCCAGATTGGTTGTGTGCAAGGTGAACACCCTACTTGCCCTACCCCTCTTCCATGTCTGTAGAAACTCGTGTATATTCATTGTGTGTGTGTGTGTGTGTGTGTGTGTGTGTGTGTGTATCACACCTGATGGCGTTCAGGGTTTTTTCCTGGCTCTGCACTCAGAAATTGTTCTTGGCAGGCTTGGAGACCATATGGGGTGCCGGAGATTGAACCCGGGTTGGCCAGATGCAAAGCAAATACCCTACCCATTGTGCTATCACTGTGGCACACTTCTGTGTTTGTTTGCTTGTTTGCTTGTTTTTAAGATCTAGCTTGTTTGATAAATCTTGTGGAGACTTTCCCCTGAAGAATCTGGACATATGTATTACCTTTGTGGGGATGGCGACGGGGTATGTTATTATTTCTTTTGCGTTTCTCAATCTTTTCTTTTCTTTTTTTTTTTTTTTTTTTTTTTTTTGGTTTTTGGGTCACACCCGGCGGTGCTCAGGGGTTACTCCTGGCTGTCTGCTCAGAAATAGCTCCTGGCAGGCACAGGGGACCATATGGGACACCGGGATTCCAACCAACCACCTTTGGTCCTGGATCGGCTGCTTGCAAGGCAAACACCGCTGTGCTATCTCTCCGGGCCCTCAATCTTTTCTTGTTTTGTTTTTGGGTCACACCCTGCAGTGTTCAGGGATTACTCCTGATTCTGTACTCAGCTTGGGAGAATCAAATCAAACCCAGGTCAGCCACAAGCAAAGCTGGAACCTATACTCTGGCATCTCTCTGGCATCCTGATACCTTTTTTTTTTTTCTTTCGACTTTGTGCCCTTGAGAGCCTGTCTTTCTCCTGTGGTCCCCCCAACCCCTTCATAACTGGTCTCCTGAATTCCCATCTACAATTTTTACCTGTGGCCTCTTTGGAATGTCCTGGGACACCTGGCCCCAGTTGAGAAACTCTGTTCTCGAGTATCTCTCAGTAACATTAATCGTAGTTGATTGAATGTTTACTTTCAAGTACCCAGATTCTCAGCACTTTTCAAAGAACTTAGCTTATTTCACGCAAAGTTTCAAAGATCAGTCCCACTTGCCAGATGAGACCGTTAAGGCACAGATCAATTACATAGTACCCAGAGAAGAGAAAAACCTGAATTTGAAAGCAGAAAGCAGGCTCACTATGAAGCTTCCACACCCAGTTCTCTAGAACCCTTATCACTTGCCCTGGGAGTTGGGGGTGACACCCCCGCAGGAGTCCGTTGTTGGCTGACGCCGCCTCTCTACACCTCCCAGGTTTCTGCACTGCCATCGGGCACCTCCCGAGGCCGCTTCACTCCCTCACCATGTTCCAGCGCTTTACCAGTTTCTTCTTCAGCGCCCCTCCGCCCCCGGAGGACGCAGAGTGCCCACGCGCCTTCGTGTCCCAGGAGGATGAAGTGGACGGCTGGCTCATCATTGACCTGCCGGGTGAGGCGAGGCGAGGCGAGGCGCTGCCTCCTGGGCGGGACTCGGGCACAGCCAGGACGGAGGGCCCAGAGGGAGCGGCTAGGAAAGTGGGGAGCCTCCCCCGCCAGCTCTCCTGGGTAGACTGGGTCGGAGGTAGTGACCTGGAGGTGGTCAGGGCACCCAGCCCAGGCTTTTCGGGGCGCTGCTCCGTGGCTGGGGGCTCACACCCCGTGCCTTCGAGGCAGGTGGAGACTCCCGCCCCGTGGGTGCCCGTGGGGTGCGGCGGGCCAGGCTTCGGCTCGGACTAACGATGCCCTTTCTCTTCCCAACCCCTTGTGTCCGGTGTGTGTGCGCGTGTCCCCCTCCCCCGCTGCGCCCCTCTTCCCTTCCGCCTGGCTCCCCCGCCTGCGTCCCAGTAGACAGCTACGCGGCCCCACCCAGCCCCGGGGCCTCCCCTGCCCCCGCAGGCCGCCCTCCTCCCGCGCCCTCCCTGATGGACGAGAGCTGGTTTGTCACCCCGCCCGCCTGTTTCACTGCAGAGGGGCCTGGCCTCGGGCCCGCCCGCCTCCAGAGCAGCCCCCTGGAGGACCTCCTCATCGAGCACCCCAGCATGTCCGTTTACGTCACCGGCAGCACCATCGTGCTGGAGCCTGGGCCCCCCGCCCCGCACCCCGACGCCGCCCTGCCGGAAGGCGACCCGAGCGAAAGGTGAGCTGAGCCTGCACCGCGGCCTGGGGGACGCGGCCGGGAAGTGGCCCGGAGAGGGAGGAGGACGGGGGACAGACGGGCCGGGAGGGGCGGGGCCTTCGAGCGGGCTTGGCCACTAGGCTACTGGGAGGCTCGGCGGGGCGGAGCCTATGATGGTGGGCGTGGCCTCTCAAGGGGGGGCTTGTCGATTTCAGAGGCTAGGGACTTCTTGTTCCGAGGTTGGCCGAGCTACTGTAGCACAGTGGGTAGGGCGTTTGCCTGGCACGCGGCCTACCTCATTTGATCCCTGGCATCCCAGAGGGTTCAGAGGGTGGAATTTCTTTTCTTAATGTTTTTGGTTTTTGTTTTGTTTTGTTGGGTCACAGGGGCCACTCCTGGCTCTACGCTCAGAAATCACTCCTGGCAGGCTTGGGGACCCTATGGGTTGCCGGGAGTCAAACCTCTATCCCTCCTGGATTGGCTGCATGCAAGGCAAACACCTTACCTCCGTGCTATCTCTCCAGCCCCCAAGGGTGGGATTTCTTGAGGCTAATAGAGGCTGGAATCTTCACTCTGATCTTTTTTTTTTTACCTTTTTTGTCTGTTTTGGGGCCACACCCGGTGACACTCAGGAGTTCCTCCTGGCTATGTGCTCAGAAATCGCTCCTGGCTTGGGGGACCATATAGGACGCAGGGGATCCAACCGCAGTCCGTCCTAGGCTAGCACGCACAAGGCAGACGCCTTACCCCTTGCACCACCGCTCTGGCCCCATGGTCTGGGTCCCTTTGAAGGGGCTAAAATCCAGGAGGCATCTCTCTCTCTCTCTCTCCACATAGTTTGGGGATAAAGGGCGTTGGGCGCTCTCTACGCGGCACCTGGTCCTGGGTGTAGGGCCAGTGAGGAGGAGCAGATAGGATGGGGTTCGGGTCGGAGGTGTCAGCCCCTCTGATGTAGCCCCTCGTTGTCCCCGCAGGGAGTTGGTGCCTGCTCGCCGTGAACCCCGGGCTCTGCACCACGCTGCCGCCGCCGCCCCACTGCCGGCACGGGCTGCGCTGCTGGAGAAGGCCGGCCAGGCACGGCGGCTGCAGCGCGCCAAGCAGCGGGCCGAGCGCCACGCGTTGAGCGCCAAGGTGCTACAGCGGCAGAACCGCGCCCGCGAGAGCCGTCCACGCCGGCCCAAGCACCAGGGCAGCTTCGTCTACCAGCCGTGCCAGCGCCAGTTTAACTACTGAGGTCCGCTGGCTGCAACACAAGCCCCTTGCCCACAGGCGATCCCCCAGCCCCTCTGCCGCAGCTAGTGCGCTGCTCGAGGGGGTGCCTGAGGCCTGCCACAGGCTGGTCTCGGATCCCTCAGCTGTGTGAGGTGGGGTGCTAGCTCTCCTACCCACAGCCCCATCTCTTCAATACCTTCAGCCATCACCCTCCTTCCTGCACACCCTCTTCCAGCCCTCATACTCCTCTCTGCTCCCCCTCCCAATCTCGCCCTGACATCTCCCTTCATCCTTGCCCTCTGCCTCTGGCCACTCCTATTCCAACTCTTCCAGTTCCACAGCTGGTTTATCCCCCCTCCGCCCATCTCCTTGCCATGTCATAAGTAAGCCTCACCCTATTTCATAGTTGGAACATTCACTCTTGCCCCCTGCCTCATTTCCAGTAACTCCTTCCTAAAGGGGTGAGGAAGGTCCCTGAGACTTTTAGTCTCTGGATCCTCTTTCCTGGGGGCTGCATGCCTTGGAGTTTGCCTAGGTCTGGGAAGGTAAAGTATGTGGAAGAGGGCTGTGAGATGTGAATTCGAAGGAGAAGATGGGAGGGGATCGCATAGGCAGTCTGTTGGAACTGTGTGTAGTCAGGACAGGTTGAGAAGCTGTGGGGGGAATGGCACCCTGGGAGGTGGCCCTGTGCATGCTCAAAGAGGCCAAGCCCAGTTTGTAGAATGGAGCCTCGTCTGCCCTCACCTCCTTTCCAATAATCCCACCTCCCAAAGCTCTTCCTGAAATCTGCCTTCTGCATGCTACTGAGTCTGAAAGGGCTTCATCTTGCTACCCTATCCACAATATGTCACCCCAGGAGTAGAAGCGGGGCAAGGCCCTGCCATCCTGGCCATCTGTTCAATGCGCAAGGTGCTAGAACTAGCTTAGGAGAGATGCAGGCTGGAGGGCTTCCAGGCAGCAGGTGGGCACACTCCAGAGGAGGAGTGCAGAGGGAGTGAGGCTGGGGAGGACAAGCTGCAGGGTGAAACCATCCCAGGAGCAACAGTGCAGCCTTCATCTAGCCTCTGGTCTTGTACTTTCTGCCCTGCCTGGTATAGCTAATAGACCCTCCCTTTCCCAATCCACAAGTCTCCTAAGTTTAGGGCCTTCAGGGGCTCACTCCTCACTACTCCAGTTAGGCTACTGGAGGGAAATGTGCCCATGGGTTCCCCACCCCCTTTCCTCCAGTTACCTAGAGGAGGGAACCTGAATCCCTGGCTGAAACGGGGGGGGGGGGGGGGGGGGCAGGCAGGGGCAGTGAGCTTTGCCCTTCTTAGAATTCGATTGACTTTTGGGCTCAGACACCAGCAAAAGCCTCTTGGGATGCCCAGAGTTGCTTCCCTCTCCTCTAATTGTCCTTTTCTAGTGTGTGCTCTTTCTTCTTCCAAACTTGGAGGGTTTCCCGTTACATACTAACACAGGTCTCCTCCTTTACCCATCTCAGATTCCCAGACCTCAGAGTCCTGCTGAGACCTGGAGAAAACAGAATCCCATGAAGGTCAAGGCAGCTGTGCCCGTCACCCTAGAGCCCAGAGCCTTGGGTGAGGGGTGAAATAAGGGAAGGGAAGGGATAGCCCCATTGATGCTAGGATGGGGATAATAAGGAAGCTCTTGGGGTCTCCTGTCCCAAAGAATCAGTTGAATTCACACAAAAAGTGTATCAAAATCCCCTTATGAGTCCTTCAGGACTCCTGTACTTGACAACTTTGTCCCTTTCTATCCTTAAGACTGTCCTTCAGTTAGGACTTTTATTCTCCCAGAATCCCCTTAGCCATTTCTTAGCTAGCGTTGGGTCTTTAGCATTTCCAAGAGCTGAAACTCCCTCCAGCTCTTCCTGCCTACTTCTTCACTACCAGCTGGGGCCAGGATCAGTCCTGGGAAGTACCTATAATGACCTGGTGTGGAGAGTGAGTGACAGGGACTTTGGCTAAAATTTCAAAAGAACCCCTCCTTACTCATATTTCTGGAGACTAGTATATCAGTTCTAGAACTCTCCAACTTCACCTTCTGACTGGTTGCAAGGCTCATATTTTGTATTTTCCTATAGATTCTGTAGCATCTGCGTGTGGCAATATTTTAATTGTATAGATTTCTTAAGAACCAACACTACTCAGTCTCTTGTTAGTCTGATTCCTGAAGCATCAGACTTCATCATACTGTATTGACTGTGTATGTGCCTTTCACCTTGAGCATGCTTCAGGATTTTTATTTTAAACCACAGAACTTGAATACATGAGGGAACCAGAAATCACAAAGTCCTATGCAACCTTAGACAGGAGGAGGTTGGAGAGTCTGTCTGGACTGACGTTTTCAGAAACCCTGGAGAAGTTTGTTCCAGTTTGTATTAATGTCAATACATTACCAGCACTTTGCCAAAACTGAGTATGTCAGAGGGATCCATTCCTAGAGTGAGTCCCAATTACATCTAAGGGTGATTCTAGTTATTTCCCAGTCTGAGTGCTCTGGTGTCATTTTTTGCCTTTGCCAGTCTGGCCCTAGCACAGGGTACCATGTCTGTATGAATGAAGTATGCTGTTTTGGAGTATGCCTGTTCCCTAGCCCGCCTGGAACCCTGATCCATCTGCTCTGACCCAGGTCTTAGGTGCAACAAGGGCCCATTTGGAGTTCTTGGATGCCTCCTTGGATCCCTGTGGCTGACTTAGTGCAGACACATCCTTTACATCTTCCCTCTTGCCCTGCTTAGTTCCAAATGGAACCAACAAGTTGAGTGCACCCCTCTTGAATGTTTCGTGTTGAGATTGGTTGAAATAAGGAGACTGACCATGTCATGACATGTCGACAGACTCAAGGACACAACCACCTCGACCCGGTCATGTGGCATGCCTGTGAACATGTGTAACAGGATTCTGATTGTTAGACTGTAATGTAATTCCTCTATGGGAGAAAAAAATTTAATATAAGGAAAAACAAATAAAAATCTATTTAAAGCACATTATGCTTGCTGCCTTCGTTGAGCTAAAGTGGGAATAATACTTTGCCATTACAAGCACAGTGCTGGCATAAGGTATTATTATTATTAGGTTGGCTTTGGGTTCCGGTTGTATATATCATACAGAAAAGGAAGAGGGCAGATAAGTTTGCTGGGAACAGAGCCAGACAGTGTTGGGTCTGACTCATAAGTTAACTGCTTTTAGAGAACTGTTAAAATGCAAGACACATATATATTAAGACAGCTGAAATAGAGAATATGCATGAGAGAATCACCAACTCATCATTTTGGTCTCAGGCACTGGGTTAGGCAAGGACATGGAGACCTGAAGTGAGGGAAGATAGTGTGTTTAGCTATAGAGACAGCAGAAGGCTAAGGTCCAGAAGGACTAGGATGGGGCTCCATATTGTCTTGAAGTAGCAGGTAGGATGGGGGCAAAAGCAGCTGGGCTGGAGACTATACATTTGGAGATAAAACTTGAGCCAGGAAAGAGAAAAAACTGGGCATACTGATAAGTCACCCATAGCCTGATGCAGCCAAGTACAGGCAGCCAAAGAGAAATACAGCAGTTATCTTTGAACATGTAACAGAAATGACTGCTCTTTTTTGGGGGCCACACCTAGTGGTGCTCAGGGGTTACTCCTGGCTCTGCGCTCAGAAATCGCTCCTGGCAGGCTTGGGGGACCACATGGGATGCCGGAGATCTAATCCTGGTCGGCTGTGTGTAAGGCAAACATCCTACCCGCTGTGCTACTCCCCGAGTAAAATGACTGCTCTTATTTGGGAGAAGCCTCATCAAACCACAGAATTGAACTAAAGGTGAAAACCTGGTCCACCAGTGCTCGATTCTTTTTTTGTTTGGTTTTGTTTTGGGACACACCTGGCTGTGCCCAGGAATTACTCCTGGCAGTGCTGGGGGACCATATGGAATGCTGGAGATAGAACCTGGGCTAGCCGATTTGTGAGGCAAATGCCCTACCTGCTGTGTTAGATCTCTGGCTCCAACAGCTAGATTCCTTATTTTTACATTGTTATGAAAAACTTTACTAAATTACTCCTAGCAGTACTCAGGCATATTGGGATGCTAAGGATCACATGGTTTGGTAGCATGCAAGGCAAGCAGCTAGATTCCTTTTTTTTTGGTTTTTGGGTCACACCCGGCCAGCGCTCAGGGGTTATTCCTGGCAGGCGTTATTCCTGGCAGGCTCGGGGGACCATATGGGATGCCCGGACTTGAACCAGGGTCCTGCATGCAAGGCAAGCGCCTTACCTCTATGCTATTTCTCTGGCCCCGCATCTAGATTCTTGATGCTGCTACAATCTTAGCCAGTATGGGCAAATATCTTCAATGGAGGATTATGCAATCACTCTAAGCAAAGGCCTGAGGTTGAAAAAAAGTACTATCTGGTGTGCTGAGGGGCATCTGCCCCTAAAAACTCCCACACAATCTTGAATTATTTCTCATCTGATAGTTTCAACCAAGAGAAATTTGGCCAATATATACCTAAGTGCTCAGTACAGTGCTGAAAAGAATTGGTTCTCTTATCTCAAATATGAGATAAGTGAGCAGGTAGGATCATCATCCTCAACTTGCCACGTTGGGCATTTTAAGTGCAAGGTGAACAAACAAGATGGAGTTCTCAGCCACAGAGAAAGCTGTTCCTGCTCATTAAGGGTCCAAATAAAGAGTTCAGCCAGGGGGCCAGTGCGCTGGTGCTAGAGGTAAGGTGTCTGCCTTGCCAGCGCTAGCCTAGGATGGACCGTGGTGGTGCTAGGGGTCCTCAAACTTTTTAAACAGGGGGCCAGTTCATTGTCCCTTAGACCATTGGAGGGTCTGACTATAGTAAAAACAAAACTTATGGGGCCGGGAAGGTGGCGCTAGAGATAAGGTGTCTGCCTTGTAAGCGCTAGCCAAGGAACGGACCGCGGTTCGATCCCCCGGCGTCCCATATGGTCCCCCCAAGCCAGGGGCAATTTCTGAGCGCTTAGCCAGGAGTAACCCCTGAGCGTCAAACGGGTGTGGCCCAAAAACCAAAAAAAAAAAACCAAAAAAAAAACAAAAAAACAACAAAACTTATGAACGAATTCTTATGCACACTGCATATATCTTATTTTGCAATGAAGAAACAAAACATAGTTTGAGGACCATTGCTAGGTGTCTGCCTTGCCAGTGCTAGCCTAGGACGGACCACAGTTTGATCCCCTGGCATCTCATATGGTCCCCCAAGCCAGGAGCAACTTCTGAGCGCATAACCAGGAGTAACCCCTGAGTGTTATCGGGTGTGGCCCAAAAACCAAAAACCAAAAAAAAAAAAAAAAAAAGAGTTCAGCCAGAGATCCCTTACTAAAGTTACCAATATCATGCGTTTATATTCTAGAACAATGACATTTATTGAACACATTCAATATTTCACATTGTAGAAACCCTTAGATTCTCTTTATTTACTGGTCCATTTCTACAACAAATACATCCATAACACTATATAATAAAATTATTTACATATTCAAATGAGATTCCTTTTGCCCACACTACTGCTATTCACACACAGGTACTTCCACCGCACAATGTATCATTAGAAGGTCTAAAAATGCTCACCCTGTATGCTAGGCTGCATAGGAAATGTGAAAACTATAATCATATTAGCTCCTCCTCAATACATGGCAACATTTTAAAAACTTGAACTTCATCTTGCAACATAAAAGGGTTCAACTCTGCTTTCCCCATTGCACTTTACGAAACAGTTTGCAAGGACTAGGAAAAGGGCCATATTATTAAAATGAGTAACTGTACAGAATGAATTTTAAAAAGTCACAGCTCAAAATTGCTTTTTGTAAAATTAACACACATTTACAGTATCAAGTCGCTGTCCAGTTCATTTACTTGGATTTTCTTCGCTTGGATTGCACCGCATTGGTTAAGTCTGTAGGGAGAAAGGAAGAACATGTTCAATAGAGGAGAAATATAACCACAGGGCCTTTTAGAGAGTCTGTGAGAACTAGGACTGACATAAGTATCCCTACTAGACTTGGAATCAGTCTACAGACTTCAAAAGGGGCCTGCAGAAACGAAAGAAAAGAGACAATGTGTGGAGAATAACCTTAGCACTCAGGAACTACTTTTGGCAGTGGTTGGGGGACCCTATAGGTGCTGGGGATCAAAGCTGGGTTGGCCACATACAAGGTAAATATCACTCTGGTCCCTCTGTTCAACTCTTTTTTTTTTTTTGGTTTGTTTTGCTTTTTTGTTTTTTCGAGATGTACCCATGTTGTTTAGGGGTCATTCTTGGGTCTGTACTTAGGATCCACACCTGGCAGGTTTGAGGACCATATGGGATGCCAAGGATCAAACCCTGGGTAGGCTGTGTGCAAGGTAAATGCCCTACCAGCTATACTATTGCTCTAGCCTCATATTCAAATCTTTTTTTTTTTTGGGCCACACCCATTTGATGCTCAGGGGTTACTCCTGGCTATGCGCTCAGAAACTGCCCCTGGCTTGGGGGGGACCATATGGGAGGCTGGGGGATAGAACCACGGTCCTTCCTTGGCAAGTGCTTGCAACCTCGCCGGCCCCCCATATTCAACTCTTTTTTTGGTCCCCCAATTCACAATACAGACCAGGCAAAGGGCCTGTGTTGAGGTGTATATGGGGTGCATTTACTGTACCTCCTCTTTCTATACAGTCAGTGTAAAGAACACAGCCGGTGCCATATTCAACTCTTTTTTTTTTTTTTTTTTTTTGGTTTTTGGGCCACACCAAGTGTTGCTCAGGGGTTACTCCTGGCTGTCTGCTCAGAAATAGCTCCTGGCAGGCACGGGGGACCATATGGGACACCGGGATTCGAACCAACCACCTTTGGTCCTGGATCGGCTGCTTGCAAGGCAAACACTGCTGTGCTATCTCTCCGAGCCCTTAAGCTTAATTTTCACTGTAGCAAATTTGTCATTTGTAATGAAAACGTTGAGTATTTTGTTGTTACTAAGTGTTAATCTCAGAAAAAAATGTTATGTCAACTCTGGAAGCTGCTGCTTCTTTGATGTGACATATAGGATTAAGTGATGTACCCAAGGGACAAAGAATGGCAGAGGTAAGTAGAGGCAAACTCTGGTTCCCCTTCCTTGCTTAGTCCCAAAGCAACTAATATCTGGCAGGCTGCATCTTTTTCCATGGAAGAATCAATGAGTAGAGACAGGAATAAACAAGTTCTTGATACTAGAAACTGCAAAATAAGTCTTCTAGGGGTGAAGAATGTAGTTCAGTGATAGAACATTTGCCTTGCACGTGTAGAGTCCTGGGTTTGATCTTTAACATGAAGAAAATAATATATATATATATATATATACACACACACAATACATACATACATATTTGGTTTCTGGGCCACACCTAGTGGTGCTAAGGGGCTGCTCCTGGCTCTGCACTCAGAAATCACTCCTGGCTGGCTTGGGAACCACCTGGGATGCTGGGGATTGAATTTGGGTTGGTTGCCTTCACAAGGCAAACGTCATACCTGCAGTACTATATCACTCTGACTTCAGAAAATAATCTTTTTTTTTGGTTTTTGGGTCACACGCGGAGACACTCAGGGGTTATTCTTGGCTCTGCACTCAGAAATTGCCCCTGGCAGGCTCAGGGGACCATATGGGATGCTTGGATTTGAACCAGGGTCCGTCCAGGGTTGGCTGCTACCACCGTGCTATCTCTTCAGCCCAGAAAATAATCTTTAATTATTAGGGTTTACTTATACTTCTGTAAAGGAAAAATTACAGCATTCTTTTTTTTGTTTGTTTTTGGGCCACACCCGGTGACGCTCAGGGGTTACTCCTGGCTATGTGTTCAGAAGTAGCTGCTGGCTTGGGGGACCATATGGGACGCCGGGGGATCGAACCACGGTCTGTCCTAGGCTAGCGCTGGCAAGGCAGACATGCCACCATGTCGGCCCCAAGGAAAAATAATAAAAACAAAAAAACAAAACAAAACAAAAAAAAACTATCATCTTGTGGAGCCAGAGCACAGCGGGTCTGCCTGAGCACATGGTCCCCCAACACCACCAGGAGTTATTTATTTATTTATTTATTTCCTCCCTCCCTCCCTCCTTCTTTTCTTTCTTTTTTTTTTTTTTTTTTTGGTTTTTCAGGCCACACCTGTTTGATGCTCAGGGGTTACTCCTGGCTAAGCGCTCAGAAACTGCCCCTGGCTTTGGGGGACCATATGGGACACTGGGGGATCGAGCAGTCTCGATCTTTTTTTTTTTTTTTTTTGGTTTTTGGGTCACATCCGGCGGTGCTCAGAGGTTACTCCTGGCTGTCTGCTCAGAAATCGCTCCTGGCAGGCACGGGGGACCATATGGGACACCGGGATTCGAACCAACCACCTTTGGTCCTGGATCCGCCGCTGTGCTATCTCTCTGGGCCCCACGGTCTCGATCTTTCCTTGGCTAGCGCTTGCATGGCAGACACCTTACCTCTAGCTCCACCTCGCCGGCCCCAGGAGTAATTTCTGAGCAGAGCCAGGATTATCTCCTGAAAACCATGGGTGTGGCCCAAAACCAAAAATACATAAAAAAAAGTTCCCCCAAAACATCAACTTGCTTTAAAGTCTCTGGTCACCTTCTTTGGATAAATCTAGCCAAAATGGGTTATACAACAAAGTCATATTTGATGTCTAAGTTGGAAAAGAAAATATTAGAGGCTGGAGTATAAGCATCTGGCTTTTGCACATGGCTGACTTGGGTTTAATTTCCAGCTCCCTATAAGGTTCTCTCAAGTACAGGCCCAAGATTAAAACACAGCCAGTTGTGACCCCGAAAAATAATTTAAAAAATATGTATGTTGGGTCCCGGAGAGATAGCACAGCGGCGTTTGCCTTGCAAGCAGTCGATCCAGGACCAAAGGTGGTTGGTTCAAATCCCGGTGTCCCATATGGTCCCCGTACCTTCCAGGAGCTATTTCTGAGCAGACAGCCAGGAGTAACCCCTGAGCACCGCCGGGCGTGGGCCAAAAACCAAAAAAAAAAAAAAAAAAAAAAAAAAAAAAGAATGTTGGTTCTGGGGCCAGAGAGATAGCACAGCGGTAGGGCGTTTGCCTTTCATGCAGGAGGTCATTGGATCGAATCCCGGCATCCCATATAGTCCCCCGAGCCTGCCAGGAATGATTACTGAGCCTGGAGCTAGGAGTAACCCCTGAGCTCTGGCGCGGGTGACCATATGGGATGCCGGGATTCGAACCACCGTCCTTCTGCATGCAAGGCAAACACCTTACCTCCATGCTATCTCTCCGGCCCCACCAGGAGCAATTTCTGAGTACAGAGCCAGAAGTAACCCCTGAGCCATGCTGGGTGTGATACCAATATATATTGGTATATATTGGAAACCAATATATATTGGTTTGTGGGTCACAATATATGTTAAACTCTTTTGTTCTAATATAAAGGATCAATTGATATACCCAAGAGACAAAGAACAACAGTGGTGGGGATATGTTCTGTGTTCAATTTTTATTTTTTCTCTAAATGGTTTATTTACTAACTGCTTTTACTACTCCATTGAACACAGTAAGAGAACCCAGAGATGTGTTTGTAAGAAACTGTGGGAATAGGGGGCCGGAGAGATAGCAGAAACCCGGGAGGAACCCGGGTCCCCGGGTTGATCCCGCCACCCATATAGTCCCCCAGCCTGTCAGGTGATTTCTTTTTTTTTATTTTTTTATATTTTTTTTTTGGTTTTTGGGTCACACCTGGCAGCGCTCAGGGGTTACTCCTGGCTCTATGCTCAGAAATCACTCCTGGCAGGCTCAGGAGACCATATGGGATGTCAGGATTCGAACTACCAACCTTCTGCATGAAAGGCAAATGCCTTACCTCCATGCTATCTCTCCAGCCCCTGCCAGGTGATTTCTAAGTGCAGAGCCAGGAGTAACCCCTGAGCACTGCTGGGTGGCCCAACAACCAATCAATTAATCAATTAATCAATCAATCAAGTTAAAAAAAAGGAAAAAAAAAGAAGCTGTGGGAAGTCAGAAGCTGAAGAAACACTTAGAGGATCGCATCAGGCTTGTTCCAGCTTATGTGGTGGTAGTTATTTAAGCTACTTTCCTATGCCAACCTAAATGAATACAATACTGGCAAAGAAAACATCACATACATTGTTGAAAATTAATTCTTCAGGTGTTTTTTTTTTTTTTTGATGTTTGATTTGGGCCCCACCCAGTGGTGTGGGTGAGCTACACCCAGGGGTTACTCCTGGCTCTGCACTCAGAAATCACTACTGGTAGACTTGGGGGACCATATGAGATGCAGGGGATTGAATCCAGGTTAGCCATATGCAAGGTAAAAGCCCTACTTGCTGTGCTATGGCTCCGGCCCCCACTGAATGTTTATTTCTTTCTTTTTTCCTCTGATTTCTCTTCCAAGCATGTTTGTCTCTTGATCACCCACCCCTTAACATCTAGGTAAATTTCTTCTTTTATCTATTTTGGGCCACACTCAGAGGCATTTGGGTTATTCCTGGCTCTGAGCCCAGAAATCATTACTCCTGGTAGGCTTGAGGGACCATACAGGATGGTGGGGATTGAACTGAGGTCAGACATGTGCAAGGCAAATGCCCTACCCATGATGCTATTGCTCCGATCCCCTTGGTGTGGCTCCTTAAGACACCAGAGTGCTTGTAGGGCTTTAGCTATCAGGGAGCCCCATAGATACCCACAGCTGTTAATTCAGGTTGCTCTGAACTTCCTTAAAGTTGACTTGCTTTTTCTGGTTTCAAAACTATGTTTTGAAGTTCATGCATTTTATTACTTTTTTTTTTCAGTTGAAAATAAAGCATAGAAACTATTACCAACAGAAGAGTAAATAATAACAAGGTGGTCCAGGGCTAAGGCACAGTGGTAGAGGGGATGCCATGCATGTGGGAGGGCTGGGGCTCGACTCCTGGTTATATAAAGGAAAAAAATTGACAAGGGCAACAGGAAATACTTTTTTTTTTTTTTGGTTTTTGGGTCACACCCGGCGGTGCTCAGGGGTTACTCCTGGCTGTCTGATCAGAAATAGCTCCTGGCAGGCACGGGGGACCATATGGGACACCGGGATTCGAACCAACCACCTTTGGTCCTGGATCAGCTGCTTGCAAGGCAAATGCCGCTGTGCTATATCTCTGGGCCCCAGGAAATACTTTTGTGTTCATGATTTTAGGAAAATCTGTCTGTCAGGAAGCAGAACTATTCATTTGCATATCTATAAACAATACACTTGGTCAATTGCAAACTTATAAAGAAGTTTATTATTTGTAAGAACTTGTTTTTGTGCTGGCAATAAAAAGTGGGGAGGTAAAAACAACCAAAACCAACAGATTAGGGAACTTTCCTAGAAACCATCCATGTCACCTGCTCTAATTTGGAGGTCTAGGACAGTGATAGGCAACCTTTTTTTTCAACTGAGCCAAATCTCGCCAAAACCACGATTGAAATTTATTTTGAGAGCCATATTTTTAAAACCGAAAATACATAGGATGGTACACTGTTTTTAGTTTCAGTAAGTTTTTATTGAGAATACTCTGCATGCAAGTTTCCACATAGGTTGGGAGGATAAAAATAACACCTCCGGGGCTGCACACAGGCCATAAACTGACAGAGGTTAGGAGCAGAGTCCTGACTCCTGGAGCAGCCACCCAGCACACAGAAGAGCCGCATTAAAAAGTGTAAAGAGCCGCATGTGGCTTGCGAGCCGTGGCTTGCTGACCACTGGTCTAGGAGCTCTTCACCAGCATGACAGAAACTGCTCTCATAAAAGGTGAAGAACGTTACTGATTCCTATAAGAGAAACGATACTGAGCTGGAGTGACAGCGTAGTTGGTAGGGTGTTTGCCTTGCATGTGGCTGACTTGGGTTTGATCCCTGGCATCTCATAATGTCCCTCGAGCCTAGAAGGAGTGATTCCTGAGTGCAGAACCAGGAGTAATTCCTGATCACTGCCAGGTGTGTTCCCTCCAAAAAAAGAGTAACAACATCTCTCAGCATAAACTACTACTAATATTTTTCAGCCTTTAAGAGTTTATAACAATGTTTCTAACTTTTGTCTGTGCATCAATAGTCAAAAACTTGAGTGCAAAAAAAGCAAACCCTTCTTTCCATCAAAACGTGTACTAAGCTAGAGATACAGTACAATAAGATGCATGCCTTGCATGTTGTCAACCCAGGTTTGATCTCTGGCACCGAATACAATCGCCCAAGTACCTCTAGGAGTGACCCCTGAGTGCAGAGTTAGTTGCAAGCTTTTAGCATAGTCAGGCATGACCCCAAAAATCCAAAAGAGAAATACCAATGCTGCAAAAGAGGTTTTAAGTACTGTGACTTCAAAAAAAACAAAAACAAAAACAAAAAACAACAACAACCACCCAAAAAAAAAACAGGGACCGGAGAGAGAGCATGGAGGTACGGAGCATGCAGAAGGACAGTGGTTTGAATCCTGGCACCCCATATGGTCCCCTGAACGATTTCTGATTGTAGAGCCAGGAGTAAACCCCTGAGTGCTGCCGAGTGTGACCAAAAACCATAAATAAATAAAATTAAAAAGTACTATGACTTCAAGTTTGGGAGGCAGCAGCTTTGTATTTTATAATATTCCCTGGGTGTGAGTCACACACAATTATAGAAAACTTTTTTTTTTTTTTTTTTTGGTTTTTGGGTCACACCCGGCAGTGCTCAGGGGTTACTCCTGGCTGTCTGCTCAGAAATAGCTCCTGGCAGGCACGGGGGACCATATGGGACACCGGGATTTGAACCAACCACCTTAGGTCCTGGATCGGCTGCTTGCAAGGCAAACGCCGCTGTGCTATCTCTCTGGGCCCCTATAGAAAACTTTTATTTTGGGGAGTGGGAGGCAAGTTAGGTGATACTTAGAGGTTGTCCTTGTAGTATACTGGGTACTGGGTAATGTAGGGTACTGGGAATTAAACCTGGACCTGCTGCTTACAAAGCACGCATTCTAGTCCTTTGAGGTTTCTCTTCAGACCTACAGTGGTAAAATAACTATATATATATATGAGTGTGTTTTGCAGTATTAGCAATCAAAACAGGGTCTCTCACGTCTTTTGAGGCATTAGTCTCAGGTCATTGTGTTACATTCTAAAGGTCAGTGGTATTTTCCTTCTTTAAAGGTACATACTGTATTCTATAGCTTAGAAGACTATGATCCACTGAAAAGCCATAAAGAATTAAAGACTAAAGCCTTAAAAAAAAAAGGGCTTTGGGGGCCAGAGAGATAGCATGGAGTTAAGGCATTTGCCTTTCATGCAGAAGGTCGGTGGTTCGAATCTTGGCATCCCATATGATCCCCCAAGCCTGCCAGGCGTGATATCTGAGCATAGAGCCAGGAATAACCCCTGAGCACTGCCGGGTGTGACCCAAAACCCAAACTACACCCCCCCCCAAAAAAAAAGAAAAGGGCTTTGGGGCTGGTGTGGTGGCGCTAGAGGTAAGGTGTCTGTCTGCCTTGCAAGCGCTAGCCTAGGACAGATCACGGTTTGATCCCCCGGTGTCCCATAGGCAGGAGCGATTTCTGAGAGCACAGCCAGGAATAACCCCTGAGTGTCAACAGGTGTGGCCCTCCCCCCAAAAACCAAACAAACAGAAAAAAAAAAGAAAAGGGCTTTAAAGAATACACAGACTTGGGGAGAATGAGATATTTGTCTAAGATTCAAGGAGTTTTTCTTTTTGTTCTCTAAGTTTAGTATTAAAAAAAAGTCAAGGGTGTGTTTTCTCCCGAACAAGTGTCTGCCTAGGAGACAATTACCAAGGAGTAAGAAAGCTGTTGTTTCCATATCTGCATCAAGAGTGGGAAAACTTCAAAGGACCCAGCATGGAGAAGAAAAAAGGCCCTTTCCAACTTCTTCACTCATGGCAGGGTGAGGAAATGGTGAAATCTCCACCTCTGCTTTACAGCCTGAGTTCAATGGACTTCTCTAAGGGATTTATCTGAGGCATAATGAAAACGTCTACCCAGGAACATGACCTGCCAGATTTCAGCCGAGTTCTCAGGGTGGTACCAGTTGGTGTGCCACGATCTGTTCTAGTTTCCAGACTGGTATCCCAATGGAACCTGGCTGATTCTCTGGAGCCCCGCTGGTTATCAGGCACTTGGCTAGGAACCAGCTCTTGCCCAATCAGAGCTATTCAAGTTCAGCACATTTCCCGACAGGAGGAGGTATCATGCTTACTGTCATACTGCACCTTTCACTTAGAATACTCTAAACTCCTTCGGCTTAGATAATGTCTTTATTCTTCAGGTCACATTCTTTTCTCCAGAAAGACTTCTCTAACTTGGTTGAAAAGCAAAACATCACAGCAATCTGCTCCAATCATATGTAATTTTTGTAAAACAAACAAACAAACAACAACAATGCTATGGGCTGGACTGATAGCACAGCAGGGAGGGCATTTGCCTTGCATGTGGCTGACCTGGGTTTGATCCCCAGCATCCCAATTGGTCCCATGAGCACTGCTAAGAATAACCCCTGAGCAACACCAGATGTGGCCCAAAAGCCAAAGGAAAAGAAAAACACAACTATGAAGATTTCTCACAGCAGAGACACAACTAAGATAAATAGGAAAAGGGGCTGGAGTAATAGTACATCAAGTAGGGCATCTGCCTTATATGTAGCTGACGTGGGTTCAATCCCCGGCAACCCCTACGATATCCCAAGCCCAATAGGAGTGATTTCTGAATGCAGACCCAGGAGAAAACCCTGAGCATGGGCCTGGAGAGATAGCACAGTGGCGTTTGCCTTGCAAGCAGCCGATCCAGGACCAAATGTGGTTGGTTTGAATCCCGGTGTCCCATATGGTCCCCCGTGCCTGCCAGGAGCTATTTCTGAGCAGACAGCCAGGAGTAACCCCTGAGCAATGCTGGGTGTGGCCCAAAAAACAAAAACAAAAACAAAAACAAAAAAAAGAGAGAGAAAACCCTGAGCAAGTAGGAAAAGTAGAAAATGAATGAAGAGAGAAAGGAAGGAGGAAGACTACCCTGTTGGAACATGATGTGAAGACAGGGATAAGAATGACATGTTAGGAGTTGCTGAGGCTGGGATTTGGGTTGGAGAAATCAAAGAGCCAGAATGCAGGTGTTGGAAGTGATAGGCCAAGGTTGGATTCCCTGTACCAAAAAGTTCCCCAACCACTGGAAGTGACCCACAAGCAATAAATCAGGAGTAGACAATAAGTAGCACTAGCTCTGGCCCCCAAGCCAACAAAAGAATATATCTGCAGTCATCTAAGATCTCTAGAGCTCTAGAGATATACATATACATATACAATCTCAGGAGTTATCTGTGAAAGATTAGAACTAAAGAAGGAGCACTAATGAGTTGATTAGAAAAGGTATCTCAGGAAGTCTGAGGAAGGTCTGTATCTAATTCCGTATAGAGACTGAGAAGCAGCAGCCAGATAGGTAGCCAGAAAAATAGGAGAATTCGAAGTCACAGAAGCAAAGGTAGAGTTACTCAAAAGAGACCCCTGGTGGCTGGAGGTGGCACAGCAGGTAGGGTGTTTGCCTTGCACGCAGCTGACTTGGATTTGATCCTCAACATCCCATATGGTCATCCCTTCCACCCCTCCCGCTAACCCAGCCTGCCAGGAGTGTTTTCTGAACATAGAGCCAGGAATAATACCTGAGTGCCACCCAGTGTGGCCCAAAACAACCAACCAAAAAAACAAAACAAAACAAAAAAAAAACCCCAACCAAACAAAAGAGAGAGAAAAGACCACTGATAACATAAAGATCTTGAGAAAGTCAGAGGAGACTGGGGAAACAAGTGGGAAAGCTGGTGCTGGACTTGAGGAGAGCTGCCCTGGAAAAGTAGGCGCAAAGCAGCAAAGGACTGGTAGATTTGTCTTGACTTGATAATGAGTTCAGGGAGTTCTACTTTGTCTCTGAAAAACAAAGGAAGTCTGTTGAGAGAGAGGGGAGCAAGCACAAGCTGGTGGTTTAAAGAGCAAAGCGCACAGGAAAAAGAACTGACCATAAAAACAGAAAGGAAAATGTTTGAGGGGCCGGTGAGGTGGCGCTAAAGGTAAGGTGTCTGCCTTGCAAGCGCTAGCCAAGGAAAGGACTACGGTTCAATCCCCCGGCATCTCATATGGTCCCCCCAAGCCAGGGGCAATTTCTGAGCATGTAGCCAGGAATAACCCCTGAGCATCAAACGGGTGTGACCTGAAAAATCAAAAAGAAAAAAAAAAGAAAGAAAAATGTTTGGGCTGTATGCACAACCTGTACTGATCACTAAAATCTGCATGTGCTTGGTTTTCAACAGTGCTGTTCTTGTGTCACACAGAGAAAACACTGTAAAACAAACTAACAGATAAAGGGCCAAACAACCAGTAGCAGTCTAAGTCAACTGACAGAGTCATTTTAAAAGGAACATACACAAAGATGAATGGCCTTGTTCTATTTGACTCTCAAAGGGGTCATAATACCCCACAGCTAACCTTTAGTAGAGCTGGAGGCTGAAGCAGGCCTAGAGGATCTCTTACGATGTCCATTTTCCACACTTTCAGAAGCCACAACTGACTCTTCAGTTCGCGAGTTTCTTCGGCTTGGGGTTTTGGACTTTTCAACGATCTCTTTGGGCTCACTGCTGGGAGAGGAGAGTACAAAGTTTCTAAGAGGTAGGGAATCAGGTCACACAATTATTTTTTCTTTTTTTTGGTTTTTGGGTCACACCCGGCAGCGCATGGGGGTTACACCTGGCTCTATGCTCAGAAATTGCTCCTGGCAGGCTCGGGGGACCATATGGGATGCCAGGATTCGAACCACCAACATTCTGCACGCTATCTCTCTGGCCCTACACAATTTTTTTTTAGGACAGGAGATTTGAACCCAATTATCTTCTACATAACTGACAATTAGTCATTTAATTTTTTGTTTTTGTTTTTTTTGGGCCACACCTGTTTTATGCTCGGGTGTTACTCCTGGCTATGTGCTTAGAAATCGTCCCTGGCTTGGGGGCGACCATATGGGATGCTGGGGGACTGAACCATGGTCCGTCGTAGGCTAGGCTAGTGCTTGCAAGGCAGACCCACCTCTCTGGCCCCTAGTCCTTTTATTTAATTTATTTTATGGGCTATACCTAGGAATGCTCAGGGATTAATCCTAGCTCTGTACTTGGGAGTTTTTCCTGGCAGTGCTTAGGGGAACATGTGGTGCTGGGGATTTAAAAAAATTTTTTTTTGGTTTTTGGGCCATACCCAGTGCTAACTCCTGGCTCTGTGCTCAAAAATTGCTCCTGGCAGGCTTGGGGGACCATATGGGATGTCGGGAATTGAATCCAAGTCTGTCTTGGGTCGGCCGCATGCAAGGCAAATCCTCTACCGCTGTGATATCTCTCTGGCCCCAGTGCTGGGCATTAAACTGGGATTGGCCGCAAGGCAAGGCAGGCACCTTAACTCTTGTGCTATCTAATAATTATTTCTCATTTTTATTTTTAAATTCAGTTATAATTATACACATGGATACCAAAGATATCAAAGAATTTTATTCATACTGATACAAAAGGCCTACATGCTTAACAGCAGTGATTATTAAATGGCATTTGGGGCCGGAGAGATAGCATGGAGGCAGGGCGTTTGCCTTGCATGCAGAAGGACGGTGGTTCGAATCCCGGCATCCCATATGGTCCCCCAAGCCTGCCAGGAGGAACCCTTGACCCAAAAACCAAAAAAAAAAAAAAAAAAAAAAAGGAAGAAAAAAATCGGCATTTGACAAATCATGTATAAAGATTAATGATAAAAATGTTCACAAAATGTTAGAGGAAAAAATTACTGACATTAGAAATAACATATTCCCATTTTCATTATTATACAGGGGATATCTATAATCAATGTGAGAGATGTGTACAATGTACAGTGCTTACATATAAACACTAAGTAACAGATGTTATATGACATAGGAAAAACACATGTATATACATATATGTACACATATACACAGAATATACACACATATTTAGAAGAACTCAAGTTTACACAACAAACATTTGTTTTTGGGTCACACCTGGGTACTCCTCACTTTGCACTCAGAAATCACCCCCGTCAGGCTGGGGGGGGCATATGGGATGCCGGGAATCGAATCATCTGGGTTGGCTGCGTGCAAGGCAAATGCCTTACCGCTGTGTTATCTCTCCAGACCCCTATACGACAAATATTTCTGTAGGAATATTTGTTATAAAAACACTGGTTTATGGGTAATCCCTCCCTTTTTGGAGGGAATGGGTTGAGTCACAAACAGTTTGCTTAGGCTTAAACTTGGCTCTGTACTCAGGAGTCACTCCTGGTGGTGGTTGGAAGAAACCTGTAGTAGGAGGGACTGGACCCAGACCTCTTGCATGCAAAATAGATGCTCAACCCATTGAGCTCTCTCGCTGACTCCTGATCTGATTTTCTTCCTTTTTTTGTTTTTGGACCACACCTTGTGATGCTCAGGGATTACCCTGGCTCTACTCTTAAGAATTACTCCTGGTGGTGCTGGGAATATACAGGACTGAACCCAGGCCACCCACATGTGAGACAAGTACCCTACCCACTCCAGTAGCCTAGCTTTCTTTTTTTTCTTTCTTTTTTTTTTTTTTTTTTGGTTTTTGGGCCACACCCGGTGATGCTCAGGGGTTACTCCTGGCTATGCGCTCAGAAGTCGCTCCTGGCTTGGGGGACCATATGGGACGCCGGGGGATCGAACCACGGTCCATCCTAGGCTAGCGCAGGCAAGGCAGGCACCTTACCTCTAGCGCCACCGCCCGGCCCCTAGCCTAGCTTTCTTTTAGAACACATTACTTTTCATGGTCCCAAGGACTTAAGGAAGTTTGGCCAGGTATAACCCTGGTTATCACTGCCAGGTGTTGTTCCAATTATAAGGAAAAAAAAAAGAAGTATATTTGAAAGGAAAAGCAACTGTTCTTGAGCATTCAAGTAGAATACATATAGCATATTGACTGTGTGCTTCCTAAGAGTATGAACCATGCATAGCCATTCTACCAGCTATTTCTACTCCTTATCTGTTATTCTTGCCAGGGGAATGCTGGCATTGTTAGTTGCTTTATAGGTAGAAATCTGGTGAGACTGTTCACTATATCCATCTTTTAAAAAGCTTTTGGAGGGGTTAGAGTGCAAAGGGGATTTGCCTTGATTGCTGACCTGGGTTCAATCCCCAGGACCCTGTGTGGTCCTGAGTCCTCCCAGGAGTGATCCCTGAGTGCAGAGCTAGGAGTAAGCTCTGAGTACTGCCAGATGTGGCCCCCAAAATAAAAACAAAATAACCAACATTCCCCCCAAAGACTTCTTCTTTTTTTTTTTTTTTTTGGTCACACCCGGGAGCACTCAGGGGTTACTCCTGGCTCTATGCCCAGAAATCGCTCCTGGCAGGCTCAGGGGACCATATGGGATGCCGGGATTCGAACCACAAACTTTCTGCATGAAAGGCAAACGCCTTACCTCCATGCTATCTCTCCGGCCCCCCAAAAGATTTCTGAATGAAAGATAGATCAAGGCCAAGGGTACAAGCTTCTGGGGTCAGTGACCTGTATGGCACTGACCTCCTGAGCACCAGAGATTCCTACAGGGCATTTTGATAGGATTCTCTTCTTTCTGTAGCTAAAAACATGCTTAAGAAACATAAATAACCCAAATGTTATTCCAGTGCTGCATTAGCACTACACTGAATAGCAATGAATATGGAGACAGGAGGACAGAGGTCAAGACTTAGTTATGTATTTTTTCATGACATTTAATATTCTCTCTGCTTCAGGTTATTGATCTATAAACCCTGACTGATGTAAAATATGTTAAGGCTCCCATGTCAGAAGATCTGGATCTGAATTTTTGACTTCACTGTAAATATGTAACTTGTAACCTGAAAGTTTACCATTCTGAGCTTTACATTCCTTTTCTGTAAAGTAAAATTTCCTCTCCTTACAGATACTATGAAATAAAATGAGATAATATAACCAGAGAGCCTGAAGTTCATTATATAGCATTTAAATAAATATTCAATTTGCATAGGACTGATAAAAGGGTTGAATAAGGGTAAAGATGTTTATCAAGCTAAATTAATATACAAAAATTAAAGACTATGTTGTATACTACTTTCCTATCCTAAAAAATACCTTTTGGAAAATAGTAAAACTCTACTCTGGGAGTCAATGAGATTTAAGTTGTATTTCATTTTTTAGGTTCTGTGAGGCAATGCAGTATGTAATAATAATAATAAAAAGCACACGTATTAGAATCAGACTCGTGTTTTTCTCTCTACTGTGCCTTAATGGTCAGCTGTACTTGACAAGACAGACATAAAAAACTATTACTAATGGCACCGGAGAGATAGCACTGCTGTAGGGCCTTTGCCTTGCATGCAGCCGACCCAGGACAAACCTGGGTTTGATTCCCGGCATCCCATATAGTCCTTCCAGATTGCCAGAAGCGATTTCTGAGCGCAGAGCTAGAAATAACCCCCATGTGCCACCGGGTGTAGCCCCCTAATAATAGTGCTAGCCAATAGAGTCTACATAATGGACATGTACTATGTACTCAACAGGCTGAACAGGTTATTACATTAATTCCAAAGAAACTATAAAAGAGGGGCTGGGGTGACAGCACAGCGATTAAGGCATTTGCATTACACGTGGCTGACTATGGTTGGATCTCCAGCATCCCATATAGTCCCTCAAGTCTGTAAGGAGTAACCCTTGAGTTGTTACCGGGTGTGGCCAAAACAACAACAACAACAAAACCCATCACCAACAAAAATAAACTATAAAAGAGATATATGTAGTCACCAAGTTCTATCAAGAGAAATATTACTAGGCTGGAGAGAAAGTTCAACAGGTTGAGCATATGGTTTACATGTGGGAAACCCAGGTTTGATTTTGTGAACATTAGTGTGTGTGTGTGTGTGTGTGTGTGTGTGTGTGTGTGTGTGTGTGCGCGCGCGCGCATGTGCGTGTTTAGTCTCTTAAGAAAGAAAACCAGGGCCCGGAGAGATAGCACAGCGGTTTTTGCCTTGCAAGCAGCCGATCCAGAAGCAAAGGTGGTTGGTTCGAATCCCGGTGTCCCATATGGTCCCCCGTGCCTGCCAGGAGCTATTTCTGAGCAGACAGCCAGGAGTAACCCCTGAGCAACACCGGGTGTGGCCCAAAAAAAAACCAAAAAAAAAAAAAGAAAAAAAAGAAAGAAAACCAGGGGCCGAGAAGGTGGCGCTAGAGGTAAGGTGTCTGCCTTGCAAGCGCTAGCATAGGACGGACAGCGGTTCGATCCCCCGGTGTCCCATATGGTCCCCCCAAGCCAGGGGCGATTTCTGAGCGCATAGCCAGGAGTAACCCCTGAGCATCAAACGGGTGTGGCCCAAAAACCAAAAAAAAAAAAAAAAAAAAAGAAAGAAAACCAGAGCCAAAGAGATAGCATGGCGGTAGGGCGTTTGCCTTGCACACAGCAGACTCAGGATGGATGGTTCAAATCTTGGCATCCCATATGGTCCCCAGTGCCTGCCAGGAGCAGTTTCTGAGTGCAGAGCTAGGAGTAACCCCTGAGCGCCGCTGGATGTGCACCCCCCCCAAAAAAAAAAAGAAAGAAAATCAGGATGCAAAAACTGAAGAAAAAAATTACAAGATGAGAAGAGGTTTAAAGAAGAGCAAATGTCAAGGAAGCTTATGTGGCATTCATGTTTCTGAAGAAATGAGATTCTTACCTTTGTCCGGAAAGTATGGCAGCATTTGCCTCAATCTCTGTAAGAAACATAAATGAAAGAAATGAGACAAAATAGTTTCTGGCATAGTAGCAAGCCCACAGAGAGAAATTAGGTATTTCCTATTAGACTGACCCTGCTTTTGTGACAAGCAAAATGGTCACCAATATAGTGACCAAGAATTGTTACTGACACAATACAGTTGTCTGGAGCAGAAGACAAGCGGTCTGTTTTTATTTCTGTTTCACACTCTGAAACTATGCTCTTTAGATCAAGAGTACCAAATTCACATTGTCTGGCACATATTTCATCTATATTAGTAAAACAATTCTCTTCCTAGGCTTTTTATTTAAGAAGTATCTCTACACTTCTGAAAATTAAAAAAAAAGAGAATCATCATTTTATATTAACTATAAAGAATATATGTTCAAGAGATAGCTCAGGAGGTAAGACACTTGCCTTGTACATGCTGACCCCAGCTCAAATCTCCAGAATCATAAGGAATGATCCCTGAGCACTGCTGAAAGTGCCCCCATCCTCCAAAGAAAGTAAAACTTAGGCAGCAAGTTCGAGCATGCCAAGAGTTAGAAGGGTCAGCCACACTATAAAAACTAACCCAGCTCTTTCTTCACCACTAAAAAAGATTTTGGATATTTGTGGTGATGGTGGGGTTAGAAGGGGACTGCATTGTGAGTGGGAGAGATAATTCAAAAAGGCTGGAATATATGTCTGTGCTAGGTCAGTTCAATCCTCTAAAAAGTGAGAATGGACCTGAGAGATTCCCAGTGTTAAGTTAAAACTTCAGGCCTGGACCCGGAGAGATAGCACAGCGGCATTTGCCTTGCAAGCAGCCGATCCAGGACCAAAGGTGGTTGGTTCGAATCCCGGTGTCCCATATGGTCCCCCGTGCCTGCCAGGAGCTATTTCTGAGCAGACAGCCAGGAGTAACCCCTGAGCAACGCTGGGTGTGGCCCAAAAACCAAAAAAAAAAAAAAAAAAAAAAAAAAAAAACTTCAGGCCTGCAAAGCTAGGCCAAATTAAAAAAATAAAAAAGGACACACACAAAGTATCTCCTAACAACTTTATTCTTTCAAGATTACACTTTGGGTATGTAACAAATTCCTTGACTTTGTAGAGCATTCTTCCCTCTCCTTGATTTTTTTTTTCTTTTTGGGCCATACCTTGTTACGCTTAGGGGTTACTCCTGGCTTGCTGTCAGAAATTGCTCCTGGCTTGGTGGACCATATGGGAGGCTTGGGGAATGAATCACAGTCCGTCCTAGGTCAGCCGCATGCAAGGCAAATGCCCTACCGCTGAGCCACTGCTCTAGCCTCTGATAATATTTCTTTCTTTTTTTTTTTTTGGCCGGATAAATTTTTTTTTTTTTTGGGCCGTTTGATACTCAGGGGTTACTCCTGGCTAAACGCTCAGAAATTGCCCCTGGCTTGGGGGAATCGAACTGCGGTCCTTCCTTGGCTAGCACTTGTAAGGCAGACACCTTACCTCTAGCGCCACCTCACTGGCCCCTTGGCCGGATATTTCTTTCTTTCTTTTTTTTTTTTTTTGGTTTTTGAGCCACACCTGGCAGTGCTCAGGGGTTACTCCTGGCTGTCTGCTCAGAAATAACTCCTGGCAGGCACGGGGGACCATATGGGACACCGGGATTCGAACCAACTACCTTTGGTCCTGGACTGGCTGCTTGCAAGGCAAACGCCGCTGTGCTATCTCTCCGGGCCCTGGATATTTCTTAAGTAAAACAATTTACATTACTACAAACAATATAATGCATCTCCTCCAAAAGATTTTCACTGGGCAGAATGATTTGTTTAAAAGTAGTACCTATTTTTGATTCCATTATGTTTCGTCTTCAAACTCCTAGCACTAACAATGCCCTACAAGAAAGGAATGAGCATGGGTCGAAGAAAGAGCACAGTGATAGGGCATTTGCCTTGCATGTGGCCACCGGGGAGGGACCCGGTTCGATTCTCAGCATCTCATATGGTCCCCCAGCCTGCCAGGGGGCCATTTCTGAGTGCAGAGCCAGGAGTAAGCCTTGAGTGCCCCTGGGTGTGGCCTAAAAACCAACCAAACAATCAATCAATCAAGAAAGTTAAAAAAAAAAACGAAATGAACATCCAGTAGATTAAGCAGGTACTTTTCATCAGTACCAAAAATGCATCTTCTTCCATCATTTACCTTTGGGTGTCTCCATTTTTTCCCAAAGACCTTCCCTGCAGTGCCAGAGAGTGATTTTTGCCACTGACTTTCCATAGATTTATATGTAGAGAATTTATATTTATATAAATGTACACTGAGTACATGTCTCAACTAGCCTACTGATCACATGCTATGCTCCTTCAAGTTATGAGTGTTTGGATTATAATTTTTTTTGTTTTGTTTTTTTGGTTTTTGGGCCATACCCGGTGGCACTCAAGTGTTACTCCTGGAATCTGCTCAGAAATCACTCCTGGCAGGTATGGGGGACCATATGGGATGCGGGATTTGAACCACCATCAATCCTGGGTCAGCCATTTGCAAGGCAAGTGCCTTACCGCTGTGCTATCTCTCCGACATCTGGGTTATAATTTTGACTGCATTGTTTATTAGTCATGTGACTTTGTATAAACTACTTTGTGCTCAATTCCTCATTTGAAAAATGAGAATAAACAACTTTCTTAAAGTAAGACTAAATAAAACACATACTAACATTTAGTCCAGCATCCAACATTTTCTTTTTTTTTTTTTTTTTTTTTTTTTTTTTTTTTTTTTTTGGTTTTTGGGTCACACCTGGCAGTGCTCAGGGGTTATTCCTGGCTCCAGGCTCAGAAATTGCTCCTGGCAGGCACAGGGGACCATATGGGGCGCCGGGATTCGAACCGATGACCTCCTGCATGAAAGGCAAACGCCTTACCTCCATGCTATCTCTCCGGCCCCGCATCCAACATTTTCAATAATTCACAATTAAATATTATTATTGCCATAAATTCAATTAAAACATTCTTTTTTTTTTTTTTTTTTTTTTTTTTTTTGGTTTTTGGGTCACACCCGGCAGTGCTCAGGGGTTACTCCTGGCTGTCTGCTCAGAAATAGCTCCTGGCAGGCACGGGGGACCATATGGGACACCGGGATTCGAACCAACAACCTTTGGTCCTGGATCGGCTGCTTCCAAGGCAAACACCGCTGTGCTATCTCTCCGGGCCCTCAATTAAAACATTCTAAGAATATTCATTTTAAACAAACAATTCTATATCCAGTTATGTTGATAAGGATATAAAATATGGCAAAGGCGATTTTCTGGAATAAAGAGCTGGAGCAAAAAAAAAAAAAAAAAAAAAAGGAGTTGGAGCAGGAAATAGAGCTTCTTTCTAGGCTAATAATTTTCTCAACAAAACCAGTTCTACTATCTCTATTACTACTTATATTTTATGCTTTTGGTTTTCGGACCATATCTGTGATACTCAGGATTTAGTCCTGATCTATGTTCAGGGATCACTATCATATATGCAAGCAGAAAATAGCAAAAAAGACTCTAGTGGCTGAAATGTTTCTCTGTTCATCTTTTCTTTTTCTTTCCCTTTTTTTTTTTTTTTTTTTGCTTTTGGGTCACACCCAGCAGCGCTCAGGGGTTCCTCCTAGCTCTATGCTCAGAAATCGCTCCCGGCAGGCTTGGACCATATGGGATGCCGGGATTCGAACCACCGTCCTTCTGCATGCGAGGCAAATGTCTTACCTCCATGCTATCTCTCTGGCCTCTTTTTCCTTTTTTTGTTTGTTTTTGGGCCACACCTGGCGGCACTCAGAGGTTACTGTTGGCTCTGTGCTCAGAAATCACTCCTGGTAGATTTGGGGACCATATGGGATGAAGGGATAGAATCCGGGTCCTTTCTGGGTTTTTCAGTGGGGTGTCTCCTAGAACAGTGCTCCAGAGGTCACACTGGCGAGTCTAAGACCAACTGAACCTGCTATTCAATGTAAGGGCCTGAACAGGCAATGCTACTCCAGGGCCTCTAAGGCACAGGACCACAAATGGCATGCTTTGGGTCTCCAGACCTACATCCAGTGCCAGGGATAAGACTGGGCACATGCTAGCCACTTTATATTTTAGAGGCCACGTTTTACTCAAAGATATGCAGCAAGTCCCATTTATCACAGAAGATATAGTACCCTAAGAAGGTTTTAAAATTATTACCTCTGAGCCTGAAAGATACTACAGTGGATAGGGTACTTGCCTTGCATATAGCCAACCTTGGTTTAATATGAATATGGTCCCTGAGCACTGCCAAGAGTGATCCCTGAGCAATGAGCCAGGATAAAGTCCTGAGCATAGGCCCCAAAACAATCAAAACCAAAATACAATAACTGTAAGTCAGAGTCAGAGTCAGGGAAATGGCCCAATTGGCTGGAGCATAAGCTTTGCACTTGACAATCCCAAGCTTGATCTCTGGCTCTGAACATCACTGGGTATATCCCCTGCCCGCCTACATCCCCAAATCACAAGTTATGTCTTACAGGCTTAGAGTCACATTAGACATACTGTATTATTGATTTCTCACTCATTTAGTCAAGTATGTGGATTATGCTATCAATGAGATTCTAAACTTCTTGGGAAAAAAAAAGTCCTGCTCTTTCTTCTTCTTCTTTTTGGTACCCTTCACTGATCTGCAGGGACAGAGTCAGACAAAACTAAACTCTTAACACATCTATGGTATCTATCTGCTCTGATAGGTTTATCTATGAAGACAGTGTTGTTAGAGTCATCAAGATCATCATGTGCTTAGAGCTGACTAAGCAACCCACAACAGTTATCTGTCTCCACTGGCCAGAAACATCAGCCCTAGTGCTAGTTGCTATCTTGATCATGGGAAAAAATTAAATGCTATACAGAGATAACTGAAATGACTGAGTTTGTGAAGGAATGGCTACCTGAGTATAGTATAGTGGTTCTCAAATAGTGGAGTGTGTTCCCCCCCAGGGGGAGGGTGTGTTTGACCTCGGCAAACACTGTCATAACAAGCTAAGCCCCATGTTTATGTCTCTGTATGTCTCTGGAGCTGAGTGTTGCTGTGTCCTGCTTCAAACCCTGCTTCGAAAAGTTATGCATTGCAAAACGTACTCATTGTAGCCAATAATCCAGACATCACCTCTGATTAAAAAATCAGCTCAAATTATTCAATATCTTTTTGTTTTGCAGGTTAAAGTTTTTATTTGGTTTTTGGGTCATACCCAGCAGTGCTCAGGGGTTACTCCTGGCTCCACACTCAGGTCCTAAAGTTTTTTTTAATAAAGATATGATTTGGGGCAGGAGAGATAGCATGGAGATGCATGCAGAAGGTTGGTGGTTCGAATCCTGGCATCCTATATGGTCCCTTGAGCCTGCCAGGAGCAATTTCTGAGCATAGAGCCAGGAGTAACCCCTGAGCATTGCCGGGTGTGACCCAAAATCCAAAATCCAAAAATAAATAAATAAATAAAAATAAAGATCTGATTTACAGTCGCGCGGGGGGCGCGAAAAAGGTTTTCTTCTTCCTAGGGGGCATGACAGAAAATAATTGAGAAGCACTGGTATAGTAGAGGTTCTTAGAATGAGCCTCCATTCTTTTTTTTGTTGTTGTTTGTTTTTTGGGCCACACCCAGTAACTCTCAGGGGTTACTCCTGGCTATGCGCTCAGAAGTTGCTCCTGGCTTGGGGGACCATATGGGTCGCCGGGGGATCGAACCGCGGTCCGTCCAAGGCTAGCGCAGGCAAGGCAGGCACCTTACCTCTAGCGCCACTGCCTGGCCCCGAGCCTCCATTCAATAGCTAGTGAGTAACACTTACTACCCTACCCCAGCGAGTTTACCATATGCCAGCCAGCTCCGCACACAGGGGATCCAGGTCATGAAACATAACAAGCTGTAATGGAAAGCAGCCCTGGCTGGGTGGCAGACAGACAATGAGCAGTGACATTTCCCCACCCCTCTTTTGTTTTTTTTGGGTCACACCTGGCATTGCTCAGGAGTTACTTCTGGCTCTGTGCTCAGAAGTCACTTCTGGCAGGCTCAGGGTACCATAAGGAATGCTGGGATTCGAACCAGGGTCCGTCTGTGTTGGGTGTGTGCAAAGCAAACGCCTTACTGCTACCACTGTGCCATGACATTCCCTTTTGAATTCACTTGCTGGCAGGAGTGGTGGGAGGAGGTGGAAGGAATGAGGAAATAATCTTAAATAGGAACTCAAAGAGTTTGCCAACACCATTCAAATATGCTCTGAAGCACCCCAGATGAGACCATTTCAGTCACTTCCTGATAAGCCAATGACAGCAGTTCCTTAACAGGGCACTATCCCACCCGGAGGTTTGTCCATGTGGTGTACCTTACCTGGTCTGGCAACAGACCCCTGCAGGACTGTGGCTGGAGTCTCTTTTGGGACTAAATTCTGTGAAGGAGCTAAAGGGGAAAAAAAGATAGTGGCATTTTACTTTCATCTTTTCTACTTTTGGTTTTTGGGTCAAACTCAGTGATGCTCAAGGGTTACTTTTCATCCTGCTTTTGGGAATTACTCCTTGTGGTGCTCGGGGGACCATATGGAATACTAGAGATCAAACCTAGGTCAGCTGTGTGCAAGGCAAGTGCCCTACCCAGTACTATCACTTCAGCCCCTTATTTTCTAGACTGAATCAAGAACTAAATAACTTGGGGCTGGGAAGGTGGCGCTAGAGGTAAGGTGTCTGCCTTACAAGCGCTAGCCAAGGAACGGACCGCGGTTCGATCCCCTGGCATCCCATATGGTCCCCCCAAGCCAGGGGCGATTTCTGAGCACATAGCCAGGAGTAACCCCTGAGCGTCAAACGGGTGTGGCCCAAAAACCAAAAAAAAAAAAAAAAAAAAAAGAACTAAATAACTGGGCCAGAGCGGATTGATTATCACAGTGGGTAGAGCATTTGCATTGCACGCAGCTGACCTGAGTTTAATCCCTAGCATTCCATATGGTCCCTTGAGCCTGCTAGAAATGATTTCTTAGAGTAGCCGGTGTGACCCAAAAACAAGAACAAAAAGGAAAGAAAAAAAAGAGCTAAATAACTACAGAAATATGGGGCTGGAGAGATAGCATGGAGGTATAGCATGCAGAAGGACAGTGGTTTGAATCCTGGCATCCCATATGGTCCCCCAAGCCTGCCAGGAGCAATTTCTGAGAGGAGAGCCAGGAATAACCCGATCGTTGCCGGGTGTGACCTAAAAACCAAAAACCAAACCGAAACAAAAAACACTACAGAAATACACATTCTCCTAGAGGACAGTGCTTGAAGCTGGCTTTGAAATTACATTACAAAAGTTAATTTAAAATTTAAAAGTTAACAACTGCAACAGTAAAGACTACCATTCATTTTTTCCTATCTGTACAAAGATCAAGAAAGTAGGTGGCTCTGAGAAAATAGCTCCTATATTTTTGTGTCTAGAAGTCAACTTTTTTGTTTGTTTTTGTTTTTGGGTGACACTTGGCAGGGCTCAAGGGTTACTCCTGGCAGGATTGAGAGACCATATGGGATGCAGGGATCAAACCCTAGTCCATCCCAGATAAACACCCTACCACTGTGCTATCACTCCGACACTAGAGGTCAACTTCTGTCTGGAAGTCTAACATTCTCAGTAGGCAACCTGCCTTGTCAAAGAAACAATGTCATTTATCCACACATTTTCAAAAATCTGTCTCTGGGGGTCAGAGAACAGATAGGAAGGTGCTTGTCTTGCATATAGCCAATGCAGGTTGATTCCCAGGACCAGAGCCAGGCACTGCTGGTGTACCCACGCATAAAACCAAACAAGATGTTTCTCTAGTTAGGGAGTCAAGGAGATGATTCAAAGGATTAGAGTACAAGTTTTGTATGGGGAGTCCCAGATTCAATCCTTAATACTGCACAATCATGGCCAAGAGCAAGCCCTACACATTGATGCCCCTAATGCATTCCTAACCCTCACCCACTCAAATGGTCTCATACCATTAAACACTACGCTCAGATTTAAAGTGAATCACAATGTTTTTTTCCTTTTCTTCAATTATTCAATTGATATTCAATTCATATTCAAGTAATCGGTCTGATGTATTATTTACTTACCTAACAAATAAGTTACCAAGAATTTATACGGGAGCACACTATGTGTAAAGTACTAAGGGAGGCAAAAGCAAGGAATATCAATTCAGAAGTCCAAAGACTCATTAAGAAATTAGGCTTTAGGGCCCGAAGAGATAGCACAGCGGCGTTTGCCTTGCAAGCAGCGATCCAGGACCAAAGGCGGTTGGTTCGAATCCCGGTGTCCCATATGGTCCCCCGTGCCTGCCAGGAGCTATTTCTGAGCAGACAGCCAGGAGTAACCCCTGAGCACCGCCAGGTATGAACCAAAAACCAAAAAAAGAAAAAAAAAAAAAAAGAAAGAAATTAGGCTTTGAAGGACAGAGAGAATTAGGCCTTTGAGAAGAGCTGGATATAACTCTCACTGTCCTCTGGAATGAAACCTTAGAACAGCAGAGGTTGGGCAGATATGAAACAGTCCCTTCTTTTTTTTTTTTTGGTTTTTGGGCCACACCCGGTTACGCTCAGGGGTTACTCCTGGCTATGCGCTCAGAAGTTGCTCCTGGCTTGGGGGACCATATGGGACGCCGGGGGATCGAACCGCGGTCCGTCTCCTAGGCTAGCGCAGGTAAGGCAGGCACCTTACCTCCAGCGCCACCGCCCGGCCCCGAAACAGTCCCTTCTTACAGCTTTACTCTTCAGTCTAACATCCTAGGTGTTAAGACTAATATCCACACTTCCTTTTTTTTGATTTTTGGGCCACACCCGGGGATGCTCAAGGGTTACTCCTGGCTGTCTGCTCAGAAATAGCTCCTGGCAGGCATGGGGGACCATATGGGACACCGGGATTCAAACCAACTACCTTAGGTCCTGGATCCGTTGCTTGCAAGGCAAACACCGCTGTGCTATCTCTCTGGGCCCACATCCACACATTTTTTTTGTTTGTTTGTTTTGGGGCCACACCCATTTGATGCTCAGGGGTTACTCCTGGCTAAGGCTCAAAAATTGCCCCTGGCTTGGGGGGACCATATGGGATGCCGGGGGATCGAACCGCGGACTTGATCCTTGGCTAGCGCTTGCAAGGCAGGCACCTTACCTCTAGCGCCACCTCGCCGGCCCCACATCCACACTTTTTTTTTTTTTTTTTTTTTTTACATCCACACTTTCTTACAGAGATTTTTCTCCTTACTTGGAAAGGTAATCAAAAATATATACATACATTAAATTTTTTTTTTTTTTGGTTTTTGGGTCACACCCGGCAGTGCTCAGGGATTATTCCTGGCTCCATTCTCCTGGCAGGCACGGGGGACCATATGGGACGCACGCCGGGATTAGAACTGATGACCTTCTGCATGAAAGGCAAACACCTTATCTCCATGCTATCTCTCCAGTCCCACATTAAGCATTTTATTTTGGATGATCAAATTCACAAACATTAAGTCTACTTTAATTTATATTTTTTGGTTGGCTTTTGAGCTACACTTGGTGGATTACATGGGGTGAGGGGGTTGAACAGGCCAGCTAGTGCAAAGCAAGCACTGTGCCCCTACCCTTTGTACTTTTACCTGGCCCTAACTTCTTTTGTTTGTTTTTGGGTCACACCCGGCTGCACTCAGGGGTTACTCCTGGCTCTACACTCAGAAATCGCTCCTGGCAAACTTGGGGGACCATATGGGATGCCGGGATTCGAACCACCGACCTTCTGTGTCTAAGAAGATAGCTGTGCTATCATTAGTTTCAGTAATAATTTCACACATTTTTCAAGGTAAAAGCACAGAAAGCCTTTCGGGGAAAAAAAAAAAAAAAAAGGGAATCTAAAATTGAAAATTTTTTTATACTTGCTGGCTCATCTTCCAGAAGCTCACATTTCTCTAGAAATATATGCAGTTCTGATGAACAACTCTCTTTTTTTTTGGGAGGGGGGGAAGCCACACCCTGGCTCTGCACTCAGAAATCAGTCCAGGCAGGCTCAATACAATATGGGATGCTTGGGATGGAACCTGGCTTGGCTGTATGCAAGGCAAATGCCTTACCTGCTGTGCTATAGCTCCAACTCTCAAAAAAACAACTTTCTAATCAATTATTTTCTTGGTACCAGAGGGAAAGTTGTCTAACAGGACGTGAAATGGGTTTCTTTTTTAAAAATATTTTTTTTGGCCAACCCAGAAGTGCTCGGAACCAATCCTGGCTCTGCATTCAGAAACTACTCCTGGAATGCTTGGAGAACAATATAGAATGTTGGGGATTGAAGCTGGTTGACTGTGTGCGAGGCAAACATCCTACCTGCTGTGCTGTTCCAGCACTTGGAATGAGCTTCTTTTTAATTCTTAGGAATAAGCCCCCCTCCTTTTTTTTTGGGGGGGGGGTCACATCAGGCAGCGCTCAGGGGTTACTCCTGGCTCTATACTCAGAAATTGCTTCTGGCAGGCTTGGGGGACCATATGGGATGCTGGGATTCAAACAGCTGTCCTTCTGCATGCAAGGCAAATGCCTTACCTCCAAGCTATCTCTCCACCCCCCCCCTTTTTTTTTTTTTTTTTTTTTGGTTTTTGGGCCACACCCGGTAACGCTCAGGGGTTACTCCTGGCTATGCGTTCAGAAGTCGCTCCTGGCTTGGGGGACCATATGGGACGCCGGGGGATCGAACCGCGGTCCGTCTCCTAGGCTAGCGCAGGTAAGGCAGGCACCTTACCTCCAGCGCCACCGCCCGGCCCCAATTTTTTTTTCTTTTTTTTTTTTTTTCTTTTTTTTTGCCACATCTGGCAATGCTCAGGATTATTGGCTCTGCACCCAGGGATCACTCATGGTGGTGCTCCAGGGACCATATGGGATGCCAGCGATTAAACTTGGGTTGGCTACATGCAAGGCAAATACCTTTCCCACTGTATTATCGCTCTGGCTTCAGAAATAATTTATTTTTATCAACAATAGAACCAGGGGCCAGAGAGATAGCATGGAGGTAAGGCCTTGTGTGCAGAAGGACTGTGGTTCGAATCCCAGCATCCCATATCATCCCCCAAGCCTGCCAGGAGTGATTTCTGAGCGTAGAGCCAGGAGTAACTCCTGAGCGCTGCCAGGTATGACCCCAAAACCAAAAACAAACAAACAAACAAAAAACCCAAAAAGACCAAAACATGCCCAACAGAACCAGAAACTTGTAGCACCGAGTCATGTTAAGTGTTTCTCCTATGGGCAACAAATTCCAGAAAGGCCTTTTCTCTAGCAGTATGCAATGAAGCAGACACAGACACATCGCTGCAGAGCTCTGTGTGCGGCCTCTTGACATCAAGCACTCTCACTTACAGTATACATACTGGAAAGCAGAATTACAATCTCCATTTTACAGGTAAATTATATGGCTTATGAAAAGTTAAGAAATTTTTTTGGTTTTTGGGTCACACCCGGCAGCGCTCAAGGGTTACTCTTGGCTCTATACTCAGAAATTGCTCCTGGCAGGCTCAGGGGACCATATGGGATGCTGGGTTTTGAACCACTGACCTTTTGCATGCAAGGCAAATGCCTTACATCCATGCTATCTTTCTGGCCCTGGGAAGTTAAGATCTAACTGCAATTGGTAACCAATGAGTTACAATATAAATTTTGATCTTATTCTAAATCAGAGGTCTCAAACTCGCGGCCCACAGGCTGTTTGCAGCCCTCCGTATATTTTGTGGCCTGCAGCCGGCCTTCAAATATCGCAGTATTCGCGATTATTCGCTTACCGAATAATTGCAATAAAAATCGCATTAGTAAGAAAAAATTGCATTAGTAAGAAAAAATTGCATTAAACATTCACATAACCAGAGCAGTTCCATTCGGGGTATGCAAATGTTTAATGCGATTTTTTATTGCGAATATTCGGTAAGCGAAATCCCTTATGCGGCCCTGCCTCACCCCAACTTTGCCTCCTGCGGCACCCAGGTAAATTGAGTTTGAGACCCCTGCTCTAAATCGTTTTTGTTCATTTGCTTTTGGGCCACACCCAGTGATGCTCTGGGGTTACTCCTGCTCTGCACTCAGGAATCAGTCCTGGCTGGGCTTGAGGACAATATGGGGTGCTGGGGATTAAACCCAGATTGGCTGTGTGCAAAACAAGGGTCCTACCCACTGTACTTATACTCTGCCAATGCCCTTACCCATATCTTGTGTTCTTTCTTGCTCTTTCTGCCTTTCTCCTGGGAGTTTATCATTTAATGGTAGGTGCTAGAAACTTTTTTTTTTTTTTTTTTGCACCACACCTAGAGATGCTCAGAGGTTACCCCAGCTCTTCATCCAGGAATTACTCCTGGCAGTGCTTGGGGAACCATATGGGATGTCTGAAATCAAACCTGGGCAGGCTGTGAGCAAGGCAAGCACCTTACTTTTGTTCCCTAACTGGAAACATTTTAGCTGTATAAACAAGACTGGCACTACTGACTGCCTAGAATCCAGAAGAGGCCCTTCTTAGTTCTAGAAGTGTGCAACTGACTCCATTGTAGGGGTAGAAAATTTTTGTATCTCTTAAAATTCACAAAAGAATGTGTGTGTGTGATAGAGCAAAAGAGGAGGAGGGTAGGTATAACATATATGCTTTCCTAATTTTAATAGGAAATTACTAGCTTTACAAGAACAGACTAGTCCAATTTATAAAGAAACTTTATCCCAAAGAAAGGCTTATCATTTACTGATTATAGGTCCTGAACCTTAGTTCAACCTTAGCTTGTATATGCATTATCTTGCTATAATTAACTTACTACTATTGTGCCCCTATTATCAGGGAGGAAACTGAAGTGGGGAGGGATCAAGAGAGCAGATGAATGAAGCCCATCTGACAGCAACTTTGTTCCTCCATGTCTAACACTATGCAGTTTTTTTTTTTTTAAGCCCCACCCAGCAGCACTCAGGGGTTAGTCCTGGCTTTATGCTTAGAAATCGCTCCTGGCAGGCTGGGGGACCATATGGGATGCCAGGATTCAAACCACAGACCTTCTGCATGCAAGGCAAATGCTTTACCTCCATGCTATCTCTCCGGCCCTGCAGCCAACTTTTTTAGAGAGTTCTCTGTGGTGACTAGTTGGAAGTTTTCTAGCCCCTGAGCTAGAAAACACTAAAGAGGGAGCTACTGAGAAAAGTGCTCTGAAAGTGCCATGAGCAAGTTTGTATCCTGCTAAGTAAGAACCCACAGGAGCTCCTTTGTCCACATTCAACTAAGTGAAATTGGAGTTTGACAAGTTCTGAACTTCTCCAATTTTCAATCTTGTAACCCTCCAGGTGGGGTTAGGACAGCTGACATATCAGTATCAAGATGAAGTAGATTAACACAAGTACAAGTACAGTCAAGTGAAAAGAATTTTTTATACTTCATTATTTCAAGGTAGCTTATATTCAAAGAGGCAAGAGAAAACCATTCTAATGATTGTATGGAGGGGGCCGGAGAGATAGCATGGAGGTAAGGTGTTCGCCTTTCATGCGAAAGGACAGTGGTTCGAATCCTGGCATCCCATATGGTCCCCGAGCCTGCCAGGGGCGATTTTCTGAGCATGGAGCCAGGAGTAACCCCTGAACACTGCCGGGTGTGACCCAAAAGCCAAAAAAAAAAAAAAAAAGATTGTATGGGACTTCATGTTTTCTTTCCCTGTGTACTTAAAATCAAACCCTATGAGTACCACTAATGTTATCTAGCCCACTTTTCTTCCTCCAATCAGGAAAGCAGATACACTCTGGTGGGACAGGTCTCAACAAAACTTACATGAGGAGATGGTCCAGGCCAATGGAGTACATACCTATGTTAGGTAGAAGCTCTGGATGGGATCCCACTTTCTCCTCCACTAGACCACCTGTAAGCGGCTCAGGTGCTATGCCAACATGATTGTTTTTTGTGGTCGACACTGTGGAGATGAGCTCAGAAGGTACCAGAGTGGCTACTATTGGGCGTACATTAGTGGAGAGAGTATTGCCAGGTAAACTGGGTCCTGCTGAGGCAGAGCCTGAGCCTGCAGGGCTGGAGGTGACTTTCAGCAGGGAGGGTGCCGGGGGTATTGGGGTGTTACTGTCCAGCTCTGTAGATAACTGCTCTGTTGCCATGAGCCCAGGAGCTGTGGTCTCTAGTGCTTGACCTTCAGTTTCTCCATCTGCACCACATTGCTCTTCCCCCTTCTCAAGAGAGCCTGTAACTTTCTTACATGCCTTGGTCAGCAAAATCTGGCCGATTTTGTCTACTTTTCCTTTGCCTTTACTAGTTGAGACTGGGCTTCGTCGGTTGACAGAGGAGCCTGGACTATTGGTCAAAAGGGGAGAAACCATTGTAGTTGACTGTGAAGCAGGCAGAGTGCTCTGATCTGCTGAAGTGCTGACCTGAGGAATAGCCTCATCTGGATTCAATTCTTTCACCTGTTGGACAGGAGGATGAGGGGGAACAACTGGAGTAGCTGTACAAGGAGGGGAAGGAAGTTGAACAGGGGTAGTTCGTGAATTAAGGACAATAGGCCTGCCTGCCTGGATATTTGAAGGACTACTGGAGGGAATATTAGGCTGTACAGGAGCAGAAGAAAATTTTATGTTCTGAGGTATATGTAAAGGGCCAACAACTGCCACGGAGGGAGGCATCAACCCGGAGTTGGTAGTTAGTGGGGCTGCAGGAATTGTGCTTGGCTGTGATCCTTTCATAACCTGAATTATTGAGGATGAATTGATAAAAACAGGCGTAATGAACTGAGGCCGGGCATTTGACTGAGCAGCAGACTGTCCTTCGGAAACCATAACCTTACTGCCCACATTGGGCATTGTGACAACTGTTGACATTAATGCAGACTGCAGGTGAGTTGGCAGAGTTGCTGATGTATTAGCTGATGTTGTGATAGGATTGGATGTTACAAAGACGGTTATCTGATTTGGGGGCAAAGGAGTGGAAATGGAGGAAGAGTTAACAGGTCTTGACATTACTGGAGGGATGTTTGGTGCAACATTAGAAGTGACTTCATTCAATTCTGGATGTACAAGGGTTGAACAAGGCTCATTATTATGAGGTAAATTTAGGGAATTAGAGGGTTCTTTTGAAGATGGATCCTGCAGTGTGGGAATGACAGATGACTTTTTCAGGTCTTCCCCAGAAACTACTGGGGATGTGACTTCCAAATCAGTAAGCCCAGGGGGTTTAATGGTCACATTAGGAGCTCCAGAATTATCAAGAAGTTGACTCAACGATGTTGGCGCTTCCCTCATGGCAGGAGATATTAAGTTTTTGTTCTCTTCTGCACTGGGGAGTTTGTTAGGATCTGAAGGTTGCCCATCCTTTTTGGACTGGTCTTCAGGAACAACCATTTTAACTTCTTGGGCAGGAATTGCTTTTAGCTCAATATTTGCCTGTTCCTTTCTTCCCTGGGAATTGTGGCAATCATTGTCCTGAGGCACATTCACACTCTCCTTGTTATCCTCAAGAACAACCCCCACTGTAGCCACTGGCATGTTAGGAGCCTGAGGAGTTAGCCCAGTGTTGTTAGGAAAGCTTCCAGTTATAGGGGGATTGGTCAAAGGAGAGGGATTGACCAACACATTTCTTGGCAACTCCACATTCTGCAATAGGGCTGTATTTGTTTGAGAGGTTAGAGTAAGTTTAGGGGCTTTTGAGTTTTGTCTTCCAGGACTTGGAGTGGTCTTTCGACTGGACCCAGGACTAGACCTACGACTATTACTTGGACTTGCCCGTTTGGTTGCTCCAGAATTAGACTGCTTTCCAGAATTCACCACCACAGAATCTAGTTTGTGAGTTTGTGGGGCGGTGAAACTGGAAGGATTATTTATGGTGAGATTTGAAGGTGCTTGTCCAATGGCCTTCAACGTTGTTGGATTTAGGCCCTGCTGATCAAAACCTCTGTTCAAATTTGGCCGAGGAGGTAAAGGAATATTAATCTGAGGGGGGAAGAGTCCTGCAATAGAAGCATTGAGTCTTTCTGGGGATAGACTGATTTCTGATGGTTCTGTGCTGGGAGGGCGATTGTTGGGTGTCTGAGGATAATAGGGCCTGGGGCTAGCTCTGTTTGGGGTTTTCGGTCTAGAAGTTTGGGTTGGAGCAGCCACATTTGGAAAGTGGTGGCCGTGAGAGCTGGGCAATGAATTTACTGGGGGTTGCTGAGGAGTGGCACCTTGAGCTGCTGAGAGGGGCAATGGTCCAGGTTTGGGTCCTGCCATCATTAACTGATTTTGGGAAACCACTAAATGCGAAGGCATGTTATTGGGGCCTCCTGAGACAGGTGGTACTTCATTGCCACTTGCTTCAGGGAGTGAGGAAACCTCTCCCATTGGCGAACTTGAAGAATTCTGGGGGTTCTCCTGGTATACTATTTTCCTTGAATTGTTTCCCAAAGGAGTATTCACAGGCATTGGCATTCTCTGTTTGTCAGGTGAAGGTGGCACGGAGGCAGGTCCTTGCAAACTAACCATTACAGGCACACTGCCACTCTGCTGCATAGGTATTCTCTGTGGGTCTAGGTTCATGGGACCCCTCGGAGGATGGAGATTTTGGGAGACTGGAAGCCTAACTGATTTGGGGTCCTGCTGCATCATGAGCATCATCATCATTTGCTGCTGTTGCTGCTGTTGTTGCTGCTGTTGATGCTGCTGTTGATGCTGCTGCTGTTGTTGCTGCTGCTGCTGCTGTGGAGGCTGGCTAGGAGGTGGTGGCTGCTGCTGCGGTTGTGTTGGCAGTTGTGGCTGTGGCTGCTGCTGTGGTGGCTGTGGTGGGGGTGCCACATGCTGCATGAGTTGAGGAGGCATCTGCTGAAGTGGCCTCTGTTCAACTGGTTGAGATGGATAACCTAAAACAAGCCCCCAAAATCAGGGAAGTTAGATTTTCAGCAAGAAAGGCTTTGCTACCTTTAGAGTATAGCCAATCAATACTCAATTGGGTGGCAGACTGTGCACAAACTGCACTGACAGGCCTGCTCTCAGCAGGGAGGGGTACCCCCTCATTATCTGACAGCTTAAGGAAGCAATAAGCAAAGCATCAAGGAACTGGAGCTCCTTTCCTCAGTCTTCAGGGGCTGCATGAGGACTTACTGTATGTCCTAACGCTTGACAGACAAGACATTTCACTAGGCATGGAAAACAGTAGACTCTGTTTCAGCCAAACATTCAGATGACACGAGAAAAACTCCATCAAAAGCAAGCAGCTGACCATTCAGCATTGGGATCTCATGCATAAATTTGAATTGGTTTTTCCATTAGCACAGAATTATATTTTTTAAAAAAATATTTGATTTTATTGAAAGCATTGCCCCCCCCCCCTTTTTTTGTTTTTTGTTTTTGGTCACACCCAGCAGTGCTCAGGGGTTACTCCTGGCTCTATGCTCAGAAATCGCTCCTGGCAGGCTCGGGGGACCATACGGGATGCAGGGATTCGAATCACCGTTCTTCTGCATGCAAGGCAAACGAACTACCTTCATGCTGTCTCTCCAGCACAGCATTGCCATTTTTACTCTTTGAACAGAGTAAAATTTGAAAATCTTAGGATTCAATTCCTTGAGAAAGAAGGATTTAGGATTACTGCAATCCATTAGTTCTACATCATGCTGCATCTTTCAAGCTCAGTCCTTTGGGGAATTTAGGGGAATTATACTGCTCCTCTGATAAACATAGGAGGATGCAAATTGATGCAAATTGAAAGTAATAATGATACTAAACATTTTTTTTTTTGTTTTGTTTTTTGGGTCACACCTGGCAGAGCTCAGGGGTTATTCCTGGCTCCAGGCTCAGAAATTGCTCCTGGCAGGCACAGGGGACCATATGGGACGCCGGGATTCGAACCGATGACCTCCTGCATGAAAGGCAAACGCCTTACCTCCATGCTATCTCTCCGGCCCCGATACTAAAGATTTTAAGGATATCAGCTTTTATTTCCTTTCCTTTTTTTTTGTTTTTGTTTTTGGGTCACACCTGGCAGCACTCAGAGGTTACTACTGGCTCTGTGCTCAGAAATTGCTCCTGGCAGGCCTGGAAAACTATATGGAATGCTGGGATTTGAACCACCTTCCGTTCTGGATCAGCTGTGTGCAAGGCAAATGCCCTACCTGCTGTGCTCTCTATTTACTTTCTTTTTTCTTTTTTTGGTTTTTGGGCCACACCCGTTGATACTCAGGGGTTACTCCTGGCTATGCGCTCAGAAGTCGCTCCTGGTTTGGGGGACTATATGGGGTGCCGGGGGATCGAACCGTGGTCCGTCTAAGGCTAGTGCAGGCAAGGCAGGCACCTTACCTCTAGCGCCACCGCCCGGCCCCTCTATTTACTTTCTTACAATTATCTTTGAGAAACTATTTTCTATGAATCTGAAAGTGAAGAGTAAGTCAGGAGTATAGCCTGCAGGAGTTAAAGTAATTTTGTGATACAAACTCTGAGGACAACAAAATTTCAGATTTGTGGATGGCAGTATCTGAAAAGTGCTTTGTGAAGATTTCATTTGCCAACTTACAATCAACATCTTACACAATCAGGAAAACAGATGGATATGATCACTAAGCCAACAAAAAATAGAGGTGTTTTAGGGGGCTACAGTGAGTAAATAGCTGGTATATAACTTTGTAAACTAGGTTTATTCCACTTTTTTTTTTTTTGGGGGGGGGGTTTTGGGTCACACCCAGCAGTGCTCAGGGGTTACTTTAGGCTCTACACTCAGAAATCGCCCCCAGCAACACGGGGAACCATGAGGGATGCCGGGATTTGAATCACCAACCTTCTGCATGCAAGGCAAATGCCTTACCTCCATGCTATCTCTCCGGTCCCCTATTCCACTGTTATATGAAAAATAAATCAGTGAAGTTTTAAGAAGGTGAAGGATTATGAAGAACTGGCTTTGGCATTGAAATGCTGGCTCAAGATTTTTAGAATAGTTACCAAATGCTGCTGATTCACAGGGCCAGACACAATGCTCAATAGCTAATTGATATCTTTGAGCACAGGATTTTTCCATGATATGAATGAGTATAACATGTAGAATCCAGTTTTGAAAATGTTTTAAAAAATTCTTTTCTGATTTAGGACCAAGTGCTTCCTTTCTATATTCTTTTACAATATATTTATTGTAAAAAAACAATATTATTTATTGTTTTATTTGTATAGAAAGTAACATGACTTCTTTTGTTTTTGTTTTTGGACCATACCCGACCATGCTCAGGGATTACTCCTGACTCTGTGCTCAGAAGTGGCTCCCGGCAGGCTCAGCAGACCATATGGAATGCCGGGGATCAAACCCAGGTCAGTCCCAGGTCAGCATCATGCAAAGCAAACGCCCTACCACTGTGCTATCACTCCAGCTCCAGTAACATGACTTTTTAAACAGGCTTAGCTGGGGTTCCATATTAAGAAAATTGCAATTTCTGTAGATGTTTCTTAATTTCAAGGTTATGGCAAAATGTCTTTTAGTCAACTAGACAGTATAGTAAATACTTAAGAGAGCAGCAATGGAAATATAGCAAGCAGCCTCTGGAAAATGGCATGACATGGTTGCTGGAAAGGTTCCAGAAGTGGAGGTAGCAGTCCAAAGAGAACTAATGATAAGACAAACTGTGGATGCCATGAGAGAGAACAACAAAGTCAGAACCCACAGTGCCTAAAACATATTCAGAACTTTTTTTTTTTTTTTTTTTTACCAAAACCAATTTATTTAATTAAAGAATGAAAGTTCAAATGCTTTGAGAAGTTACCAGCCCAGCAGTGAAAAGAAGTGAGCTGGTATAGACTAGTTGTGCTCTGGTCAGAAAAAAACTGTATGAACTAACTGTATGCTCTGTCTAAAGGATTTTATATGCAGGTTTCTGGCTTGTTTAAAACACTGAATGATGTAAGTCAAGTAGGCTAAATTCAGTCTGCACATTTTCAGTTTGATGATAGGGAGCAAAAAGTGTGTAAGGACTTCTGAGATTCATGTTTGGGTTAGAAGGTATCCTCCTTTTCATAATTCCTCTGGACATACTAGCCTGACGGAACCTAGTCACCTAGAAGTCTCAATTGTGCTATGAGTTAGCCTATTGACACTCATGATTGGAAATGTGGAGAGCCCAAACAATTTGTATAATTGATATATACAAATATATGTATTATATATAAATAATATATAATATATATTTGATATATCACAAAGCATTGATACCTTGATGGTAGATTTATCTTTCAATTTCTAAATTCAGAAATTTTTTAAATTCTATAATTCAAAAAAATTTTTAAATCTATAAATTAAGGACATATTCAAAGTTTTTTTCTTTCTAAAAATAGCATTTTTCTTTCATGCCAAAAAAAAAGGATGGAATAACTAATAAGGAGGAAACTTTACATGGTTAAGAATGTCTTCAACAGCATTACTGGGGAAAAAGGCTACAAATCACAGCTCAAGACAAGAGTTATGAGATATAGCAAGAGCTATCGTGCCAGAAAGCCGTGTTTCTATGATTCAGTTCAAAATGAACTATAGGAGTATTTTCCTTTGCAATATACTGTCTCAACATTTAGAGAATTTAATTATTTTATTATCGGAGAGGGGTATAATATTCGGGACTTCAATAATACTGGTTCTTTTTATGTGGTATACATACAATTGACTTTTATTATTTTTGTTTTTATGGATTAATATAAAATTATTATGGGTAAACAGTCTTGTTTTAAATCCAAGTTTCGAGAAAACCCCAGTAGGATGAGCTGTAGGAAAGGCAGGTATTAGAGTGAATTAGAGACAGGGTTAGAGTGAAATATGTCCCCATTTAATCTTACTCCATTTGATGCCAACTAGAACCTTGATATTAAGACTATTGAGAGGCACAGGACATTTAAGTCTCATTTTATGTGGACTTAATAAACAAAGACAAATCTGAGATCTTTATATATTCCTTCTGAAATTATATTTAAAATTTTACTTAATATCAAGGCAAGGTTTCCAGATTTTAACAATAAGTTGTTAAGGAAGCCTAGTTAAAAGACAAAAAATAAAATGCTATTATTTCCTTGATGAGAAGCCTTGCAATGCTGTAAAAACGGTGAGAGGTATATGTTTATTTTCATCACCTGGTGGCCGATTTGAAAATTCTGGCAGCTTAGGGCCTGAACTGTCCAAGTTAATTCCTTGATCTCCAGGTAATGGTTGCTGATCAACTTCCTCTAGACCACTTGGGCGAGAATCTGGGGTGCTAAAAAATAAATTATACAAATAACAGTAAGTTACATCATTTAAACATGAAACCTAAACCCTCCCCAACCTGGTTGTTTTTTCCTTTTAAATATACATTCTCAACATTTATTTTTAACTCAACTTTTTTAGTGCTAAACATTCAGCATTTGGCATAAATAATCTAACAATTTATTAAACAGTAGAATTCACTTAAGTTCCATTTAATGGATCAAAGGGCTAGAACATATATTTTCCATGTCAGAGCCCATGTTCAATTCCTAGCTCTTCATGATTCCTGGAGCACCACTTGAATGACTTTGCATAAAATAAAATAAAATCCACTTAATCAAAAAGTATAGCTAGTGAGCCAAAGGCTTTCTACAAATTTATGATATAATTTCTGACATAGTAACTTCATGTAGTTGGTCATCCCTTAGATATTCTAAGATCTGATGATAGTTTAGGCTATCGATAATATATAAATAACACTGCTCCTGTGAAGCCACACTTATCTTTGGTGTGGCCATGAAGCCAGGAACTCACATTGTTTATTTTGGGTAAATATTACAACAATTCATAACATGTTGCAAGAAATTGTGAGATGGCTGTTAAAAATAGTACTCAGGGTCCCGGAGAGATAGCACAGCGGTGTTTGCCTTGCAAGCAGCCGATCCAGGACCAAAGGTGGTTGGTTCGAATCTTGGTGTCCCATATGGTCCCCCGTGCCTGCCAGGAGCTATTTCTGAGCAGACAGCCAGGAGTAACCCCTGAGCACTGCCAGGTGTGGCCCAAAAACCAAAAACCAAAAAAAAAAAAAAAAAATAGTACTCAGTGAACAACAACAACAACAACAAAAAAAAAAAAAAACAAAGAATGTTAGAACAAAGATAATTTTGCAGCAAAATGATTATTTATTAACACTTTCCCACTGGCTTTGGGATGCTTTCATTTCTCACCAGGGTTTAGCTTATAAGTTTTAGTGGGGAACAAGAAATGAAGAAAACATTAAATGCTAACATGCACATCATTCCCAATGATACTGGTGTTTTGTTTTGGTAATCTTTTTTGTTGTTGTTGTTTAGTTTTGTTGGGGGGGGCACACTCGGTAACACTCAGGGGTTAGTCTGGCTATGAGCTCAGAAATCGCTCCTGGTTTGGGGGACCATAAGGGATGCCGGGGGATAGAAAAACAGTCCATCCTAGGCTAGTGCTGGCAAGGCAAACAGATGCTTTACCACTCCGGCCCCTGTTTTGGTAATCTTACTATTGCACTTTATCCCCTTCCTTTAGTTATCTCTTTGGCCAGATCTCTTATTGGGTCACTTATTTTTGAACAGTACTTTATCTCATTTATTCAGAGCAGTTTCATAAGCTTTATCTCAGGTCCATCTAAAAATGATGAAAATACAGAATCTGAAGTTTGTCCTTAGCAGATCCGATGTCAGTACTGAATGGTTCCTCAGATGGCTGCTTTCTCATTGCAAAAATTTTTTGTTTGATTTTTTGGCCCCCACTCAGTTGTGTTCAGAGCTTACTCAGGGGTCTATAAGGAGAAATCACATTGTGATGCTAGGGTCTAAAACCCATGTAAGACAAGCACCTTACTCAGTGTACTGTCTAAGGCCCCTCTCACTGCAAATTACATGCAAGGATTTAATAGTATTATCCACTTTCAAGGAATTGTCCTGCTAGAAATAATCTGCTATATGGACCAACCACTTTACATGTAGTGAAAATAAAAGTCTAGAAAGTGTAAAAGATAGGCCCATAGTGTATGAGACACACTAGGAGAGTTGAAACAATTCTTTACCTATAATTGCGGTATTCCCCATTAGGAAACAATCTTAAAAAAAGAAAAGAAAAGAAAAGAAATAATCTTTAATTGGAAAAAAAAAATTTTTTGGCAACTGGTAGTGTTAGTGGTATCTGGCTTAAGCCCTGATAGGCTTAGTGTAAAGCACTTAACCTCCTGCACTATCTCTCTAGTCCAGGGAGTAAGGAACACACACACACACACACACAACTCCCCACAGAATTACAGCAGAAATACTTTCACTTAAAAAAATGCTATCTCAGAAAACTTAGATAATTGAGGGGTTTGATTAAGTTTTTTTTTTTTTTTTTTTCGTTTTGGGCCACACCCGGCAGTGCTCAGGGGTTACTCCTGGCTGTCTGCTCAGAAATAGCTCCTGGCAGGCACAGGGGATCATATAGGATGCCAGGATTTGAACCAACCACATTAGGTTCTGGATTGGCTGCTTGCAAGGCAAACACCGCTGTGCTAGCTCTTCGGCCCTTTGATTAAGTTTTGACTCAGTAAAATCAGATAGTTAATATTCTGTTACTGACAATTTATAAGATTCAAAAAGCAGCTAATGCATATGACATAATATTAGATTATAACAAAAAAAAACACTGTGGGAAGGCTGGAAGGCAGTTTAATTTTATTTTGAACATTCATGCTGTTTAACTACAGGTCAAGCAATTTATTTCAATTAACCTGTATTGCATTTACTAGTCACCATTCCATGCTAATGATTAAAATAATAAAATTCACTAAATCAATATTCCTCCTAAAAACATTTTATCAACGCTAAGAACATGACTTAATTTAATACCTTGCCTCGGGAAATAAAATTTGTTAATTGCTCTCCAGCTGTGATCTTGCTAAAAAATAAAACTGGAGGACCAAAGGGTAAATGATTTAAAAGGTCCAATCATCTCAACGTGAAGTTTAAGCTTTTTGGGATGACTAAGAGCTTCTGGATGAAAAGTACAGTACAAAATACAATTTTCTATTAAGACAGCACCACCAAAATACATTAATCTTCCCTGCTTTCCCAAGACCCAGCCTGTGAAGCTCCCGATGAGGAGTTTCACTGGTTACTTTTCAGGCTCTGAGTGCCAAATCTGAGATTTAACAGACAGGCTGCAATGTACAAATTTTGTGCCATCATTTAAAAAAAAAAAACCTTTGGGTTTGGGACGATGGCCCAAAGGACTGAATTCAGAGAATGTTTTTGCATGCTGAAGCCTCGGGTTTCATTCATCATAAGACATAGTTTCCAAAGTACTGCAGAGAGCAATTCTTGAGAACCAAATCAGGAGTAAGCATCTCCCAGATTTTGCCGTGTGTGGTTCCAAAATAAGACAAAAACAAATGCACGTTATCTATCGGAGATGTATATTTTTTGTCTTTGGACCACACCCATTGTAACTCCTGGTCATGCGCTCAGAAATCACTACCAGCTTGGGGGGACCATATGGTCACCAGGGGATCGAACTGCGGTCTGTCCTAGGCTAGCGCTTGCAAGGTAGATGCCTTACCTCTAGCTCCGGCCCTGATGGGAGATGTATTCTGACATAGTGAATCTGCTTTAAAGTAATCAAGTAATCAAGAAAGAATATAATAAAAGTAAGATAAGCAATGGGCTGCAAAATTTAGCAGCAGGTAAATTTCATTATGTGTATTATAAAATTAGAATATATCATATGTTTAAAGATACCCATTAAAAAAACTGTCCACATAAAAATAAATGAGTAATATTTGAGGCAAAACTATCATGACCTACTTTAGTTCTTGCTGACTATTTTTCTTCTTCCGAGGGGGTTTCTTCTTCTTCGGCTTATTTGCGTTGGCATTATTTTGTTTATTGTTTACCCCAAAATGGCCGGCAGAGATGTCACTCTGCAATAAGTTGACCAACAATGGGCTTGTTAATGTGACATCCTTATTGACTGGAAAGCCTGGATTCTGGCCACAGGACATCTGATTTCCATTGGGTGCTCCACTGAAAGGTGTACTGAAGGGTATTCCATGGCCTGTGAAGTGATTTCCTGGGGCACTGCTTCCCTGCATGGCCTGCACATGAGGGGGGACCATGTTGGCTTGCTGCATGCCAACATCAGGCATCATCTGAGGCAAGCTGACATCGTTATTTGCTGTAGTGGTAGAATCACCATGCTGCTGGGCCATGTGTGGGTTGGGCCCTGGTGGCCGTAAGACCTGCCCCTGAATTCCCATAACCTGAGATGGACTGTTATTCACAGGCCCTTGCTGAGACAGCATCTGTCCTGACATCTGTCCCGTAAACTGCACCATGTTTCCTTGCATGTTTGGAGTTGGTCCCCTCATTATCTGTGCTGGTCCCGGCATGACACTGGATTGGTTCTGAGTATTAAACTGTTGCTTATTCCCCTGCATCTGATTGGTCATGATCTGATCTATCATTGGGTTCTGTTGGAGCAAAACCTGCCCCTGAGGCCCCATCATCTGGTTATGTGTTGCCATCATTTGTGGGCCCTGCTGGGGAAGCATCTGCTTGGGTGGGGTCATCCTTTGGGGTGAGGGCCCAAGATTCTGGCTTTGAGGGTTCACCATCATCTGGCCTTGTGGCATAAGCTGGGCCCTTGAAAGGATCATAGGGTTCTGAGGGTTCAAGGTTCCTTGTTGCTGGACCATCTGGCTCTGGGAGGGCACCATCTGCTGGTGCATGTTCATCAGCTGAGATGGTGGGCCCTGCTGGGGCTGGCTTTGTATGTTGCCCAGGTTCACCTGAGGAACCCCAGAACTACCAGACTGCTGGTTGTTCATGTTGCCATGAATTCCCATGAGGCTGGGTTGCATCATATTTGGTGGCCCGTGGGACACCTGCATCTGGTTCTGAGGAGGACCAGCTCCTTGACCACCTGAGAAAAAAAAAAAAAGCATGGTTTTAGAAAGAAATTATATTAACTTTCTGGTATAAAGATACTCAAAATAATTTTTTAACTCCCAGGTAAGGATACTCAAATTAAACTTACACCCACCACCTACACATATCCACTGACCAAAATGACAAATGTGCTATGGTTGCAAACTGAAGTTTTTCTAAAATATGAACACTTCCCAGTAGTTTAAATCTTGACATTCTTAAGGATCATACAATAAAACAGAAACCTTTTTTTTTTTTACTGTTATTTGATTACTGAAAAGTAAAATTTCAAAAATTAATAAGGTTTACTTCTGGCTAAAAAGAAAGGCAGCATCTCATTATTTAAAAATAACTTGAAGCTACCTTGTAATAAAGAAATTTAATAAACAGTATTGTAGGCTAGTAAAATATGCTCTGCTTTAGGTGAGTCATGGAAATAAAGAACACCAGGGAAAACCTTGATAATTTTGAAACAACTTTAAAAAATGCTTTTTGGAAAATAGTAACTTTCAAAGGTTAAATGTGTGTTATCTGGACCACTGAACATTATTTCACTTTTTTTTTTTTTTAATTTCTGAGCCACACCTAACAGTACTTAGGCTATTCTTAGTTCTGTTCACAGGAGCAATTCCTTTTGATGCTCAGAGGACTGTATGTGGGACTGGGATTGGTTGCATGTAAGACAATTAACTATCTCTGGCTGAGTGCAAACTAATAAGATAACCCACAAGCACAGGGTCGGAATGGTGGTGCAAGTGGGGGGGCATTTGCCTTGCATGCGCTAGCCTCGGATGGACTGTAGCTCAATCCCCTGGTATCCCATATGGTCCCCCAAGCCAGGGGCAATTTCTGAATGCATAGCCAGGAGTAACTCTTGGGCATCACTGGGTGTGGCACAACCCCCTCCCAAAACAATAAAATCTTGGTTATTATAACAAAAAAAAAAGTTAACCCAGAAGCTCCAAATAGAAGACAGTTAACAAGGGTTGTTAAAATTTTAGTGACCCTCTCCTCTGAGAGTCCCTGGTAGAAAACAAAAGATATGCTTTGGGCCCGGAGAGATAGCACAGCGGCGTTTGCCTCGCAAGCAGCCGATCCAGGACCAAAGGTGGTTGGTTCGAATTCTGGTGTCCCATATTGTCCCCCGAGCCTGCCAGGAGCTATTTCTGAGCAGACAGCCAGGAGTAACCCCTGAGCACCGCTGGGTGTGGCCCAAAAACCAAAAACCGAAAACAAAACAAAAAAAAGATATGCTTTATTGCTAGTTTTTTCTTTTTATTTCTGGGCCACACCTGGCAATGCTCTGATGTTAACTCCTGGCTCTGCACTCAGGAATTACTCTTGGCTGTGCACAGGAAACCATATGAGTTGCCAAGGACTGAACTTGGGTTGGCCATGTGCAAGACAAGTGCCCTGCCCAGTGTTTTATCTCTCTAGCTCATTTCTTTTTTTGTTGTTGTTTTTTTTTTTTTGTTTTTGGGCCACACCCGGCGGTGCTCAGGGGTTTACTCCTGGCTCTGTGCTCAGAAATCGCTCCTGGCAGGCTTGGGGGACCATATGGGATGCCAGGATTCAAACTGGGGTTCCACCCTGTGTTGGCTGCGTGCAAAGCAAATGCCCTACCGCTATGCTATTGCTCAGGCCCCCCGCAGACCTTTTTTTTTTTTTTTTTTTTTTGGTTTTTGGGCCACACCTGGCGGTGCTCCTGGCTGTCTGCTCAGAAATAGCTCCTGGCAGGCACAGGGGACCATATGGGACACCGGGATTCGAACCAACCACCTTTGGTCCTTGGATCGGCTGCTTACAAGGTAAACGACACTGTGCTATCTCTCCAGGCCCAGCCCTTATTTCTTATTTAGACAAAGAAGCCTTCCTGGTTTGCTGTAGTGTTGCAGTGTTTTGGGAGTACGAGGTTCATTCTTGGCAGTTTTTGGGTGCCATGAGGTTAGGTCCAGGGACTGATTCTAGGGCTTCACATATGCAAGGTATATATCATATTCCTTAAACCACAACCTGAGATTCTATTGGTTTTGTTTGTTTTGGGGCCACACCTGGCAGTGCTCCAGGGTTACACCTTGTTCTGTACTCAGGACTTACTCCTGGTAGTGCTTGGGGAACCACATTGGATGCCAGGGATTGAATGTAGATCAGCCACATATAAGCAAATGTTCTACATGCTATCCTACCAGTCTGGTCCATTAAAAATTAAATCCATTTATTTAGAACATATGCTATGCAAGAGCTTTACCTCTGAGACATTCCCAGTCACTCTTTATTTTCTTTGTTTCAGAGGGAATTAAAATGTGCCACACCTGGCAGTGTGCTCAGGTGTTATTCCTGGCTCTGTGCTCAAGGATCACACCATATGTGTGATCAAACCCAGGTTAAACATGCATGGCAAGTGTCTTACCCTCAGAACTATCTCTCTGGTGCTCTTATTTTAAAAAATGGGAACTAAAAAACGTTAGCTTTGGGACCAGAGAAATAGTAGGGCACTTGCCTTGCATGCAGCCAAATCGAGTTCAGTCTTTAGCATCCACTATGGTCTCCAGAGCCCACAAGAAGTGACCCGAGTGCGGAGCCAGGAGTAAGCCCTGAGAACCACTGTGTGCCCCAATCAACTCCCTCAAAAAGAAAAAACATGTTATGAAATCTATTATGTTCAGTGAAATAAGTCAGAGGGAGAGATATAGATGCAAAATAGTCTCACTCATTTATGGGTTTTAAGAAAAATAAAAGACATTTTTACAGTAATTCTCAGAGACAAGAGAGGAGGGTTGGAAATTTCAGCTCACAACATGAAGCTCACCACAAAAGAGTGGTGAGTGCAGTTAGAGAAATAACTATACTGAGAACTATCATAACAATGTGAATGAATGAGGGAAAAAGAAAGCCTGTCTCGAGTACAGGTGGGGGTGGGGTGGGAAGGAGGGAGATTTGGGACATGGGTGATGGGAATGTTGCACTGGTGAAGGGGGATGTTCTTCACATGACTGAAACCCAACTACAATCATGTTTGTAATCAAGGTGTTTCAATAAAGATATTTAAAAAAAGAAAGAAAAAAAATGTTATGGGGCCTGGAGAGATAGCGTTTGCCTTGAAAGCAACCGATCCAGGACCAAAGGTGGTTGGTTCAAATCCCAGTGTCCCATATGGTCCCCTGTGCCTGCCAGGAGCTATTTCTGAGCAGCCAGCCAGTAGTGTGGCCCAAAAAACTAAAAACAAACAAACAAAAAAAGAATATGGATTACCCCATTATTTCATTTTGGCTAACATGTTTTGTTTTTTTTTTTGGTTTTTGGGTCACACCCAGTGGTGCTCAGGGGTTACTTTTGACTGTCTGCTCAGAAATAGCTCCTGGCAGGCACGGGAGACCATATGGGACACCGGGATTCGAACCAACCACCTTTGGTCCTGGATCGCCTGCTTGTAAAGCAAACGCCACTGTGCTATCTCTCCGGGCCCGGGGTAATCCATATTCTTATCAGAAAAGCAGGGAACTAACTGTCCTGGTTTACACTAAAACTTTTCCTGAATCCCAAGACTCTTCCCAAGATTTTATAAATAATTCCACAACCTCTTAAGTTGAACTGATTGCCACTGTACATACACTGAATATAGCAGTTTATATTCATTCAATTAGCAATATTTTACTAAATAACCAGAGTGCACAAAGCACTTTGGTGCTAATATGATACCAATAAACAAGACAGCCTAAGTTGGAAGAGATAAAATTAAAAAAGAAAAGTATTTTTCAGGTATTAAAATCTATGTAGGGGCTGGAGATATAATACAGAAAGTAGGGCATTTGCCTCGCATATGGCAGATATGGGTTCAATCCCTGGCATTCCATATGGTCTCCCAAGCAATGCTAGGAGTAATTCTTGAGTGTAAAGCCAGGAGTAACCCCTAAGTACTGTGGAGTTTGGCCCCCCAAAAATATACCAAGAAGGAGCTGGAGATAGCACAGTGGTAGGGCATTTGCCTTGAACATGGCCAATCCAGGACAGATGATGGTTTGATTCCCGGCATCCCATATGGTCCCCTGAGCCTGTCAGGAGCGATTTCTGAGCGCAGAGACAGGAGTAACCCCTGAGCACTGCAGGGTGTAACACCGCCCCCCCCACACTAAGAAAAATAGAATAGAGAAGAAAAAACAGATAAAAGTACCACTATTTTAGATAGTATAACTAGAAATAATTGGAAAAAAAATAAAGTGTGTGTAGAAGGAATCATTTAAAAATACAAACTAGTTATGCTTAAATAGAAGAATTAAGAGGCCGGACAGATAGCATGGAGATAAGGCATTTGCCTTGCATGCAGAAGGATGGTGGTTTGAATCCCAGCATCCCATCTGGTCCCCCGAACCTGCCAGGAGCTATTTCTGAACGTAGAGCCAAGAGTAACCCAGAAGCACTGCTGGGTGTGACCCAAAAACAAAACAAAACACAACAAACCAAAACAAAACAAAAATAGAAGAATTAAGAGTCGCTTTATCACTGTTTTAAATCTTCTTATAGAAAATATGAGCTCATGGTCCTGACAAAAGAGCACCTGCCCTGCCTAAGTGTGTGGTCAAGTTTAAATGTCCCACATGCACTGAGCAGGATCCTGGCAGCTCTGAGCTATCTTTGGCATTGAAAGTAATTTCTTACTAGAGATAAGTGCAGCATGTGGCCTGGAAATAAGACCTCTGGAGAACACTTTTTTTGTTTGTTTTGTTTTGTTGTCACACCCAGCAGTGCTCAGGGGTTGCTTCAGGCTCTATGCTCAAAAATCGCTCCTGGCAGGCTTGGGGGACCATATGGGATGCTGGGATTTGAACCACTGTCCTTCTGCATGCAAGGAAGACTCCCTACCTCCATGTTATCTCTCTGGCCCCTCTGGCGAACACTTTAACCAGAATTTGGGTGCCTCAATTAAGAGTGAGACCTGTAGCAAAACACTATGCAAGCCACAACTAAAGAGCTTCAGGGACAACTGTATGTGAACACTACATCAAGTACATGTATAACACCTGGTCACTGCAACAACAAAGGGATAGAAAAATGGAGAAGGGAATAAAAAAATAAAGAGTGGGAAAGAGTGTTCAATGGGATGGGGCACCTGCTTTTGCATGCAGGAGGCCTGGGTTCCATCCCTGACACTGCATGACTCCCCAAGGGAATGATCCTTGAGCACTGAGCCTAGAGTGGTCACTAAGCATTATGATTATGAACAACAACACAAACTAATGAAGGAAATAGAGGGACTGGTAGATAGGGTGGTTGCACGTGGTAACCTAGATTCAATTTCCAGCATCCTATATGGTCCCTGATCACCATCGGGAGTGATACCTGAGTGTAGAGCTAGGAGTAAGCCCTGAGCATTATTACCAATAATAAATACACTATTAATATTAAGTAAGTTCTGGCTGAGATTTAGTTTTCAAATTTCAAACTATAAACTAGAATTTAGATGCTCAGAAAAAATGATGCTAAATATGAACTGTACAGAATTTTAAAGTGTCCAAAATGCCATTTGTCTCCACACCTTTGCACCTAATTAACTCTTGCCAGAACACCTTTTGTACTTTTACTGATTGTTCAGCAAATTATGACCCATGAGCCAAGTCAAGATTAATAGGTCAGTAAGAAAAAAAGAAAATGAAAAAGAAAAAGAAAAAGAAAAAAGTGGGAGGCAAAAAATTCAAACAAGCAAAAACAGGAGTCCTAGAGACTATAAAAATCAGTTTAAGAAAAGAAAGGAAAAAAGGAAGGAAAACATAAAAATAATACAAAAAAATCAACACCCCCCAAACAAAAACAAAACAAAAACAAACAAACAAAAAACCTAAAAAGCACCACAGCAATAAAGACAACAACCAGGGGCCGGAGAGGTGGTGGCTAGAGATGTCTGCCTTACAAGTGCTAGCCAAGGAAGGACCACAGTTCAATCCCCCGGCGTCCCATATGGTCCCCCCAAGCCAGGGGCAATTTCTGAGTGCTTAGCCAGGAGTAACCCCTGAGTATCAAATGGGTGTGCCCCCCCCCAAAAAAAAAGACAACAACCAAACATTAACCACAGTCCTGAAATAAAGACGAATCAAAGCATAGGGGGGAAAAAAAGGCAAAGAAAAAAAGAAAAACAAGCAACAACAATTACAAAAAAAAAAAATTTTGAACCACATAACTTGAACCATCTTGTTCTGCCTCACAAATTGAGGGGGAAATAATGGAGGGCACCAAGACCAAACAGTCGTATGAACATTGAGTAGAAATAAAAAATGATCAGACTTAAACACCAAATCCAATGCCAACTACAACAGAATCGATACCCAATCTACAACAAGTTAGACAAAGAAGGGAACACTTATACTAGCAGCTCAGGGGGCAAAGGAGGGAACATGGGATGCATGCTGGTAACAGGGGTGGAGGAAGGATAACATTGGTGTGGGAATGCTCCTGATTCAATGTCACTATGTACCTAAAATACTACTGTGAATGATTTAATTTGTAATCCACTTTCGTCAAAATAAAAATTATTAAAAAAAAGAAATAGATTAGAAAATAATATTTCTAAAAATGCAACCTTTATGAAATATACATTACAAAATATACTTATCTTATTGTAATTAAGCATGTCAAAATTTGCTTTTCTTAAATATATATTTCCTCATTCCTTGAAAAATCAAGATAGTCATTTAATTTTGTTATGATTAATAAAACACTTTTCTCATTAAAAAAAGATTAATAGGTCAGTTCATAAATAAACAGTATTTGGAACACTGTCATACTCAATTGTTTATGTATTATCTATGGCTACTTTGCACTACAATAAAGAAGCTATAACAGATCATATAATATGCAAAGTCTAAAATATTTACTAACACAAAATATCATAGTATCATGTTTTCTTTTTTTTTTCTTTTTTTTTTTTTTTTTGGTTTTGGGCCACACCCGGTAACGCTCAGGGATTACTCCTGGCTATGCGCTCAGAAGTTGCTCCTGGCTTGGGGGACCATATGGGACGCCGGGGGATCGAACCGCGGTCCGTCCAAGGTTAGCGCAGGCAAGGCTTACCTGTAGCGCCACCGCCCGGCCCCAGAGTATCATGTTTTCTAAGAAAAATAAATTGAGGGGGCAGGAGAGATAGCACAGTGGTAGTGGTTGGATGTTTGCCTTGCATGCGGCTGACCCAGTTTTGATTCCCAGAATCCCATATGGTCTCCGGAGCCTGCCAGGAGTAATTTCTGAGTGCAGAGCCAAGAGTAACCCCAGAATGCCATCAGATGTGGCCCAAAAAACCAAACCAAACCAAAAAAACCCCACCACACACAACCAATCCTCCCCCCCCCCCAAAAAAAAACCCAAGCCAAACCAAAATTGGGCTGGAGATATAATATAGGAGGTATGGGGATTTCCTTATGTGGATGACACCCATTGGGTTCACTGGTCACAGAGCCAGGAAAAGGCCCTGGGCACCAGATGTGGCTATCCTCCATCTGCCAACTATCCAGAAAAAACCCCAGCTAAATCAGAGCAAGAGCTCAACAGGCTGGAGCAGATGCTCTGTATACATAAAGCCTGAGTTCGGTCCCTGGAATTTCATGGATCCCTATGCACTGCTGGGAAAAATAAAAACAAACATGCACAAAATTGAGTTTCATCTAATTTCTTCTGGTATTTATTTCTAGTTTCCTGAGACATCCCCTCCAAAACCAGGGATCAAACATAAGATCTCACCCATGCAAAGCATGTACTCTATCATTAAGACACATCTCCAGTCATCCAGTCTGAAATATTTTTGACTACTTTTGATATACCAATTACTGCCCTGAAAGAAAATATATTTATGAGTTTGAAATTCAGGGGAGAAAACCAGGACTTAACACTCATGTATCCTTGTTGCTTATCATAGTTCTATCACAGTATCTACACACAATGTTCAATAAATGGTGACTGAATAAATCATATGAAACAAACCTGCATGTTGGACATTTTGATTTGCTTGCAGCTGAGAGGCTCCTGTGTTACCAGGGGTGGTTGCAGTGGTTGAAGGCACCTGACCTTGCATAAAGTTCTGATTGGCCTGTCCTGCTGGGAAGCCAGGTGGGAGGCGTTTAGGCATTCCTTAATAGAAAACAACGAGTAAGGCAGTTATCTAGCAAATTTATACTCTTTCTTAGATGTGGAATGAATAAGGAAGGATGAGCTGCATGATGTCTCCACTGGCTTAGCTCTCTGTCACACTGGTAAGATCTCTAATAATAAGGTTGGGAAAGATGGTTAAAAAAATCAACACAATTTCTTACATGAGCATTGTCAAAATGAAAAAGAAATACTGAAAAATTTACACTTAGAACATGCCAAGGAAAAGATGGCAATCTGCTCCCTAAATGTGATCTGAAGCCATGTCACATCAAGGTTTAGGGCTTACTTTTCTCTGTAATACAATAGACCCTGAAACTTTACATACTTTAACACAGGTACAAAAAAATAAATTCTCTCATATTCAACCAAATTGATTTTTAAAAAATGCTATAAAACAAAGAGCTGGGTCCTGATATTGAGCATAAGTGATTTCATTTTTCCATTGAGGGACTAAAAGGCAATCTCTTTTCTCAAAATTTCCCTCCCATCTTGTGCTTGTCTTTTTGGAAAACAAGCAATTAGAAACAATTTGCAGGAACTTCAAAATAAGGCTACGTTAAATTTGTCATTATGTCTTCCCCAGATAATGTTTGCTGCAATTCAAAGAGCTATGATACTAAAAATAATGCTCAATATAGGTTCTTACTAAAGAAAGACTTCCTTTTATAGAATGGTTTAAATTTTTTTTTGGGTGGGGGGCCCCACACCTGGCGGTGCTCAGGTGTTACCCCGGCTCTGCATTCGGAAGGCACTCCTGGCAGGCTCGGGGGACCATATGGGATTCCAGGGATCAAACCCAGGTCTGTCCCAGGTTGGCAGCATGCAAGGCAAATGCCCTACCGCTGTGCTACCATTCCGGCCCCAGAAAGGTTTAATTTGAAAAAGCAAATCAGTGATAAGGAGAATCTCAGATCCCACTCTTTTAGTTTGTTTTGGGGCCACCCAGTTGTGCTCAAGGGTTACTCCTGGCTCTGCACTCAGGAATTACTCCTGGCAGGTTTGGGGGACCATATGAGATGCCGGGGATTGAACCCAGGTTGACCACATGCAAGGCAAGCACTCTACCTGCTGTGCTATCGCTCCGGCCCCTCAGAATCCACTCTTGTCTATACTGTGGGCCTTGATGTGGCCAGATCACCTAGGTGAGCACATCATTTGCTCTATGAAAGCATCAAGACCTACAGCTCGCTGAAAAATTTTGTATTAGTCCATTATTCTTTTCAGGGCCAAATTTTCAATCTCCTGGAAAATGCTTTATAGACAAATATGCATTTGTCCTTTCTTTAGCGGTGACAAGTCCCCATTTGCATGCTTCCATTATAGGTAAATCAACAATCACATTGCAGGAGGGACTCTCCAGCTTCTACTGATCGAGGGCCACATGATATGCCCAGACAGTGAAGTTCGGAGCTGAAACATTTTTGCATTTTCTAAAAACTTCTTGGGGTTCAAATATTAGAGCCTGCATGTCAATAAAATTATAAGAGAGTAAAAAGATTGATGAGCAACTTAATTTCATTCATCATAAACCATGGGAACATGCCTTTGCTATGTTGCACTAAAGATGCAAGGGATTTTTTTCTGGGCAGACAATGGTGTCTTTTGGTGGGGTATGTTTATCAGATGACAGCATTACTGACACTCTCTATACCTACTGAACAGCTCCAAGCACATTCATGTGCACTAGGATCAATGATTAATAAGAATAAATAATAAACATGGAGATGGATAAGTTTTACTGTAATCGTTTTACCTCTCACACATTAAGCTCCATTGCTTTATCTTCATACAAGAGGCACCTTACAAAATAAATAAATAAATCTCCTTTAGGTATAACTGATGGAATTCCCTCTCTAAGGAGCAGGCATTGGCATTATAAAACTATAAAAAGTCAATGATTTCTGAATTTATTCCCCTTTAATACTTCAACCAAATTTAACAAGTACCATGCTACTATTTACACACTAGGATTATAAAAAATGAAAACTAGAAGGGTCTTTTCCCCAATAAGATTCTGTACTTTACATATTTTTCTATTGCATAATCTTAATTTTTCTTCAACAACTGAACAATTTAAATTGTTAATAAAATGAATGTTTCTCTTTGAAATTTTAATTTACCAGTACAAGATCAAAACAATATAACCTGAAAAACAAATTGAGTATTTCTATATATTGTATTTACCTGCATTTTTACCCAAAGAGCTTGCTTAAATATAACCAATAAATGCTGCATAATGTATTCATAATGTGCCAAATTAACTTCGGTCAGGTGTCATTACTATAGTCACAAACCAAATTAATTACATCCTTATTTCACTCCCTCCATTAACTCCATAACTTGAAGTTCTACTAAAATCTATCTTCAGTAAATTGATCAACACAAACAGCTTCAGTGTTCCTCACCTCCTAGGCCTGGATGTAAACTCTGTGGCCCCTGGTTTGGTGGCTGCTGCTGCATCACCATGAAGTTAGGTGGCATGTTTCCCTGTTGAACCATAGGATTCCGACCTGGAGAGCTGACAGGCTGCTGAAATCCCTGGGGAAGTGGGTTATTTTGAGGTGGCCTTGGTCCCATCTGCTGCTGAGTTTGGTTAACCGTTGGGGAGGAAGCAGGGGAACCCTGCTGGAAGGAGGAGGGTGAGGAGGCAGGAGACTTGTTGGTGAGGTGGGGCTGCTGCAGGGGGGTTGGGACCCTGGAGGGCCCTCCCTGCAAACTCTTCATCTGAGGAGCAGTGAACTGGCCTGGGTTGCTCATCTGAGTAAAGTTTGTATGGGCTTGTGAGGCTTGCTGGCTGCCAAAGGGATATGGAGGGGGAGGGTGGGAAGGTGTCTGTACCGTGGCTAAGGATGGTCTTGCCTGGAGTTGCTGTTGCATTGGGCCAGGCAAGGGAGCCTTCTTCCAACCTTGGTTTGCAGTCATTGTGCCCAGAGAACCCTGGGCTGGAGGAGGCTGAAGGGCTCCAGAAGGCAGCTGGTTCCAGCCTGGAGGAACAGGCACCTGAGTTGGGGCAGTAAACTGGGGTCGAATTCCCTGTGGCTGTTGCGGCTGATGTTGCAGTGGGGGTCTTGCCTGCAACTGTTGCTGCTGCTGTTGCTGTTGCTGTTGCTGCTGCTGTTGCAGCTGGGGAAAATTAGCTGGGTTCATCTGTCTGGCCAAAGTGACAGGCTGCATTGGGTGGTGGTGGGGAGCTATGGATCCTGAGGGATGACCTTGTTGCTGTATATGGAGCCCAGAGAGGAGTGGATCCATTGCATCTGTTTAAAAATAGATAGTAAAACAATTAAAGCAAGGCACCCTAGACCTTGGCGTTGATGATCTGTAATCTAGAGTTAAAATCTGCTGGTTCAATTCAATAAAATGTTCACAAACACGATCTATGTGTAAAGCAAATGTTTAGATAGAAAGATAAATTTTGTCTAAAATAACCACATAGTTTCAATTGTATTTTGGCAACACTGAACCTAAGAACTTTAGATTTACCAAATGCAGGTCTTTAAGTTTCTCCAATGTTAATTCTTTTTTTTTTTTTTTTTTTTTTTGGTTTTTGGGCCACACCCGTTTGACGCTCAGGGGTTACTCCTGGCTATGTGCTCAGAAATCGCCCCTGGCTTGGGTGGACCATATGGGACGCCGGGGGATCGAACCGAGGTCCTTCCTTGGCTAGCGCTTGCAAGGCAGACACCTTACCTCCAGCGCCACCTACCCGGCCCCTCCAATGTTAATTCTGAATCTTGAGGAGGAAGGGTAACATTATGAAGCATTTAGCAAATGAATTTAAGTATAGAATTCTGTCATGGAGTATCTTGCAAAATAGGCTAAGGAGAGCATTTTTAGGAATGATGGGGTAGAATAAATAAGAATATCCAGAAATGTGAATGAGGAAATTAGGACAGATTATATATACACAGTGACATCTGAAGTGCACAGTTAGCAACAGAGAATGCTAGCTTTTGTAATGCTCTGTGCAGGAAGTTCCATTTTCTTCAGTCCTCAAAAACTGAAGGTCATTACCTGATTGGGAAGCAGGGCGAGGAGTTCTGGGCTGTAGCTCTGATCCGGGGCCTGGTGTCATTATGGAAGATGACATGTTTCCTCCCTGGGGTATCATAACAGTGGCAGGGTTGGTCATCCTTATTAGTCCTGGAGGAAAGAAGAAATTCCTAGAATAAAGTACTGCAAAGAGTACATGCTTGTTTTTACTGAAGTTTTTAGAGGACTTGAAAAGAAAGATTTCTATATTCTTCATGGATCCTTTTTAAATAAAATCTTTTATCTTTAAGGTACATATATAGACAGCAGTCTTACTCTTTTCCAGTCTCATTCCCGTTCTCTCATAATTGAAGTTAGCAGCTCATGCAGGGCAGGGATTTGGCTCAAATGGTAGAGCATATGCTTTGCCTATATAATTCCCCTTGAAATGCAGTACTGGAAAGGTTCCTGTGGCACTGTCAGATGTAACCCCAAAACAAAAGAAAAAAAAAACCCTAAACTATTCCATGCGTTGTTTACTTAAAATTTCTATAGAATTTGGGGCTGGAGCAATAGCACAGCGGTTAGGGCGTTTGCCTTACATGCGGTCCATGTAAGGTTTGATCCCCCAGTGTCCCATATGGTCCCCCGAGCCAGGAGCGATTTCTCAGCACATAGCCAGGAGTAGCCCCTGAATGTCACAGGGTGTGGCCCCAAAAGCAAAAAAAAAAAAAAAAATCTATAGAATTTCTGGGGTTGAAGTGACAGTAGAGCAGGCAGGGTTCTTGCCTTGCATGAGGCTGATCAAGTCAATCCCTAGCACCACAAATGGTCTCCTGAGTCCAGCCAAGAGTGATGCCTGAGCATAAAATAAGCATGAAGTGCTGCTGGATGTGACCCAAAATCCAAATAAAAAGTCTACAAAATTTCTAATATGTAAACAGTAAAAACATTTTGGGAAGTACAATGATTCCATACTTCATGTATTCTTATTCAGTTTATTATTTTTGTTTAACATTATTTTTGAGATGCATCCATCTTGAATTATAATAGCATATCTTGGGGCCGGGCGGTGGTGCTAAAAGTAAGGTGCCTGCCTTGCCAGCGCTAGCCTTGGACGGACCGCGGTTCGATCCCCCGGTGTCCCATATGGTCCCCCAAGCCAGGAGCAACTTCTGAGCACATAGCCAGGAGTAACCCCTGAGCGTTACCGGGTGTGGCCCAAAAACAAACAAAAAAAAATAGCATATCTTCTTTTTTTTTTTTTTTTTTTTGGTTTTTGGGCCACACCCGGAGGTGCTCAGGGGTCACTCCTGGCAGGCACGGGGGACCCTATGCTCAGAAATCACTCCTGGCAGGCACGGAGGACCATATGGGATGCCAGGATTTGAACCACTGCCCTTCTGCATGCAAGGCAAATGCCCTACCTCCATGCTATCTCTCCGGCCCCCCAACTTTCATTTTTTTAAAAAAAATTTTTTTTTTTTTTTTTTTTTTTTGGTTTTTGGGCCACACCCGTTTGATGCTCAGGGGTTACTCCTAGCTATGTGCTCAGAAATCGCCCCTGGCTTGGGGGGACCATATGGGACGCCGGGGGATCGAACCATGGTCCTTCCTTGGCTAGCGCTTGCAAGGCAGACACCTTACCTCCAGCGCCACCTACCCGGCCCCAAAAAAATTTTTATTTTTAATTATGAGAACAAAGATGCAAAGAAAGAGAACAAGGTAAAGTTAAGTTACAGTGGAAGGACAATCACCCATAAGATAATTCTCAGAAGTAGTCCCCTTGCTGATATCTTAACTTTGAACTTTCAGCCAAAGAACATTAGATAAATAAAACAGAATCCATGTACAATTACTTTGTCCCTCAAGTCCCCAGATTGTAACACATTATAATATTTCTTAACAGCACACAAGGCAATCTAAAGCCATAAAACTTACGTAACTCCTTAAACATTAGAGGCATAGCATTTTTTACATTTCCATGTACATGCATATTAGCTTAAGTTAACCTCAAATTTTAAGTGTTTTTTTTTTTTTTTTTTTTTTTTAAGGATTAGAGTCAAAGGAGCACAGTAAAAACGGTGTTAGAGTGGCAACTGTTGTTTGCATAGGCTTGGGACCCCATCCAGGAGGGACCCCCCGACACCCACCTTGTCTGGCCGCCTGGGCTGCCACCCCAGAAGGCCTGGAGGCCAGGGGCAGAAGTGGGGAAGGCTGGGAGCCTATGAAGGCTCCCAGCGCACCCAAGTTAGGGAGAAGGCCTTCCACATGGGGTCTCCCCCAACCCCTTGCCGGCTAGAGCTAGCCTCCAGCTCAAGAGAGTATCGAGAGAGAGCCAGAAGCCAGGATCTGCCCACCCTACACCCTGTGCCCTTCCCTCCCTATAGCTGAGGGAAGGGCGGGGAAAGCTTGGGACCCCATTGCAACATTATGTATTCTTGTGGGCATGTGAGAATGACTTGAATTACATACTAATCCATTATATATTATATAATTATACGATAATTATACTATACTATATACTAATTGTAAAGTCTGAACCTTCTTAATTTTACTAAATACTAGTAAACTCTCCTCAAAAGTGGTTATATCAATCTTGAGAGCTCCTCTTGCTCCACATATTTTTGTTTTATTTTATACTTTATTTCCTACTGTTTTAAAAGAAAACTAAGAAAATACTGAACTAATTTTATTTTATTTTGAGTTTTTTGGGCCACACCCAGTGACGCTCAGGGGTTACTCCAGGCTACTGAGCTCAAAAATCACTCCTGGCTTGGGGGACTATATGAAACGCTGGAGGATTGAACCGTGGTTCGTCCTAGGCAGCCACCTAAGGCAGATGCCTTACCTCTCCGAGCCACCGCTCTGGCCCCTGAGCTAATTTTAAAGACAAATCTTAATCTCTTTAAGGAAATACAACCTCAACATCTTTCTAATATCTGATACCATTAGACTACTGAGGATTGTTAGCACTTTTGTATGTAAGTGAAAATACTTTTTTTTTTTTGGTTTTTGGGCCACACCCGGCAGTGCTCAGGGGTTACTCCTGGCTGTCTGCTCAGAAATAGCTCCTGGCAGGCACGGGGGGACCATATGGGACACCGGGATTTGAACCAACCACCTTTGGTCCTGGATCGGCTGCTTGCAAGGCAAACGCCTCTGTGCTATATATCTTCTCCCATTCTTTTTTTTTTTTTTTTTTTTTTTTTTTTTTTTTAGGATACATCTGGCTATGGTCAGGGATAACTCCTGGTGGTGCTCAGAGGAAAGACACATGGTGCTGGGGATTGAATCAGGATAGCTGACTGCAAAGCTAATGCCTTACTAACCCCTTCCAGTCTCTAACCCTTTCCAGCTCTCTACTTTGAATGATAATATTCTCCTTTTTGATTTCAATATTAAAATGGGTTGGGGCCCAGAGTAACAGCACAGTGGTAGGGTGGCCCTGCATGCAGCTGACATGAGTTTGATCCCCACATCCCTTATGGTCTCCCGAGTCCACCAGGAGTGATTCCTGAGCTCAGTGCCAGGAGTAACTCCTGTACACCACCAGGTGTGGCCCCCCAAAACAAAACAAAAAAACAAACAAATGGGCCAGAGAGATAACTAAGCAAGCTAAACACTTCTACTTGTATGTAGAAGATCTAGATTTGATTCTCAGTACCTGAGGCATCAATCTTTGAACTCTACCTGACTCCTGGTTTCAATTCCTAGCACAGCATAGTCCTTCAGAGTATCAAGTGTGGGTCTCCCTACCCTCAAACAATCAACCAAAAAAACCAAACTTTTCAATTAAATTAGAAGTATCTTTTCTCTTCTTTTGTGCTTTGGAAGATTTATCTGTTCTTTAAATGTTTAGTAAAATTCTATAAAATTCAGGGACTACAGTTTCTACTAGGTAATTTACTAGGAGATCAATTTTTAACCATTTTGATTTCTTAAGTAGAGATTTTTCAAATTTTTAATCAAATTTGTTTTGGATAAATTAAGTATTTTTAAACACTGTTAATTTGCCAATGCTTTAAAATTTAATAGCATAATGGACCAGGGTGATAGTGGGTAGGAGGCTTGTCTTGCACATGGTCAATCTAGGTTCATTCCCCAGAATCCCAAATTATCTCCAAACACTACCATTCTCTGAATGCAGAGCCATGTGAGTGAGCCCTAGGACTTTGAGATTTGGTCCCAAAACAAACAACATTTAATATTGTAAATGTATACCATATTCCTTTTCCATTTTTAAAGAAAAAAGCCTGAATTATAATTTACATTTTGTAACCCTATTAAAGAATGCACTTTTCATTCTTATATTGAGCTTTCTGATTCTTACTTTTTTTTTCCATTCATACTAGAAAGTGTTTAGGGACTATTTATTCCTAGTTCTGGGCATAGGTGCCTAAGAAGTTCTAGGAGTTCTAGGATCTGACACAGGCTTCCAGAATGCAAACTCTGAGATGTTACATGGCTACCCTACCTGCTCCAAATTTCTATTTTTTTTAGTGATTATCATTTTGGGGAGAATGGTTTTTTAAAATGTCAAGAGACATACCTGACATCAAGTCTAAAGGTGATATGTGATCATTATGATTACTAAACAGTGAGTGTTTATTTAAATTTACATAAGCTGAACAATTATTGAGCTCACCATTCCATCTTAGATCTTATTTCTTCCATCTTAGGTTCAATTTTCTTCTTCCTGAAGTACATTCTTGAGCAGTTCAATTAGCAAGGGTCTGTTAATAGTAAATTCTCTTAGTCTCTTTGGAAAGGTCTAGGGTTAAAAATTCTAGGCTTTCAATTATTTTTCTTACCACTCTGCAAAATATTACTTCACCTGGCTGCCAATACTGATATCGAGTTATCACCTATAGATCTGAAAGCCTTTCATTTATAAATGATTTCTTTTATTTGGGATTGCTTTTAATATTCTACTGTTCATGTTCTATAGTTTTACAATTTTGTTTCTAGATATTAATTTGTTATTTATTTATAAATGTCAATATTACTGGGTTTCTGAATCTGAGAATTCAAGTCTTTTTGTATTGTTTTGTTTTGGGGTCACAGCCAGTGGCTTAGGGCTTATTGTGGGTTTTGCCTCAGTGACCATTCATGGTGGACTTGGATATCATTTGGGGTGTAAGGATTGAACACAGGTCGACCACATGCAAGGCAAGCACCCTACCTGATTATCATCTGGCCCTGATAATTCAAGTTTTTCATCAATCCTGAAAATAATTCCAGCTATTCTCTTTGATGATAATTTGCTCAATTAAAAAAAAATCTTCTGGAGCTCTTTTGGGTATAGATCAAACTTTTTCTTCATGTTTCTTTTTTTTTGGGGGGGTAGGGGGTTGTGCTGGGGTTCAGGGATTACTCTTAGCTCTGTGCTTAGGAATCACTCTTATTGGTGTTTAAGGGACCACATGTGGTGCGGGATATTGAACTGGGATCACTTGCATGCAAAGCATGTGCCTTTACCCTTCTACTATCTCTCTCTGGCTTCCTTCATGTTGCTTAACCTCTTCTATATTTCTATTGTTTTCTTTTATCTGTTGCATTCTGGGTATTATTCTCAAATCATCTTCTAGTTAGGCTGTGTCTAATTTATTGAATAAGCTATTATTCACTTTAATAATTGTTTTATATTAATGAGTTCCATATCCTCTCCAACCATTATTTTTTTGTTTTCATTTTAGGCCACACCCAGTGACGCTTGGGGGTTACTCCTGATTATGTGCTCAGAAATCACTCGTGGCTTGGGAGATCATATGGGATGTCGGGGGATCGAACTGCAATCTTTCCTAGGTCAGCATGTGCAAGGCAAACGTCTACCACTTGTGTCACTGCTCTGCCTCCCTCCAACTCTTTAACAGTATTATTATTTTTTTTTTATTTTTTAGTTTTTTGGGCCATACCCGGCAGCGCTCAGGGGTTACTCCTGGCTCTATGCTCAGAAATCATTCCTGGCAGGCTCGGGGGACCATATGGGATACCGGGATTCAAACCACTGTTCTGCATTTAAGGCAAACGTTTTACCTCCATGCTATCTCTCCGGCCCCATCTTTAACAGTATTTTTTGATGATGTTCCTAGGTTACTCCTGACTCTACACTCAGGAAGTGCTCATGGGACCATATGAATGTCAAGAATTGAATTTGGGTTGGCCATATTCAAGACAAGTGCCCTACTTGCTATATTATCTCTGCAGTCTCTAGCAATTGTCTTTTTTCTTAGTAGTTACATAATTGTGTGTGTGTGTGTGTGTGTGTGTGTGTGTGTGTGTGTGTGTGTGTGTGTGTGTGTGTGGTTTTTGGGTCACACCAGGCAGTGCCCAGGGGATACTCCTGGCTCCATGCTTAGAAAATGCTCCTGGGATTCGAACCAATGACCTTCTGCATGAAAGGCAAACACCTTACCTCCATGCTATCTCTCCGGCCCCAGTAGTTACATAATTTTGAACATCCTGATATTCCTGTTATGTAGAATTTTGGAGGTACTCCATAAATTTGAAATATAAATTCATTTTATAGCAGGCTTGAGCTATGAAAAGTTTGTAGTGATCTGAGTTGAGAATTTATCCCTCCAAAGCTCTAATATGTATTACCAGCCTAAATACCCAATATGTATAAGGCAGAGAAAACAAATTCACAACCACCATTTACATTCACAACATCCACCCAAAGGGAGACCTGCTTGGTGGTACAAAGAAAGCACAACCCTCCCATCAAGGACAGAGGCAGAAAGGTTTTTTATTTGTCTCCCTGTGTCAAAGGGTGAAAATTTTATAACCTACTTTTTATTTTATATGAACCAAAAGCAAAGTTTCAAATTTTAATCTTTCCTATTGAGTAAAACAAAAATCCTTTGGCTTTTGCAGAATGTGTTTATTGTATCTCCTTTTTTTGCCTTCTTTTTCTTTCCTCACTTTTCATAAGCTCCATTCTGCTGTAAATTTTTTTGGGGGGGCTATATTAGGAGGAGCTCAGGATTAAATCTTGGCACTGCACTCAGTAATCACTTCTGGTGGGCTCAGAGGACCTTTTGTGGTGCTGGGGACTGAACTTGGGTCAACTACATGCAAAGCAAGTGTCTTAACTACACTCGCATCAGTAAGTGCTTTTTTACATCCAGCAGTTTTAGTTGTTTTACATACTAAAGACAGCAGTAAGAAAAATGTTCATCTTTATATAATTTTTTGTTTCTAGAACCCTACTGCATTTTAAAAAGAGATGGCAATTATACAGTAAGAAATTTCTTAGGAAGCAAGAGCATGTTCTTAGATTATAGTTTCCTATTTCCAGAAATACTCAAATACCGTAAAGAATGCATGCTCACTAGTAGTACCATAAAATGTATTATAATACCACCAAGAGTGATTTCTGAGCACAGACCAGGAATAGCCCTGAGCACTGCTGGGTGTGGTGAGCATTTACACACTTGCATACATATACCCCAGCATCCGGTGGGAATCTGAATTATATCCAAATCCAACTAGGGACACAGTCATAAAACAGTCTTCAACAATAACAAAGAACCTACCATCCTGAAAGATTAAACGTGATGAGGCTGAAAATTCATCACTGAATAACTATGGTTTCCTTAGATAATTGTAGAATTCTATAATACTATCCCCATCCCAAAGGGCCACAAATTTGGTTTTAATTACAAGATTTTTATTTTTTTTAAAACTTGATTGGCTCAGGATTTACTCCTAGCTCTGCACTCAAAAATCGCCCCTGGTGGGCTAGGGGACCATGAGATGCCAGTAATTGAACTGGGTCCCTCCTGGGTCAGCCACATGCAAGACAAATGCCCCACCACTGTACTATCTCTCCAGCCCATACAAAAGATTTTTTGTTATCAGTCCTTTAATTTATTTTATTTTATCTTTTTGGTTTTTGGGTCATACCCGGCAGCGCTCAGAGGTTACTCCTGGCTCTACGCTCAGAAATTGCTCCTGGCAGGCTCGGGGGACCATATGGGATGCTGGGATTCGAACCAATGACCTTCTGCATGAAATGCAAACGCCTTACCTCCGTGCTATCTCTCTGGCCCCCAGTCCTTTTAATTTATTTACTTTTGGTTTTTGAGCCTCACCTGGTGAGGCTCAGGGGTTACTCTGGCTATGCATTCAGAAATCGCCTCCTGGCTTGGGGGAATAGTTTCTTCTATACCATGGATGACCACTGTACCCTAGTGGCTGTTTCCTTTGTAAGTGCATTAGATTCTTAGATTAATATAGTCCCATTTATCTCTGTTTCCATTTGTTTGGACAGTGGTGTTTCCTCCTTGAAGAAATGTCATGGGCGTTTTGCCTATGTTTTCTTCTATATACCTTATAGTTTCAGGTCTGTATCAAGCTCTTTAATCCACTTTGATTTGACCTTTGTGTATGGTGTTAGATAGTGGTCTGAGTTCACTTTTTGTGCATGTGGCTGACCAGCTGTCAAGAGCTTTCCTTGCTCCACTTTGCGTTTCTTGCCCCTTTATCAAAGACTGATTATATGTTGCAGGTGTCATTCTCTGATTATCATGTCTAATCCACTGATCTGTGGGTCTGTCTTAATTCCAATACCATGCTGTTTTAATGACTATTTCTTTGTAGTACAATTTAAAGTTGGGGAAACTGATGCCTCCCATCTTTATTTTCCCCTAAGGGTTGCTTTAGTTTTTCCTGGGCACTCATTGTTCCAAATGAATTTCAGGAGTGTTTGACCCACTTCTTTGAAGAAAGTCATGGGTATCCTTAGAGGAATTGCATTAAATCTGTACAATGTTTTAGTGACTATTGCCATTTTAATAATGTTTTATCTTCCCAATCCATGAACAGGGTTGTGTATCCCTTTCTGTGTATCCTCTTTTATTTTATTTTCCTCTTTTTATTTTTTGAAACTGTTTTGTAGTTTTCTTTGTATAGGTCCTTCACATCTTTAGTTGACTCCAAGTATTTGGGTTTCTGTGATAATATTGTGAATGGGATTATTGTTTTATTTTGTTTGTTTGTTTGTTTTGGTTTTGGGTCACACCCGGCAGTGCTCAGGGGACCATATGGGATGCCAGAATTCAAACCACCGACCTTCTGCATGCAAGGCAAACACCTTACCTCCATGCTATCTCTTTGGCCCAGGATTTCTTTTTAATGTCTATTTCTTCTCATGTTATCTATCTTATTTGTATATAAGAAGGCCATTGATTTTTGCGTGTTAATTTTGTAGTCTGCCACTTTTTTATACAAATCTATTGTTTCTGGAAGCTTTTTGGTAGTCTTTAAGATATTTTAAATATAGTATGTCATCTGCAAAAAGTGAGAGTGTGATATTTTTTATTTGCCTAATTACGAAGGCAAGTATTTTCAGTACTACTTTGTATGGAATGGTGAGAGGAGGAAGCCTTGTCTTGTGCCAGATTTTAGAAGAAAGGCTTTCAGATTTTCTCCATTGAGTATAATATTTCTCATGGGTTTATGGTAAATGGCCTTGACTATATTGAGAAAAGTTCCTTCCATTCCCAGTTGTGAGTTTTTAACATGAATGGTTTGGGACCTCATTAAATGTTTTCTCTGCATCTATTGATATAAACATGTGGTTTTTATTTTTCCTTTTGTTCATGTGGTGTAATATATTGATTGACTTGGGTATGTTAAATCATCCTTGCATCTCTGGAATGAATCCTACTTGCTCACGGTGTATGTATGACCTTCTTGATGAGACACTGGATCCTATTTGCTATGATTTTGTTGAGAATCTTTGCATCTGTGTTCTCAGGGATACTGGTCTGTAGTATTCCTTTTCTGTGGCCTCTCTGCTTTTGGTATTAGTGATGTTGGCTTCATAAAAATTATTTGGGAGTGTTTCTATTTCTTCAATTTGCCTGAAAAAAATTGGCAGGAGGTCTTCTAAAGTTTGTTTGAAAGATTTTGTTAGTGAATCCATCTGAGCTGGGCTTTTGTTTTTGGGAAGAATTTTGATTACCATTTTAATTTCCTCAGTAGTAATGGGTCTGTTCAAATATGTTAGATAATTTTGTTTCAACCTTGGGAGGTTATGAGTTCAATAATTTATCCATTTCTTCCAGCTTCTCTTGTTTTGTGGCATAGTTTCTCAAATAATATCTGATTACCCTCTGAATTTCTGTAGTATCTCTAGTAATATCCCCCTTTTCATTCCTTATTAAGTTCAAGTTTCTCTCTTCCTTTGTGTGTTTTGCTAGTGATTTATCGATTTTGTTTATTTTTTCAAAGAACTCTTGCTTTCATTGGTCTTTCAAATTGTTTTTTTTTTTGGATTTTCAATTTAATTTCTGCTATTTTATTATTTTCTTCTGTCTGCCTATTTTTGGTTCATTTTGTTGATTATTTTCCAATTTTACAACCTGTGTCCTTAAGAGCCTTCTTCCTTCCTAATGAGTGCTTTCAAAGCTATAAATTTTCTGGGCTAGAGAGATAGCACAGTGGTAGGGCACTTGCTTTACACGCAACAGACCCAGGACAGAGCCAGGTTTGATCATCGGCATCCCATATGGTTCCGAGCGTGCCAGGAGAGATTTCTAAGTACAGAGCCAGGAGGAACCCCTGGGCACTGCCGGCTGTGGCCCAAAAACAAAACAAAAAAGCTATAAAATTTTCTCTTAGTACTGGATTAGCTCTGTCCCACAAATTCTGATAATTTATCTCTGTTCTTATTTGTTTCCAGGTATCTTTTGATTCCTTTTCGATTTCTTCTCTGACCCACTGGTTGTTCAGTAGTGAGGTGTTTAATTTCCAGGTATTAGAGTTTTTCCTCTGTATCTGTTTATAATTCACTTTTTTACTGGCCTCATGCAAGGCAAATGCCTTACCACTGTGCTATCGGTCTGGCCTCTATAATTCACTTGATTTTTATGGAGGTATGTTTTATGAACCAGCATGTAGTCTATCTTGAAAATAACCCATATGCTTTGGAGAAGAATATGTATAGTTTTCTGGGGATGGATAGCCCTATATATATCTACTAAGCCACTCTCTTCCATTTCTCCCTTCAGAGCCAGTATGTTCTTGTTAGGTTTCAGCCTGGTTGACCTATCAAGGGGTCAGGGTGTAGTTGTTGAAGTATCCCACAATTATTGTGTTGCTATCGATGTCTTCCTTCAAATTTGTCAACAATTGATTTAAATATTTTGCTGGTCCCTCAATGGGTACAAATGTTTTTTTTGGGGGGGGGTCACACCCAGCAGCTCTCAGGGGTTACTCCTGGATCTACGCTCAGAAATCGCTCCTGGCGGGGCCGGGCGGTGGCGCTGGAGGTAAGGTGCCTGCGCTAGCCTAGGACGGACCACGGTTCGATCCCCCGGCGTCCCATATGGTCCCCCAAGAAGCCAGGAGCAACTTCTGAGCGCATAGCCAGGAGTAACCCCTGAGCATCACAGGGTGTGGCCCAAAAACCAAAAAAAAAATCGCTCCTGGCATGCTTGGGGGACCATATGGGATGCCGGATTCGAACCACCGACCTTCTGTATGAAAGGCAAACCCCTTACCTCCATGCTATCTCTCTGGCCCCGGGTACATATGTATTTAGGAGTAAGATTTCTCCCTGTTGAACATATCCCTTGATTATTACAAAATGTCCATCTTTGTTCCTTATAACTTTTTAAAGTCTAAAGTCTGGGCTATCTGATGTTAATATGGCCACTACAGGCTTTTTTTTTTGGGGGGGGGCCACACCCGGTGACGCTCAGGGGTTACTCCTGGCTATGCGCTCAGAAGTCGCTCCTGGCTTGGGGGACCATATGGGACGCCGGGGGATCGAACTGCGGTCCGTCCTAGGCTAGCACAGGCAAGGCAGGCACCTTACCTCTAGCGCCACCGCCGGGCCCCGACTACAGACTTTTTAAGGGAGTTGTTTGCTTGGATGAGTGTCCTCCAACCTTTGACTTTGAGACTATGTTTGTTCTGACTAGTCAGATGTGTTTCTTGTAGGCAGCAAATGTTGGATTCAACATTTTGATCCATTTTGTCACTCTGTGTCTCTTAACTGGTGCATTTAGCTCATTGACATTGTGAGAGATATTTGCCATGAGATTTGGTGTCATCTTTCTGTAGAAGTTTGGTGTGTTTGTTGGTCTGTCTTGTCTTAAAAAAGACCTTTCAGTTTGTCTTTTAAGGCTGGTTTTGTGACTGTAAAGTTTCAGAACTGTTGTTTAACTGTGAAACTGTATCCTTCCTTCAAACCTAAATGTAAGTCCTGTGGGTGAAGTACTCTTGGCAATGCATTAATTTCATTGAGTCTTATCACTATATTCCATCACTTCCATCAGGCCTTGAGGGTTTTGTGTGACAAATCTGCTGTAAATCTTAGGAATATTCCTTTGAATGTAATTTCCCTTTTGATCTTGTTGCTTTCAGTATTCCTATCTATGGGATTCATCAATGTGACTGGGATGTGTCTTGAATCTCTTTTTTTTTTTTGGTTTTGGGGTCACACCCGGCAGCACTCAGGGGTTACTCCTGGCTCTATGCTCAGAAACCGCTCCTGGCAGGCTCGGGGAGACCATATGGGATGCCGAGATTCAAACCACCAAACTTCTGCATGCAAGGCAAACACCTTACCTCCATGCTATCTCTCAGGCCCCTGAATCTCTTTTGACTGGTACTCTTTGGGCATGTAGGATTCAGTTGCATGCACTCATTAGCTCTGTGAGTTTTTCTGCAATGATGTCCTTGACTGTTGATATTTCATGAGGGTTTTCTTCTTGGGTTCTAATGATTTTTATGTTGTTTTTATTGAATTAATCAAAAACTTCTAATTTTATCTGTTCATATTCTTTGAGGACTTTTCCCATTGCCTGCCTGATCATTTGTTTTAAGGCTCTTTTCCAATCTCTTCTGTTGTATGGAGTTGTTATGATTCTCATCGTCCAGCTCACTGATTCTGTCTTCAACTGCTATTACTCTGTTGGAGAGGCTTTCCAGTGAGGTTTTCATTTCACCTGCCAAGTTTTCCAGTCTTGTTATTTCAGTTTGAAGTTTTCTCACTTCTACTCTCATATTCTCTTTTCTTATTTGTGGCACTTTAGTTTATTCCATGCTTTGAATTCTATGAACAACTTCCATATTTTTTCTCTTATCTGAGAAACTAAATATGTGGTTGGTACTTTTTGGGTCATCAGAACTACCATCTTCATTATCTAAGCCTGGTAGAGATTGGTGTTGTTTCTCATTGTTATGGTTTTAGTGTGTTGTTTTCTACAGCCAGTGCTGGCATTCATTGAGTAAGAGGAGTATGGGCTATGAAGTGGAGCAGCTGTTCTCCTCTGGCTCTTTGCCTTGGGCTCTGTACATTCACCTGGGGAGTACCTACATGCCTCTGGGCACCAAAGCCATGGCCTCCACTGCTGCTGTTAGCAGGTCCAGTACTGATTCTAAAGACCACTGTTTAAAAACAACGGCTTTATAAACTGAGTTTTTCCACTCTGTTGAATTTCCTCAAAAGCTATCATGTTGGGGCCGGGCGGTGGCGCTAAAGGTAAGGTGCCTGCCTTGCCAGCGCTAGCCTTGGACGGACCGCGGTTCGATCCCCCGGTGTCCCATATGGTCCCCCAAGCCAGGAGCAACTTCTGAGCACATAGCCAGGAGTAACCCCTGAACGTTACCGGGTGTGGCCCAAAAACCAAAAAAAAACAAAAACAAAAAAAGCTATCATGTTAAGTGGGGACGTGAATGACTAGGTATATTTTTCAGGTGTCCACTCTGCTTTAAACCATAGCATCTCTCTGGTGCCAAAGCAATAGCACATCGGGTTGAGCATTTGCCTTGCAAAAAGCTGACCTGGGTTCGATCCTCATCATCCCATATGGTCCTCTGAGCCTACCAGGACTAATTTCTGAGTGCACAGTCAGGAGTTTGAGCATCACCTGGTTTGGCAAAATAACAAACAAACCAAAATCTCCAGCAACTCTACTTTTTGGATTTATTATTAAAATAAAAGGTCCTCAGGCAGAAGTCTAAAAACCACTAGTGTAAAAAATGGGTGCTAGACATGTGACAAAAACAACTACTACTTGACTTTAGGCAAACTACATTCTCTCTGTGAGCACTACCACTCCTCTGTTTTAAATGAGAAAGTTAATTCAAACTAAAATCCTGTGATTCACAAACTATTCAACTATTTAGAGTTTAACCTCTAAAGTACTTCAGAATTACTAGGCAAGTAACCAAATTTATAACTCCCAAATTCTGAATACATAAAATGTATTTACCATGTATTTCTACAGATTCTATATAAACACATAGAATGCTCAGCTCATGATGTTAGAATATGTAGATGTTGGAGAGCTATATTCTCTATTACGTATATATACACACACTATATATACTAATCCCCAGGGTAGAAAACATTTCTTCTGTTCAAAAGTGATAATATAGAGAGCAAGGTACTTGCTTTGCACACAGATGACCTTGGTATGATCCCTAGTACCTATATGGACTCCATGGGTACTGCATGAATAATCAATGAACGAAGAGCCAAGAGCAAGCCCTGAGCACTGATAGCACTGAGCCCCAAAATCAAAAATACAGAAAAAGAAAATAAAGAAAACCTTTCTAGGGGCCGGGCGGTGGCGCTGGAGGTAAGGTGCCTGCCTTACCTGCGCTAGCCTAGGAGACGGACCGCGGTTCGATCCCCCGGCGTCCCATATGGTCCCCCAAGCCAGGAGCGACTTCTGAGCGCATAGCCAGGAGTAACCCCTGAGCGTTACCGGGTGTGGCCCAAAAAAAAACCAAAAAAAAAAAAAAAAAAAAAAAAAAAAAAGAAAACCTTTCTAAATACAATGAGACTAATAAATACATGTTGCACAACTTAGAACTCATCTACCGTTAAATAGGAGAACAAAAGATTGCAAAGACTATATAATTATAGTTCATGTTCTATGACTCAAAACTAAGATTTTGCTTTTGCCAGTAGACAGAGATAAATGCCAAGAACTTTGCCTATCTACCTTGCAACAATACCCAAATGATTTTATGTTAGCAAAACAGGAAGCCAGTAAAATGTCAAATAAGAGTGGGAGATCTCACCTGGACCAGCTGCTATGGGAAATCCCACCTCCATTCTAACCGAATTTCCAGCTCCCATGGGTCCATTCATTCTCACATCTTGGCTTCGATTCTGAGCCAAAGCCAGGTTGATAGCACCTTCTCCTGAAAATGACAGTCAAATTATAAAAAGGAAATTATCACAATAAAATAAAATTTTGTGTACAAACAGGTACACAAGAATTTCTGCTGTGTTTATGTAGGTATGCTTTCAGCTGAGTTTACTGTAGTAAAAAGGCAATATGGGCCTTCAATCATACCTAAACAGGTTCTCTTACATGCAGCACAAGGATGATCTTTTTTCACAATACAGCAGATTAACAAACATTAATGATGCACAGCAATAGTAGAAAGCATAAAACTAAATATTTTCATCCACCTTACACAAGCACATGTGTAAGTGAAAAAAATAGGATGTTCTCAAAGAAAATATCAAAATCCTACATTATATTAATAATCTATAATCAGAAAATAGGGATATGAGCAGATTTATTAGAGAAATCACATTGATGATATGGGGATTTTAGTATTTGTGAGCAGAACATCATTTTGCTTTAATAAATGCAATATAAACTTGCCAATACACAAACTAATAAGAATTCTACTGCTAAGAAAAAAGAATTCTACTACTATTAGTCTATATACTTCTGTGACATGTTAGGATTTCAAATACTTAAAATGTTTACCTCATTTGTTCCTCACAATAGCCTAGTAGAAAATTATCACAGAAATGTTCTAAGTAAGTAGTTCCTAAACTTAAAGGTCACTTAAATCTTACCTGATCAACTCATTAAATGTTTCCTGAGTATAATCAATTCCTTTTTTTAGCTTTTAGGCCACACCTGCTGTATTTAGGGGTTCCTGGCTTTGCACTCAGGAATCACTGCTTGCAGTGCTCAGGGGACCATATGGGGTGTTGGGGATTAAACCTGGGTCAGCCATGTCTACTGACTGTACTCTCTCTCCTGATCTTAATTAAAAAACGAAAACAAAAACAAAAACAACTTAATCCAAAAACTTCAATCTTCTCTTACTCGGGAAGAAAGCACCACCTGTGGACAGATGAAAGGGTAGCTAGTTGTGGCCAAGAAGTTCAAAGGTTGTATTCAGTCTTTCCATACTGTGGTGTCCTTGTTTACAGAGGGAGTTAATAATGTAGAAAGATTAGGAGGGGACAAAAGTTTTCTCTATCTTGTCAATAATATGAATAAGGTTTCCAAAGTAAGCATTTTAACCAGACAGGGAGACTGGTCACAGGGAAAAAATAGCCTACCAATTAAGGGACTACAAGGGGCTATAAAATTGCCTAAGTTGTCTAAGAGAATCAGGAGTAAAAGAAACAGGATATAGATCTGGAGAACATTCCCTAGAAGGAAGAAACTATTTCTATAACAAATTTACTCAGACATGCTACAGAGTGTTATTTCTAAAATGAACATCATACAATGTCACCTTTCTATAAAAGCCAAACTCTAACAAACACCTTTTTACCTAACATAAATATATTACAGACCACTGTAATCTTTTTTTTTTTTTTTTGGTTTTGGGGTCACATCAGGCAGTGCTCAGGGGCTACTCCTGGCTCTACCCTCAGAAATTGCCCCCGGCAGATTTGAGGGACCACATAGGATGCCGGGATTCAAACCACTGTCCTGCATGCAAGGCAAATGCCTTGCCTCCATGCTATCTCTCCAGCCCCCCAGACCACTGTAATTTTATATTTTTAGAAGCCACAACCAGGGGGCCGGGCGGTGGCGCTAAAGGTAAGGTGCCTGCCTTGCCTGCACTAGCCTTGGACGGACCGTGGTTCGATCCCCCGGTGTCCCATATGGTCCCCCAAGCCAGGAGCAACTTCTGAGCACATAGCCAGGAGTAACCCCTGAGCGTTACTGGGTGCGGCCCAAAAACCAAAAAAAAAAAAAAAAAAAAAAAAAAAAAAGAAGCCACAACCAGAGGTAAAACAGATGAGGGCTGGAGAGATAATACAGGGTCAAGACTTTGCATGTGGCTGACATGGGTTGATGTCTAGTATCATATATGGTCTGCTCAAGCAGAACCTCGAAATGATCCCTGAGCAGAGCCAAGAATAAGCCTTGGGCACAGCAAGTAGAGCCAATAAACAAAACAAAAATAAAACGGGTGAAATAAATTATATTTTACTTAACCTGCATTCTTTTCTTTTTTTTTTTTTTTTTTTTTTGGTTTTTGGGCCACACCCGGCGGTGCTCAGGGGTTACTCCCGGCTGTCTGCTCAGAAATAGCTCCTGGCAGGCACAGGGGACCATATGGGACACCGCGATTTGAACCAACCACCTTTGGTCCTGGATTGGCTGCTTGCAAGGCAAAAGCTGCTGTGCTATCTCTCCAGGCCCGTAAATTCTCATTCTTACACTGTTTTGGGGAGAAAAAAAAATTGGGTCATATCTGGCAGTGCTAGGGGGATTGCTACTCCTTTTTTGTTTGTTTGTTTTTTTGGGGGGTCACACCCAGCAGCGCTCAGGGGTTATTCCTGGCTCTATGCTCAGAAATTGCCCCTGGCAGGCACAGGGGATCATATGGGATGCCGGGATTCGAACCACTGTCCTTCTTCATGAAAGGCAAACACCTTACCTCCATGCTATCTCTCCGGCCCCGCTACTCCTGGTTTTGTGACACCATGTGATGTCAGGGTTTGAATGAGGCTCAGCTCAGGCAATATAAGTGCCTTGACCCTAATACTAGCTCTTTGGTCCCTAATTTCTTAATTTAATTCTTAATTTTCTTTTCCCCCTTTCTGGCTTGACAATGCTCAGGGGACCATATGGGATGCCAGGAATCAAACCCAGGTCAGTAGAATGCAAGGCAAACACCCTATGTGCTGTACTATCATTCTGAACCCTCATTTTTAATTTTCTTAAAATAAGGTTGAAAGTACTCCCACTAATATATATATAAAAGCTCAAAAATAAAAGGCTGCATGGCTGGAGTGATAGCACAGTGGTACGGCGTTTGCCCTGCATACTACCGACTTGGGACGGACCCAGGTTCAACCTCTAGCATCCCATATGGTCCCCCGAGCCTGCCAGGAGCTATTTCTGAGCGCAGAGCCAGGAGGAACCCCTGAGCACTGCTAGGTGTGGCCCCAAAACAAAACAAAACAAAACAAAACATAAAAAGGCTACTGAGGATTCTTTAATGATGAACAGTCTGTTGGGGAACAATCTACCTCTTTACCCCTGCAGCAGACACCAGGCGGCTGACAACATCTCTTCCAACTAAGAAGAGTGTCCAGCGCTGCTGCCACATTTTTCACTCTGGCTCAACTTCTCATGGAGTATGGAAAGAAAAGATCACCTAAGACACAAGTGTTTTAAGTTAGACACCTATTTTCTATATATAAGATGAGCACATGCAAATGCCATCTGTAATATGATCACATGGAACTTTCCTAATTTATTGAAATCTATTGGGCATTTTGCTTTCCTTGTTGGTAAATATGCTCTGACTTATGGTCATAATGTTAAAGGGGAGTTTAAAATATTCTAATAGACCAGAGAGAAAACAAGAAAACACCACTAGTCCACAAGTCTTATAGACAGCTGAATTGGCTTCATAGTTCTCCTGATCACCACCAGAGGTCACTCCAGACAGAGAGACAGAGCATCTCCAGGAGTAGCCTCAACTCAAATTATAGAACTACCAAGCACAGCCAGGTGTGATTCCTGAGGGTAGAACCAGGAGGAAACCCTGAGCACTGCCATATGTGGCCCCAAAGTCACCAAGGTAAAACTAAACAAAACACATTCCCCCCCCCCCCCCCTTTTGTACCACACTGAAAGTTCTCAGGGCTTACTCCTGGCTCTGTGATCACAAATCATTTCTGGTGATAGAGATGATGATAGGTCAGCTGTGTGCAAGGCAAGTACCCTAACCTGTTATACCATCTCCCTAACATGAAGGTCTTATTAAAATAAACTTATTTTCACTTCCTTCAGGGGGAAATAAATACTATAAGATTCCTAGATATTTTTTTTAATTCAAAAAAATAGGCAAAAATTTAAACAACAAAGGAGTTCTGACAATAAATCCTCAAGATTTTTTTGTTTTGTTTTTGGGTCACACCCAGCCGCGCTCAGAAGTTAATCCTGGCTCTGCACTCAGAAGTTGCTCCTGACAGGCTCGGGGGACCATATGGAATGGCAGAATTCAAACCAGGGTCTGTCCTGTGTTGGCTGCATATAAGGCAAATATGCTGTGCTATCACTCTGGTCCTGATCCTCAAGATTTTGATACTTGAAGGCTGAATGGGTTTAACTAAAATGAGGAGGTATGATAAAGGGCATGATTTCATACAGAGAAAACACAAAGGAGCCAGGCAAGAGAAAGTGTTCCATATTTAAGGAACCATGGGGCTGTAGTGTTAGTACAGTGGGAAGGGCATTTGACTTGCCGACCTGGGTTTTTTTGTTTGTTTGTTTGTTTGGTTGGTTGGTTGGCTTTTGGGCCACCCCTGGTAAGACTCAGGGGTTACTCCTGGCTATGTGCTCAGAAGTCGCTCCTGGGTTGGGGGACCATATGGGACGCCGGGGGATCGAACCCAGTCCATCCTAGGCTAGTGCTGGCAAAGCAGACACCTTACCTCTAGCACCACCGCAGCGGCCCCTGACCTGGGCTTGATCCCCAGCATCCCATATGGTCCTCCACATCTGTCAGGAGTAGTTTCTGAGTGCAGAGCCAGAAGTGACCACTGAGTGCTGCCAGGTGTGGACCAAGGGGGTGTGGGGGAAATGCTTATATTTAAGGAACCAAAAGAGAACTGAAAGGCTGGAACAGGGAACAAAGAAGAGAACTGTTAAAGATAAGCTGGATGAGAAGGTAGATGAGAAGCTGGATGAGAAGACAGGCCTTGGCAGGTGTGAAGTCACAGTAGGGAGTCTGCTCTTTATTCTGCACACAGACCACGCCATATTGGAGTTCAAATCTATGTGTGTGCAGCTTATTTTAGGAAGATCACTCTGGCAAAATATATGAAAATAAACATTGCTACAAAAGTACTGTTCAGGGCTTCTTAATCTTTTTAGGTGAATAAAGAAATATATACTGTATTTTCCAGTGTATACGACGACTTTTGAAACAAAACAAAGTTAACCGAAAATTGGGGGTCATCTTATAAGCCGAGTATATCCCGAAAAATGTTTCAATATGCCGCTAAACAAAAATTGTCTGAATATTGCCACAAAACGAATTTTCCAACTCGATCCTGCATCAATCACTGCAAGGCTGCTCAGACCGCCTCTCTAACTCAGCCAATCCAAGCAGGCTTTTTATGCATGCAAATTAGACAATGTTCTGGACCTGAATCTACACTGTCAAAAGCCTGCTCAGATTGGCCAGAGTCAGAGAGGAAGTCTATTACAGTAGAACCTTTGAACCTTTGCTTATTGGGATTGGCTCACTGTGGTACGTACAGTTGCAGCACAGGAACGTTCTGTCTGATACCACAAATATAGGCATAAACCTAAGTTTTAACTGCAAAATTAGGGGGTCGTCTTATACGCTGGCAAATATGGTACTAAGGATTGTTTGGTGAAAAGCAGCAACAGAAATTTCCTGTTTGGAGAGAACACCCCAGGTATACTTGGAGTTCTTCAGAGATATAACCAGCAGTGCAGAGATGGTGAGATTACATAGTGTTTACCAAAAAAAAAAAAAAATCAGAAGCTAGAGAGATGGTATAGAAGGTAAGGTGCTTGCCTTGCATGTGGAGGATCCGTGTTCAATCCCTGGCACCCCATATTGTTCCCCAAGCAGTGGCCAGGAGTAACCCCTGAGCATCACTGGATGTGGTCCCAAAACAAAACAAAAGGACAAATCAGTTTCTGGTCAGGGTATCAACAAAAATTGTGTCTGAGAGACTTTAGCTAATATCAGTCCAAGGGAATTATGTCTGATATTATAAAGCATCAGGACTCAGGCAGGCTCAATCCCTCATTATCTATCCTAAAGTGATATGATATATAGCAGAATTCTGAGTTATTTTGGCATCCTGAAACAGACAATGCAGGACAGATAAACATGCTATGTTGTACAATATGATTTTGATTCAAATGGGCACATGATAAAGTAAAAGACCTTCAATTTGAACAGAGAGAATCCCTAGATCCCGAAGCTGCTGGTTGTTGCTTTGAGCCAAAATTCGAAGCCGCTCTGCTGCTTCCCGGGGGATGTTGAATGTCACACGCACACTGTTCCAGGGCTCCACCTTCTGTACCTTTAGCTTGCTAGATTCTTGATTGTGAAATAAAGACAACAATAATAATCTTTTAATCGCCAAAAGTCATATAATGATCAACAAAAAGTTAAAAAACAGAACAGAGCGTCACTTTGGAGTGGTTAACAGAGCTTAGGTTTTGTTATCAAATCTAGCCTTTACCACTTAGGACTGAGTGACCACTTGAGCAATTTATGTACCCTTTCTGAAATTTATTCCTTTCTCTTTATTAACAGTATAAAAAATGGTATCAGGGGGCCGGGCGGTGGCGCTAAAGGTAAGGTGCCTGCCTTGCCAGCGCTGCCTTGGACGGACCGCGGTTCGATCCCCCGGTGTCCCATATGGTCCCCCAAGCCAGGAGCAACTTCTGAGCACATAGCCAGGAGTAACCCCTGAGCGTTACCGGGTGTGGCCCAAAAACCAAAAAAAAAAAAAATGGTATCAGATAGACAGTAGAGCAGGTAAGGTTGCTTGCCTTGTGTGGCATGGCCAACTAGATTTGATTCTCAATACCCCACATCTGGTAAGTCAGATTTCACTAGTGGGCAAGGAGAAACAAAGAAAGAGCAAATTATGGACTATGATGTTATGCGATTTTTTATTTTATTTTTTTTTTGGCTATACACCCAGTGACGCCCAGGGATTACTCCTGGCTCTGCGCTCAGAAATCACTCCTGGCTCGGGGGATCATATGGGATGCTGGGGATTGAACTCATGTCTGTCCTTGGTCAGCTGCATTCAAGACAAATGCCCTACTGCTGTGCTATTGCTCCAGCCCTTTATGCAATATTTTATTATCCTCAACTCCTTAATGTAGGAGCCAGAGATAGCATCAAGGTAGGGCGTTTGTCTTGCATGCAGAAGGATGGCAGTTCAAATCCCGGCATCCCATATGGTCCCCTCATAGAACCTGCCAGAAGCGATTTCTGAGTGCAGAGCCAGGAGCCCCTGAGCACTGCCGGGTGTGACAAAAAAAAAAAAAAAAAAACCTCCTTATTGCAATTAAGTGAAACATAACAGCTTTTTTTTCTTATTTCTGGGCCATAACAAATGGTACTCAGGTCTTACTCCTAGCTCTGTACTCAGGGATCACTCCTGGTAAGGTCTGGGGCACTATATGGCATGACAGGACAAGTACCCAGCCTGCTGGCACTATCTCTCCAATCACATATTCAGCTAAAATAAACAAATTCTAAAATTTTAAAAACAATTCTAAAAATTTAACTTTTCACTTAAAATCAGTTTCCCAAGCCAGTTTAGTGAAATTTTACTTTTTACAGACCAAGATAACCACAAAAAGGTGAATACCTCAAAAAGAGTAACATTAAGAAAAAAGGCACATTACCCATGTTTAACAAATTGGGCACATTCTCCAATATTGTGTCCAACTTCCATTTGAAGTCTTTATCATCTATATTTCCTTTGAAGGCCACAAAAATAGTTGAATCTTCCAAAATACTATCACTTTTTGTATCATCATCTTCTAGTCCAGAGTCAAAATCCATCTCTGAATCTTCCACTGTTGATGAACACAAGGAAGTATAGATGTCTTCTAAGTTTGGGAGGTCATCCAAAACCATGGTGAATATTATTCTGGAAGCATATGCCAAGTAGAAAATAAGAAAACCTTTGGAAAGAATACAAAGAAAGCATTATAATGTACAATTATACAACTAACAAAATATAACCTATAGATCTCTAGCATCATATGGGCCCTCAGAAAAAAAGAATCACCTCAGAGAAAAGAATAAAGTGGTTATTAATAAGCACATGTTTGTGGAGGCAAAGACCCATGACTGAATAGAACAATATTACTTAAATTTTAGATCTAGAGCTAGAGTAAAAATTTCTCAATCACGGGGCCAGTGAGGTGGCGCTAGAGGTAAGGTGTCTGCCTTGCAAGCACTAGCCAAGGAAAGGACTGCGGTTCGATCCCCTGGCGTCCCATATGGTCCCCTCAAGCCAGGGGAAATTTCTGAGCCCTCAGCCAGGAGTAACCCCTGAGCATCGAATGGGTGTGGCTGAAAAAAAAAAAACAAAAAACCAAACAAACAAACAAAACTTTTCAATCACATTGCATACAGAAGACCACATGTATTAAAGACCACTATTGGAGCAGGAGAGATAGCATGGAGGTAGGGCATTTGCCTTGCATACAGAAAGACGGTGGTTTAAATCCTGGCAACCCATATGGTCCCCAGAGCCTGCCAGGAGCTATTTTTGAGCATAGAGCCAGGAGTAACCACTCAGCACTGATGGGTGTGACCCACAAAAAAGGGGGGGGGCTCAGAGATAGCATGGAAGTAAGGCGTTTGCCTTGCATGCAGAATGATGGTGGTTCGAGTCCCAGCATCCCATATGGCCCTCACTAGAGCCTGCCAGGAGCAATTTCTGAGCGTGGAGCCAGGAGTAACCCCTGAGCGCTGTTGGTGTGACCAAAAATAAATAAATGAATATTTATTTTCCTCCAGTAGCTTGAGAATTAAACACCAGTTTTCAGTTCTGAATTACCTGACAATCTAGTCATAATACAAGTGGTTCACTAGTAGAACGCTGTATCTTGAGTGACTTTGCTGGGTTTGCTATAGTGATAGAGAACAGTATTTGTTTTTAGGGGTTGGAGTGTATATTTGAGTCACACTTGGTGGTGCCTAGGGGGAACATGCAATACTGCAATTGAAAGAAATTGGCTACTTACAAGGTAAGCGGTTTAACCACTTATATTATCTCTTTGGTCTAAAGACCAATATTCTTTTTTTTTTTGGGGGGGGGGTTTGGTCCACACCTGGCGGTGCTCAGGGGTTACTGCTGGCAGGCATAGGGGACCATATGGATGCCTGGAATAGAACCAGGTACCGTACAGGGTTGGACGGTAGGCAAACGCCCTACCGCTGTGTTATAGCTCCAGCCCTGAGACCAATATTCTGTGTTGGCCAGAGATGTGGCTCAGCCTTGTATGCATGAGATTTGAGTTTGATTCCTAGGAAAGGGGGAAAGTGCCTATAGTTAGAATACCTGGGAGGTCTGTGGGTTCTGTGTGTGTGCACAGGGGAATGGGCAAAAGTGAGAAAGATGATTATTTTTGTGTGTTTTAGGCCATGCTGAGGGTGCTCTGGGCATACTCCTTCCTAGCTTCACGCTCAGGTGTTGCAAGTCAGTCCTTGATGGGGTTGACTGATGGAGGATGAGGTCTTTCCCCTCCAGCTCGGACACGCGTCTGCCACCCTGTTCAGCTGGCGGTTCTGAGGTGAAGCGGCGGGTAAAAGGCTAGCAGACAGTCAGGCTTGTGAAAATATTAGCTTTATTTGGTGGACAAGACTGAAGCCAAAATCCTCAGCATCAGTTCCAGCTAAAAAGCCCTTTGCCTTCCACAGACCCTTGCTTTTATCCCCCAGAGTCAGGAACCACCCAATGGTGGGAGCAGAATCAGGTACCACCCTAGGGAGGGAGCAGAATGCCAAGTCATCACACCTTAGGGTAGGGCACAATCACTGATAAGGGAGGGTCAGTAACATAATAATCCCATTGAAATGTTTACATACACAACACTAAAGACTTACCTGTAGGTAGGGGCCAACTGGAGTACTAGGGATCGAACCCACTGTACCACCACTCCAGTCTTGAAAGATGAGTATCTTAACCTCATACTCAAATGTACTGAATTTCAGCTACACTAAATATACTGATCTCTCCAAATACTGAATAAAAGACCATCTTATTTGACAAAATGCTAGATGACACTAAGTAACTTTCTATGCAATTTTCACACAGCTTTATCCACTCTCATGCAAGATTGTTTTACTTACCAAATGTCTTTCTTAATTTTTTTTATTAATTTTTATCATTTATCCATGTCATCTTCTAAATCCAAACAAGTGGGCATTTTTAGGGCTTATATTTCAAGGTAGCAGGCAAACAGAAATTTCTTTTAAATAAAGAAGAAAAATAAAAAGTTAAAATGTCACATGGAAATTACAGTTACACCTATCTTTGCAGAAGTTAATGTAAATATCATAAACATCAAGTCAATTTATATTCAGAAAACGGTAAAACAGGTCCATTTAGTCCTCCAAGAATATGTTTTCTGAGCTCTTAAATATTTAGAGCAGGGATCTCAAACTCAATTTACCTGGGGGCCGCAGGAGGCAAAGTCGGGGTGATCCTTAAGTGCAAAGTCAGTAATAAGCCTTGAACATTGGGGGGTGTGACCCAAACAACTAAAACAAAACAAAACAAAAATTCCTCTAGGACAGGGCCGTTTGCGGCCCTCGAGTTTGAGACCCCTGATTTAGAGTATATAAGCAAAATATAGGGACTTATGCCACCCTGTTCTAAGAATAATGAGTCTGTAGGAAATGTTACTTAGCAGTAGAGCAAACTATCTTGCATGTCTGAGAATCCTGGATTGGGGGAGCAGAGGAGAAAGAAAGGGGAGTAATAGGAGGAGGAGGGGAGAGACAGAGGTGGAGGGACGGAAAAAGAGGGAAATGGAGAGGAGGGAAGAAGAAGGTGTCATTCAGCTGTGAAAGTTCACCCTAAGAATGGTTAGAATTATAGGTTCACAGTTTTTTTTTGTTTTGTTTTGGGGACACCTGGAGGTACTAAGGGGTACCCTGGCTCAGTGACAGAGGTTGCTCCTGGCAGTGCTCAGGAGACCATGTGTTCGCAGAAATTAAAACCACAGTCTCACAAAGTAATTGTTCTATAATCAAGCTGCATCCCTGGCCCATATCTTCTTTATTCAAAAGTAAAATTTTGGTGGGCCTATGCAAACAACAATTGCCACTCTAACACCGTTTTAACTGTGCTCCTTTGACACTAATCCTTAAAAAAATACCACTTAAAATTTGAGGTTAACTTAAGCTAATATGCATGTACATGGAAATGTAAAAATACTATGCCTGTAATGTTTAAGGAGTTACATAAGTTTTATGGCTTTAGATTGCCTTGTGTGCTGTTAAGAAATATTATAATGTGTTACAATCTGGGGATTTGAGGGACAAAGTAATTGTACTTGGATTTTGTTTTATTTATCTTAATGTTCTTTGGCTGAAAGTTCAAAGTTAAGATATCAGCAAGGGGACTTCTTCTGAGAATTGTTATGGGTGATTGTCCTTCCACTGTAACTTTACCTTGTCCTCTTTCTTTCCATCTTTGTTTTCATAATTAAAAATAAAAAATTAAAAAACAAAAACAAAAACAAAAAACAAAACTAAAATCTAGGGGCCGGAGAACAGCAGGGCATTTGCTTTGCATGCAGCCAACCAGTTCAATCCCCAACATCCCATATGGTCCCCATAACCTGCCAGAGCAATTTCAAGTGTAGAGCCAGGAGTAATCCCTGAGCACTACTGGGTGTAGCCCATACCCTCACCACCAATAAAAGTAAAATCTATTTTTTTTTTTTTGGGCCACACCCGGCATTGCTCAGGGGTTACTCCTGGCTGTCTGCTCAGAAATTGCTCCTGGCAGGCACGGGGGACCATATGGGACACCGGGATTCGAACCAACCACCTTTGGTCCTGGATCGGCTGCTTGCAAGGCAAACACCGCTGTGCTATCTCTCCGGGCCCATCTATTTTTTTTTTAATTTTTATTTTGATCATAGTGGTTTACATAGTGTTGACAATAATATTTTAGGTATATATTTACATAAAATCAGGGGGGATTCCCATCACCAAATTGTCCTCCCTACACCTCCGTTTCTGTCCTACCTCCCATTTCCTCTTCCCTCACCCCAGGGCGGCTAGAATATGTGGTCCCCTCTGTATCTAACTCACAACTTAGTAGTCTTGCACCTGTTTGGTCTTGATGCCTCCCTTAGTTCCCCCTCTAACTGGAGGCAGGACTAGCTAGTTCAAGTTGCATGGTTTTGTTTGAAAAAGAGAAAAGTAATAAACTGGGGTAAGGGTCTAATACACCGAAACTGGGCGGAATCCTTCTAGAGGCTCTCATCATCGATTTGAGAGATGGAGAAAAAGAAGGTGAAACACTCCACCAGTACTAAAAGAAGTGTCAAATATCCAGTGAGGGCTCGAGCTAAAGCGATAAGCACCACCAAAAAAACAGGCAAATAAACAAACAAAAAAAAGCAAAACAAACAAAAAACAGGGGCCGGAGAGATAGCATGGAGGTAAGGCGTTTGCCTTTCATGCAGGAGGTCATCGGTTCGAATCCCGGCATCCCATATGGTCCCCTGTGCCTGCCAGGTGCAATTTCTGAGCCTGGAGCCAGGAATAACCCCTGAGCACTGCCGGGTGTGACCCAAAAACCAAAAAAAAAAAAAAAAAAAAAAAAAAAAAAACAAAAAACAAACAAAAACAAACAAACAAAAAAACACGCCATGGTCTTGAAATAAGAAACATGGCATAGCACATAACGAAAGAAAAGAAAGGAAGAGAAAATATAAGTATGATTGGGGACAATTTCAATACTCACACCCAAACAGAGAAATCGACCAAAATAGATAGGTAAATAAAAATAATAATAACAATAATAAATGGAGGTAAAAAAATATATATATAATAACCAAGGTTTTGTGCTTTTTGTATTTTTGTTTTTTCCCTCCTGCCCTGGCACAGTAAATATTGGGGTCATTCGAAAAGGAATTCACTTGGCCTAAGAGATACGGGGTTTCTCCGTCCTTGGAGCATACTGTCATGGGATCAACTCTAGACTTTGCTCAGGAACCTTTACTCTCCCGGTTTTTTTTTTTTTGGTGTGTGGAAGACTTCTGTTCTGTGTTTAGAGGTCTCAGTATCTGCACAGCTCCTGAGGTGGGACTTATGATGAAGTCAGTCTTTGTGGTTCTAGAGGTTCTGTTACCTCAGTGTCATTTTAATCCATCTTCTGTGGCTGGTGATCTTGGTCTTTGCACTGAACCTAGGGTGGCACCTAGGATATCGTCTTTCTTTGTGCTTCCAAAAGCCCCGTTCCGTTACAATTTTCTCTGCCGGACCTTTGGGACTGGGGATCCTGATTATTGTGCAGGTCATAGTTCAAACCCTAAACTAGGGCTTTTTTATTGGTCCCAAGATGTATACCGTCTGGTCGTAGTTCTAGCAGCCAGTCATCTATAAATCACGATCTTGGCTTTTGGACCTACCAAAGGGTGCCAAGACTTCTGGTTTTGTCTTGTCGTTAGCTGGTAAGGTAGGTTAATCTGCTCTAAGGTCAGGTTGTTCGCATTTTCCTCATTGTCAGGATATCATGTTAGAGCTGGCCCTTGTTGTTGACCCCGCAGTATTAAGGCTGTCCCGGATGGAGTTTGTTTCCTGCAGCTGTTGTGAAGAACTGTGCCGTTTCTATGTCTGGGATCCAGGGTTCAAGGCTGGATGAATGGTATCTAATCACCTGAGGTCTAAGTTGATTCCACATGACATATTTTCAAGGTAGGAGATATCCCTGTATTGTAAACAACTATGAGTTCCCATCTCTAGTAGATAAGAGCTCTTTTTTTTTTATATGTAAGATTTCCCCTTTATTTGGTGTGCCTTTGCAGGGGGAAGTGGTGCTACATTATAATGTCGGTGTATTTGTGGGTGGACAGAGGGGATAACAGAAACAGGTCACATACCCAAAAAACGAGAAAAAAAAAAAAGAAAAAAAAAGGAAATAAAAATGTATGTGCTCACAAATGTATATGTAGGACAAATATTTAAAAAATAAATTAAAAAAATTAAAAAAAAAAAAAGAAATAAAGTGAGTTAGTGAGGTTTTTAAAGGACCAAAGTGGTGCAAAAGACTACCTTACATTTGGGGAGAGCAGGTAAAGAGGTGGTGTATTACCGGTCTTATGCCTATGTTGGAGGTACAGTTTTTCCCATTGTCTTTTGGGTTTTTCTTGTGGTGTGTGGGTTCCCAGGCATCTTCCTATCACACCCCCTGACCTTCTTCAGATTGGTAAAAATTTGCAGCAGGGAGGGTAAAATCTATTTTTTTTTTTTTGAGCACTACTGGGTGTAGCCCATACCCTCACCACCAATAAAAGTAAAATCTATTTTTTTTTTTTTGAGCACTACTGGGTGTAGCCCTTACCCTCACCACCAATAAAAGTAAAATCTATTTTTTTTTTTTATCTTTGGTCCACACCTGGTGGGTCTCGAGGGTTACTCCTGGATCTGTGCTCAGAAATCGCTCCTGGCAGGCTCAGGGGACCATATGAGATGCCAGGAATCTATTTGACTGTGTACAAGACAAATGCATTACTCACTGTGCTATTGCTCCAGCCTAGTACAATCTATTTCTAATCAAATCCTTTGTGTAATAAAATCAAGACTTTGTAAATCAGGTTGGAGTGATAGGACAGGTGGTAGGGTGTCTGCCTTGCATGCAGCCAACCCAGGTTTAATCCTCAGCATCCCACATGGTCCCCCATATAATGTAAGGAGTGATTCCTGAGTGCAGAGCCAGGAGTAAGCCCTGAGCACTGCTGGGCATGGCCTAAAAAAGCAAAAACAAAATGAAACAAACTAAAACACTTTAAAAAATCGAACTTGCACTTGTAATCTACAGAATCAACCAACAAACCTGTTTAAGGGCTCTCTGACCACTCACTGATAGAACAGGTTCAGAAGGAATCCTGTTCCATTCCGTCCAGCACCTAGACAGAAAGAAAAAAAGACATGAGAAGATGACAACTACCAGAGGATAAAATAAAAACCAAATAAACACATTTTCAAAGCATAATTATGTGACTAAATAAACTCTTTTCTCCTAGAATTTCTGTTACTTTCACCCTAGAAAGGACTAGAGGGGGCCAGAGAGAGCTCCTTGGGCTAAGCTTACATTTGCATGTGAAAGGCATGGGCTCAGTCTTGTGGTCATCTGAGCACCAACAAGAGTGATCCCTGAGCATATGAAAACCCACTAAACACTGCTAAGTATGACCCAAAAACAAAATAAAGATTGTGTATAGTGTGTGTGAGTGTGTGTGTGTTTTCTGGGAGGGAAGAGGGACAGGGGTTGGACCACACCAGCAGTGCTCAAGGCTTTCTCCTAGCTATATTAAGCTCAGGGATGACTCCTGGCAAAATTTGGGAGACTACATGGGGGTGCTGAACTTGAAAAAGTCACATATAAGACAAACACCCACCCACTGTTCAATCTCTCTGTACCTCTAAATTGTCTTTATAAAATAACAGCAAAGGCTTGCCTTTTCCCACTCTAGAGAAGCCCATGCTTTCTCTTGAACAGTTTTCTCTTTTTCGCTCTCTTCCACCCTCCTCACATTTCTCTAAGTACATTTCAATCAGTAGAACTATTTATTTTACAAAATATTTAAGTGAAGACTGGTCATAATTACTAAGAAAATGCTTTTAAAATATTTCAGCAGTCTGTCTCTTTTATTATCATTATTTGTGTACTTCTTATTCTGTAGAGTATGCTTCAAGTAGTATTCACTAAAATCTGGTATATCTGTTTTTGCTGGAACCCCAGATAATCCCAACTAAATTGGTAGCAGAAACAACACCCATTGAGATCACAGGATTTATCGTAGGCATCTATCTCCCCCTCTAAGTTTTTGGGTCACACCCAGAGATGCTCTGGGATGACTCCTGCCTGTGTTCAGGAATCACTCCTTGCAATGTTCAAGGGACCATATGGAATGCTGGGAATCAAACCGAAGTAATCATTGCAAGGCAGCACTCTACCCACTGTAATATCACTCTGGTGATATCACCTAGGTATTTTATGTTAGCCTTAGATTAGTATATCTTGTTGCATTGTTACTTCTGTTGTAAAAGTATAAATAGTCTAAAAATAGAGGCTGTGTGTGGCCCCCCCCCCAAAAAAAACCAAAATCGGGGCTGGAGAGGTGGCACTAGAGGTAAGGCATCTGTCTTGTAAGCACTAGCCTAGGATGGACCACTGTTTGACTCCCCCGGCATCCCATATAGTCCCCCTGCAAGCCAGGGGAGATTTCTGAGTGCACAGCCAAGAGTAAAACCCTGAGCATCAAAAGGGTATGGCCCCCAAAAACAAAATATGTTTCTGGGCAGGATACAATCTCTATAGGCCTAACATTCCTAAATCATAAAACATGGGTAACTAAGCTAGTGCTAAGCAGAATTTCAGGTTTCTTCTTGGTTTAAGAGAATTCAGAGGCCGGAACGATAGCACAGTGGGTAAAGCATTTGCTTTGCACGCAGCCAACCGGGGTTCAATCTTTGGCATCCCACATGGTCCCCCAACCCACAAAGAATGATTTCTGAGTGCAGAGCCAAGAGTGACGCCTGAGCATTGCCGGGTATGAATGAAAATTCAGGATAAAGTAATGAAATCTGCCTAAACATGAATAGACATGGAGAATATCATGCTAAGTGAAATGAGTCAGAAAGAGAGGAACAAACAGAATGACCACACTCATCTGTGGGATATTAAAAAAACAACCCCAGGGGCCAGAGAGATAGCATGGAGGTAGGGCTTTTGCCTTTTCATACAGAAGGATGGTGGTTTGAATCCTGGAATCCTATATGGTCCCCCATGCCTGCTAGGGGTGATTTCTGAGTGCAGAGCAAGGAGTAACTCCTGAGTGCTGCCAGGTGTGGCCCCAGAACAACAAAACAAAACAAAACAAAAAAAACATAGTATAAAGAAACTAAAAATGATAGAGGGAAAGTGCAATTAGGACAGAAGGGACCACTATAACAGCAGTTGTTGGAAATGATCACTCTGGAAAAGAACCGGAAACTGAAAGAAAGTAAAGTAATATGCATGATATCCCTTCAGTAGTAGTACTGGCAAACTATGGTGCCTAAAAAGAAAACAAGGGAGAAAAGGGAAATACGGGGTGAGGGAGAGGAGGGAGGGAAAGAGAAACCACCACATGGTCCACTGTACATCACTGACATCACTAGGAGGGACTCTTTCCATCCCCCAAAGAAAAAAAAAAAAAGTTAACAGACTATTGAGAACTTTATTTGTTCTATAGGCTTTTATTTTAATACATAATATATTCAGAAGGCAGAGTGATAGCCCAGCGTCTAAGGCACAGGCTGAGCCAGGTTTGATCCCTGGTATCGCATAAGGTCCCCTGAGCCTGCCAGGAATGATTTCTGAGCACAAAGCTAGGAGTAACTCCTATGTGGCCCACAAATCAATATATATACACACACATATATATATTCAAATGTATATTAAATAAGAATCCTATAGCATCCCTTGGAACTTCCTCAGAAACAAAATTATTTCTAATTTTGTGCCAAACACAAATATTCTGTACTTATTATCATGGTATATAAACATTTCTCCTTCTTAAAGTAATAATATTCCCCATCTCTTTACTATCACCATCACTTTTTTGGTTGTTTTTGGTTTGGGAGCCACACCTGTCAGTGCTCAGGGCTAACTCCTGGCACTACACTCAGGCCACTCCTGGGAGTGTTCATGGATGACATAGGGGTAGAGTTGTCAGACTCAGGTTTGACAATGTTCTTGACTATCACTTTTGCTCCGAATGGCCTATTTAGACTTTGTATTTTGAAATTTCAGACTTACAATATACAAGTTTAGGGGCCAGAGATAGTACACCATGTAGGGCACTTGCATGTAGTACAGCATGTAAGGCAAGTTCAATCACCAATTTCCCATATGGTCCCCTGAATCACTGCCAGGAGTGATCCCTGGGTTCAGAGTCAGGAATAACCCCTGAGCATCACCCAATGTAGACCCCAAACCAAAAAAAAGTAAAATAAAATAAAGCATAAGACTTTTTAATTTTAGGGTACTCTGTTCTCAAGGGTTACTACCATCTCAGTGTTCAAGGTTCATTACTGTTGCTCAAGGGACCTTACAGTACAAGGGATCTAACCTAGGCCTGCTGCGGGGAGAGCATACACCTCAGCTCAAATCACTGAGGTCATCTTTCTTTTCTTTTGGTTTTTTGGGTCACACCCGGCAGTGCTCAGGGTTTACTCCTGGCTCTACACTCAGAAATCGCTCTTGGCAGGCTCGGGAGACCATATGGATGCCAGGATTCGAACCACTGTCCTTCTGCATGCAAGGCAAGCGCCTTACCTCCATGCTATTGCTCTGGCCCTCACTGAGGTTATCTTTAAATGAAAATATGTATGTGGAAGTTTCTAGAATTTAGATACTTTCGATAGAAGCATTTATTCAACCATCCCTTACCAATGGCTTAATATGCATAAGTCAGTCTCTCTGCTAGATATTTTCCTATAACTGTTACTGTGAGGGAGCCAGAGCAATAATACAATGGGTTGGGCTATTAGCCTTGCATTTGGATGACCCGGATTTGACCCCCACCCTTCACCCACATCCAATATGGTCTTAAAAGCACCGCCAGTAGTTCCTGAATGCAGACCCAGGAATAACCCCTGAGCAACACTAAATGTAGACCCAAAACAAATAAACAAAAATTGGGGGTGAGTAATTTTTTTTTTGGGCCACACCCGGTAATGCTCAGGGGTTACTCCTGGCTATGTGCTCAGAAGTTGCTCTTGGCTTGGGGGACCATATGGGACACCGGGGGATCGAACCGCAGTCCGTCCAAGGCTAGCGCAGGCAAGGCAGGCACCTTACCTTTAGCGCCACCGCCCGGCCCCCGGGAGGGGGGGGGTGAGTAATTTAAATAACATTTTCATGACTGCCTAAATCTAAATATTATATTATTGTACTTAAATTTTTAATTTGGCCCTTTAGCCACACAGTAGTAAATGTTCAGTATGATTTGCAAGGTATTTAAAATATCTAACAGTTAAAAGTGAATTGTCAAAGACTATTATGCACAGGCATAACCTAAGATTCAATTGTATCCTTCCCTCTCATGATGTTCTTATAAAACTATTATACATTTCCTCTTACCAACTCTATGACTCCCAAGGGAAAATTTGTGCAAACCTTCAGCAAATCATAAAGTTTAATGCCCTGAAAAGATCAACAAGATGTCTGCCAAAAAGATCAGCATTTCAATACTAGAATAACTCTGTTTTTTCCTGGTAGGTGTAATAGAAATTTAAGGTATTAAAGTAACAGACAACTTAAATAATAATGAACTTCAACTTCTAAACTTCACTTCTAATACTTTCAGAAATATGTTAGTGAAATTTGAAATTCCTAAAACTGCCTTATCCTACCAAAGGAATATTGGGGCTGAAGAGATAGCACAACAGGTAGAACACTTCCCTTACTTGTGGCTAATTTCACTTTAATCCTCGGCATCCTTATATAGTCCCCCAGCACTGCCAAGAGTGAATCCTGAGTGCAGAGGTAGGAGTAACCCTGAGCACTGTCGTGTGTGGCCTAAAAATAAAAAATTAAAACAAGCCCAAAATTAATAGAACACAATATGAACCAACTAAATAACTTTTCCCCCCATCTTATGGGAGTAGGTAATATAAAACATAAAGAAAATTTGCCCTTTTGGAGGAGGGGGTGCTCAAGGGACTAAATGGGATGCTGAGATCAAACCTGGATTGGCTGTGTGCAAGGCTAGTACCTTAAGCACTGTTATTACCACTCCAACCCTCATGTCAGATTCTTTTTTCCCTTTTTTGGGTTTTTGGGCCACACCTGGTGGCAATAAGAGGTTAGTCTTGCTCTGCTATCAGAAATCGCTCCTGGCAGGCTCAGGGGACCATAGGGGATGTCGAGGATTGAACCCAGGTTATTCCCAGGTTGGCCGTGTGCAAGGCAAATGCCCAACTGTTGTGCTCTCTCTCTCTCATGCCATATTCTAATTATGAGCACAGTCATATTCTTTCCATTTAATACAGCTAAAATAAAAATAAAATATTGTGGAGCCCAAGAGACTTCAACACAGTTTGTATGACGGAGGCCTAAGTTCAAGATTTTAAGTCCCAAACATTTTTATGGTCTCCTGACTCTCCAGCACTGAGCCAGGAGAAACATTTCAGCACATGGATATATGGAGAGTATTATGCTGAGCAAAATGAGACAGAGAGAGAGGGACAGATTAAAAAGATCGCATTGTTTTGTGGTATATAAACAAGAGATAATATGGTAACCAGAGACAATAGAGACAAGGGCCAGGAGCACCAGTCCATGGTAGGAAGCTTGTCACAATTAGCAGGGGAGTGCAGTTAGGACAGAGAAAGGGCCACTATGACAATGATAGTTGGAAATTATCACTCTGGACAAGAATTGGGTGCTGAAAGGAGATAAAGTGATAGGCATAATATCCCTTTAGCAACAATATTAAAAACAACAATGCTGGCCCAGAGCGACAGCACAGAGAGTAGGGCATTTGCCTTTTACATTACTGACCCGAGTTTGATCCGGGCATCTCATAAGGTCCCCCAAGCCTGCCAGGAGTGATTTCTGAGCACAGAGTTAGGAGTAACACCCTGCTGGGTGTGGCCCAAAACAAAACAGAATAAAAACCATAGTTCTTAAAAGAAAATAAAAGGGGAGGGAGGGAAAAGAGGGAGGGAGAGAGGGGGGGAAGGCAAAAGGAGAAAGGAGAAAGGAGAGAGAAGAAAAAGGTCTGCTCCAGAGGCAGGAAGTGGGGAGGGAAACTGGGGACATTTGTGATAGGAAATGTGCATTGGTGAACTATGTTGTACACTGAATGAAGTGAAACTCAATTATGAAAAACTTTGCCATTGTGAAAAATAAACTATTATGAACAACCTTGTAATCATGGTATTTACAGTAATTTTCTTTTTTTGGTTTTTGGGCTACACCCAGTGACGCTCAGGGGTTACTCCTGGCTATGCGCTCAAAAATCTCTCTTGGCTTGGGGATCATATGGGAAGCCAGATATCAAACTATGGTCTGTCCTAAGTTAGCGCGTGCAAGGCAAACATCCTACCACTTGTGCCACCGCAGCAGCCCTAAAGTAATTAATTAAAAAATACTGGGGTGGAGTTGGAGTGATAGTACAGTGGCACGGTGTTTGCCTTGCATGTGGCTGACCCAGGAGGGACCGGGTGTGATCCCCGGCATCCCATATGGTCTCCTGAGCCTGCCAGGAGCGATTTCTGAAGTAAAAAAAAATTTTTTTTTTTTGGTTTTTGGGCCAAACCCGGGATTGCTCAGAGGTTACTCCTGGCTGTCTGCTCAGAAATAGCTCCTGGCAGGCACGGGGGACCATATGGGACACCAAGATTCGAACCAACCACCTTTGGTCCTGGATCGGCTGCTTGCAAGGCAAACGTGGCTGTGCTATCTCTCTGGGCCCTGAAGTAAAACACTTTTATTATTATTTTTTTAACCAAAGAGATAGGGCAAACGGTTAGTGAGGCCTGGATTCAATCCCTAGGACCACACAGTCCCTGAGAAATATGCTGGGAATAATCTCAAAGGACTATCCATTGAACTTCTCCCCTAAAAAAGAGGTAGCTAGAGGGCCTGAAGAGAATACGGGGTTTTTAGGAGGCATGCTTGCATGTGGCCAGCCCTGCTTCCATGCCCAGAACCCACTGTTACCTTGTGCATCAACAGGTGCAGACCTAGAGGCCTAGAGAAAGGAAAGGCTTCCAGGTAATCTTTTTTTTTTTTTTTTTTTGGTTTTTGGGCCATACCTGGCAGTGCTCAGGGGTTACTCCTGGCTGTCTGCTCAGAAATAGCTCCTGGCAGGCATGGGGGATCATATGGGACACCGGGATTTGAACCAACCACCTTTGATCCTGGATCGGCTGCTTGCAAGGCAAACACCGCTGTGCTATCTCTCTGGGCCCTTCCAGGTAATCATTAACACCTACAGGGCCCAAGCAGTATTGCATCCTAGGGCCCTCATAACAACAACAACAACAACAACAACAAAAGATAAGCATAAAGATAATAAATATGCAGAGCTGGAGAGATAGCACAGCAAGTAAGGTGTTTGGCTTGCCCGCAGCTGACCAGGACTCGATCTCTGTGTGTGTATGTCTGTGTGTCTGTGTGTGGTTTGGGGGCCACACCAGGCAGTGTTCAAGGGTTACGTCTGTGCACCAGAAATCACTCCAGACAGGCTTGGAGGACCATATGGCATTCCGGAGATCAGAGACCTCACATATTACATACTCATCTGCATTTCCATAGCTCTTATGTCTCATTTTATTTTACTTCTGTTTATTTTGGGAAATTTTGTTTTTATGGGTTACATCTGACAATTCTCAGTATTTAGTCCTGGATCTATGCTAAGGGATCACTCTTGACAGTGCTCAGGGGTCCATATGAGGTACCAAGGACTGAACACAGGTGGACTGCAAAGGCAATCTCCCTACCCACTGGACTATGATTCCAGCTATGTCTCATTTTAAAATACACTTCCCTTCTTTTTATTTATGTTCACATCAACTGTCTGAATAAATTAATCCTCACATGGCTGGTGATGTCAATATATACTGGTTATAATAAATTTTTTTCCCTCCTTTATTCTGATCTCAGTTCTTCTGAATCTTTTCATATATACCAAAGAGTTCAACACGATCTGAAAAAATCAGTTAAGGCCTGGAGAGATACAGCAGCAACTTAGAGCAGTTTCTCAACTGGGGACCACAGGTTCCTCTATGAGTCTCTAGGATATTCCAAGGAGGGCCATTCAAAAAAGTTATGTAACAGTAGGATGGGGACAAGCAGCACAAGACTTGAGGACCAATCAGTCTGACAGGATCACAGCAAGGAAATAAGGTCAGAAGGTGGCTAGGGTAAAAAATAATAATAATAATAATAAATTGAGAAACCTGGTTTAGGCCACTTGGTCTTGCAAGCATATGGTCCCAAGTTCAAATCCCAGTGTCTCATGTTCACTAGGGCATGATTCTAACAATTCTGCTGTCTACCATCCCTGGCATCACAGCCGTTTCCAATCACACCATAGCTAGGTAAGTTTAAGGCAACACCCAATGAGCACCACAGCCAGGAAGTGTGACTCTAGTGAGCATGTACGTGAGCATCAGTCATAACTTGTTGCCTTAGCTAAGAGAGCAAATCCTGGTGAGTGTGTTTGCAAGCACAATTATAGGAGTACAAACCACAAAGAGAATTACAGCCAACTGCGCAAACATGGCAATTTAATGTACCACAGCTACAAATGTGAACCCTTGGCCATCTCAGCAAACAACAGGGTAAGGGGAATAAAAAAGAACTCAGGTGGGCCCGGAGAGATAGCACAGCGGTGTTTGCCTTGCAAGCAGCCGATCCAGGACCAAAGGTGGTTGGTTCGAATCCCGGTGTCCCATATGGTCCCCCGTGCCTGCCAGGAGCTATTTCTGAGCAGACAGCCAGGAGTAACCCCTGAGCACCGCAGGGCGTGGCCCAAAAACCAAAAAAAAAAAAAAAAAAAAAAAAAAAAAAGAACTCAGGTAAACTAGTATCTTTTTAGATATAGATCAATGGACCTTAAATTATGATTTGCATGTTTATTCTACTGTAGTTATTAGCTACCAGATGAGTGTGCATATGCTTACATATATATATATATATATATATATATATATATATATATATATATATATATATACACACACACACACACATATCAATGAGAAATGTTGCTGTAACTTAGAATGCTTCCCGCAGAAATCTTTTTTTTGAAGGTAGGAGTTTGGGCTATACCCAGTGGTGCTCAGGGTTACTCCTGGCTCTGTATTCAGGAATTACTCATGGCAGGCTCTGGGATCGAACCTGGGCTGAACACATGTAAGGGAAGTACTCTACTACTGTACTATAGTTCTGGTCCCTCCTCTTTTTTTTCTCTGTCTTTCTCTTTAGTCCCTGTCTTGGTGGTTGTTGATAATGGTGTTGCTATGATCCAGAATAGCACACGTGTTTGGTATAGTGCTCACACATTTTCAGCAGTGAAGCATCAGGCTGTCCTGCCTGCACATCTGGCGGTGGTGCTCACTGAGATTTGCTTACTATTAGTTGTATTAGTACACAGGCTTGCTGCGGGGAGGGCATCACACTGTTATTGAGGTATTGTTATGCTCCCCAGGAAAGCAATTTTTTTCCCCTGCAGTAGTCTGGATGTTAGAATAAATACATAGAGGTTACTAATATTGAAAAGGTTCACTAGTAAAGATGCTGGTTAATGGGAATTCTTTTGAATCTTTTTGTTTTTGTTTTGGGGCCACACATGATAGGACTCGAGTTACTCCTAGCTCTACGCATATAAATTACTCCTGAAAGGGGGACTGTATGGGATGCTGGGACTGGAATTTGGATTGGCCCATGCAAAGCAATTGCTCCAGCCCCTATTGCCTCTTTGGGGAGAAGTCACAGGTGGTCAATGATGAATAAAAACTTGAGCATCTACTTAAAAAAATATTAAATATCACCCTTTTTTGTGATCATTCATTGACATCCTTTCATGTTACTAAAATATAATTGACTTATACGAGCTTAAGATGTACAAGGAGGTGGGCATGTTATAAAGCAAAATGATTACCATAATAAAGCTGGCTAACATACCCATTGTCTCACATAATTATCTTCTAGTAGTATGTAGTGAGAACGTGTAAGATCTACTTAGCAACTTTCTAAGATAGAATATTAGGTCTGGGAAGATAGTATAGTGGGTAGGGTGCTTGCTTTGTGCGAGGCAGACCTGGTTCTATTCCCTATGGTCTCCCAAACACCACAAATAGTAATTCCTGAGTACGGAGCCTTGAGTAACCCCTGAATATCAGGAGTGTACCCCCACAAAAATCAAAGAGTTATTGCAATACTGTTCATTACAGACACCATGTTGCACCCTGTTGCACAGTTGATGCCCAGACCTGATTTATCTAGTAATTAAGTTTGTTCCACTTAACTAATATCTCCCCATTTATCCCCAGCCCCTGACAACCACCAGTCTTTTTCTAAAAGTTGGCTTTTAAACTGACAATTAATATTAACTGTTTTAGTATTCTGACATATAATACATAATTTTGGGGCTAGAGAGACAGACAGGATAAGACAGCGGTAAAGTGTTTTCCCTGCATGTGTTCAAAATCAAAAGAATATGCAATTATCTACTAATCCAAGAAAACGTGATTCAGAGCAAGAGTGATAGCACAGCAGGTAGGATGCTTGCCTTACATGCAGCCAACCCAGGCCCAATATCTGGCATCCCATCCTGGTCTCCCAAGCATCTCCAGTAGTAAATCCTGAGTACAGAGCCATGAGTGACCCCTGAGGATTGTCAGGTATAGTCCAAAAATCAGGAGAGGGGGAAAAGGGAAGAAAATTTGATTCTAATTCTCTCTTTCTTGGGTTTAAATATAAAAAAACAAGTTAGTAATTCTAGGGCTGACTTTTTCCTTCCAGTCACAATAGTCCCTTAATAAACACATCAGTATTGTATTTAACTAGTTCTTTGTTAATTTTAATTTTTTGGTTTTTGGGCCACACCTGGTGATGTTCAGGGGTTACTCCTAGCTAAGCGCTCAGAAATCGCTCCTGGCTTGGGTGACCATATGGGATGCCGGGGATCGAATCACAGTCACATGCAAGACAAACACCTTACCTTACCGCTGTACTACTGCTCAGGCCCCTAGTTCTTTGTTAATTTCATCATCAAATGCTTATTGAGCTCCTAGGCTGCCACTTTATGTATCTTTCAATATATGGTGAGGTAGAAAAGGATTAAAAATTTAAAAATTAACATACCAGGGCAAGAGCAATAGAACAGCAAGGAGGGCAAGGAGTACTACTGCTTTACATGTGGCCAAACCAGGTTTGATCCCCTGCATTCTATATGGTTCCAGGAACTCTACCAAGAGTAATTCCTGAGAACCATGGGTGTGGCCCAAACCCTTCCACCCCCAAATTAACTTACACAATGGATAGACACTAAAAATGAGGGAAAGCAAAGAGAGAGACACAGATCAGCTAGTCGCATATGCTGAAGAAAGAAAGACAGCTCCCTATTCTTGTCCTTAAGTTTAGTCTATGGTACAGCTTTCATTTTGTCACAAGATGACTAAACACCTTTGACATATCCCCTTACTTTGTCAATCAAACCCACACCTCAGAACCAGAAATTGAAAAGAACTCAAAAGTCTTCCAAGCAATGGTGGCACAATATACAGAAACTATGAGCAAAGGCTCTGGAATTCTAGAGCCTGGACTCAAATCCTTCATCAACTGCTACCTCTAGTACTCAGTTTCTCTAAGAAAGAGTAAGAAATTGTGCCTATATTCACAGGGTTGTAAAATGTTTGATACGGGGTTAGTTAACACAATAGCACAACATGTGTGTAGAAGCCCAGGTTCTACCCCCACACTACATAGTCCTTCACTATCAGTAGTGATTCCTAAGCATTGCTGGGTGTGGCACAAAACCCAATAAAAGTGAAAAATAAGTAAAAGGCTTGACACATTACCTAGCAAATAGTATGCGTGCTAAAAGGGGGGAGGGTAATCAGAAGCAAACAAGCAAAAATGCAAAATAAAACTACCTTCTAGACTTGGTGAAAATTATGGTAGTTACTGGAGGGAAAAGGCAGGCAAGAGAAATGAGCAGAGGAGCCTTTTTGTTGGGAGGATGGATAGAATGACACTGGAATTTTGCTGATGTGTGGTAAATCCTATACACATGCAGAATATTGAGCTAGACCTCTGAAATTCTCAAAATAAACAAAAGGAAGGGGCCGGGCGGTGGCGCTAGAGGTAAGGTGCCTGCCTTGCCTTAGCTAGCATAGGACGGACCGCAGTTCGATCCCCCGGCGTCCCATATGGTCCCCCAAGCCAGGAGCGACTTCTGAACGCATAGCCAGGAGTAACCCTTGAGCATCACCGGGTGTGGCCCAAAAACCAAAAAAAAAAAAAAACAAAAAAAAAAAACCAAAAGGAAGAAATATGTTATATCTTTAGTATTATTTCTGTTAGTCTCATTTAACTATTCTCCTGGAAAACAACTCCACATCACTAATGGAAAAAAACAGGTTGGAGCAGATTGGAGTGATAGTACAGCAGGTAGGGTGGTTGCCCTGCTGATCTCTTCAAATATCCAGCATACGGGGCTGGCGAGGTAGCGCTAGAGGTAAGGTACCTGCCAGGAGTAACCCCTGAGCATCAAACGGGTGTGGCCCGAAACAAAACAAAACAAATACCCAGCATACAGTCCTGCCAAGAAGTGCTGAGCACCACCTGATGTGGTCCCCACCCACTAACAAAAACCTCTAGTATTTTGGAAAAGTGGACAATGAATTTTTTAATACTAACGTGCTCATTTTTTTGGTTTTTGTTTCTTCAGACCACACCCATTTGACGCTCAGGGGTTACTCCTGGCGATGCGCTCAGAAATTGCCCCTGGCTTGAGGGGACCACATGGGACGACGGAGATCGAACCTCAGTCTCTCCTAAGCTAGCGCTTGCAAGGCAGACGCCTTACCTCTAGTGCCACCTCTCCACCCCCAAATGTGCTCATTTTTAATGTAGCACCCAACAAAAGACACCTAAATATATGGTGAACTAATGAAGTTCATCTTACTGTCTCATTTCTATTTCATTCACTAGGACCAAGTATAATACCATCTAAGAAATTAGATGATCTAGTGGCCCAAGTGATGGCTTAGTGGCAAAGTGCCTGCCTTGCAAACAGGAGGCATGAGTTCTGCCCCCATTGCCACCCACATGCACTGAGCAAGGTCAGTTCTGCTGTCAACAAAGGTTTGTTTTAGGGGTTTTTGCTTTTTAGTTTGTTTGTCTGCAATTACAAAGATCAAACCCAAGGTTTCACACATGCAAAGCAAGTGCTTTACCACTGAGCTACATCCCTGGTTCTATAATAGAGTTTGTTTTTGGGTTTTTTTTTTTTTTTTGGTTCCAAACCTGACTCCACTCTTAAGGATCACTCCTGGTAGATTCTATGGACAATGAGATGTCAAGAATCAAACCCAGGGGCCAGAGTAGTAGGGCAATTGCCTTGCAAACAGCCATCCCAGGACGAACGGTGGTTCAAATCCAAGCACCCTATTGGTCCTGAGCCTGCCAGGAACGATTTCTGAGTGCAGAGCCAGGAGTAATCCCTGAGTGCCACTGGGTATGACCCCAAAACAAAACAAACAAACAAAACTAAAAAAAAAAAGGGGGGGATGCTGGAGCAGTGGCACATGCAGTAGGGTGTTTGCCTTGCATGCACTAACCTAGGACGGACCTCGGTTCGATCCCCCAGTGTCCCATATGGTCCCCCAAGCTGGGAGTGATTTTTGAGCGCATAGCCAGAAGTTACCCTGAGCAACACTGGGTGTGCCCCCCAAAAAAGAATCAAACCCACCATGTGCATGACAAGCATCCTACCAGTTGTTCTACCTCTCCAATTCCACTCTGTCAAGTACACCTCAGTCAAGTGTAATGTGAGCATTGCAACTAAAGTGTGACCCTTAACAAGGTCCACAACTAGATGTGCAAGTATCATAACCGTGTGTGATCCCTAGAAAGTACTACAACCACAACATGCATGAACACAAATGAGATTCACCCACCCCACCCATATCAAGTTCTTGTGCAAGTACCAAACTTAAAGGTATTCAACCCATGAATACTTGATGAATCCCATGAATGCATGAACATTTGAGTGAGCCCCATTCAAGTGTGTAAGCGCCACCATAACCAGCTATTCAAACATCACCACCAAGCATATATGTATAGCCCCCCAGTCATCATAATAATGAAGGAAAGCAAAGGGAAAGAAGCATGGCTCCAGCACTCTGAGCCATGTCCCTGACATGCTGATATAAGATAGGAGGTCCAGAAAAGGGTTTGTGAGAGGCAAAAATCAAAAATCTGTTTTCCCTTTTCTTTTTTCTTTTTTTGTTTTTTTTTTGGGTCACGCCTGGCAGTGCTCAGGGGTTACTCCTGGCTCTATGCTCAGAAATCGTTCCTGGCAGGCTCGGGGGACCATATGGGATGCCAGGATTTGAACCATCATCCCTCTGCATGCAAGGCAAACGCACTACCTTCCATGATATCTCTCCAGCCCGTTTTCCCTTTTCTTAATCTCCAGCGAGCAGTAACCCCTAAGCATCACCAGGTGTACCCCAACTCAGTCAAAAAAAAAAAAAAAAGTAGTGAATGTTTAAAGTAGAGAGAACTTCAGAGAATTAGGAAAACACATTATAAAAGCTCCAACTTTGGGGGTCTGAAAGAACAGTGGGCAACAGGGAGTTTGAGTTCCGGCTTTCCATATGGTCTCTGTCCCTCTCAGCTCACAAGGAGTGATCTCTGATTGCAGAGACAGGAGAAACTTTAAGAACCACCAGGTGTGGCCCAAAAAAAACAAACAAAAAATTGTTTTAAATAGTGAAAGTTCCAGTTTTATTACTGAGAGAATATGGCTATCAACAAATCTTCCCTTTTTTGGTTGTCATTTTTTGGGGGCCACACCTGGCTGTGCTCAGGGGTTGCTCCTGGTTCTGTGCTCAGAAATTGCTCCTGGCACCAAAGGTTTTTTCTTTATATTTTCTCCCAACTTTTGCTGTGCCTATGCAAACAAGCAAACAAAAACCAACCAACCCACCACCTTTTTTCTTTTCTTTTTATTATGTCCTATCTCTTTCTCTCTCTTTTTTTTTTTTTTGGTTTTAGGGTCACACCCGGCAGCACTCAGGGGTTACTCCTGGCTCTAAGCTCAGAAATCACTCCTGGCTCTACACTCAGAAATCGCTCCTGGCAGGCACAGGGGATCTGTGCCGGGATTCGAACCACCGTCCTCCTGCATGGGAGGCAAACACCTTACCTCCATGCTATCTCTCCGGTCCCTATTTCCTATCTCTTAAATAGGGGCTTCCACCTTTTTCACAGAAGCTTAAGACATGGATTATTTTGTTTTACCACATACTTCTTCAGTTTTCTATAAAACTATTAAGGGGGCTAGAGAGATAGCACAGTGGTAGGGTGTTTGCATGCACAGACCAACCCAGCAAGGACCTGGGTTCAATTCCAGCATCCTGTATAGTGCCAAGCCTGAACAGGAGTAACCCCTGAGCACCGCTGGGTGTGGCCCAAGAACAACAATAAAAAGAAATAAAGGAAAAAAGAAGAAAAAACTATAAAGAAAGAAAAGAAGAAAGGCTGGGGGCCAAGTGGTCTCAGATGCACTGGTGAAGAAAAAATACAGAACTAAATATCCAAACCAAAGTCAAAAACAATAGAATTGAGAGACCTAAACTTTAACTATCTAAACTTAAACGGGCCTGTTAATACTGGCAGGCTAGTGGGCAAAGGATAGGGTATAGGATACATTCTGGGTTCACTGTTGGAAGGAGGTCGACACTGGTGGTGGGAATGACTCTGCCTCTATTATATATCTGAAATTCAACTACGAAGGTCTTGTAGATCACAATGGTTACAATAAAATTATATTAAAAAAAAAGAAAAAGAAAAAAAATCACTCCTGGCAGGCTCGGGGGAACTATCTGGGATGCTGGGGATCGAACCTATGTTGACCATTCTGGCCTCTGTTCCGATTTTTTTTTTAAGGTGAAAAACACGTAAAATTTTAACATATTGATATTGTGTAAGCCAAATAAAATACTCTTGCATGTCAAATACAAACACATACTCTGATATACATCCTCTGTTAGTGACCATTTGGGTGCCAGAGATCAAATCTAAGTTGGCTACATGCAAGGCAAGCACTCTACCCACTATACGATTTCTCTCTCCAACCCCAACCATCCTTACTTTAAATCTAAACAAACTAAAGCAGGAAGAGGTTGGATAACTTTCTGTTTGGGTTTGGTTTTGTTTTGGGGGCACACCTGGCAATGCTCAGAGCTAACTCCTGGCTTTGCATTCAGCAATTATTTCGGCAGTGAAGGCAGACCATATGGATTGATTCATTTCTTTTTGTTTTTATTTTTAAGGTTTTTGGGCTACACCTGGCATTGTTTAGGGGCTACTCTCGACTCTGAACTTAGGAATTACTTCTGGTGGTGCTCAGAATACCATATGGGATGTCAAGGTGAGAACCCAGGTTAGCCACATGCAAGGAAAACACCTTAGCAACTGTACTCAAACCCCAAAAATTCCTTCTTTTGGGGGAGGGGAGGTTTGGGCACACTTGGTGGCACTTAGGGGTTACTCCTGACTCTGCACTCAGGAATCACTCCTAGCTCGAGGGACCACATGGGATACCTGGGATCGAACCCTCGTCTCCAGGGTAGGCCATGTGCAAGGTAAATGCCCTACTGTTCTACCACTCCAGCCCCTCAATAATTTCTTTTTATTATTTTGGGGGTGGGAGCTTGGGTGACACCAACAGTGCTCAGTTCTGACTCCTGCCTCTATGCTCAGGAATCACTGCTGGAGGGCTCAGGGAACCATATGGAATGCCAGAAATCAAATGTTGTTTACCGCATGCAAGGCAAGAAAGTTGGATCACTTTCTGAAGGTCATACAATTAACAAGTAGCAGAATTAGAATTAGGGTCTTAAAATGTGGAACCAAGTGCCACTCAATACATGAAGCTGGGATAACTTGTTATGAGCCACCACACATAAGAGTCATTTCTATATGGATTTGAGATCCAAGTATCAAAGAAAAACAAGAAACTCAAGAGCGATAGCAAAGGGCCTGCAGCACACCTGGGTTTGATCCCAGGCATCCCCTATGGTACCCCAAGCCTGGCAGGAGTGATTTCTGAGTGCAGAGCCAGTGTTGCCAGTGAGGCCCAAAAACAAAAGAGAATGAGAGAGAGAGAGAGAGAGAGAGAGAGAGAGAGAGAGAGAGAGAGAGAGAGAGAGAGAGAGAGAGAGAGAGAGAGAGAGAATAATATTAAAAATAACTTCAGGGGCCTGAGTAATAGCATAGGCATAGGACATTTGCCTTGCATGGGGCTGACCCGGAGACAGACTCGGGTTCGGATCCTGGCATCCTATTTGATTCCCTGAGCCTGCCAGGAGCAATTTCTGAGCGCAGAGCCATTAGTAATCCTTGAGCACCATTGGGTGTGCCCCCCCAAAAAAAAACTAGCTACCAGATATAGAATATAGGAAAGGCACCTGCTTTGCATGCATCCAACCCTGACTCGATCTCCAGCACCACATGATCTTAGCATGGCTAAGAGCAACCCCCAAGCACAGAGCTGGGAGTAATCCTGAGCACTGCCAGGATCGCTCCAAAACAAAACATTAATTCATGGGCTGGGGGTTGTATCAAAGGAGTGAATATGGGGGCCAGAGTGATAGGAGGGCGTTTGACTTGCATACAGCTAACCTGAGTTTTATCTTCAGTATCCTATATAATCCCCTGAGCGCTGCCAGGAGTAGTACCTGAGTGCAGAGCCAGAAGTAATCCCTGAGCATTGTCAAGTGTACCCCCACCCCAAAAAAACAGACAAAAAGGCAAAGAAATTAATGTTTTGTATACAAGAGTCCCAGGTTCAATCTCCAGCACTACATGTCCTCACAAGCATTAGATGTGTCCTCACCGCCCCAAAATAACAGATAAATAACTTGAAAATCTTAGGGAGTAAGGCATCAACATATTTGACCTTATTAAAAACTGGAACTTCAGGGTCAGTGAGCGTAGCTCAAAAGGCTATTGTACATGCTTTACATGTGATAGGCCTGGGCACTGAGTATTGCTGGGAGGATTCCTCACCTCCATGCCCAAAGTCAAACAAATTCTGGAGAAAAGACTCAAAAAGCCAAACTCATGCTTTGCATGCCTGGGCCCCAGGTTATTTCCCTGGCCCTGCAGAGTCACCAGTGCTGCCAGAGCAGCCCTGAATACCAAGATGTGTCGTAAAAGCCAAGCCAAACCGAACCAAACCCAAACAAACCAAAATAAACCAAATAAGACTATGCCTACAGATTACAAAATCCCACAGTTTCTGTGCTAGACATATTAGAGCACTTGTCTTGCATATGTGTGATACTGGATTTAATCAATATACCATACTGCTCCTCAAAATAAAAAAACCCAACCTGTCCCTTATTATGTATCAGGAATCTTATCTCAGGGCAGAGCCATAATACAGAAGGTAGGGCATCAGCCTTGCACACCTCTGAACCTCTGAACCCAGTTTGATCCTCCACCCACCCCTACACCCAATATGAGCCCTGAGCACCACCAGGTAGGATCCAAATGCAATAAAAAAGAAACTCTAATCTCATCTTATTTTTGCCCCACCCTTTAAAAATGTCTTTGTTAGCCTTAAAAATCTCTCTGCAGAGATTAAGTACAGGGGTAAAGCTTACATGCAACTGACCCCGTTCAATTTCTAGCAACTCATAGGGTCCCCTGAGCACCATCAGGATTGAGCCCTGAGCACCATCAGATCTAGGCCTAAAAGCCAAATGTAAACAAAATTAAAAATTAAAAAATTAGGAGTCAGAGTGATAGAACAGTCAGTAGGGCAATTGTCTTGCATGGGTTTGATCCCTGGTATCCCAAATGGTCCGCCAAGCCTGGCAGGAGCGATTTCTGAGCAGACCAGGAGTGGCCCCTCAGCGCCACCAGGTGTGGCCCAAACCCTCCCCCAAAATTAAAAAATTAATTCTCAGGCTGGAGCAATAGTAGTACAGTAGGAACGGTGCTTGCCTTGCATATATAACCAAATTGGATTTGATTCCCAGTGCCACAGATGGTCCCCTGAGCAAACCAAGAGTGACCCTAAGCTAAGTTAGAACCAGGAGTAAAACTTGGTACAGTCAGGCATGGCCGAAAAACAAAACAAAGAGTAATTCACATCACAGTGTCAATTACCAACATCTTTTTATTTTGTTTTTGTTTAGGGGCCACACCTGGCGGCACTCAAGGATTACTACTGGCTCTGCACTCAGAAATCCCTCCTAGCAGGCTCAGGGACTATATGGGATGCTGGCCATCGAACCTGCTCAGCCATGTGCAAGGCAAATGCTCTACCCGCTGTGCTACTGCTCCAGCCCCTAAAAATTTTATTTTTCAAAATTTATTTATGGCGCTGGAGAGATAATATAGGTGTTAAAGTGATTGCCTTACATATAGCTGATTTCAGTTCAATCCCTGAGTATGCAGTTGACCCCAGTTAATCCTGGCACTACATGACCTCTTTTTTTTTGTTTGTTTTTGGTTTTTGGGCCACACCCAGCAGTGCTCCGGGGTTACTCCTGGCTATCTGCTCAGAAATAGCTCCTGGCAGGCACGGGGGACCATATGGGATGCTGGGATTCAAACCAACCACCTTAGGTTCTGGATCAGCTGCTTGCAAGGCAAACCTCTCTGGCCCCGGCACTACATGATCTCCAAGCCCCACCAAATATGGCCCAAAAACCTAAAAATGGTTATTATTTTTTACAATAAGACCGATATTATTATGGTTTTCAGGCCAGGCCACATCCAACAGTGCTCAGAATTTATTCAGACCCACGTGATCTATCTATCCACTGTAAGATCTCTAAGCCCTTGTACCTATGTTATTTTTAACCTATAGGACTGCTAGCTACACCTTGCCTACAAGAGTGCCAAGATACTACCACCATTATTTCAAAGTCCTCCAAAAATCCCTTACCAGCCTCAAATTATAATTCCACTGACCATATTTTAGGGTTTGTTACCACTAGGATTCAAACACCTGACAATTTTTACTCTACCCATGGCTCACAGTTCCGCCTCATTTTAGGAATTTCTGTGCTCCCCAGGAGTCAGAACATTCATTAATCTCAAAAGAAAACACAGCAGGGCCAAAGAAATAGTACAGTAAATAGGGTGCTTGCCTTGTATGTGGATAACTGAAGTTTGATCTCCAGCATTTCATATGGTCCTGAGTACTACCAGGTGTGGTCCAAAAAACAAAGGTCAAATAGATAGTACAGTGGGTAAGGCTTTGCCTTGCATGCAGCTGACCAGGGTTCAATTCCTGGCACCACTTACAACACGCTGAAAGTGATCCCTGTGAGTGCAGAAGCGAGTATAGTCATGTGTGGAAAGGGAAGGAGAAAAGGAAGGGGAAGAAGGAAAGAAAAGGAAAGGTTATTATACTATCCCCCAACTCAAAAATGGAATGCCTCTTATCAGCTAAGAATTCAGTATAGTCTGTAGTCTTTTATAACCAGATTCCAAGCAACCTTCTTTTTTTTTTTTTTTTTTTTTTTGGTTTTTGGGTCACACCCGGCGATGCTCAGGAGTTACTCCTAGCTGTCTGCTCAGAAATAGCTCCTGGCAGGCATGAGGGACCATGTGGGACACCGGGATTCGAACCAATCACCTTTGGTCCTGGATCGGCTGCTTGCAAGGCAAACACCGCTGTGCTATCTCTCCGGGCCCCAAGCAACCTTGTTAATCTCATCTCTGACTAATGTTTCACATACTATGTTTCAAGCTATATTCCAACTACATTTAATTACATTGCCCCAAAACATTCCTTTACCTAGAAAGTTCTCTCCAATTTCCCATCTGGCAAACTCCTCTACCTTACTAGGACATATCTCAAATGCAACCCTTACGTTTTAAATATAACTATTTTTAGCACCTTTTTTTGGTTTGTTTTTGGTTTTATTGGGCCACACCTGGAGAAGCTCTCCTGGATCTGTGCTCAAAAACTGCTCCTGGCAGTCTTGGGGGAACCATATGGGATGGCAGGGACGAAACCTGGGTCCATCCTAGGTCTTCCACGTGCAAGGCAAATCACTCTGGCCCCTCTTAAATGTAACAATGTAACTTTTTTTTGAGTCACGCCTGGAGCGCTCAGGGATTACTCCTGGCTCTCTGCTCAGGGGACCATATGGGATGCCGGGATTTGAACCACTATTTAGTCCGTGGGTTGACCACTTGCAAGGCAAATGCCCTACCGCTGTGCTATCTCTCCGGCCCCCTTAAATGTAACTCTTTTTTTTTTTTTTTTTTTTTTTTGGTTTTTGGGCCCCCCCTGGCTTGGGGGGACCATATGGGACGCCGGGGGATCGAACCGCGGTCCTTCCTTGGCTAGCGCTTGCAAGGCAGACACCTTACCTCCAGCGCCACCTACCCGGCCCTAAATGTAACTCTTAACACTTTTCTTATTCTAGAGAAAAGACATGCCTACCAATGTCCTTATAATTTCTGATGACAATCCTTTGACATCTGCCATCCTATACCACTACTTACATGCCCATGTCTCTCATGGAACTAAATATCCAAAGTGAAAAGATCCTGCTGTAAAGACCGTTGACTTACCTGACCCTAGTATTAAAACTTGGCACAGAGTGCATGATGATGTCTGCTGAGTCAAAGACACCTGGTGGTAGGAGTAGGGCTCCCTAATCTGGAATTCATAGACATAAATCCATAGGTAGAATTGGAAGTGGGGGAAAAGGTTCTGTGAACTTCATTTACTTACTTTTTTGGTTTGGGGGCTTTACTGGGTGGTGCTCAGAAGTTAACCCTGGATCTGCACTCAGAAATTACTTCTAGTGGGCTTGGGGACCATATGACAGGGACGCTGGGGATCAGACCTGGTTGGCCACATGCAATGCAAACACCCCACTCACTGAACTTTCGATCTAGCCCTACTTTATTTGGTTTGGTTTGGTTTTGGGGGGGGGGGGTGCACACCTGTCAGTGCTCAGGGCTCTCTCCTGATTCTGTACTCAGGTACTACTCCTGAAGTTGCTCAGATCATTTGGTGCCAGGGAACAAATCCAAGAAGGCCACATGCAAGACAAGTGCCTTACCCACTGTGCTTTCACACTGACTGGCCCCAGAATCCATGAACTTAAAATAAGAAAAAAAAATTACTTATTTCCATCAACCTCTAAAAGTTACTATTTCCCTGCCACCACTCAACCCCAAGAATGAAAACAAACCATTTTAGTAAAGCAGAATTTTTCTACCACAAAAACACAAATATCTTGAGCTTCTTTTACAATTCTGCATAGATCTTACAGTATTATGACTACCATATCTTTAAAATTATAATTATTAGGGACCGGAGAGATAGCATGGAGGTAAGGCGTTTTCCTTGTGTGCAGGTTGGTGGTTTGAATCCCAGCATCCCACGTGGTCCCCCGAGCCTGACAGGAGCGATTTCTGAGTGTGGAGCCAGGAGTGACCCCTGAGCAATGCTGGGTGTGACCCAAAACAAACAAACAAAAAAATTATAATTATCAGGCCTAGAAGAATAACCTTGCAAGTGTATGGCCATTCAAATCCCCAGTTCAAATCTCACACTAGCTGAGCACAATCCTGGCAGTTCTGCTGTCTACAATCCTCAGTACCCTGAGTAATTTCTGGTTGCACTATAGAAAACTGTGTATAAATACCACAAAAAGGAATAAAACCTCATAGACGAACACCTGATAAAACTAAAGATTAGTGAGCACCATAGTCGAGAAGTGTTGTGTATATGTAAGTAGAGCAACAACTACTATTGGAATGCAATCAATAACGATCTGATGTTCCACCCTCGGTGAGCTCTATGGCCAGGCATATGTCCAGCCACCATCACAGCAATAACAAGGAAGAGTGGGAGGGAGGGAAGAAAAATATTTTATTTATTTTTTTAAGAAAAATATTCTAAATATAACTATCAGACCCATCAGAAGATATGATTTGTTGTCTTTTTAAAACTCGAGGAAAAAAAAAAAACCTCAGGACTGGAGCAATAGCACAGTGTAGACCCAAGTTTGATACCCAGCATGCCAAATGGTCCCCCGAACCTGCCAGGAGTGATTTCTGAGCACAGAGCCAGGAGGAACCTCCGAGGGCCACCAGGTATGGTCCAAAACCCAAAAACAAACAAAAAAAGATAAAGAACTCTATTAAACATTTTGTAAAACTGAATACCAAGTCACTGAGGATGGTTCATACAAAATAATAAATCATTCATATGTGAGTTTTAATATGCTAATGAAAAAATATATTAGTATATATCACAATTGGTGTATTAGTAGCTATTTCAATATAATTTGTTTTCTACAATTAAAAACATTTCAGAAACTAGAAGAAAGGTTCAAAGGGTTGAAGCACATGCAGAGCCCCAGGAGAGGTTTCTGGTATATCATGGTTCACCAGCACTCCAAAGAATTCAATTGAGGGGCAAGAGCAATAGCACAGTGGCAGGGTGTTTGCCTTGCATATGGCCGACCTGAGACAGACCTGGGTTCAATTTCCAGCATCCCATAAGATCCCTGGAACCTGCCAGAAGCAATTTCTCAGCGCAAAGCCAGAAATAACCCCTGAGCGCCACCGCCGGGTGTGCCCCCCCAAAATATTCAATTTAATTTGATGAATCAAAGATGAAAATACAAACTATTATTCCGAGAGGGTCCATAAGCTTACCTGTATCCTAAATGAATTCAAGATACAGACAAGCAGGGCCGGAGAGAGAGCATGGAGGTAGGATTTGCCTTGCATGCAGAAGGACGATGGTTCGAATCCCGGCAAACCATAAGGTTCCCTGAGCCTGCCAGAAGTAACCCCTGAGTGCAGCCAAAAACAAAACAAACAAAAAGGAGGCCAGAGCATAACACAGCCTGAGAGCCAGTGGATGTGGCCCCCCAAAAGTCAAGATACAGACAAGGTTAGGCTTCTCTATACCAGAAAAAGTGAATTGTGTTGGCTGTACATACATGGTTTTGTTTTGTTTTTTTTTTTGGGGGGGGGCCACACCCGGCGGTGCTCAGGGGTTACTCCTGGCTATCTGCTCAGAAATAGCTCCTGGCAGGCACAGGGGGGGGGGGGGGACGACCATATGGGATGCCGGGATTCGAACCAACCACCTTAGGTCCTGGGTCGGATGCTTGCAAGGCAAATGCCGGCTGTGCTATCTCTCAGGCCCCCGTACATGTGTTTTTTAAACCTTTTGTTATGCATATTTTACCACTTATTTCTTGGACATCCCTTTGGGTTATATGGGAACACTACATCATGAGTAATTTGCATAGTTTCTCTCTGAACTCTTCTATCATCCAAGTGAACTGTAAACTCTACCATTATGATCAAACCTCAAATCAAAATGTGATTATTATCCAAGGGTTGTTGTTGTTTTGTTTTGTTTTGGTTTTTTTTTTTGGTTTTGGGGCCACACCTGGCAGCACTCAGAGGTTACTCCTGGCTCTGTGTTCAGAAATCGCTCCTGGCAAGGTCGGGGCACCCTATGGGATGCCGGGAATCTCTCCTGGGTCTGCTGCGTGCAAGGCAAATGCCCTACCGGTGTACTATCTCTCTAGCTCCCAGATCCTAGGTCTTTAGGCTGTCCATTGTTAGCTTTTTAGGCTTTATATATCTCTGCTATACAGTATAAAAAGTTTTAAGGGAAGCACCCTCTCTTAAAACTCGAAGAAGCTGCGGCCGGAGCCGTGGCACAGCTGTAGGGCGTTTGCCTTGAAAGAGGCTAACCAGGGCCGGGCGGTGGCGCTAAAGGTAAGGTGCCTGCCTTGCCTGCGCTAGCCTTGGACGGACTGCGGTTCGATCCCCCGGTGATCCATATGGTCCCCCAAGCCAGGAGCAACTTCTGAGCACATAGCCAGGAGTAACCCCTGAGCGTTACCGGGTGTGGCCCAAAAAACCAAAAAAAAAAAAAAAAAAAAAAAAAAGAAAGAGGCTAACCTAGGACTGACAGCGGTTTTATTCCCCAGCGTCCCATAGGGTCCCCAAAACCAAGAGCGATTTCAGAGCCGGTAGCCAGGAGTAATCCCTGAGCGTCACCGGGTGTGGCCTAAAAAGCACCAGAAAAAAAAAAAAAAAAAAAAAAAAATATATATAATTAAATTTATATTTAAATATATATATATATATATATAAATATATATATATATATATATAGGGCCCGGAGAAGTAACATAGTGGCGTTTGCCTTGCAAGCAGCCGATCCAGGACCAAAGGTGGTTGGTTCGAATCCCGGTGTCCCATATGGTCCCCCGTGCCTGCCAGGAGCTATTTCTGAGCAGACAGCCAGGAGTAACCCCTGAGCACCGCCGGGTGTGGCACAAAAGCCAAAAAAAATAAAATAAAATAAAACCAACCAACCAACAAAAAACCTCTAAGAAGCTAGAACTCTATGAAAATTTCTTTGCACAACTGAAGATGGGTTAAAAAAAAAAGCAAATAGGGCAGCTGGAGAGAGATCACAGCGAGTCAGGCAGTTGCCTTGCATTCCCTACGGTCTCAGGTGTCCATCCCATAAGGTGCCCGTCTGCCCAGGCTCAGAACCCCTCGGGTGAATGGCCTGAGCACCACCAGACGCGGCCGGAGAACAAAACCCAACGAAGTCCGAGTGCTTCCAAAGTCTCTCGCGGGTTTTGTAGTGACCAACGCTTCCACGAGCAAATGGAAGAGGCGTTCTTTGAAACAGGCTGCCAGGCTGGACTTTCCCCTGCTAGCCCGTCCTGCGGCGGAGGGTGCGAGCCGAGACGTCCGCTTTCGCCGGTGGCTCGGCTGGAGACAGAAGGGACCCGAGACCTAGCCGCCGAGCTCGGCCTTCGGGGCGCTCGGCGACGACCTGCCGGCGGACCCGCTCTCCCGAACCCGGAGGCGGGCGGCCCTCCCGGGACGCGCGAGGTCCCGCCCGACAGCCGTCCCTCCTTCCCGAGACACGCCGGTGCCCACGGCCCCGGAGGGAGGCTTCCTGCCTCCGCCCGGCGAGCAGCTCCTCTCGCACCCCGGCGCCGGAGAAGGGCCGCCTGAGCGCGCCTCGGCCCCGGGCGCCGGACTCGCGACCCCGCGCGCCCACCCGGGCCCGCGTCTCGCGCTCCCGCCCCCCCGCGCGAGGGCCCGAGCCGCGTCCCGCCGCCCCCCGCGCGCGCCCGCAGGCCCCGGCCCGCTCCCAACATGGCGGCGGGGCCCAGCGCGGCGGGCGGCTCCGGGCCGGGCTCGGGCTCGGGCTCGGGCTGGGGCTCCGCGGCGGCCCGTCCGCCGGCGCCATCTTCCCTCCCTCCGTCTCGCCCGCTCGCTCGCTCGCCCCTCGGCGGCCTTCCGGGCCTGCCGCTCCCGCCCGGCCGGCCACTCACCTCGCCCGCCTCGCCTCGCCTCGCCCGCCTCGCCTCGCTCGGCCGCGGGCCTCCCGGGGGCCCCGAGCACCGGCCCGGGCCGTGCGTGGCCGCGGCCCTCCCTCCGCGCGTCCTCCGGCCGCCCCGCCGCCGCGCGCCCGTCTGACAGGCCGTCGGCGCTGAGCCCGACCCGGCTGGGCCTCAGGGAGCCGAGCCGGGAGGGAGGGAGGGAGGACGCTAGGGGCGGGGCGGGGCGGGGGCGGGGCGGGGGCGGGGCGCCGGGCGGGCGGCGGGGAGGAGGGCGGGAGGGAGCGGCGCGGGGGCGGGGCTAGGGTCACGTGAGCCGCCGTCGCCCTCGCCCTCCCCCCCCCCCCCGACGCGGAGCTGCGCGCGCACCCGCTGGCTTTGGCTTGCCTCTCGAGGGGCTGGCTGTATGCTGGACTCTCAGACCCCTAATTCGGAGACGAGACCCCGCGCTGTCCGATCTCTCTCTCTCTCTCTCCTCTCTCTCTCCTCTCTCTCTCCCTCCCTCCCTCCCTCTCTCTCTCCCTCCCTCCCTCCCTCCCTCCCTCCCTCTCTCTCTCTCTCTCTCTCTCTCTCTCTCTCTCTCTCTCTCTCTCTCTCTCTCTCTCTCTCTCTCTCCCCCACTCTCTCTCTCCACTCCTCTCTCTCAACACCATTATTACAAGCATGGTTGTGGTTGGGTTTCAGATATAAACAGAACACCCCACCCTTTCACCAGTGTAACAGTCCCACCATCTCCCTCCTTCCCCAACCCTGCCTGTATTTTTGACAGTTGCTTTATTAAATGGAAGCATGCATAAGTATAGCACAGATTTTATGCAAATTGAACCACAGCCCATTCCCCTCTCCTCCTTTCTTGTCTTTTCTCCTCTCATTTTTCTTCTTCCTCCTTTCCTTCTTTACTCCTCCTCTTCCTCCCTCTCACTGGTGCATTAATGGGATAATGACAGACTCTCTCAGACTCATATAACATCGGGCTGGGGGCTTCCCTTGCAGGCTGCTGACCCAGGTTCGATCTCCAACATCTCCCCAGCCCCGCCAGGAGTGATCCCTGAATGCAGAGCCAAGATTAAGGCCTAAAAACCGCCAGATGTGTCCCTCACCCCAAAGAAAAACAAAATAAAAGACAAACATGGGATCGGAAAGATGGCGTGGAGGTAGGGCGTTTCCTTGCATGCAGAAGGTTGGTGGTTCAAAACCCGGCATACCATATGGTCCCCCGAACCTACCAGGAGCTATTTCCGAGCAAAGAGCCAGGAGGAACCTCTGAGTGCCTCCAGGTGTGACCCAAAAACCAACCAAACAAACAAACAAACAAACAAAAACAGCCCGGGACCAGAGAGATAGCATGAAAGTAGGGTGTTTGCCTTGCATGCAGAAGGATGGTGATTCGAATCCCTGCATCCCATATCCCCCAAGCCTGCCAGGAGTGATTTCTGACTGCAGAGCCAGGAGTAATCCCTGAGTGCTGCCGGGTGTGATCCAAAAACAACAACAACAACAAAAACAAAAACAACCTTTAAATTATTTGTCTGAATTTCTTCTTTTTTGTATCACCATCATGACTCTATCAAATACCACAGGTATAAATACACATTATTCCCTTGTGACTGAGGGAATATGGTCTCCAGCTCCTCTCCAAATGTAAGGCAACCTTCTGCACTTGCATGTAACTGAACGTTACTCATTGTAGGTTCGGATTTTGATCTATCAATCATTCTTGATATTTGTGATATTTGTTGGAGTATTCATGAGTTTGTCTGCCAACTTCAGCTTTCTTCCTCATCTGTGTAATGTTAGTTAAGATCTTATTTGGGGGAGGTTTGGGTCATATCCTGCAGCACTCAGTGGTTACTCCTGGCTCTACACTCAGAAATCGCTCCTGGCAGGCTCGGGGGACCATATGGGATGTTGGAATTCAAACCACTGTCCTTTTGCATGCTAGGCAAACACCCTACCTCCATGCTATCTCTCTGGCCCCAGTTAAGATTTTATTATGAGCATCACAGCAAATAGAAAATGAACAAGTTGGAGCCGGAAGCTTTTGCCAGCATGGGGAATAGCAAGGCTCCATGCCAAAGGCCTTTTTTTTTTTTTTTTTTTTTACCAAGTTTGGGGGGTGGCTGCAGGGCTCGGGCTGCCCCCAACAGCCTGCCCTCTCCTTTCTCCTGGACTTCGGGGCTATCCCTGGGTGCCCGTCCAGGAGGCCAGTGAGGTGGGTGCCAGGGAGGAGTTTAAAGGGGACCCCAAGCTTTTTTCAACCCCCACCATACACAAGAGAGGCTGGCTTGGGGAAATCGCTGGCAACTTTCCTTCCCACCAGTGTACATTCTCATATCATAAGATATCATAGGGTTTCATCTATGTATGTTTACAATATACAGAATGTTTATGTTGTATACTTTCCTTCCCCTCTTGGCTCACCACCTTACAAGCTCATTTCTAGTACTTTACTCCCTCACCCCCACCACCTACTATCCCACATTTAACCCTTTTTACCCTCTGTTCTTGGCTCCTTATGAAGCAGATCATTATCCCCACTCAATCCAGCTGCCAACCAGCTCCCAAAGTGAAAAAAATAGAGACTCAGCCTGAGAAGAAATCAATACTCTGTTCCTATTTATCTACTCTTAGCAGCCTCCTATCCTCCACCTTCCTTCACTGCATACCTGTGCTTACTACTCAGTTTCTGAGAAGTCCCCACTCTAAGACATTTCCTGATGTGAGACTGCTGGGAGTCGTTTTTCAGACTCCAGAAAGCCAAATCACAGACCAAAGTGGTGTTCCAGATTCAACACCTTCCCCCGCCCCCGATTATTTCTAAAGACATAAAGGGACATGTATATCTCCTTTGTATATCTTAGATGTATTCCCTTAACAGTAATAACACTTTTTGAATGTCCTCTTATATAGTGACAATTTTGCCCACTGTTTGTTTGTTTGTTTTTTTCTTTGTGATCTGTTCATTAAGGAATTCTGGTAGAGGAGTCTCTCTGTTTAGAGTTCATGTTAGAACCAAGTTACGAGGATTGTTGGACTTGTTCTCTCGGCCCCCAGATGAACCAATAATACCTTGTAGCATTGTTCCTCTTTTTCATAGACACATTAAAAAGGGAAGATATGCAAACAAGTTCTTATCTAATAGAGATAGAAACACAAATTTTGTAATGCAGTTCGGCCTTATACCCTGAACATTGGCATAATAATAACTTGGCTCAGGCCTCAGAAGAATGGGCATTGCCCATACACCACTGAACCATGGATACCATCTATGGAAACAACTACAGTTGTCTATAACATCACTAGGAAGCAAACCACTACCAGGGAAGACCCTACTGCTGCCCTGGCATTGACTTACTCCAAAAAGTGTTCTCTTAACACCCAGACGACTTAGCAACAGCATCAACCTGCTTGCAGGGCAGGGCTCTCCGCATCTAATGGTGAGTGAAACTAGAGGACGCTCCACGTCATCCTGACTTTGATGAAGGAAACGCACAGAAACCAGAATCTTTTTTCTTTTTTTTTTTTTTGGTTTTTGGGCCACACCCGATAGTGCTCAGGGGTTACTCCTGGCTGTCGACTCAGAAATAGCTCCTGCAGGCACGGGGGACCATATGGGACACCGGGATTCGAACAAACCACCTTTGGTCCAGGATTGGCTGCTTGCAAGGCAAACACCGCTGTGCTATCTCTCCAGGCCCAGAAACCAGAATCTTTAACTACAGGAACATGTCACTAACAATAGCTAATGTGCAAAAAACTTTCACCAGGACCACAGAGGGGGTTGGACAACCCAGTATGCTTGGAGCCCAGAGTCAGTTTTATGCCAGAAAACTTTAGGGTTAAGGTCTCCTTGTATTTATGCCAAGGCTTTTTTCCCCCATTTTCCCCATATTTTGCTGAGCCTATGCAAACAACAGTTGCTACTCTCACACTGATATTACTGTATTTTTTACCTCTTACCTTGAAAGAAAGAAAGAAAGAAAGAAAGAAAGAAAGAAAGAAAGAAAGGAAGGAAGGAAGGAAGGAAGGAAGGAAGGAAGGAAGGAAGGAAGGAAGGAAGGAAGGGGGAAGGAAGGAAGGAAGAAGGAAGGAAGGAAGGAAGGAAGGAAGGGGGAAGGAAGGAAGGAAGAAGGAAGGAAGGAAGGAAGGAAGGAAGGAAGGAAGGAAGGAAGGAAGGAAGGAAGGAAGGAAGGAAGGAAGGAAGGAAGGAAGGGGCCAGAAAGATAGCATGGAGGTAAGGCATTTGTCTTGCGTGCAGAAGGATGGTAATTCAAACCCCAGCATTCCATATGGTCCCCCGAGCCTGCCAGGAGCAATATCTGAGCATACAGCTAGGAGTAACCCCTGAGTGCTGCCGGGTATGACGCAATAAAAATAATAAAATTTTTTTAAAAAATTAAAAAAAAGAAGAGCTTACTAAACTTAAAAAAAAAAAAGTAACTGTAGTAAAATGCCTGTCTCAAATACAGGCAGGGGATGGGAAGGAGGAAGGGTGGGACATTGGTGGTGGGAATGTTGCATTGGTGAAGGGGGGTGTTCTGTTTATGACTGATACCCAACTACAATCATGGTGCTTAAAATATAAAAATATATAAAAACACATATATATGTTTATATAAAAATAAATATATATATAAAATATATAAAAAATAAAAACTTTTTATATTAAAAAAGAAAATGAACAAGTTAATTGTAAACTAATTTCACTGTGCAGAGATACTGCTCTCATTTTTAAAAAGGCATTTTGGGGAGCGTCTGAGGGTTAGCAGAGCTGGTAGGGCATTTGCATGTGGCCAACCCGGGTTTGATCCCTGGCATCCCACAGGGTCCCCCTCTAGCTTGCCAGGAATAATTTCTGAGCACAAAGCAGGTTAACACCTGAGCAACGCCGGTGTGCCCCTCCCCCCAAAAAAGGAATCTGGAATTCTCTAATTGCACAAATATTGCACAACAGTCCAAAATATTTGCAAATATATATTGCAAATACTCCAAATGAGTTCAAGAGTATCCACAGCCTTTTTAGATCCTCCTTTTGCCCCTCCAATCTATCTTTACACCTTCTGTTAAAATAATGTCTGATTAGGGTAGGAGGGATAGCACATGGCCAACCCAGGGTGGACCCCGGTTTTATTCCCAGCATCCCATATGGTCCCCGAGCCTGTCAGGTGAGATTTCTGAGCGCAGAGCCTGGAGTAACCCCTGAGCACCACTGGGTGTTACCCCCACCCCAGAAAAAGAATAATTTTTCACCTCTGGAGAGCCTCAAGTTCTCTTTTGAACACCCCCCTTTGTCTGTCTCTCTCCCTTTCCCTTTCTCTCATATGCACCTTTTCTCTCTCTCTTTCTCTTTTTTTTTGAGGGGGGCACACCCGGTGGTGCTCAGGGGTTACTCCTGGCTGTCTGCTCAGAAATAGCTCCTGGCAGGCACGGGGGACCATGTGGGACACCGAGATTCGAACCAACCACCTTTGGTCCTGGATCGGCTGCTTGCAAGGCAAACGCCCGCTGTGCTATCTCTCCGGGTCCATCTCTCTCTTTCTCTCTCTCTCTCCCTCCCTCCTCCCATATTTCTTTAAGTAACTTTCTTTTTGTCTACCCAATACTAAGTTTCCATTCAAGGTCCAAGTTTCTATCCTAACAATAATGACACAGACCCCAAGGCCCTATAAACCATAATATACTGCCCTAGACATCTAGCCCTAAAAGGACATGATAAAACACCCTAGAAATACCCTAGACAACATCCAATTAACTTAAAAGGTCAACACTTCCTGCTTCTAACCCTATATAACCTGTCGTCTCTCTCTCTCTCTCTCACACACACACACACACATGCACACATACACACACCCCACAGGGTCACCTCCTGTGGGAGGTGGCCCTGGCTAGCCAGCTTTTAGCTTTGCTTTATTTTTAATTGTTTGGTCTTGTCCTTTGACTCTGGACCCCAACATTTGGAAGCTTGTTCAGGATCAAACAATATAGACCAGGTCAACAACATAGCTACCAAGGTTTCATGAATATTCTGAGACTTCCTAGAGGTAAGTGAAGGCCTAAGGAAGACAGAGCTTCGGGTGTGGCCAAAGTTGAAAAACTGGACGTAGACGAGTCCCCAGGCCGGAGGTAGTGCAGGATGCCCCATTCCTCCCTAGGATCATGGCAGGAGCCATGAGGTTTGGAGCAGGAACTGCAAGTTTCTCAGCAGGAGCTGGGAGATTTGGAGGAGCCCTAAGGGTCGTGACAGGAGCTGTGAGGTAGAAAGGATTCCCATGGACCCATTCTGGAGAGGGTGAAGGGTCACAGCAGGAGCATGGAGGTTTGGGGGCAGGGACACAGGTGGCAGCTTCCATACATCCACTGATCTGTTTTGGGAACCTGGTGTGTTCCTGTTGCCATTAGGCTTTCTGTCATTGTTGCCCTGTCTTTTATGTCATTGTCTTGGTCAGGACTATGAGTTGGGGGAACTCTAAGGAGACTACCACCCCCTTGGGGCTGGTGGAATTTGGTTTGAGCTCAACAAAATTGTGTGTTGTACTTTTGTGCTTGTGATTGAATCTTGTGTCTGTCTTTGTTGTATAGTTTAGTCTGCAAACAGCCCAGGAGCAGAGTGGAAAGACCTGGAAATATTGGAAATCTCAACTGGCCAACAGGGGCTCAATTTGCCCTGAAGATATTTGTCTTTCTTGACCAACCTCAGCTGCATCAGGGGTAGAGGAACACAATCTGCATGTGTATAAGTATGTGTGGTCACCCTTTTTATTCGTTGTCAATCTGCCCGTCTGTGTGTGTGGTATGGTTAGGGCCAGGTTGAAGTGAAAAGAAGTCCTTAGATCTGTGTAAGTGTCATTAGCACTAGGAAATGTGTCTGCCTTGCTTCATTTTCTGAGTTTATTACTGTGCTAACAACACCAGTATCTTCTCCTCTTCCAGTGGTGGGAATTAGCTAGAGACATGAGCAGTGGAAGGACCTCTCTGGAGCTAGGTAGCCTAAACTGGATGAGGCAGGCGAGAGGAGGGAGGCGCCAGCCTAGCCCCTTCTAATGGTGGGAGTTGACCAGAGAAGAGCAGAAGAGAAGTTAAATGTTAATGAGACCAGCAAAAAGGGGCTCTTGATGGTAAAAAGAACTATTAAGACATTGGGCATTGGGTCAGAGTGGTGGCGCAGCGGTAAGGCGTTTGCCTTGCAAGTGCTGACCTAGAACTGCTGACTGCAGTTCAATCCCTCGGCGTTCCATATGGTCCCCTAAGCCGGGAGCGATTTCTGAGCGCATAGCTAGGAGTAACCCCTGAGCGTCACCAGGTATGCCCCCCCCCCAAAAAAAAAGACATAGGGCATTGAGAGACTTTGGAAACGCAGGTCTAAAGAAGTTAAAATTCTTCAGAGGAGGGGCCCAAGAGATAGCATGGAGGTAAGGCATTTGCCTTGCATGCAGAAGGACAGTGGTTTTAATCACAGCATCCCATATGGTCCCCTGACCCTGCCAGTAGCGATTTCTGAGCATAGAACCAGGAGGAACCCCTGAGTGCTGCCGGGTGTGACCCGAAAACCAAGAACCAGAGAGAGAGAGAGAGAGAGAGAGAGAGAGAGAGAGAGAGAGAGAGAGAGAGAAGAAAAATTCTCCATAGGAGAGGCTAAGGAAATCTTGAGTGAAAATGCCCAAGCTCTCTCTTTTATCATCCACCCCTTATGAATTCCTTATCTTAGGGCACTTACTTTGTCTTTGTTAAGGAGTTATCTGTAAATAACAGACTATAGGGAAAAATTGGCTGTTTTAAAATGCAAGCCAAGTGAGCTACAAAGAACAGCTTTAATTTTTAGAGGTTTATCCCCTTTCATGAAGTTTGTTTTTTTTGTTTTTTGTTTGTTTGTTTGTTTGTTTTTGGTTTTTCGGCCATACCCGTTTGATGTTCTGGGGTTACTCCTGGCTATGCGCTCAGAAATCGCTCCTGGCTTGGGGGAACCATATGGGATGCGGGGGTGGGGTGGGGATCGAACCGTGGTCCGTCCTACGCTAGCGCTGGCAAGGCAGAACCTTACTTCTAGCGCCACCTTCCCGGCACCGCCTTTCATGAGGTTTTAAGAATAAAGAGCTGGGGGCCGGGCAGTGGTGCTAGAGGTAAGGTGCCTGCCTTGTCTGTGCTAGCTTTGGATGGACAGCGGTTCGATCCCCCCATTTACCATATGGTCCCCCAAGCCAGGAGCGACTTCTGAGCGCATAGCCAGGAGTAACCCCTGAGCGTCACCGCTGGGTGGAAAATTTTGCAAATTACTGTGATTGGCTTTTTTAGACTATACTGTTAGTTAGGCTGTCCGGGCACGGGAATGCATGATATTAATTTAAGATTTTTTTTTTTTGGTTTTGGGCCACACCCGGTGCGCTCAGGGGTTACTCCCGGCTATGTGCTCAGAAGTCACTCTTGGCTTGGGGGGACCATATGGGACGCCGGGAGATTGAACCGCGGTCCGTCCTACGCTAGCGCTGGCAAGGCAGACACCTTACCTCTAGTGCCACCACGCCAGCCCCAACTTAAGATTGTCTTAGTGAAAATCTCAATGGATCATGGTTATCTTAGTAAATACTATCTAAATGTACTTGATTGTCAATATCCAAAAGATGAAAAACTTATTTAAAAGTCCTTGATAAGTACCATAAAGGACAAGTTGGTCCTGTTAGGTGTAAGCATGTCTAGCAATTTGTTCCCAAATTGAAAGAGGGAAGTTTCCAATTTTTCTCCTAGAGTCACAACAGTAGTTTAGGGGGAAGATACAGGAAAAGGCACAGAAAGAGACCAGATCACAGAGCCAAGAATGCAGTGGCGAGGGGAGTAGAACTGCGAATCATAGGACAAAGAGAGAAGAGAAGGTTAGAAAAAGAAGCAAAGATGTGTGTTTTATGCAAGAAAGATAATGGATGGAGTTATGAATGTTGGAAAAAAGGAAGGGAATTCTGTGAAAGTGTGATGAATTGGTTGTAATTTGGAATGAAGATAAGTCACAGAATTAATTTAAAGGAATGTGTAGAAGGTTTGAGAATGGCATTTTTTTTGTTTTGTTTTGTTTTGTTTTTTGGTTTTTGGGTCATACCTGGCAGCGCTCAGGCGTTACTCCTGGCTCTATGCTCAGAAATTGCCCCTGGCAGGCACAGGGGACTATATGGGATGCTGGGATTCGAACCACTGTCCTTTTGCATGAAAGGCAAAAGCCTTACCTCCATGCTATCTCTCCAGCCCCGAGAATGGTGTTAAGGAAAGAAACTCTTTGGTCAAACTGGATTGTTATTAGTATGTCTCTAAATTAGGAATGATCTAATGTTTTTGTATAAAGAATTCTATGGAAAAGCTTAGATGCTCTAGATTCATGTTACAGTACTCTTAGAAAATTGGACCTTGGAGGGCTGGAGCATTAGCACAAGTGGTAGGGCATTTGCCTTGCTACTTGCTAACCTAGGACAGGCCCGTGGTTCGATCCTCCAGCATCCCATATGGTCCCCCAAGCCAGGAGTGATTTCTGAGCACATACCCAGTAACACCGAGTAACCCCTGAGTGTCACCAGGTGTGGCCCGAAAACCAAAAAAAAAAAAATGACCTTGGGGTCAGAGCAATAGCACAATAGTAGGTCATTTGCCTTGCATGTGACCAACCTGGGACAGACCCAGTTTCAATCCCCAGCATCCCAAATGGTCCCCCGAGCCTGAGTAACCCGTGAGCACTGCTGGGTGTGGCCCCAAAACAAAACAAAACAAAAAGTTGGAGGTTTTCCAAATGGATTTTAAAATTTATGTGCATAATAGTTGTTCTGTATGCTCTATAAAATTGAAATATATTGCTTTTTCTCTTTTTTTGACACCTTCAGTATATTTTGATACTTCAAGGCACTTTGTTGATTTACATAAATACAGGCAGGGAGTTTTCCTCTCTGTAGTGATGATTACTTGTCATGCAGACAGGAAATCTTAAAAGTCAGCTTTGGAGGGCCCGGAGAGATAGCATGGAGGTAGGATGTTTGCCTTGCATGCAGAATGACGGTGATTCAAATCCCGGCATCCCATATGGTCCCCAATCCTGCTAGGAGCGATTTCTGAGCATAGAACCAGTACTAATCCCTGAGCGCTGCTGGGTGTGACCCAAAACCAAAAAAAAAAAAAAAAAAAGTCAGCTAGGGGAACCCAGAGCCCTCTTCCAAGGAAACATAGTTGAAAGGGGTTGAGGTTAAATGACAGGAGCTGGTCCAGTAATAATTGGAACTGTTACAAGTACTCTGCTAACCTCGGGGAGATAGATTGTAGAGGCAGACTGGCCTAGGGAAATCTGAAATCATCTAGGAATGTCTGGATCTGCAAGCACTGGCCATGGCCTGGGCCCTACTCTTAGCATTGAGAAAAGTTCTAGAGATCAGAATCTCTCCCAAACCTGGAGAGGGACAGGACTGCCTCCTACCAGGACCTTCCTACAGAGGATGAGAGGCCCAGGGCACCTCTGGTTCATCGTGCTGACCTGACATTCGCATCTTTATATCACCAAGCCAGGGTAACCCTGCCATGACTAGTAAAGTATTAATGCCTTTATTGATGAACCACCTGCTTTGCCCTTGACCAATTGACTCAGAAATTTTCTTTAAATAATAGGATACCCCAAATGGAGAGTCCTCCAGTCTTGCTGGATTTATGCAAAGGAACAAGCCAAATTTATTCAGCTGTCTGGCTAAGTTCAAGGTGAAGGTGGAGAGAAAACTATCTTTATGTAGCTGACCGAATTAATATATTCTATGGGCTTACCTTAAAGCCCACTCCTCTTGGATAATGCATATGAAAGTGAACTTACTGGTTGCAATAGACTTACTTCATGACTTACTGGTCATGAAGGATCTAAAAGCTGCACATGCTTTAGTATGAATTAGTATGAATATAGTGAAAGTCAGACCAGGAAGAACTTAAGCAGAACAGGACAGTAGGAGAAGTAACTCAGAGCTATGCTTTATGTGCTGTTTTTGAATCTAGTGGTAGTCATGGGCCTCCTCTCCCTGAAACACCTGTGTAACATTAGAGAGATTTTTCCTAAGAAAGATTGGCAGTGTGTCTATGCGCAGATGCCTAAATGCCTTGGTTTCTATTGCTTTAACTTCTGTGTCATGATTCCAGAGAGAGCATCTTCTACTTTTCTGTTCTCCCAAGGATAGAGAGTACCATTTACTGCTACAGAGCCTGATTCCTCTGCCTAATTTATCTGATCTTTTTCAGATGTTGATAACTGCAAACCAGTCAATTGCCTGGACTCCCATTAAAAGCTAAGGTAGCATGACAATTTAGCCCTTTTTTCAGGAAGAGTTACAGTCCTTTGCCAGCCTGAAGAAGTTACAAAAGATGAACCTTGGGGCCGGGCGGTGGCGCTAAAGGTAAGGTGCCTGCCTTGCCTGCGCTAACCTTGGACGGACCGCGGTTCGATCCCCCGGTGTCCCATATGGTCCCCCAAGCCAGGAGCAACTTCTGAGCACATAGCCAGGAGTAACCCCTGAGCGTTACTGGGTGTGGCCCAAAAACCAAAAAAAAAAAAAAAACCAAAAAAAAAAACAAAAAACAAAAGATGAACCTTCACCCACAGTCCCCTAAATAATTTCTAAGGTGGTAAAGTCTCTAAATAAATCTAAAAGGTCAGGGCCCGGAGAGATAGCACAGTGGCGTTTGCAAGCAGCCTTGCAAGTGCCTTGCAAGCAGCCGATCCAGGACCAAAGCGGTTGGTTCAAATCCCGGTGTCCCATATGGTCCCCTGTGCCTGCCAGGAGCTATTTCTGAGCAGATAGCCAGGAGTAATCTCTGAGCACTGCCAGGTGTGACCCAAAAACAAAACAAAACAAAACAAAAAAATCTAAAGGTCAGCAGAAAAGCTGCCAGAGGAATAGGGGCAAGAGGGGGTCCACAGGAACTTGACTCAATAAGGTCATGGCACCAACTGGAAATACACTTGTGCGTATTAGCCAAAGAACTCAGGGCAAGTGGAGGGAATGAACTAAAGTCTAATATTTAAAGAAGATGGGTAGTGGAAGGAAAGAAGAAGAGAAGATTGTGGCCTCCCCTGATGTTAAGAATAAGATTTACCCCCTCTAATTAAGACCTTACAGATATTACAGCTATTCTCTCTTTTTTTTTTTTTTTGTTTTTTTTTGGTTTTTGGGTCTCACCCGGCAGTGCTCAGGGGTTACTCCTGGCTCCATGCTCAGAAATTGCTCCTGGCAAGCACGGGGGACCATATGGGACGCCGGGATTTGAACTGATGACCTTTTGCATGAAAGGCAAACGCCTTACCTCCATGCTATCTCTCCGGTCCCATTACAGCTATTCTCAAAAGAATTAGCACCAGGTATGGGAGGCATTTCTGTTGAACCAAGTGCAGGGAAAGCAACAACCTTCACAACCCTTCTCTTCATGCAACTGGATTCTAGGATTCTATGTTGTTGTCGTCTCCACTCAAAAAGGTGTTAAAGTTGCAGGATTGAAGAAGAGGCAGAAATCACCTTGTTCCTTGAGATGGGGAGTCACCTGCCTCGACGAGAAGGACCCCCCTGCAGATTCAGCTGACTCAGCTCCCAGAACCAGGACAGAATGCAGTTCGTCCTGATGCTCCTGCTGATGGTAGTGACCAGGGGACAACTAGTTAGAATGAACACCCTCATTTGTTTTTGGACTCTACTTGGACTCTTACTTGGACTATGAATGGAGGGTTTGTGGGTCAAACTGTCACCACGGGATCCCTCTCTAAACTTTGACTTACACAATTTGTTTTAGGTTTCTGATTATACTCTACAATATCTCCTCACCCATTTTTTTTTAAAATATGGAACACTTCACGAATTTGCGTGTCATCCTTGCATGGGGGGGCATGCTAATCTTCTCTGTATCGTTCCAGTTTTAGTATATGTGCTGCCGAAGCGAGCACTCCTCACCCATTTTATTCAGGTTAGCATGGGTGCAGTTAAGATGATTGTCTAAGGTCCTAGTATGTGCCAATAGGGTAGAGATGGAATGGAGAACCTCAAGGAGAGACAAAGATTTGATTCAGGTCCAAGATAGGAGGAGGGAATGTGAATCCTAGAGCAGAGGGGCTCCATTTTTGTTGACTTAATGTTTATTTAGGCTAACAAGGCTAACTTTCCATATAAGGACTAAGTTTCTATCCCAACAATAATGACACAGACCCCAAGGCCCTATAAACCACAGTATTCTGCCTTAGACGTCTAGCCAGAAAAGGACATGATGAAACACCCCTAGAAACCCTAGACAACAGGCGGTCAACATAAAGGTCAAGACTTCCTGCTTCTAGCCCTTATAACCTGGCTGTGACCCCCAGGGTGGGGTTACCTCCTGCAGGAGGTAGCCCTGGTTAGCGAGCTTGTAGCTTATTGATAAACAGAATAAAGCTTTGTTTTGCTTTATTTCAATTGTGTGGTCTTTTTTGATTGTTTGTTTTTGTTTTCGGCTCATCGCTCCTGAGCGATGGCGCTCAGGAGTTACTCCTGGCTCTGCGCTCAGAAATCGCTCCTGGCAGGTTTGGGGACCATATGGGGTGACGAGATTCAAACTGGGGTCCATCCTGTGTTGGCCGAGTGCAAGGCAAAACACCTTACCGCTGGGCTATCACTCCAGCCCCAATTGTGTGGTCTTGTCTTTCGACTCCAGACCCTAAGAGAACTTCAGAAGAAAGGAGATTTTATCCATCTTCTTTACCATTGTTTTCTCAACTAATAATTAGTGTGTGGATCCAAAGAAAAATAAAGAGACCCACAAACAGCCACAAGGGGGCATATAGAGGTTTAAGACTATGAAATTAACACCAAAAGGATTTGCAAGAACCAGGAAAAACTTTTTTTCAGTGTTCCTTTCAACCATTAAAAAGGTATAATTTACACAGCAAAGTCATACCTAGTAATTTTTCACTGCTGTTCCTTTGTCACTACTAACCAGATCAAGTTACAGGATCATCAATCCAGAAAATTCCCCATTGTCCTCTTCCCAGTGCAAGAAAAACTTGCTCCCAAGAAAATTCACCACTCTGACTTCAAGCACCATGGATCATCTCTGACAGCTTTCTTTCTTTCTTTCTTTCTTTCTTTCTTTCTTTCTTCTTTCTTTTCTTTCTTTCTCTTTCTCTTTATTTTCTTCCTTCCTCCTTTCTTTCTTTTCTTCCCTTCTTTTTCTTTCTTTCTTTCTTTCTTTCTTTTTTTCTTTCTTTCTTTCTTTCTTTCTTTCTTTCTTTCTTTCTTTCTTTCTTTCTTTCTTTCTTTCTTTCTTTCTTTCTTTCTTTCTTTCTTTCTTTCTTTCCTTTCTTTCTTTCCTTTCTTTCTTTCCTTTCTTTCTTTCTTTCTTTCTTTCTTTCTTTCTTTCTTTCTTTCTTTCTTTCTTTCTTTCTTTCTTTCTTTCTTTCTTTCTTTCTTTCTTTCTTTCTTTCTTTCTTTCATTTTGTTTTTATGCTTCATTTGATAATGCTCAGTAGTTACTCCTGGTACTGCAATCAATAGCAGAGTGAGTAAGGCATTTTCTTTGCACATGGCCGACCCAGGTCCTTATGGTCTCCCAAGCCTGCTAAGAGTGATTCCTGATAGCACAGTGGCGTTTGCCTTACAAGCAGCCAACCCCATGACCTAAGGTGGTTGGTTCGAATCCTGGCGTCCCATATGGTCCCCCATGCCTGCTAGGAGCTACTTCTGAGCAGATAGCCAGGAGTAACCCCTGAACACTGCCGGGTGTGCCCCCCCCCCAAAAAAAGAGTGATTTCTGAGTATAGAGTCAGGAGTAACCCTGAGTGACACTGGGTGTGACCCCCAAACCCAAACACCTCCCACCCCCCAGTAACTGTTTGAGGTCAGAGAGATAGTGCAGGGGGCAAGACGGTTGCCTTGCATATGTTTTTTTTTTGTTTGTTTTTGCCAAAAACAACTAAAAAGAAGTTACTCTTGGCAGTGCTAGGGGACCATATGGGATTTTGAGGATTAAACCTGGATCTGCAGCATGCAAAACAAGTGCCCTACCTGCTATATTATCTCTCCAGCCCCAAATCTTTGATAGTTCTTTTTTTGTTTTGTTTTGTTTTGTTTTGTTTTTGGGCCACACCCGTTTGAAGCTAGGGGTTACTCCTGGCTATGCACTCAGAAATCACCCCTGGCTTGGAGGGACCATATGGGATGCCGGGGGATTGAACCGAGGTCCATCCGCTTGCAAGGCAGACACCTAACCTGTAGCGCCACCTTCCCGGCCCCACTTTGGTAGTTCTTTTGTTTTGTTTTCCTTTGAGGGATCACATCTGGCTATGTTCAGGATTCTTCCTTCAAGGATCACTCCTGGCAGGCTTGAGATACAATAGAGGGTTCCAGGAATTGAACCCAGCTCAGACACATGCAGTGCAAGTGCCTTTCCCCCTGTATTACTTCTCTGGCTCCAAATAGTTTTTTTGGGAGGGAATTTTGGGTGTTTGGGCTACACCTAGTGGCACTCAGGAGTTACTCCTGGCACTGCGCTCAGAAATTGCTCCTGGCAGATGCTGGAAACCATATGGGATGCCAGAGATTGAACCTGGGTCCTGAGTCCCTTCTGGGTCTGCCATGTGCAAGGCAAACACCTTACCCACTGTGCTATCGCTCTGGCCCCCAAATGTTTCTTTTCTCCAAATAGTTCTTAAACTTTTTATAAACATATACTCTTTTCTGTTAGCAGAGAAATCTGACCTAGCCAAAGAGTAACACTTAAGGGTTTTTGCTTTTTTGGTTTTTGGTTTGGATTTATACTTTGTGGGAAGTTTTTGTTTTAGTTAGGGTGTCACACCCATAGGTTCTCAATTCTTACTGCTGTCCCTCTCATCAGGGGTCACTCCTGATAGTGCTTGGGGACCATATCAGTGAAGTGTGGGGGATAGAAAGAATGTTGGCTATGTACACGGTAAATGCCCCATCCGCTACACTTTTCTAGCCTTTTTGTTTGTTTGTTTGTTTTTGGGGACCACACCCGGTGACGCTCAGGGGTTACTCCTGGCTTTACGCTCAGAAATCAATTGCTCCTGGCTTTGGAGACCATATGGGACACCTGAGCTGGTCCTAGGTTAGCCACATGCAAGGCAAATTTCCTACCACTGCACCACTACTCTGGCCACACTCTGGTGCTCAAGGACTAATTCCTGCTCTGTGTTCTGGAGATCCTCCTAGCTTCTTGCAGATGGGGACCATGCAATGCCAGGAATTCAACCCAGGTGTGCCAAACATGTACTCAATTTAAAGACTGGCTTTTGGATAAGGGTACAATTAATTAACTGCTGAGTTAAGTAATTAATATAAAAGACTGAAAGAGAAACTGGAAATGTCAATCTGCAGAGATAAATTAGTATTGTCAGAAACTAACACTGGGGCTGAGACCCTTGCTTCAAGTTTCACAAAAGCTTTCAGAGTTATGAAAACTGCAGGATTCTAGAGGTTTGACAATAGTAAAACTCACAGTTAGAAGCGAGCAAAAGGGGGCCCGGAGGGGCCAGGAAGGTGGCGCTAGAGGTAAGGTGTCTGCCTTGCAAGCGCTAGAGTAGGACGGACCGGACCATGGTTCGATCCCCTGGCATCCCATATGGTCCCCCCAAGCCAGGGGCAATTTCTGGGCGCATAGCTCAGGAGTAACCCCTGAGCGTCAAACGGGTGTGGCCCAAAAACCAAAAAAAAAAAAAAAAAAAGGGGGCCCGGAGAGATAGCACAGCGGCGTTTGCCTTGCAAGCAGCCGATCCAGGACCAAAGGTGGTTGGTTCGAATCCCGGTGTCCCATAATGGTCCCCGTGCCTGCCAGGAGCTATTTCTGAGCAGACAGCCAGGAGTAACCCCTGAGCATCACCGGGCATGGTCCAAAAACCAAAAAAAAAAAAAAAAAAAAAAAAAGAAACGAGCAAAAGATGGGGCCAGAGCAATAGTACAGCTGGTACGGCATTTGCCTTGCACTCAGCCAGCCCAGTTTCTATCCCCAAACTCTGTTTGGTCATTCAAGCTTGGTTTTCCTTTACTTTGAAGGCTCTTTTTTTTTTTTTTCCTATTTTATATTTCCTAAATAAAATGTTTTTACTGTCCTGTCTTCTCCAGAAATTCTTTCCTGTGACAAAGACAAATGCCTGAATTCAGGAGGAGATTGGAACTGAGTTCTTCTGCTGTTTGGATCCTGATGTCTCTATCTCTACTTAGAATTTCCAGGTGCTGTGGCCGGGCGGTGGCGCTGGAGGTAAGGTGCCTGCCTTGCCTGCGCTAGCCTAGGACGGACCGCGGTTCGATCCCCCGGCGTCCCATATGGTCCCCCAAGAAGCCAGGAGCAACTTCTGAGCGCATAGCCAGGAGTAACCCCTGAGCGTCACAGGGTGTGGCCCCAAAAAAAAAACCAAAAAAAAAAAAAAAAAAAAAAAGAATTTCCAGGTGCTAAACTGGAATCAGAAAGACTGTGTACTCTTTCTTTCAAGTTGGGATACTTCTTAATTTTATATTTTGGAAATTCATCTATATAGCTGCATATAGTCATAGTTTGGGTTTCATTATTTGGTGGGGAGAGTTCAGGAGATGTGATTTGAGCCACACCTGGCATTGCAGGGATTATTCCTGGTTCTATGTTCAGGGATCACTCCTAGTGGACTTCTGGAGACGATATGTGGTCTAGTGGTTGAACCAAGGTAAGCTGTGTATAAGACAAGCACTTTTTCTATTTGGTTTTTGGGTCACATCCAGCAGCGCTTAGGAATTACTCCTGGCTCTGTGCTCAGGAGTCACTCCTGGTAGGCTCAGGGGACCATATAGGATGCTGGGATTTGAACCCGGGTCTGTTCCGTATTGGCTGAGTGCAAGGCAAAAACCTTTCCGCTGCGCTATTGCTCCGGCCCCAAGACAAGCACTTTTACAGCAAGCTCCCTACCCATTGTACTATTTATTGCTCTGGCCCCTAGAGGACAGGTTTTGCATGTAGAAAATGTCCCTGAGCAACCCCCCTCCCCATAACAAGTCAAGAATAGTTCCTGGGCCCGGAGAGATAGCACAGCGGCATTTGCCTTGCAAGCAGCCGATCCAGGACCAAAGGTGGTTGGTTCGAATCCCGGTGTCCCATATGGTCCCCCGTGCCTGCCAGGAGCTATTTCTGAGCAGACAGCCAGAAGTAACCCCTGAGCATCACCGGGTGTGGCCCAAAAACAAACAAACAAAAACAAAACAAAACAAAAACGAAAAAAAGAATAGTTCCTGAACTCCATTGATATGAATCCAAAATCAAATAATCCTAAATAAATAAATAATAAATAAATAATGTCCTGACTTCTAACCAGGTTTCACAAATTCCTTGTCTATTCTTTTTTTTTTTTTTGGTTTTTGGGCCACACCCTGTGACGCTCAGGGGTTACTCCTGGCTATGCACTCAGAAGTTGCTCCTGGCTTCTTGGGGGACCATATGGGACGCCAGGGGATCGAACCGCGGTCCGTCCTAGGCTAGCGCAGGCAAGGCAGGCACCTTACCTCCAGCGCCACCGCCCGGCCCCACTTCTTCTTCTTCTTCTTCTTCTTCTTCTTCTTCTTCTTCTTCTTCTTCTTCTTCTTCTTCTTCTTCTTCTTCTTCTTCTTCTTCTTCTTCTTCTTCCTTCTTCTTCCTTCTTCTCCTCCTCTTCTTCTCCTCCTTCTCCTCCTCCTTTCCTCCTCCACCTCCTCTTCCTTTCCTCCTCCTCCTCCTCCTTTCCTCCTTTCTTCCTCCTCCTCCGCCTTTCCTCCTCCTCCTTTTCTCCTCCTCCTTTTCTCCTCCTCCTCCTTTCCTCCTCCTCCTCCTCCTTCTTCTTCTTCCTTCTTCTCCTCCTCCTCCTCTTTTTCTCCTCCTGCTCCTCCTTTCCTCCTCCTCCTCCTCTTCCTTTTCTCCTTTCTTCCTCCTCCTCCTTTCCTCCTCCTCCTCCTCTTTTCCTCCTCCTCCTCCTTTTCTCCTCCTCCTTCTCCTTTCCTCCTCCTTTCCTCCTCCTCCTTTCCTCCTCCTCCTTTCCTCCTCCTCCTCCGTTCTTCCTCCTTTCCTCCTCCTCCTTTCTTCCTCCTTTCTTCCTCCTTTCCTCCTCCTCATCCTCCTCCTTTCCTCCTCCTCCTCCTCCTCTTCCTCTCCTCTTCCTCCTCCTCCTCCTCCTTCTTCTTCTGCTTCTTTAGTTTTTGGTGGGTTTTTTGCTCCCCCGATAACAAACAAACAAACAAATCATTCCTGGTAGACGCGGGGAATCATTTGGGATGCCAGGGTTATCGAACCTAGGCCTGGGACGGCCCTGGCCACCCTACTGCTGTCCCCTGTCAAAAGCAAATTTTTTTTTTGGGCCACACCCGTTTGATGCTCTTGGCTAAGCGCTCAGAAATCGCCCTTGGCTTGGGGGGATCATATGGGACGCTGGGGGGTCAAACCACGGTCCTTCCTTGGCTAGCGCTTGCAAGGCAGACAGCTTACCTCTAGCGCCACCTCTTCAGCCCCCAGAAGCAATTTCTGAGCAGAGGCAGAAATAATCCCTGAGCGCCGCTGAGTGGCCTAATCCACCCAAATAAACCCTGATAATGGAGTAAAATAATTTAGTTTAAAAGATAGGAGAGAGGAAAAGGAAACATGTCTTCACAAGAAGAGGGTGCTTCTCCAGAGAGAGGAGAGAGTTTCATCAAGAAATTACACATTCACATTCCAAGCTGGAATGTGGGTGACCCCTTCCCCCAAAATGGCATGAGTCCATAAACAAAGGGAAAAAGTGAGTCCATAAACAAAGGGAAGAAGTTATACAGCCAGTAAAAAGGGTGTGGGCGACTCCCGAGATTGAATAGGCACCATTTGTTTTTGTAGAGCTGACTTTAGAGGCCTTTGCAGAGCAAACCTGGCTCTGTTGCTAAGGTGTTGTCAAGGAGGAAGGATGGAGGTTCCTTCCAGTCAGTCTCTATTCCTCCTACTCCTCCCTGAAGGGTCTTCTATAGGTCTTGGTGATACGAACTTTAGATTTTGAGCTGGTTGGGGCCCGCGAGGTGGCGCTAGAGGTAAGGTGTCTGCCTTGCAAGCGCTAGCCAAGGAAGGACTGTGGTTTGACCCCCTAGCGTCCCATATGGTCCCCCCCAAGCCAGGGGCAATTTCTGAGCACTTAGCCAGGAGTAACCCCTGAGCATCAAACGGGTGTGCCCTCCCCCCCCAAAAAAGATTTTGAGCTGGTGTCTGCAACTTGGCACAGGGGCAGAAAGTCTTCTGGTTTTGAAATTCACTCTAAATTCATTGCCAACAAAAAGCACGTGAAAAAATGCTACACATCATTAATCATCAGGGATAGGCAAATCTTGGGGGCCGGAGAGATAGCATGGAGGTAAGGCGTTTGCCTTTCATGCAGGAGGCCATCGGTTCGAATCCCAGCGCCCCATATGGTCCCCCGTGCCTGCCAGGAGCAATTTCTGAGCCTGAAGCCAGGAATAACCCCTGAGCACTGCCGGGTGTGACCCAAAAACCAAAAAAAAAAAAAAAAAAAAAAAAAAAAAAGGGATAGGCAAATCAAAGCAACAATGAAATAGCTTTTTTTTTTTTCCTTTTATTTGGTTTTTGGGTCATACCCAGCGGCACTCAGGGGTTACTTCTGGCTCTGCACTCAGAAATTCCTAGCAGGCTCAGGGACCACATGGAATACCAGGGATCAAACCTGGGTCAGCCACATTCAAGGCAAATGTTCCCACTTTTATAGAATCGTTACCACAGAGACTGGCACACATCAAGAAGAACAAGAATGACCAGTGCTGGCACAGAAGCAGGGAGAAAGCATTCACTGCTGGTGGGAATGTAGATTGGCCCACTATTTTTGGAAAACAATATGAACATTCCTCAAAAAAAAACCACAAAACTACAAATTGAGCTTTCATATGACCTGGCAATACCCCTGGGGTTATACCCTAAGGGCCCCCCCGAAAAGAAATCTACAATATAGACAAGGTATTTGCATTCCTATGTTCATTGAGGTACTATTCATTATAGCCAGAATCTGGAAACAAGTGCTGGAGAACAGATTAGTAGATAAAGAAACTTTGGTGGGGCCAGAGTGGTGGTGCAACAGTAGGGCGTTTGCCTTGCATACAGTTGACCTAGGACGGACCTCGGTTCAATCCCCTGATGTCCAATATGGTCCCCCAAGCCAGGAGCAATTTCTGAGCGCAGAGCCAGGAGTAACCCCTAAGCATCGCTGGGTGTGGCCCAAAAACCAAAAACCAAAAAAAATTAAAATAAAAGTAAAAAGAGACTTTGGTATATCTACTATTCAGGCATTAGCAAAAATGAAGTAATGAAATTTGCTTATACATTACTGGATATGGAGTGTATTATGTTGAGCGAAATGAGTCAGAGGGAGAGGGATAGACATAGAACTATTGCCCTCATTTGTGGAATATAAAAAATAAAACAATAGTGGGGCAGGAGAGATAGCACAGCGGCAGGGTGTTTGCTTTGCACACAGCAGATCCAGGACAGACAGTGGTTTCAACCTCGGCATCCCATATGGTCTCTGTGCCTACCAGGAGCTATTTCTGAGTGCAGAGCCAGGAATAACCCCTGAGCGCCACCAGGTGTGACCCAAACACCAAAATCCAAAAACCAAAAAACAAAAAAAAGAAAAAAAGAAAAAAGATAGTATGGTAGTAATACCCCCCCCCCCACAAAAAAAATTGGAGACAAGGGTCAGGAGGACTAGTCCGTGGTAGGAAGCTTGCCACAAATAGCAACTAGGGAAGAAAAGAGACCACTGTAACAATGATAATTAGAAATGTTCTCTCAGGGTAAGGACTGGGTACTAAAAGGAGGTAGAATAATATACATGATTCCCTTTCAGTAACAATATTGCAAATCACAATCTCTAAAAGGAAAAAAAGTGTGTGTGTGGGATGTCTGCCATAGAGGCAGGCAGGGTTTGGGGATAGGTGGGAGGGAAATTGGGGACATTGGTGGCAAGAAAGATGCAAATGTGCATTGATGAAGGAATGGGTGTTCAATATTGTGTAACTGAAACTCAATCATGAACAATTTTGTAACTGTGTATTTCATTGTCAGTCAATTAAAAATTATATTAAAAAATTCATTGTTGGGACTAGAGCAGTAACACAGTGGTAGGGTGTTTGCCTTGCACCCGGCCAACCGAAATAGACCTGGGTTTAGTCCCTGGCATTCCATATGGTCCCCCAAGCTTGCCAGGAGCAATTTTTGAGCACAGAGCCAGGAGTAACCCCTGAGCGCCACCAGGTGTGGCACAAAACCCATTCAAAAATGTACTGCCAATGTTCTTCCTCCCTCCTTACTTGCCTGTCTGCTCATTTCATTCCATTTTATTGGTGTGTAGATTTTATAATTTGAATGAATCAAAGGCCATTCATTCTACTGCTTATGCCCATATAAATATATACATCAAGTCTGTTTTTTATTTTTATTTTAATTATGAGAACAATGATGCAAAGAGGACAAGGTAAAGTTACAGTGAAAGAACAATCACCCATAAACAGAGTTCTCAGAAGAAATCCCCTGGCTGACGCCTAAATATTGAACTTACAGTCAAAAAAATTAAGAAAAATAAGGCAGAACCCATGTACAATTACTTTGTCCACAAGTCCCCCGATAGTAGTACATTATAACATTTCTTAGCAGTACACAAAGCAACCTAAAGCCATGAGATTGATGTGACTCCTTAACTTTGAAGGCATAATATTTTTATATATTCATGCACATACGTATTAGTTTAAGTTAACATCAAAAGTTTAAGGTTTTTTTTTAAGGGTTAGTCAAAAGGACACAGTAAAAATGGTATTAGAGTGGCAAATATTGTTTGCATAGGCCCACCAAAATATGGGGGTCATAGAAAGGAATAGCCTTGGTCTAAATACAAGGAAACACTACCCCTGAAGTTTCCTGGCATAAGACCAACTCTAGGCTCCAGGTAAACTAGTTTATTCAATCCAAGTCATTGTCTGTAGTGCCAACACAGTTTTATTAAAGATCCTGGAATCTGCACATCCTACATTGAAGTCAGGCTGGTGTAGAGTATCCTCTAGTTTCACCTCACAATTAAGGGGCAATACAGCAAGCCTTGTCCAGTAAGCAGGTCATTGTTCTTGTTAAGTCTTCTCAGTGTTAAGGGAAGTCTCTTTTGAGTAGATCGATGTCAGAGCAGCTGTAGGGTCTTCCCTGGTAGAGGAATGCCTCCAGGTGACGTTATAGGCAACCTTGGATGTTTTGTAGATGTCTTCTCTAGATCAGGGGTGAATGAAGAATGTCCATTCTTCTGAGGCCTGTGCCAGGTCTTTATGTCAATGTTCAGGGTGTAAGGTCCCATTGCACTACAAGATTTGTGTGTTCCCATCTCTATTAGATAAGAACTTACTGGTATGTATAGTATTTTCCCATTTTAGTGTGCCTAAGCAAACAAGAAATAAAGCCACGTGGCGTTATCAGAGTATATGGGGGCATAAGAACATGTCCAACAATACCCATGACTTCTTTCACCATAGCATTAAACTGAGGGATTCTTTCACACCAAATTCCATATTGAGCAGTTCACAAAGATAAGATAAAAAAAAATGGGGGGGGGGGAATCGTCACTGTATAAGAAAATATTCAGCAAAAGTTATAGCCGTCAAAGAAAACACCCATGAAATGTTGAAAAGACATACGTGTCCTTTTTATGCCTTTTGGAATAGTTGGTGGGTGTTAACTCGAGTCTGTGACTTAGGACTCTACAGTACTTAAGTTAGAAAGGGTAAATGAGGAGTGATGATGATAGGGGTTAAGGAAGTTAAAGAGAAAAATGATCTTTTGTTGGGCCAAGGGGCCCAACTCACCGGCTTGCCCAGGCATGTGGCCCGGGGAAGCCCTGGAGATCAGGAGCAAGGCGGTAGAGGGGTGCTGGGGTTGCCCCAAGTCCCGCACCCCCCCCTAGACCTGGTTAAGAAGGCCTCTGGCATGGCGGGGGCCTGCCGAACTCCATCCTGCTAGACTCCCGACCACATCAAGTCTATTTTTAATCATTAACTTATTTTGGGTTTTGAGAGGGACACATCTCAATATTTAGGGATTCCTGGCTGTGGGCCCAAACTGAACTAGAGTCAAGATAAGGCTGTTTTTATTTATTATTCGTGGGGGAGGCTGGGCTATACCTACCTATGCTTAGAGTTCACTCTTGGTTCTGTGTTTAGGGATCACTCCTGGAGATGCTTAGGGTACCATATGTGGTTCCAGGAATGGAACCTGGGTCAGCCATGTGCAAGGCAAGAGCCCTACCTGTCTCACCAGCCCTAGTTACGTTTAATTATATTTTATTATATAATTTTATTTTGGAGAGACACATCCAGCAATGGTCAGCAGTTATTCCTGGCTCTGTACTCAAGAATTACTTCTGGCAGTGCTCAGGGAACCCATGGGATGTCAGGGTTTGGGAATCTGATCAGTCACATACAAGACAAGCATCGTACACTTTAAATTATCTCTTTTGCCTCTCTTTGATTTTTTTGGGGGGGAGGAGGCTATACCAGTGTCGCTCAGGAATAACTATTAGCTCTGTACTCAGGAATTACTCCTGGCAGGCTAATGGGACCATATGAGATGTCAAGGGTCAAATCCAGGTTAGCTTTGTACAAGGAAAATGCCATTTCTACTGTACTATTGCTCGGCCCAGTAGATTTATTTATTTATTTTTGTTTTTCGGGCCACACCAAATGGTGCTCAGGAGTTACACCTGGCTTTGTGCTCAGAAATTGCTCCTGGCAGGCTTGGGGACCATATGGGATGCCAGGAATTGAACTCAGGTTTGTCCTGGGTCAGCCACTTGCAAGGCAAACACCATACTGCTGTGCTTTCTCTCCAGCCTCCAGTAGATGTATTTTTAACTATGTTTGGGATCAGAGCTATAGTACAAAGGGTAGAGCATCTGTCTTGCACATAGTCAACCCAGTTTTGATTCCTGGTGTTCCACTTGGTCCCCCAAGTCTGCCAGGAGTGATTTCTGAGTGCAGAGCCAGGATTAACCTGAGTGCTGCTAGGTGTGGCCCAAAAACCAAAAGTCAAAACAAAACCAAAAAGAAACCCCATGCATATGTATGTCTTTGGAGAAGCACATGTATACTTTTCTGCTAGACATATATCTAGGAACAGTTGTTGATTTGAGGACTGCATGTATTCAGTTCTAGCTGATATCACAAAATTCTATTATCTCCTTTTAGGAGAAAAATATCTGTATTGAAGTATAATTCACATACCATACAATTCATTTGTTGTTAATATATATGATTTGGGGCCAGCGAGGTGGCGCTAGAGGTAAGGTGTCTGCCTTGCAAGCGCTAGCCAAGGAAAGATCGCGACCATGGTTCGATCCCCCGGCGTCCCATATGGTCCCTCCAAGCCAGGGGCGATTTCTGAGCGCTTAGCCAGGAGTAACCCTTGAGCATCAAATGGGTGTGGCCTGAAAAAAATATATATGACTTGGGAATTCCAAATAAAAACCACAGTGCAGGGCCGGTAGAGTGCACAGCGGTAGAGTGTTTGCCTTGCATGCTGCTGACCCAGGACGAATGGTGGTTTGAATTCCAGCATCCCATATGGTCCCTCAACCCTGCCAGGAGTGATTTCTGAGCGCAGAGGAATAACCCCTGACAGCCACCAGGTGTGACCCCAAAACAAAACAAAACAATCCACAGTGAAAGGCTAAAGAGATGGTTGAATGAGTTTGCTTGCTTTGCTTGCAAGGGGTCTAGGTTCAATCTCCAGCAACACCTGCTCCTCTGAGCACAACCAGGAGTGACTCTCAAGCACTGAGCCAGGAGTGATAGGAGGACTATTTGGTCTGCTTCAAACACTAAAACAAACTAAATGAACAACAACAACAACAACCAACAACAAAAAACCTAAATGAACAAAATAAAATATACAAGGGAAGATTTTGTTAATGCAAGTAGTTGATCAGGCATCTAGGCGGAGGTGGCATAATGCAAGCATGGGTGTAGTAGTGTAATGTTAAGCACAGCTACAATACAGCTAGAATGAATCCCTGGAATGCTGACACAGGAAGGGAAAATGTCCAGAACCAAGCATTTTTAAGTGTGGAATCTCAATCCCAAGAATACTGACAACCAGGAACCTTCCAGTGTTTCCTGAGGGCTGGAGGATGTTATTTACCTGCTATTGGTAGATAGATAAGATGATAAGACTGATAGAGGGAGAGAGATAGACACAGAATAGTCTCACTCACCTATGGGCTTAAAAAAAGTAAAGACGGGGCCTGGAAGGTGGCGCTAGAGGTAAGGTGTCTGCCTTGCAAGCGCTAGCATAGGACAGACCACGGTTCGATCCCCAGGCATCCCATATGGTCCCCCCAAGCCAGAAGCGATTTCTGAATGTGTAGCCAGGAGTAACCCCTGAGCGTCAAATGGGTGTGGCCCAAAAACCAAAGAAAAAACAAACAAACAAACAAACAAACAAAAAAAGTAAAGACATTGAAATAATTCCCAGAGATTAGTGCCAGAAGGACTGGCTCAAGAAAGGAAGCTCACCACAAAGAATAGTGAGTGCAGTGAGTGCAGTTAGAGAAATAATTATACTGAGAACTATCATGATAATGTCATTGAGTGGGGCCAAAGAGATAGCATGGAGGTGGGGCATTTGCCTTGCATGCAGAAGGATGGTGTTTGAACTCTGGCATCCCATTTGGTCCCCCGAGCCTACCAGGAGCAATTTCTGAGCATAGAGCCAGTAGTAACCCCCAAGAGCTGCTGGGTGTGACACAAAAAACAAACAAACAAAAAACAATGTCATTGAGTGAGGGATGTAGAAAGCCTGTCTCGAATACAGGTGGGGGAGGGAGGAGATGGGGGCATTGGTGATGGAAACGTTGCACTGGTGAAGGGGGGTGTTCTTTTTATGACTGAAACCCAACTACAAATATGTTTGTGATCCTGGTGTTTAAATACAGATATCATTATTAAAAAAAGAAGATAAATAAGACTGAGGAGATGGGGCCAGAGAGATAGCATGGAGGTAGGGCATTTGCCTTGTATGCAGAAGGATGGTGGTTCAAATCCCAGCATCCCATATGGTCCCCCATAAAGCTTGCCAGGAGATTTCTGAGAGTAGAGCCAGGAGTAACCCCTGAGTGCTGCCAGGTGTGACCCAAAAAACAAAACAAAACAAAACAACAACAAAAAGACTGAGGAGATAAGATTACCTAGATCCAGGACTTTCCAAGGAAATGATTAAAATTGCAGTAAAGCTAGATAAAAACCCATACAATTGGTTAGAGAGAAAGAACAGAGGAAAGGTGCTTCCTAGAACATGGTTGACTGGTTTGATTCCCAGCACTGCATTTGGTCCCCAGAAATGATCCCTAAGTACAGAGCCAGGAAGAAGCCCTAAGAACTGTTAGATGAACACTAAATAACCTATGCAGTGTGAAAGGAAGGGTTGCTAAGTACTTCTTGGTCAACAGGATCTGAACATCTCCCAGAGCATATTTAGTCCCTATACTGTCTCTGGCCTTCCTTTCTTTATCTTTTCTTTGCCTATTTTTTTAGGCCAGGGTCTTGGGCTATACTTTGTAGTGATCAGGGCCTATTCCTGATTGTGTGCTCAAGAGTGATCTTTTTGTTTGTTTGTTTGTTTGTTTATTTTTGGATCACACCCAGAGGTGCTCAGGAGTTACTCCTGTCTCTGCACTCAGGAATCACTCCTGGTAGGCTCAAGGGACCATATGGGATGCCGGGGATCAAATCAATTTTGCTGTATGTAAGGCAAAAGCCCTACCCGCAATGCACCAGCTCCTCAAGAATGATCTTTGACAATAATGGAAGATCACATGTAGGACTGGGATTGAATTAGTATTGCTGGCATGCAAGGCAAGTGCCTTAATCCTTGTACTATTTCTCTCCAGGGGTCTCAAACTCTTGGCCCGAGGACCGTTTGCGGCCCTCTGCACAACATTTTGTGGACCTGCCTTAGAGGAATCTTTTTTTGTTTTGTCTTGTTTTAGTTGTTTGGGTCACACACCCCCAATGTTCAAGGCTTACTACTGACTTTACACTCAAGGATCACCCCGACTTTGCCTCCTGCGGCTCCCAGGTAAATTGAGTTTGAGACCCCTGCACCCTTTCTTTTTTATTAATAAAATTTGTCATTCTCCTGCCTTATGCCTCCTGAGTGAATTCTGTCTAGGAGACAAGGATTGAGATAACACAATACAGCCACATCTGATAATAGCTGCAGACATAGCTTAGTTACAAAGCACTTGATTCAAAATTTCTTGAAACTCCTCTTCCTCCCTCAAATGTAGAACTCTTTGGGTTACATAAAGCTAAAACAGATTGGCCTGAAGCTTATTGCTTGGAAGGCATGCCAATATCTCTCTTAGAGGAACTGTCCCATTGCACTTTATTGGGTCATATTGGCTCAAGAGGAACTGTTGCATAGATAAGATCCCCAGCTCCCTTATTGGACAGTATTTTTTGGGCGAGTCACATTTGGCGGCGCTCAGGGGTTACTCCTGGCTCTGTGCTCAGAAATTACTCCTGTTAGGCTCAGGGGACCATAGGGGATGCTGGGGATCCAACCTGAGTCTGGCGCATGCAAGGCAAAAGCCCTACTTGCTCTGCAATCGCTCCTGGACTTTGTTTTGTTTTGTTGTTTTGTTTTGTTTTGGGGCCACACCAGGCGCACTCAGGGGTTCCTCCTGGCTCTACGCCCAGAGATTGCTCCTGGCAGGCTCGGGGGACCATATGGGATGCCGGAATTCGAACTACTGTCCTTCTGCATGCAAGGCAAATGCACTACCTCCATGCTATCTGTTCGTCCCCCCGGGCAGTAATTTTTTTATATTTTTATTTTATTTATTTTATTTTATTTTTATTTTTTTATCTAACTGTGTAGTCACAATTAGATACAATAATTAACTGAAATTGTTGCTGTTATTGTCATTGTTTTTCACTATTGGAGACCTAACCCAATTTCTTCACATGGAAGGCATATTTGGGGGTGGTGGTGGTGTTGGGCCACACTTGGCTGTGTTCAGGCGTCATTCCTGGCTCTGCGCTGAAGAATCGCTCCTGGGTGCCGGAGCTGTGGCACAGGTTCCTGCCTTGCGCGCACTAGCCTAGGACTGACCGCAGTTCAATCCCCACTGTCCCATATGGTCCCCCAAGGCAGGAGCGATTTCTGAGCGCATAGCCAGGAGTAACCCCTGAGCGTCATAGGGTGTGGCCCCAAAACAAAAACAATACAAAACAAAAAAAATTGCTCCTGGTGTGCTTGGGAGACCATATGGGATAAATCGGGGATAAACCCAGGTGGGCTCTGTGCAAGGCAAGCATCCTACCCACTGTGCAATTGCTCCAGCCCATGTCAGACTTTTTTTTTAAAATCAAGAAACTGCTCTTATTTGAGTGATCTTTGGGAAGTAACTTCAAGTCTCTGGACCACTGTTATAACATGGAGAAAATAATGCCAGCTTCTCAAAGATGTTACTTCATCAGTTCCATCTCAGACCACCATCCTCTCAGTGTGCAGGAGTAGACAGACATTGTCCTGTGATACAAACAGGCTATGTCTTCATAAGATAAAGAAGTATGGAATGCAGGAACAGCCATTTGTTTCATGGTTGTTTATAGTAAAATGGAGTAACTTCTAGGGACCACCAGCTTCCAGGCTTGAACTATTATAATTGGCTCTGCAGAAAATGTCCATTGACTCTGTTCAATGAACCTCTGGCATTTTACCTGAATGTGATACCACCTCATGACAGAGTCTTTGAGTTGTTAGGGTCTAAAGTCGAAAGACGAGCCCACACAATTGAAGTAAAGACCCCTGCCAAGGTCTCAAGCTAGTTTACACACACACACACACACACACACACACACACACACACACACACACACACTTAAAATAGTATTACCACATCCCAAATCTAATACTTTCAAGGCTGATTACAGTGCATAGGGCATTTGCCTTGTTCATGCATGACCCAGGTTTGATCCTTGGCACTACATATGGTCTTTGGAGCCTACAGGAGTGACCCATGGTAGAGACAGAAGAAAGCCTTGAACATCTCTAGGTGTGACCCCCAAACCAAAGCAAAACAAAACCCCCAAGCCTATTTAAAACTTTTTTTCTGGGGGGAAGCACACCCAGAGCTGCTCAGTGTCACTCCTGGATCTGAACTTAGAAATTGCTCCTGGTAGTCTTGAGGGACCATTTGGGATAATGGGGATTGAACCCAGGTCTGCCGCATGCAAGGCAAACACCCTATCTACTGTGCTATCCCTTCAGCCCTATCTAATACTTTTCTATCAGTCCTATTCATCCTTACCCCCTTGGGAAAGTCTTTGCTGATTCTACCCATAGGAAGTAGATCCCACTTGAGGTAGATTAACTTTTTTTTTGGGGGGGGGGCCACACCCGGCGGTGCTCAGGGGTTACTCCTGGCTATCTGCTCAGAAATAGCTCCTGGCAGGCACGGGGGACCATATGGGACGCCAGGACTAAAACCAATCACCTTAGGTCCTGGGTCGGCTGCTTGCAAGGCAAACGCCGCTGTGCTATCTCTTTGGCCCCAGATTAACTTTTTTTTATACTTTGTCTTTGCATACTTCACAAAGCTCATTGTGATGGCAATTGTTCAAATAGCTGTATTAATACTTATTTCTATCTTGGGGAATTGTGTGGGGTTGGACCATTCCCAGTAGGATTCTAGGACTCAGTGGCTCCTCTTGGCTCTGTACTCAGATGACCCTTGGGTGGTGCTTGGGGG